>NC_079168.1:9457520-10147520 GCF_947568905.1 Ostrea edulis
CCACTTCTAGCATATGTAGTCGCACAGTAAGTTTGAAGTTTCTCCTTTACAGCTGTTAACATTTTTGTGAGGAGCAAAGATAGGGGCTTGGTAAAGCACTTACTGGATCCAGCAATATATCTATGTTTGTAAGTTTTTTTTTTATAGTTTAGGAATCCAGTATAGGTACGGTAACTCATATTCATTCGACCCATTGACTGGAATATTAAATGTGTCTAAAACTGAAGCATGGTTTTGAAGAATTTCGTCTTTTGAAAGGGCAGTTGGAGTATAAGTATGATTACCAAAAGTGGAATTAATGCCAAGTTCGTTTAAAATACAGTTGTAATAATGAGCCTTACAAACAAAGAAAATGTTGTTACTAGTTTTGTCAGGTGGAACCAAAACATATTCCTCATGTAACATATCTAATTCTTTTATCACTTCTGGTTTACTAAACACAGAAGGATAGATGGTACGTACTTTTGTTTTCATGTGTCTAATGCGGGATTTTAATATCCCTTTTATGCTTTTTAACCCATTCTGACAATGTATCAAGTTCTTCTTTTTCATATTTAGCCCATCGTCTGGCATAATCTTCGACAGAACTCATAATAGAGATGAAGTTCTGTCGCCAATTAAAAGACCGAGGTTCTCTGTATTTAGGACCTTTAAGAATAAGTGATTTGAGGTCCTCATTTTCAACTATATCAACATCACCAGTAATGACATGTCCAGCTGGACTGTAGTTGAAAGAAGATGAAGAACAAGAACACGTTAGTGGATTACGTATAAGATGGTCTTTATCTAAGCACTGCAAAGTTTGTTTATAATTAAAAAGTTTGGATGCAATAGTAGAAGTATAGCTGTAGGAAATACAGGGTGTAGACTTGAACTTGAAATAAGTTGGAATACACGACTGAACCCTTTTATGACGAAGGATGTTGCTTATGTTGACGGCATTTATTCCTTTGTTTGTAAATTTGAGCTTAAGGAACTGACCGCATGATTTGGAAGGAATATCATCCATGATCCGTGCTGGTTTATAGAGCCTGTGGTAGGCAACATCCATAATCATAGAGTTCAGTCTATATTCAGGTGTTGAAAAATCCAAGTATAGACTAGCCATAGCTTCTTCAAATAACGTATGTAAAACCCTCAATGGAATAGAGTAAAGTTTTGTACGAATATGATATGGACCCAATTGTCTGTTGATGTGAGGCAAAAGTAAATCAAACGTTACATCATTTATACTTGGTCTTTTATATGAACGATGTCCTTGACTGCGTTTTTGTCTTTGGGTATTGGGAAAGAGTCCCATCACATTAACGTTATTTCCTTGTGGACTAGTCAAATTTCCCACATCATATACATTATCATTGCATCCATATGGAAATGCAGTGCCTAGGGTCCTGATCCAGTGATCTTCTCGTTGTCTACGAAAAGGGGTGATTAATGTAGGATTGTTTGTGTGATGGTAAATTTTTTCTAAAATCCTTACCCTCATGGACAAGATGGAGTGGTCCGGTGCATTAAAATGCTTGTAAAGAAGTTGGTTATCACCATTATTAATTTGAAATCTGTGCCCCGATATTCTTTTATTAAGTGAACCCTTGGTTTCTCCCACATAAATTAAACTACACAGGTTACACTCAATGGCGTAGACAACGTTAGAAGATTTACAAGTCAGATTATCAAACGTTTTGGTACAGAATATACGTCCAGTTAGATTACTACTAATTGAATTTTTAGTGATCAGTATATCACATGTTTTGCAATTTTTTGCAGAACATTTTGAGGTTGAACACATGGGGTCTGAACAAACTTACCAATACGAGAATTACTTGTAATACAATTTTGTTTATGTGTGAAACACGTCAACATAAATTATTCAAAAGATCTTAAAGCCGTTTTATATAAACAAATATAATAAACATATATAGACACGTGTTAACAAATGAATAAAGTGTATCAACTCATATTGTTAAAATACCAAATATTATAATTAACACTCTATCAGTAATTCCTCATTAACTCATTATTGTGTAGAGGTTTTCAGCGCGTCGTCTTCCCGGTAGGGATTCATATCCACCATCTGTATCTGATTTTCCCAGTTTTTGATTATGCATCTTTCGTACACCTATAAAACGAACATGGTTGATTTTCAGTTGAGACTTTTTCCTTAAATAAACAAGTGAATATAACAAACGGTGATCAATCTCATAAATTCTATAAGAATACAAAATTAAGAGAGGACACGCACGGACCCCTGGACACACCAGATGTGGGATCAGGTGGTGATGAGAAGTAATCATCTGTTGACCATTCACAACCCCCATGAGCCTATATATTGATCAGGTAAACTGAGTAATCCATAGTCAAAATCAGCATGTTAAGAGCGATCTAACAATTCGTAGGAAACAGTTATACACCATTTGATCAAATGATAGTTTGTATTTACAAATTAGATTATCGGGTTCGATCGGTCGACAGGGTATGCTTACTCCTCCTAGCCCCTGATCCCACCTCTGGTGTGTTAAGGGGTTCATGTTTGCTGAACTATTTATTTTGTATTGCTTATAGGAGTTACGTGATATATCACTGTTCGTTATCTTCACTTTTCATTATCATAACGACCATAGCATTTCCGAAATGCTTACTTTAAAAAAGACTGTTGATACACAAGTAACATCAACTATTCCGTAGTATTTTTCGATTTGAAACTTGATCATGCATAGAAGAAACAATCGAGTATCGATTATTCATAGATACATTGCTACATAAATATGAGGGAGTCGACCATAGAAAAACTGGAGTCAGTTCTTTTGTCATAAAGCTGTGTTGTTGACAGTAAATTATTCAAATATGAAGCAGATATTGAAGGCAATATGGTGAATTTTATTTCAAAATTCATTCAGTTATATCAAATCAATATAATGATTGAATGTTGTTTAACGTTCCTCTCGAGACGTGGTGACCACTGCCGGTCAAGGGCTGCAAAATTTAGGCCTATGATCGGCGCTTATGGCATTTGAGCAAAGAACGATCCTTAACGTGTCACACCTGCTGTGACACGGGACCTCGGTTTTTGCGGTCTCATTCGAAGGACCGCCCCATTTAGTCGCCTTCTACGACAAACAAGGGGTACTGAGGACCTATTCTAACCCGGATCCCCACGGGATCAAATCAATATATAAATGAAAATGAATATTGTTAATAGATGAAACGTCGTTGATATATCTAATTTTCGAGTTGAAAGCTATAACAATATTTTTCTTCTCATGTAGAAGTTTTGTAATAATTGTGACTCATAAGAATTCAAAACGGTTAGCTAATAATGAAGTACACTGTGTCCATGGAAATTTCATAAGACTGTTGGAAGACCTGATCACCGAAGACTACGTATACATTGTCAATGAGAAATCACAGCGTCGTTTTATATCATTATTCGTAGAATCAGAGTGGTATTCAACAAACTATTTCAGAATGACTAAGCAAAGACATGAATAGTTCCTTCTTCAATTTTAATTAAATCGGTCTATGATGTCAAGAGGCCATGCCTTTAAATGATCATGAAGAATAGTCGCAAAAAGTGTAGAAAAGTGGTACGGTTTGATGCTTTTGTTTTTGGATTGATTGATTGATGTTTTCCGCCACACTCAATAATGCTGGAAGAGAAAACCCAGATACAATGTACATGTACATGGGAAAAGACCACCGACCTTTCGAAAATAAATTGGGAAACTTTCTCACTTACCGGCTTTTCTTTTTGGAAACCTTTTGTGATGTCTTTACTAAAAGGTTAAGAATTCACATTTCATTTACACCACTCCTGTCATATCTTGTGGCGCAATACGTCTGAGGTTTCTTATTCATAGCAGTTAATATTATCGTGAGGAGTCAATGATAGGGATCGAACATTTACTGGATCCTTCAAAGTATCTCTATTTGTAAGGGTCATTGTGTAGTTTTGAAATCCAGTAGAGGTACAATAACTCATATCCATTCGTTTTATTAACTGGGATATCAAATGTGTTTAAAACCGAAACATGAGGTAAAGATATGCGTCTTTGGAAATGAAACTTAGAGAACAAGTTGTATTATTAAATGTGGAATCAGTACATATTCCTTATGTAATCTATCTACATTTCATATCACTTCTGCGTTACTAAAATATAGGTATAGATGGTACACACTTGTTTTAATGTCTTCAATAATGATTTCAATATTCCTGATTTACTATTTATCTTTTCTGGCAAGGTGTCAAATTCTTCTTCATACTTAGCTCATCGTCTGGCATAATCTTCGACAGAATTTATAATACATATAAAGGTCCGTCACTAATTGAAAGATGGGGGTTCTCTGAAGTTTTGACTTTTTAATATAGGTGAGTTCAGGTTAACATTTTTATCAATATCGGATTAACCAGTGATAGCAAGCCCAGCTTCAGTATAGTTGAAATAAAAAGAACACGAAGGTGGGGATTTTGTATAATATGGTGGTACTGCAATGTTTGTTTATAATTATGAAGTTTGGATGCAATAGTAGAAGTCTATTTGTTGGAAATACTGGGTGTAAACTTGAAGTATGATGATATATTAGATATAATTATAAAGTTTGGATGCAATAGTAGAAGTCTGTTTGTTGGAAATACTGGGTGTAAACTTGAAGTATGATGTATATTAGATGATGAAATACTAAAAAAAATATTATGCAGCTTTTTACCTAATTAATGTTTTAAAACAATGCACTGGTACTTACTCCATCTTCTTTGATTTCGTCATAGACATGGGATAAAATTTCCTCAAAAGCGGAATTTTGTGTATGTTCTGCAGTTCTATTGGCAGACATTCTCCATTTGTTGACCATCACAATCAAGACAATGAAAACAATCAGTAGTGACCCCGATATAGATATCCCCACTATCGTTAATGTATGAAAGGATGAAGTCTGCTTCTCAACTATGACCTTCACAAAGCCTAAAAACATAATATCAAATACATGTTGCTCTTTGTTTAGAATTCACTATGTGACAGCATTTAGTTCACTGTACGAGTATTCACATGTCGCGGCAGTTTGGTAATTAAGGATGAATAATACACCAGAGAAGTATGATATGGATGAAAAGTGGATTATATATACATTTATAGGAATATTCTGATATTTCCAACTTTCAAATTTAATGTATTTGGTCAAAACATGGGTTGAGCAGAAACTAACCTGGAAAATAATTCAAACCCCATCTGGACGCAAACCCACGATCTACAGATCAGAAGTTGCAACGCAAACTTATTGAGCTATCCAGTTAAACAATTTAACGTAACAAATATTGCTGCTATATATATATATATATATATATATATATATATATAAAGCACTAAATAATCACAACTAGGTACTGAAAATTTTCGCCCCAGCCCGGGGTCGAACCAGCGACGTACGGCACCCACCGCCTAGCAAAATTGTCAAACCAGTGCGTAAGTCCACTCGCCCACAACGACTTCCCTAGAAAGGAAGTTTTGTTATGCTCCTAAAGCGCTACTTATACACACTGATGCAATCATTCAGTGTTTAAGATATTTTATAAGGAGAGTGGATCTCTTGATGCAATTGTATAGAATATTTAATATAAAGCACAAACAAACAATTATAACACCCAACCTTACGTTTACCCCTAGGATCTAAACGATACATTTGATAATCAATTAATTAATATATAAAGCACTAAATAGGCACAACTAGGTACTGAAAATTTTCGCCCCAGCCCGGGGTCGAACCAGCGACGTATGGCACCCACCGCCTAGCAAGATTTTTAAACCAATGCGTAAGTCCACTCACTCACCGGGCGGGGGCGATATATATATATATATATATATATATATATATATATATATATATATTCGTGGTTAAAAGGAAGTCACCCATTTTGCTGAAGTAGTATACCTCCATAATATTGATCAATCCTCATGTGATGTCATAAAGTTTTACAAAAATCTTGATAAATTAAACTTTGCACATGAAAAAAATATATCTGTCCGAGGAATTTTATTCACTGGATAAAATAAAAAATCTGGCAAACTATTGATACTGAAAAAATTCATATTTCCCATTGATAATCAATTATTTATGATTTTAAAAATGTTGTTAAGGGCACTAACCCCTATGCTGGAATTTCCTCTACTGGATGTTTATTATACATTGGTTTTCATAATATTCACGATTACTCTCTACATATTTATTAATTAGCATTAAAAAATGTTGATGTTTTGTTAATCCAACAAGTTTTTATCTATTTTCATTATTCTGTTTACTGAAAAGGTGTGATTTCTGATGTTGACACATACTTCTGTTTTTGCATGTCTGGCATCTATAAAAGGGTGGCAACGTACACATTTTCTTTGGTTATCAATTAAATTAAACTACATTGAGTGGAAATTAATAGTTTTTCCACTTTTAACCATTAATATTGATAAGTCACTTGAGAATGGAGCTACCTTAAGCCCTTAGTTTCCCAACCAGTAGGTCCTAGTTATTGATTACCGATCCCGACAGCTAAAAGTCGAACCCAAGAGTTTAGTATACTAGAAAATGACTGTTCCTTCGCCAAACGACCGATATTAGAAGTGAAAAATACGGGTTTTTCTATTAGAATATGGCCCTTGAACGGGTTTAATACCATGTCTGTTATATTTTATTCACGTCATTGATGTCGAAATGAGTGAAAAATTGTGGAATAAAATAACGCATACAAATGACAACGTTCAACAAGAATTGCGAAAATGAAATTTAAAGAATTCCAAGCATTCATTATATTTCTTTTGTAAGTAATAAAATTAACATATATTGTAATTATATTTCATCTAACCCACTAATATACTTACATCTTGACTTAATAAATGTTCCCATGACTGATGTGGTTCCATCAGGATATTTTTTGCATTCACTTTGGCCATACTGATCCTGATAAAATCCTTCCGAGCACTGAACACAATCACTACCATCATAGAACCAACCAGGTCCACATTTCCCTGACCATGAAAAAAGTATAAAAGCAGTATGAAGTATCTCATGTTCTATGATTTATTAACAATCAAATTTCGTCTTTTTTCTTTACTATTACTATTAGTCCATGTGTCTTCGAATATTCCTCAGCAAATATTCTTAGCCGTATATTTGAATCATGTAAACAAATTATATCATTAAATTAAGAACTTATGGCACATTCTTTTTCCATGTATTATAAATTCAACAGTCCCGTTTCCGCAAACCTCTCGAAGAGAATCGGGTTTGATGTGTTCGAATTGACACCTGAGTTGATGACATGTTTGCTTGAAGTTTCCATTTTTGAAATATGCTGCGATTGAATTTCCGTGGCGATCCATTCTATTAATAAGACCACTTCTATTTCCGTCATACCTACATAGAAATAAACAAAATTTCATTCAGGTATTTTCTTCTCGTAGCTACTTACAGAAGGAGAGTGTGTAAGGGAACGCACGGCAATATTCCCTCCAGTGTTGTCCAGATCTGGAGATCTTTAGAGGCGAGATACTTCCCTTCTATCCGCTGAAAAGGCTTGTCACAGAGTAAAATATCACCCGTTGGACAAAGATCTGATTGTTTTATGCAGTCTCTTAGGGCAGTTGGACTGAACTTCAGGTTGGGACAGGTGAATCTAAATGTGTAGTTTCTTTCCAAGTGAATCGGTTCAGGTTCTATAATCAACAATATCAATGTACGTGAATTCGTTCGAATGATATTTCATATTACATTTCTATATCGAACACCAAGTACTTTGTTTTAACATGCTTACTAATACAACTCGAAGAGGCAAATTCTGCCGAGAACTGTGGTTTCCAAATGCCGTTGCTACAAACGTGATTTGTGGTGTTTGTCTGTAGATATCCTGGTTCACATCGGTCTATACCACAACTTAAAGTGTGACCGTCATGACAGGAGATTACTCCATGAAATACTTGAGGTGGGATATCACATACACTATCTGTAATGAGACCATTCAAATTCCAATCTATTAGAAAATTGGGACGTTTATTCTTGAGGCAATTATACATTATATACTATCTATTCGATGTTTTTCATGAAGATAAATCATTTCTATGATGTAAGTAAAATAAATGTTATTGCTGTAGTTTTAGTTTCCACACAGAATATACATTGTCCATTGTATGTACATGTATATACTCTTCATATGGACAAGATATATAACTAGATACTTCGTAACTTCTTCACATTGACAGTGAAGTTACACTGGTTAGTGTTTCCGAATTCATCAGCTGCGTTGTAGGAAATTAAATGACTTCCAAACTTCATAAATTCTCCGTTACTGTTGCTACTTGAGACTGTGACGTTTCCCGAATTATCTTCAACATGTATTGGTGACCACGTGACAAGAGAACCCCCATTACAACCATCCTGCACAATGTCCACTGAGGGGCAATCCAAAAACGATGGTGGGATCATATCTATAATGACAGCGTCAAAATATGAAATTGTTTTGAGATTTATTCAGATACACCACTAGAACATTTCTCTATATGGCAATGGCTAGAAAATGAACTCGTATTACAATTTTACATTTATCATTGTCATTATCAAGATATTGGTAAGCTTTCATTTAAATCAAAATAAAACTTAATACTGATATCTACCCCAAAAATAAATTTAATCGACATTTTAATTATAAAGGCTACACTTATACACGATATTCAGATAACTTGATTCTTTTCTTTAAACGTAAGGAATTGACATGATCTAAATTCATCATGTAACTTGATATCAAATTTCATTGACCATAAACTATGTCTTATTTCAAATACAATGCAGAAATTACCTTTCATTTTGACACTAAGAACACACGAGGTGGAATGTCCTCGGTTATCATTAGCCGTCATTGTAATAGTGTGTATTTCACGACTCCACGTGAGTTCTGTCTCTGGAAAGTTGACCGTCAATCTCTCGCCGTCACAACTTTGTCCGTATATACCAGGAAGATGATCAAATGATGAGAAAGTTATATTTTCCGTCAGTTTAGTGAAATTAAGTTCTTGTACTCCATCTGGGCAGTTTATGACATTGGCTATAAGATTCAAATTACACACTATCGTAATCACATCTGATATATTAATACGCTATGCAATTAATTTACATGTACCAATTACACACACATTATATACATTTGAATATATATAATTTTGGATTATTTACGAATACTAGTTTGCATATGTTTAGCAAATAAAACAAAACCACTGCGTATAACGAAGCACACCACTTCAAGGTTAATGTATTAAATTCCCTGTGGCGGCATTTATCCTCTTCGGACTACTTTCAGTCGAATAGCAGCTATTACGTTAAATACACCCGTGTGTGCAATTCATTCTCCCAAAGGGGAATAAAACAGGATAATAAGAAAGAAAGTCAAAGATTAAACAAAAAGGTATACCCAGATAAAAATTTAAGCCCGTTGTATGTTCACTTTTACTGGCCCTAATTTACATATATATACCTGCGTTTTCTGTACTGATCGTCTATTGAAAGAGTTTCAGAATAATATATATTTTCAAGACTTTTGCTTGTTTAGTTGTTTTAAGTCCATTCACGAATAATTTACTCATATTTAAACATCTTTTGTTGTAGGTTAATTTAAACTTATCCTTAGCGCTCATGGTCTTAACAGTAAGAGTTCTTTAACGTGTCAACCCATACTGCGACATGTGACCTCTGTGTTAAGGTGATATCTCAAAGACCAATGACTTTCATTTCTGAACCCCGAACGTTTACGAAAAGAGCAATCACTACCTATGCTTACGTTTTAGGTTTCATGCAGCTATAGTACAAGCGGGGTTCGAACTCACGACCTACTCGTTACGAATCTCAATTGATCAAGAAGTCAATGTTAACTGACCATGCGGGAACGAACGGTTTTAAATGAAAACGAAACGCTTCGGTCTGGGAACGGAACGCTGAACGGTTTAAACGGAAAGGCTTGATGTGGGAATGGAACGATTTTTATCAGAACGGAACGGTTCATATGGTGTAGTAGTACGCTTTCAGGTCTGTAATGAATAGCATTCAAACACATAAACTTTATAATGAAATTATAAGATTGAAAGCAGGAAATACATGGACTCCTGGACCAGATGTACAATAGTTAACTTTACATGTAACTGACAGTTAATGTTCAGTTAACATTATATAGATGTAAGACTTAATGACAAATAAAAGTAATTCCATCTTCTTCTGACTTTTAAGAAATTACAAAATCAATGATTCATTTAGATTTATGTTTTACAGAAACAAAATCTTTGGAAGTTTTTCTTCTAATAGTTATTAAAAAGATCTTTGTAACAATAAAATGCTTCAAAAGTTTGAGTTCTATATGAATAATCAATGATATATTAAAAATATTGAATCCAAGAGCAACAACTCTGTTTTAATTCATTCTCTTATCAAGTCCATCATTTAATAGAATTCCTTGAGTTTTCACATTATAGAGTTGGGCAAACACGGACCCCTGGATATACCAGAGGTGATATCAGGTACCTAGGAGGAGTAAGCACCCATGTTGATCAGTCACACCCGCCGTGAGCCCTATATCCTGATCAGGTAAATGGAGTTATCCGTTGTCAAAGTCAGTATGCCAAGAATGGACTAACAATTGGTATGAAACACGTCAGACAGCATGTGACCAAATTATGGATTGTATTGGCAAAATAGATCGTTATAACGACCATAGAATGTGCGAAATGCCGACTTTAAACGAGACTATTGAAACCCATGAACCATCAACTTGTTTGTCAGTAGCCTGTTTTGATTTTAAAAAGTGACCATAAACAGAACAAGCTCTTGCGTATCGAATCATTTCAGAGATATAAACACCATGTGCAGGTGATAATGGGACATTGCTACATAAATATGGGAAGTTGACGGTGCAGAAGCTGAAATCATCCCGTTTGTCATAAAGTTGAGTCTTTAGTTTGTCGTTAATATCTACTTTCAATGATATATCTAAGTATCAAGTAGAAGTGGACGACTCTGTGGTTTCTTTTATTTCGAGTTCACCGAGATATTTCGAATCGACATATGAATTATCATTGTTGATAGATAATACGTCGTCGATATATCTAAATGTCGAGTTGAAGGCCACCGTAAAAGGTTTTTTTTTTTACTCAGGTAGAAGTTTTTAAATTATTTCTGCTTCATAGAAATATAAAAACAGGTCATCTAACAAAGGAGCACAATTCGTGCCCATTGGGATTCCAACAGATTGTTGGAGGACATGATCATCAAAGAGGACGAAGATATTGTCAATGAGGAGCTCCAGCATATTTTTGTTCAACTTCAGAGTACCTGTTCGTGGAATCAGAGTAGCGTTGAACAAAGTAATGTTTTGATGACTGATCACTAGACAGAAATATTTGATTTTTCCATTTTTATTTAACTGTTTCATTATACCGATACAGATTGAAAATATAATTAACAAATGTTCATTTTCTTATACATTTTCCATGTTTGCCCAACGCTCTTATTTGTATTTCTTATAGGAGTTATGAGATTGATCATCGTTCGTTATCTTCACCTCTCATCTAAACATATAGTTATATGTACGTGAAAAATCAGTAGAGGAATGATAAAACATAATGGCTGTAGAATTTGTGAAATGCTAACTTTAAACGACACAGTTGAAACCCTTATAACATCAACGTATTTGTCCATAGCCTGTCTCAATTTAAAGATAGATCGAATTAGCTGAGAGACGTAAACACCATCCGCCTGTGATAATGATACATAGCTACATAGACATGGGAGGTTGACGATAGAGAATATTTTGTCATACACTGGAATAATTACGCGAAGTGTGCTGTTAACGTTCATCTTCAATAGTACATTGCATATCCAGAGACTCTGTGGTGCCTTATTCCGAGTTCACTGTTTACCTTTAATCTCTTGAACAGGGTATTTTATTTCACATACTAAGTAGTGACGTACTTGTGGAATAAATGTCATGTTGATAAGACAATTTCTTCATACAATGTCTATCAATTTGTCAAGTGATATAAAGCGATCTTAAGCCGGTCACGGTAGCACAGTGGTAGAGAGCTCACTTCATAACCGGGAAGTTGTAAGTTTGAGTCCTGCTTGTGCCACGCAACGTCAAACCTAAGGTGTAAACATGGGTTATGATTGATCCTTCGACAAACGCCCGATATCTAAAAGTGAAAATCACGGATCTATCGGATTTGACATTAACGAGGATTTCGTGTCGCAGCAGGCCATAACACGATTACGAATCCTCACTGCTACGACCCTGAGCACTACGCATTGATCTAAATATATGGTATTTCACCTACAACTAACGATGACATATTCTTGAGAGGACGTAAAAGAAATAAACACACAATAAACTATCTTTAGGGATAAATTACAAGTAAACTACATCCAATAAACTAAGTTTCCCAAACCGTTGATACTCAGTAAAACAAGTTTTGAATTATGTGATGTTCATTCGTAATAACAAGAAACCACTATAATAATATTTCATTAATGAAAAGAAAACACTTACGTGATTCTGTACATTTTTCTGAAATGAATAAAATACTTTATATTTATTCCGTCCAATAAAACGCACTGCTATCATGTAAATTATCATACAAAGAGAAAATGCATCTTCTTTATCCGACATAAGATTGATATATATTGTAGCTTGATTAATTTATCAGTATAATAACAATGCAAAAAACAAATAATTCCCTGAAAATATATTAATGTGGATTGATTGAATTTCATGAGCCTCAAATGTTGTGGATTCCTTGGGTATCCCTATTTAACGAATTTCAAAGCAGACAGAAATACAAAATTGATTTCATGTTTCAATATACGGAAACCATATCCACGGAATTACATCTCAACGAAACTGTAAAATCATCACAATCCACGAAAATTACATCCCAACGAAACAGTAAAATCATCACAATCCACGAATATTACATCCTAACGAAACTGTAAAATCATCACAATCCACGAAAATTGACCTCCGCGAATTTAAACGATTCCACAGAATCTCCCGATCACACACAAAACATCGCTAGGTCTCTTTCGTCAAGTCTAGAAAAAAACTCAGATATAGAGTCCCAGTATACGATACTTCTCATGGTGAGAATGATAATCGCCTCTGGTGTGCTACCAACTACACGTTTCAAATATGACAGAAACAACAAAACATGTTTTTAAGTATATAATGTTTGGTGGAATAAAACGTTTTATTCGAAAAATTGCTATTTCAATTTTTTTACACGGAGTTTGGAGCCTATTGTGTAAACCAAAGATTATACTTTTTAAAACTGTGTAGATTTTGCTATTAAGGAACGACATCAATCGCAGATCTTAGAAGCAACTGTCAAATTAATACGAGGACATGAAGTACCCATTAACCTTTCCTTTATGTATTTTTAACAACTTAGGTACCAGTATGTTTAAACTGCGGATAACGCCATGTTTCTTATGTCCCAATAGTTGCAACATGATGATGCGTTACATCATCCGAGGTGTTTTCTCGATTTGGTAGGCGGAACGCTCTATGTATCGTAAGGTATTTGAAATAATGTTATTAACAGACGTCAGAATAAATAATTGGAATGATGGTGGAATGGAGGCTTAGTTATTGTTGTAAATTATATCCGTACAAAAATGGGTAATTCGGGAGATAGCGAATTTATTGTCCCTCTCGACGAAAAATTTTATTTCGGTGGTGATGTGGCCAATATTGGTGATTGTCCCAGGAATTGTAAGTTTAAATATGCAAATTTGCTATAGTATATTACATTTGTCAGTGACAATTTATTCTCCTAGTTTTGGGAAATATTTTATGTAGCTGTAAATGCATAAGTTAGTACTTTCACATGAGGAAATAAAGCGGTGTTCTATCATTTAGTTGATTCCATAAAAGATAATTATAGTCCTCTATAATTCAACTTTATCAGACCCCATTTTAGCATTAAATGTTACAATTCTAATATTGACCCACATATTTCATAATTAGGAAAATGTTTGTACATAAGGAGCATATCATCTAAATTATCTGAATGATGACAAGAATCCATCCTTGATAGTCAAAGAGTAACACTCATAAAAGCCTCGCATGTGGATGGGGAAAGTTGCATGTTGATGCTGCAATAAATGCACCTTTGAAACTCGGAAAATGGAATAGTCTTTGAATTTTGAGATCAATTATTAAACATCAACTGGTCATAAGCCACCCTTTTCTCGAAATAAGAACATCAAATGAAACGTTGAAGATTACTTACAATTATCAATATAATAAATGCTATAAACGGAGTAATCCGTAGTCAAAATTAACGTGTAAAGAACGACAAGACAAGTGGCATGAAACACGTCAGATAGTCAGATATATTTCAATGTCAAGTCGGCCACGGTTTTTGAAAAGTGCTGCCTCATATGAATATAAAAACATGCCAGCTAATAAAGGAGCACAATTCGTGCCAATGGGATTTCCAACAGACTGTTGGAATAACTGATCATCAAACACTACGAAGATATTGTCAATGAGGAACTCCAGCATTATTCTAATATCAATTTCAGAATATTTTGCTTAGAATCAGATTAGTGTTTGACAAAGTAATTTTTGATAATGTCGAAGGGGAGGAGTCAGGTGTTTCATAACTTACATAGTGGCTTCTCTCTTCTTTGTTACTATGTACTCAATTGTTTGGTGTCCAGGGGTCAACAGGAAGAATGTAAAGTTATAATACATTCTGACTATATGAGCTATTATAAAGTTTAACTTCAGCCTAAGATCCAAAGGTATGCATTTTACAATTTTGGATTCTTTCATTGTCACTTCCTTATACTCAGTTTAGTTTGGTAATTTAATTAAGTTTGGAGTACCGAATTTTATATTTGTCAAGCAAACACTTGTTAAATATTATTAAGCGACAAAATGTTGTTTGGTCTACATACCGACCGACCGACAGGTGCAAACCAATTTGCCCCCCCCCCTTTTTTTAATAATAATAACGTTTTTATTAGATGTATCATATGGTGCCACCCTAAAATGAGGATTTCTGACTTAGAGGCCATTGATTTCACAATTTTGAAAGGATTATCTCCTCATATCTTTACTTCGATTCTCATTTTGAGTTTCAGATGTCGAAGAGTCAACGAGATTCTAAAAAAAAGAAGATATAACACATTTTAATGAGTTTCACAATTTTCGTAAACGCATTAAGTATATGCTGACGCATTGTTGTTTGATATCCAGGAGTCAGGATATGATTATCAAAGAAATAGATATTTTACCATCATGATTTATAAAGTCAACCCTACCACCGAAAATCCAGGACAAAGAACTTCTTAAGATTGGTGGAACATGTTCTCTTCTTTCTTATTTCCCCTCACATGGATGTTCAGAAGTGAAGAAGAGAATTTTGAAATAAATAATGCATTTCAACTAAATCATTCATGACGCACCCCACCCCATCCTTGCTTCATAGTCCCTGAACGAGGAGATGTGAATATCAAATTTTGGGAAAGACATCTTATCACTATGAATTACCTTCATATCAAATACTTACATATATACATTAACGGCAAACTGACAACTCAACTGTATGACAAACGGGATGATTCCAGCTTCTTCGCCGTCAACTTCCCATATTTATGTAGCAATATTCCATTATCACTTGCATATGGTGTTTATATATCTCAACTGATTCGATATGCAAGAGCCTGTTCTGTGTATAGTCAGTTTTTTAATCGAGGTAAGCTAAGTTGATGGTACAGGGTTTTCAACAGTCTCGATTGAAGTAAGCATTTCGCAAATTCTAAGGTCGTTATAACGATTTAGTTTGCCAATACAACCTATCATTGGGTCCAACGCTGTCTGATGTGTTTCATACCGATTGCTAAGCTGTTCTTGGCACACTGATGTTGACTGCGGATAACTCCATTTACCTGCTCAGGATATAGGGCTCACGGCGGGTGTGACCGGTCAACAGGGGATGTTTACTCCTCCTAGGCACCTGATCCCACCTCTGGTGTGTCCAGGGGTCCGTATTTGCCCAACTATCTATTTTGTATTGCTTGTAGGAGTTATGAGATTGATTACTGTTCGTTATCTTCACATTTGATGTGCAAGAGGATTTTTTATCAAAACTTATGCATTTTCACTATTTCAAGATAAAGCTCACTCCTGCATCAGAACCTTGATCGAGGAGCCACTATTTTCACAATTTTGGTAAAAGCATATTTGATTAGCATGGCTCTACACACAGTTTGTCTGTTAGATGTCCGTGAGTAAAGAACGGCCTTAAAGCCTGCACAGTTTGTTTGTTTTAACACCATCCGCGATACTTAGGGTCGAGTAATTCACATCCTTTTTAACGAAGCTATTAAAAATGGTATTGTACTTAGGAAAACGTAGCTGACTATAGTCAACTGTTAACAGACGATTTTATGGTTTATATATGGGGGGAAATGTATAGTTTGCATTATAGGTGTAAAAGCAATGTAAACACAATGTTACAATCGGCAGTAATCACCATACGTTTCTACTATATAAATTGATTTAAGCATTCTGTAATTTAAACGATGTGGATATTTATTCGATATTTGTTTTTCAAATTAGAAGGTCACTTGTAAGCATCTTGTCATCGAGAATTTTTGTGACATCTCAAACGTTTCTTACAGAAACTGACGAACCATTTTAATGTACGGTAAATAATACAATGGATTATAAAAACAAAATAATACACAATTAGAGTTAAAAATATCAATATTACATTATATGTCCATAAAAATATTAAATGACAATTTGTGTCATTAAACTGATCGTGCATATTTACCGTATTCGCATCGTATCCCATAATACTCATCCGGACAAGAACATATGAACCTATTCACTAAATTGTGACATGTTCCTCCGTGCATACATGGGTTACTGTCACATTCGTTTATATCTAAAAACAAAATATGTAATAATTATCTCATTTTTGTAAGGTGATGTAAAAAATCTCATTAACTATAAAAGATAAAATGCAAATTAGAATTACGAACATTGATGCTAGATTATATGTTCATGCAGATATCAGAAAGGATATTTCTGAGATGAAATTGATCACTAATATTTACTGTATTCGCATTGTGCTCCATTATACCCATCCGGACAAGAACACGTAAATCTATTCACTAAATTGTGGCATCTTCCTCCGTGCATGCATGGGTTACTGTCACATTCGTTTATATCTATAACAATGTAGTAATTAATATCTCATTTTGTAATCTAAATAATATCATGAACTATAAAAAATAAAATACAAATTAGAAATACAAATATCAAACTATTAATGTTAGATTATATGCTCATACAAATATAAAAAAGGATACGTGTATTTCTGCAATTCATCAATCACGTATATTTACTGTATTCATCCCGACAAGAACACGCAAACCTATTTACTAAATTGTGGCATCTTCCTCCGTGCATGGATGGATTACTACTACATTCATTTATATCTATAAAACATGTAATATCGAGCTAAGCTTGGACGGGCCGAAGGCCTGTCCGCAAAGCAAGGCTCTAAAGTTAACAGTATGTATATCAGGACAACTCACCCCCAAGACAACTCGCCCTCAAGACAACTCGCCCCATCTTCGAGACAACTCGCCCCTAAGAAAACTCGCCCTCAAGACAACTCGTCCCTCTTTGGTACAACTCGCCCCCTCTCTTAAGATAACTCTCCCCTTCATATCATACATGTTTACAATTTTTTTATTTTGGTCTAAATCCAAGAGGTGTATTAGCAAAATTTCATAAATTTCTTATAAATAGTATATGCAAGGTGACGATAACGAACAGTGATCAATCTCATAACTCCTACAAGCAATACAAAATAGATAGTTGGGCAAACACGGACCCCTGGACACACCAGAGGTGGGATCAGGTGCCTAGGAGGAGTAAGCATCCCCTGTTGACCGGTCACACCCGCCGTGAGCCCTATATCATGATCAGGTAAACGGAGTTATCCGCAGTCAAAATCAGTGTGCCAAGAACGGCTTAACAATCGGTATGAAACACGTCAGACAGCATTTGACCCAATGCGAGGTTGTATTGACGAACTAGATCGTTATAACGACCATAGAATTTGCGAAATGCTCACTTCAATCGAGACTGTTGAAATCTCTGTACCATCAACTTGTTTGTCAGTAGCTTACCCCGATCCAAAAACTGACTATACCCAGAACAAGCTCTTGCACATCGAATCAGTTGAGATATATAAACACCATATGCGGGTGATAATGGAATATCGCTACACAAATATGGGAAGTTGACGATGGAGAAGACAATACATCACAGACAAAAAAGACATGTTCACATAAACACCGAACTTTGTTCTGCAAGACGAAATGTTTTAGTGAAAATCAAGTGTTTGGGTTCAAATTCATCATCACTTACGGTTTTATGTACATGTAAATATACAAGGGAGATGAGCTTGGTCTACGGCTGACGTACTATAATTATCTATAATCTGCGTCTGTTGTTAAATCTAATTGTTTGATTTCCAACAAGCTGTTATCAATTTGCTTCAAACGTTAAGGTACTCATCATCAGAGTACTTTTCACTTTCAAATCGCCGCGTAAAAAGAATCATTAAAGCAAAGCCGTTATAAAATTCATAACATGGGAATTTTATGATTTTTCAACGGGAATTAGTTGAGAAACGCATTAAAAGATAATTACATGGAATGCTGGACAACTCGCCCCCAAGACAACTCGCCCTCAAGACAACTCGCCCCGTCTTAGGACAAATCGCCCTCTCTCAGGACAAGTCGCCCCCAAGACAACTCGCCCTCAAGACAACTCGCCTCATCTTAGGACAAATCGCCCTCTCTCAGGACAAGTCGCCCCCAAGACAACTCGCCCTCAAGACAACTCGCCCCGTCTTAGGACAACTCGCCCTCTCTCAGGACAAGTCGCCCCCTTCTCTTGAGACAACTCGCCCCCAATATTATATATAAATATATGATCACATTTTATTTTTATTTTGTGTGTGTGTGTTATTTACACTTTTAACCCTATAGAGATACGTCTTTTTATTTCATACTTTAACACGAATGGTAAATTCTAATCTGTTCGTTATCTTCACCTTGCATACACAGGTTTGATTATTGCATTTCAGAAAAAGTTATATTTTTCATAAATCAATTGGCAAGGAAAATTATATTTGCTGATCTTCAGGTAATTGATTTAACGTCTCCAATACTGAGAAAATTTTGGGGTTGGGGGTTGGGAGGGTTAGTGGGGTTTTTTTTGTTGTTTTTTTTTTTTTTATCGATATAGTATACATAAGTGTAAAGGTGAAGCATGAATATTCTGATACATGTAATTATCTTTTAATGCGTTTCTCAACTAATTCCCGTTCAAAAATAATAAAATTCCCATTTTAGAAATTTTATAACGACTTTGCTTTACTGATTCTTTTTACGCGAGTGATTGTTTTTACGCGGCGATTTCAAAGTGCAAAGAACTCTGATGATGAGTATCTCATAACGTTTGAAGTAAATGTATTACAGCTTGGGGGAAATCAAACAATTAGATTTAACAACAGACGCAGCTTATTGATAATTATACTACGTCAGCTGTAGACCAAGCTAATACTCTCCCTATACCAAACGCTAACTTGTTTCCGCTGAAATTATATATTTTACATGTAAATAAACGTGATGATGAATTTACTGAACCCAAACACTGGATTTTCACTAAAATCTTTCGCCTTGCATAAAAAGACACGAAGTTCGGTGTTTAAGTGAACACGTCTTATTGTCTTTGATGTATATACTATCTATAAGAAATTCATTAATTTTTGCTAAAACACCTCTTGGATTTTGACCAAAAATAATAATTGTAAACATATATGATATGTATGATATGACGGGGCGAGATATCTCAAGAGAGGGGGCGAGTTGTCCCGAAGAGGGGGCGAGTTGTCTTGAGGGCGAGTTGTCTTAGGGGCGAGTTGTCCCGATGATGGGGCGAGTTGTTCTCAGTATTGGAGACATTTAATCAATTACTTGAAGATCAGCAAATATAATTTTCCTTGCCAAATGAATTATGAAAAATATCATTTTTTAAAAATGCAATAATTAAATCTGTGTATAATTTCTATTAGAGTTTACCATTCGTGTTAAAGTATGAAATAAAAAGACGTATCTTTATAGGGTTAAAAGTGTAACTTTTTGTACAATTACACACACACACAAAATGAAAATAAAATGTGATAATATATTTATATATAATATTGGGGGCGAGTTGTCTCAAGAAAAGGGGCGACTTGTCCTTAGAGAGGGCGAGTTGTCTTGGGGGCGAGTTGTCTAGCATTCGTTTTGATTACAATAACAGTCTATACTTATTGGCATTATTTAGATATTGAGGAAGCCCAGTATACCAGAGTTTTGATAGCATTGACCTGTCCACAACTGAGGGGAGGTGTAGAATGTTTCAGCTCATTATACAAACAATATGGCCACAGAAACTCTACAGACGACCCTCAGACACTTCTTGTGTATATCAAAAGTATACACAACACCCCGATCTTTTGACCAGGTAGATAACTACCATATGGCCATAGATAAGCTCCGCCCATATCCAGTGATCCGTGAAGAAACCGTACAGTATTATTTTGGGGTCTCTAAATTTGAATGTCAAATATACAAGATTCTAGAGTGCGATTCGTAATTTAAACACAGCATTTATTCAAAATGAATGGTATTATAACTATTTAACAGTTTTTAGCAAATCACTAAACAGAAAAAAGTAATACGACTTCATGAATGAAAGATTTCAAGTATTTTCAAAATAAAAAAAAACATGCGATTCATATACGCTTACCTTTTTACTAATTTGAATTTGTTGGTTATATGTGTTTATTTTCACCTGCGGTTTAAATTAAAAACGGAATGTATTCAATTTGTTGTTTACAATTGAAAACAAAACACACATCTAAGCTAAATGTGACATCTCAATGCACTGTTTACGTCGCTGGCATCAAATACGTAGGCGGATCATGTAGGTATCCTTATATATTCTCCCTTTAATATTTGGATGTCATTGAGCGTTTAACACAAGGGGATTTCATAAATAATGTATATTTTCAAGTGAATGGTTATTTCTACCGCTGATTTACCGTACTTAACTGAAATATTATATTGATAATTATCACTTGGGACACGACAATGATTATTTAATGTTTCGCTAGGTCCAACGGTCACATCGTATATACATGAACATATTATCTCATTTTTGTAATGCAATGTAAAAAACAACGAACGAAGGTCGGATGGACCATCGACAAGATAAGTCTCTAAAGGTGACACGCATGTGAAAAGTAATAAAAAATAAAATCGGCAAAAGAAGAGGTAATCTGTACATAAGTTCACTGAACATTTTGTGATCGATATGAGCGCCGCCATTTTGTTTTTGTTTATTAGTTTCATCAACATTTATTCGAGTTTTAAATTTATCTGCCATAAATACAAAAGTCTGACGTGTAATTTTAATTGTAATCTAAACACTCAGTGTATTCAAATGAATGGTATAATTATTCATGTAACAGTCCCGTAAGGATCCGGGTTAGAATAGGTCCTCAGGACCCCTTGCTTGTCGTAAGAGACGACTAAATCATAAATGGGGCGGTCCTTTGAATGAGATCGCAAAAACCGAGGTCCCGTGTCACAGCAGGTGTGGTATGACAAAGATCCCTCCCTGCTCAAAGACCGTACATGTGTAAGCGTCGAACATAAGAAATGGTGTCGTCTTCATGTGAGTGAAAGATTCTCGAGTGGGACGTTAAACAATATAAAATTAATATCAATTAATGTAACAGGTTTTAGAAAATTCTTATATAGAAAACATCAATACGACTACGTAGGTGAACGAGTTCATGGGTTGCTTTATATGAAATTATACGATTTTATATCCGCTTACTTTTTTTCACCAATTTAGAGTTACTTGGTTAATTTTGTTTATTTTAGCTTCTTTTAAGTATTGCTGTTGATTGTAATTGTTTGGTTTTAAAGAAAAAAGTATGGAAGCTAAATACGACGCCTGACCGTACTCTTTACGTTGGTTTGTTTTATAATCCCCGTTAATATTTGGATGCTACTGGCTCTTTGCGCAAGGGCAATTCAGAAATAAAATGCTAAGTGTTTTCAAGTGAATGGATACTTCTTTTTCTCATTCACAGTACTTAACTGAATTGTTATTATGATTTGGGACACGCTAATGGCCATTTCATGCTTTGCTTGCATTTGGTCCAACGGTCACGCCGTATATACATGTACCTATTATCATGAAGTATAAGATATCATAAAAATTACAATTACAAATACCAATATTACACAATATGCCCATAAAAATATCAAAAGCCAATTTGTGCAATTAGATTCATAGCGAATATTTACCGTATTGACATCGTGCTCCATTATACCCATCCGGACAAGAACACGTAAATCTATTCACTAAATTGTGGCATCTTCCTCCGTGCATGCATGGGTTACTGCTACATCCGTTTATATCTATAACAATGTAAAATATGTATATCAGTTTTGTAATGCAATATGAATAATAGAATATTTTATCGTCAACTTCCCATATTTATGTAGCAATATTCAATTATCACCTGCTTGTGGTGATTTTGTCTCTCAACTGATTCAATACGCAATAGCTTGTTCTGATGGTCAGCTTTTAACTGACACACAAGTTGATATTATAGGCGTTTCAACAGTCTCATTTAAAGTTAGAATTTCACAAATTCAATAGTCGTAAAATGTATAACGATCTAGTTTGCCAATGCTGTATGACGTGTTTCATATCAATTTTTAGGTTGTCTATTACACACGGATTCTGACTACGAATTACTTCGTTTATCTAATCAAGATATAAAGCTCACGGCGGGTTTGACCGCTCGACAGGGGATGCTAACTCGCAGCTACCTGATCCCACCTAAGGTGAAAGCAAGGTTCCGTGTTTGCCAAACATTTAATTTTGTATTCCCTATAGTAACTATGATATTGAGCACTGTTCGTTACCTTCACTTTTCATCATGAACTATAAAACTAATATGCAAATTAGAATTACAATCTTACATTACATGCTCATAAACATATCAATTTCTGCAATTTAATTTACCATATTCACATTGTCTTCCACTATACCCATCCGGACAAGAACACGTAAACCTATTCACTAAATTGTGGCATGTTCCTCCGTGCATGCATGGGTTACTGTCACATTCATTTATATCTTTAAAAATGTAATGATTGGTATTTCATTTTTATACAGATTCGATTGATACACATTGTTTCACATAACTCGTTTGTTCTTACCTGAACACCGCACGTGGTAATGGCTATACCTGGAACAATCCCTGTTGGTCGTATAACAGCGGTATCCTGGTCCACATTTTTTTTTCACCGCATCGCCTGTCTTTCATCCACTGACACTGTTAAGGTCAATAAAAGTCTGAATTATAGCTGACTTGGTTTTATAAATACTTTATAGCTTGTTTTCATGCATGCCTATAGCAGCTACAGGCAATTTTGTCCGCCATATTTCTTTAAAATGTCAAGTTTTTATGAAATCCTGTAGAATTGCTGAATTAATCCTAAAATTGTGCATATTACATCCTATATATACATGTATAGATCACTACATATACAATGTGTCCACGTTGGGAAAATTCTACCTCAGGACAAATCATGACTGGAATGCATTCCAACGCATAAATATGCACCCAGACTTACACTCTATGCACACTTAATTTAAAGCAGACAATTTACAATGCAGAATTTACTTTCAAACATTTGACCTATAGGACATTACAGATCTATTGATTCCGCGCGCATTTACAATTTGTATTATGAACAGGGAATGTCTACTCTTCCTACACACTTGATACCACCGCTTGCGTCTCCAGGGGTCCGTGTTTGTTCCACAGGCAATTGCGACGCTTGGGGTCGAATTTACTATATAAAGAGTAAAGGTATAGAACTCTAAATATAGGGTACCCAAGTTAGCCGATGTAAAAACAATAAATTAATTGATATAAAATTCTACTTTGTATTTTAATTTATTCATACATAATCAATCTACATTACTACCAAAGTTCATCCCGAAATTCCGTATACTTCCCAAGATATGCAGAAATGAACTTGGAAAAAATGGCTATTATTTTTTGGTTCACTTTTAGCTGGGCCCTGACACTATACGACTACACAGAGTGTTTGAGCATTGCAACAAGCTATCAAATAGAATGTGCAGCATAAAATATAATTTCTAAATTGAATTTCTTACCCCAGTTCATAAAATGAAGTCCGTAATAGCTCCAAGTGACTGAAAATTTTAAACCGTCTGTACTTTCATTTTAATATCAGGCATTTTCATCGGTGCCACTAACTACCCACATTGACATAATTATTATCAATCGTGATAATGTGATTTAGATAAAAATAGACATAATAACACATTTGTATATTTATAAAGACTTGTTATTAGCATAATTTATGTACTATAATGAATCAATATTGATAAATATTAGTATTTGAGTCTCTAAATCGTTATGGGTCCTTCCATCTCTTTTGGGTAATTAGTCGTAACTACCGTTAATGGTTGGGATTGTCTACTCCTTATGCTGTACCAGTGTACCAAGTTTGGTGTCAATCAAGTAAATAATTCGTAAAATATAGGAGACAATATATTACTATGTCCAGTTCAACTATTGACTTTTGACCACAAAATCAATATAGGTCATCTTCTCCTGAAGATATACCAGTGTGCTAAGTTTGATGTCTGTCAAGCAAAAGGGTTATCAAGATATTGAGTGGACAATATATTATATGTCCAGTTTGACCCTTGACCTTTGACCATGTGACCTCAAAATCAATAGGAGTCATCTTCTCCTGCATATCCACCAGTGTACTAAGTTTGATGTCTGTCAAGTAAAGGCTTCTCAAGATATTGAGTGGATAGTATATTCCAATGTCCAGGTTAACCCTTGACCTTTAAACATGTGACCTCAAAATAAATAGGGATTATCTTCTCCTGAGGATGTACCAAGTTTGATGTCTGTCAAGCAAAGGCTTCTCAAGATATTGAACAGACAGTATATTTCTATGTCCAGTTTGACCCTTGGCCTTTGACCATGTGACCTCAAAATCAATAGGGGTCATTTTCTCCTTACGATGTACCAGTGTACCAAGTTTGATGTCTGTCAAGCAAAGGGTTATTAGAATATTGAACGGATATTATATCCCTATGTCCAGTTTCACCTTTGACCATGTGACCTCAAAATCAATAGGGGCCATTTTCTTCTAAAGATGTACTGGTGTACCAAGTTTGATGTCTGTCAATCAACGGGTTCTCTAGATATTGAATGGTCAGTATATTCCTATGCCAGTTTGACCCTTGACTTTTGACCATATGACCTCAAAATCAATAGGGGTCATCTAAATCTAAGGATGTACCAGTGTGCCAAGTTTAATGTCTTTTAAGCAAAGGGTTATCAAGATATTGAGCGGACATTGTATTCCTATGTCCAGAGTAGATTGACCCTTGACCTTTGACCTTTTGACCTGAAAAACAATATGGGTCCTATTCTACTCATAACCAATCCAAATATGAAATATCATTATCATCAAGTGAATTGTTCTCAAGATATTGAGTGGACAACATGTGGTCGACCGACCGACCGACCGACCAACCGACAGGTGCAAACCAATATACCCCTCTTCTTTGAAGAGGGCAAAACCCGACGTACCACACTTCTGTGGTCATGACTGTAATGCATCCATTCTCTCACTTCCTCGTAATCACAAGAGTTTGATTCTCGACATTCCTCGTCAATTTGGTTATCCCTCTTTAATCGATTTCCACTTCCCCCGAGGAATGAAGACACCTTTTCCTTCGATGTCGTAAGGCTCCCCAACGAAGTTACATGTAGGTCTTTAATAAAAATACATGTATATGTATTTAGTAATACGAATACAAAAATTCTCTCTCCAGTATATCACAAAATGTTTGTTATGTACGATGGTAATCTTTAACAATATTAAAAGTTTTCTTAGAACCAATGCAAACGTAAAATATGAAAACTTTATGATCAAATAATATGTTGACGGATCAACCGCTAAGACAAGGGCAGCTAGATATGATGTACAACATGCCCGGATCCTTTGTACAGCATACAAGGAATCATTTGACTCAGATCAAGCTCAATGAAGATGATTCAGCTTTTTACATTTGAATATTTTTACAATACTTATCGAAATGAAAGATGAAGATAACGAACAGTGATCAATCTCAATTTAACTTAACTCCTATAAGCAACACAAAATGGAGATTTGGGAAAACATGTACCCCTGGATATACCAGGGATACGTTTATAGGTGAAATCAGATGCCTAGGAGGAGTAAGCATCCAGTGTCGACCGCCGTAAGCCCTATATCTTGTCCAGGTAAACATAGTTATTCTTAGTCAAAATTGATGAGCCAAGAACGACCTAACAATCGGTATGAAACACGTCAGACAGCATTTGACCCAATGATAGGTTGTATTGGCAAACTAGATTGTTATAGCGACCATAGAATTTGCGAGACCGTTGAATAATAAGGAATACATTTTCTGGAATATAATAGCATATTTCCTGCTGTTAACGTGTGTATGAAAACCCTAACTATTCCATCTAAACGCTTACATACATGTAGTTTTGTCATAATGAGAGGACTTATAAAGTCTAAAACCAAACTTCTGTACGAAATATAACGATTATGTTTTATCTATCTGAAAAATGTAATAATTAGTTCATGTATCTCATTTTTGTATTGATATAAAATTTTACCGTCAACTTCCCATATTTATGTAGCAATATTTCATATCACCTGCTTATGAGGTCAATGTCTCTCAACTGATTCGGTACGAAAGAGCTTTGTCTACGTATGATCAGTTTTAGAAAAAATATACAAAATGTTTGCGAAAAATAAAGGAAATCTATCCCATAATGAACTTGATGAATAATCTAATGAAGACAGAGTTATTGTCCTTGGATTCAATATTTTGAAACATATAAATAGATTATTCATATTGAATTAGACTTTTGAAATAGTTTGTGGTTAACAATATTTTTTACAATAACTATTGAATAAAGACTCCAACAAAATTTATGTTCCTGTCATGCATATATCTTATTAAATCATTGAATTTGAAAACTCTTATGACATCACAGGAGGGTGGGAATACCTTAACAAATCAAATTAAGTAATAAATAAGTATTGTAAACTAACAAAAGTCTACCATAATTGTACATGTGCAAGTTGTTTTCCTATGTGAAAATTTTAAGATTATTTTCATGTGTTTGTTTGACTGTTTTATGCTTACCATTTTTACAACATACACCAATCTTTCCTGGTTTGCATTTGCACATATCATCAGCAAACATTCCGTCATTTAGACACTCCGTATTGCAAAATCTGTGTTCTATTCGCAATGGTTTCCAACAGCGTTCCTCTACTTCCTCTTCGCCCCATTCAGGTAAACCACATATCTCTCGCTTCCTGGTCTGCGACCCTCCGCCACATGACTGACTGCATGTTGTCCATTCTGACCACGGCAGCTGATCACATACCGTAATATTCTTGCAGCCTTCTAGAATAAGGACGGCACCCGTAAAAGCCAGAAAACACACAGCTGGCCACATTATATTTCTGAAACGGAATGATTTCCGTGCAGTTGGGTTAAGGGCTTCCTTAAATATATAAATATATGTAATATAATATAATATAATACATAAATATCACGTGACTAAGCCCCGCCCATTATTCATGAGAAATAGATTATCAGCTGTAAAATCAAAATTTTTGACGTAATAAACACCAGAAGTACTTATCGATCAGTCTTTTAATTAGATATAAATTGTATTAAACGTTTTTTAAGGAACTCGAGGAATTAGAGTTTTCAATGAAGTGCACCCAAGTCGTCTGACAGTAATCCGCATCACTTCGGCGCTTTCACTTCCTTTCCCAACATGTGGTGCGTGCTGCAATATAATGCTGAATATCGCTCAAAGTGTGGATTTCCTTACTTTGTGTTACAAAAGGATGATGAAATCATACAACGGATTGTTTAATAGGTAAGTCTTGTTCTGTTTTATGCAATTTTAAAGGCGTATGGGGTATATTAAAAGAAAAACCGTAAAAACACGTGGTCTATATTTCGGTCAGTGTGATTATCTGATTTTAGATAATGTGTGTAAAGTTATGTTTCGGATACATAGATATAAACTGAATTTATTTTCATTTAAAAAACCAAAAAAGTTTATTTTAATTGAATATAAGAAAGAGTCTATCAAATTAATAAATTACATCGTAAGCAGCCATTTTTCAGTGTCGACACATGTGCGGGAATGTCTCGACTTCTCGTCCTCAAGGAAGGATGTTCCGAGAGAAAAAAATGAATAGGTTGGGAAGAAACAAAGCAGGGCTTGTGAAATAAAATTTTAAAAAAGCGGTTGAGGCCATTTTATTCTAACAAATGGACTAAATAATTTCTGTGCAGAGTAGAATTTAAAGAAACAGAAATTGCGTTTGAAAATAAAAGCATCAAATTGAATGACGAGACTAAAAGATGTTTTTGAGACAATTAAGTACGTTTTAGTTTAAACTTAACGTTTGTCATTTGAATTAAGTACTTAAATATGGAGAAGCAACCAGGGTTTTTTTTCTCTGGAAAGTTGGTCAGGGCTAGTTGATGTAAGGTCAGGTCTAGTAAAAATCATTTGAAGTAGCCCGACTGGTCTAGTGCTCAAAAAAGTAAATGTCAAACCCTGCAATAGACGATATTCTTGCTGCTAACATCACACCAAATGCAGTGCTATTTGGGTGTTTAAAGTTGAGAGGAAGTTACTGTTGTTATTGACTTTACTAGATGTGATGTTCCATCGTTAAAGTGATAATGTCCTATAGACCCGGTTTGAGTGTGGTGAGGGCCTGTATCCAGAAACAGTTAGATTACTCTAACGAATGACTTTATACAGCAGTACATGTCATGATAAATGTATTTGAATACATGATGTACGTGCATCTCTGCCATAAAAAATCTGAACAGGGAATAGAACAGTGTGAGAAATTGTTAGATTCTTTTGATATTACATGTATAACGAACGCCTGTAAAAAAAAAAATATGGCCAATTCCCAGATGAAACCCAGAAAGGTATGCTATTTCTCGAAAATTAGTATACCTTTTGTAGTGATCACTGTGGAAAGAATTTGAGTATCAAATAAAAATGAAAAACAAGAAACAGTGTTTTAAAAAAGGTGGTAGAGAATTCCATGGGCATGTCTATGTGGGTAAAATGGGGTTAAAAATTATTTCATGGGGGCTTAAACATTCTGAAATTAAAAATGGAATTGCTACATAAAATTGTAGTAGTGCTTACATTAATTTTTTTCCCCTTATATTTAAAATTTGTAAGTGTAAACTCTTTATTGAGCAACACAGCAAATTACTGTACAGCATAATATAGATACTGGATAATTTACAACATCAAAGAGATATGACCTTGCACATTCTCAGCTTATGTTCTACCAAAGCGTAACATAGATACATGTATGTAATACACGTATCAACACTTCGTTGCGAATTGCGTCCCTTTGCGGGGTCAGCAAAAGGGCAATCGGTGAAAAACCAAGTTTTCCCTCTTTACCTTACCAAATGTAAGATGTTCTTACTTTGAATTTTAGCCAATTACCAAGTTTTCATACAAGTTAGTGGGTTGCCCCAATCTGGGGCATTGTTGTTGACTGCAATTGATGGGGGGAAAACAGATGTCAAAGCTACAGATAGGAAAATTACAAAGGCCAACGTAGGGAAATACGATGTTTATCCGGGACATGACGGACAAGGGACGTAACTTTCGCGAAATGTTGATACGTGTATAGTTTTATATACACTGAATTTGAAATTGCATTTTTTTTTTCTAAATTAATAACATACTAGTCACTCTAAAGCATTTTTTAACTAATATTTAATACATTATTTTTTGTACCCAAGAAATGATGTTAATGACTTATTGAAAATAAAACAGTGATAGATATTAAAAATGGTTTTTTTTTCTCCCGATCGACCCTAATATCTTTTTTTAAATCCATAAACCAATAAATAAAAAAACAACTGGCTTAAAGTACGTTGTTGAAAAAAATGTGGCAGACCCCCTGTTGCAATGTGCCTGTCATGTTGATTTTGTAAATACAACTTGAATAATTGCAAATCAGGTTGAAATGGGCAATACAAATCAACTTAATTAACACCAAAATAAAGAAAATTTAAAGGATATAATCATATGTGAAAAGCATATTTTAAAAAAATACTATATACTAAGGTTATATCATTTATTTTTGTTTGTTTGATGTACTCCGCCCCACATGTTAATGGAAGGTATTTTTTTTTAATGGTGTAACACATTGATTCAAGTCATGAAAATCAAATTTACAAATTTTTTGATTTTTTTCCATTAAATACAGAACAGTCAAACAGATTTCATGTTAATTAATAAAGAGTATAAATTATTCAATTTGTGTATATAAAATTTAGAAATCTTGCAATGCCTGTTGAATTTTTTTCACGACAAGTCACATTTTGTATTCAGCAGTTGTGAATGAAATAAAAAAAATATCAATTTTAATTACTGCCTATTAAGTACTTTATTGCCACCATCCTTTGATAATATCTTGCCCCCCCCCCCCCCCAAAGAAAAAAAACACCACAGAAATGATTTCTGATTTCAGAGTTGGCCAAAGACATTGGACTAGTGGAAATCTTTGTTCTTTAATTTATTTGTCTGGTAAAATTTAGAACCTCATCTGTCAAACAGTCCATTAGCTGACAATTTAAAAAAAAATCATATCTGCATTGTTAAGGGAAAGACATTGATTTTTATCTCACTCCAGGCAAGTAATCTTGATTTTTCACTCGTGCGAATGAAAAACTTGGTTGTCTGAAAATCGTTGGACTCTAATACGTCTATCAACCAGCAATTTTAATTTGCTTTCCCTTTCTCTTTCAATTAGTGAATAGCAAAGTTTTTACTTCTTTACAATAGTTTTATAGTTTTCCCTCTTTCAGGTTTGCCCATTTTACCCAGTGTAAGAGGTTGTACCTGTGAATTATGCCATACAAGTTGAATTATTGTAGGTGAATGAAATTCATGAAAAATGTCATTGATTATGACAGTTAAAAATAAGAAAAGTACAATGATCATTGTAGGAAAAGAAATGGTTGATTTTCATCTTGCAGAAGAATTAAGTTTTGATCATTTTTGAATAAATAAAATATATATGCCTGTCCGTTTCTTCAATCCACGATTTTAGTCTTGAGTCAGCTTTTAGAAATTTCTAGAACGAAGCACCAATGATGAGGCATTACATCACTATAGACGCTCAGATCTGTCCACAACTGATCGCACATTCTCGGGCCTTTCCGACAGCCGAGAAGTTGTGATTGATTTACAACCCGAACATGTATTTGTATAGGTGTTCAGTGTACAATAGTTATACTTATAATATTTTTGACTAGGCACATATTTATCATTTTATGAAAAACTTCAATGAAGGACACACAAACACACCCACCTCAGTACACCTTCCTTGTCATAAGAGGTGACTAAATGGGGCAGTCCTTCTTCGGATGTCCAGAACTAGACCACAAAAACCGAGGCCCCGTGTCACAGCAGGTGTGGCACGATAAAGATCACTCAGGCCACTGTTTACAATATAGCAGTTTTTTTCGGTTTGTCATTCATATAGTGCATTAAGTTTTAAATGATTATTGCATTTGACAAGAAAGAAACAACATGTATTCATAATGTTGCCCTTAAATTGTCATACTGAACACAAACTACCGTTATAAACATACTCACATTACTGAGGTTCAAGTCTTGAAGTTTTAAAGAACCCTTCATTTTGTCTTTTGTCAACTATTCGGCAAGACAGATTACAATTGCATTCGTATATTAATTGTTCATCTAGCATCATGTAAATGTTGTCCAGTTTTATGTTGCATAGTTCTAAGAAAATTTATGATAAGGTTGAGTGAGTGAACAATTACATCCCATAATTCTCATCTTTTTTAGCACTGTATCAAGTTTTCCAGTTGGGCCAACTGTCTATAGTGTTATATTGTTATTGCAGTTCATATTTCAAAGACTTACAGAACTAAATGAATATGTGATGGGTCTACATGAAAAAGTCAAGAAAACAAAGTGATGTAATTAGATTAATTTCTGGGGGGGGGGGGGGGGGGTTTCTACTCAAAAGTAGTAAATGTTCCAGTGCAGCAGTAATTTCTCTGCAATCTGAAGAAGATGTCTTTTTCTTGGTGATGTCTCTTTTCTAAGTTTTCGATGGACTTTGCTCACACTAGTTTGTAGCTTTGCAAGAGCAGTGTCATGCTGTCTTGTAAATGATGTATCATTCTTCAGGAGCCTTCTGTATTTTTCATAGTCTCTAACCACTGGATCATTCACAGACAGCAGTGACTTTACCATGTCTACAGTTGATTCCGTATCTGATGATAAAGAAAATACTCCTGTCACAGTAAGTATTATGATAAAATATTTTTAGCTCACCTGAGTCAAAGGCTCAAGTGAGCTTTTGTGATCAAAATTTGTCCGTTGTCTGTCGGTGTCATCGTCGTTGTTGTCATTGTAAACTTTTCACATTTTATCTTCTCCAGAACCACTGAGTCAATTTCAACCAAACTTGGCACAAAGCATCCTGGGGTGAAGGGCTTTTAAGTATGTTCAAATGTCATTAATGTCGGGTTAAACTTGACTTGTATAAATTATACCTGTTCCCTCTGTAAAAAGTTTTCTCTTGCATGATTTTTTTGGTGATGATTGCCCTACAAAAGCAATTGAAAAAGGATGCAAAAAAATCAAATTGAACATCGTGTTTTGTTCTCTAGTTTTTTCTTTTCTTTCAGTTGAAATCATTTGCAGATACAATGGTAGAAAATTCCCCATTTGTTCGATTTTGACACTACTTTTCCCATTTGAATGGGTACTGGTACCAGTACCAGTGGGTAGAAAAATAACGCTAATAATGAACTTACTATTAGAGTTTCTATTTAATGGGTAACCTAGATGTTTGTCTCCTTGCCACCAGAATCACAGCCTACACTTGGCTTTATAGGAATCTGAGAGTAGAAATTGACATAAATATGGATAATCAAACATTTTTAGGTCACCTGAGTCACTCGGGTGACATATTGCTAATGACATGGTCTGCATCCGTCGTCGTCGTCTGTTAACAACTTCTTTCCAGAAACTACTGGGGAAATCTTGACCAAATTGAGTCTGTTATAAGTAAAAAATAACACACATCCAAATACGTAAGTGAATGTGATTAAAACCGCATGGGCTGTCTTAAGTATTATACGGGAGGGATTCCTGGAATAGTATTACTAGTATAATAAATAAGATTCCCTTGGTTTTGCATTTTCACGTGTTTCACTTTTCTACATTGGGTTTTTCGGTCTGACAAAATCTGGTTCGGTCCGGTGTGTTCATTGATTACTTTTGAATAGACTGGCACTTTTAAAGACATTGAGAGAAACAGAGCCACGAATAGCCAAAAAGACCCTTAGTCAGAACATGATATCATTCTCGGGGACAGAAGCCAAGAATATCAATTTTTCAAATATGTTATCCTTTTTCCGATATCTTTTCAATTTGTTTAGTTATTGAAGTTCAAAGTACCCATTGTTTTGGCCAGATTGTTATTGACGTCGCAATTTTGCAACGTAACGTCACAATTTTACAACGTTTCAAGCACTTTTACGTGGAAGTTCTCTAGGTATAAAAGTGAAATAAAAACACTATTCAGTGCGATTTAATTATAATATTTAAATCTGTCTATGTTAATTTTATATTACAACACACACCTATATAGTATACTCGTACATCTCTTTTTCCTCTCTCTTTTTGTCTCCTTCCTCCTCTTTATATATTTTTAAAAATTTTTATTTATATGCAACCATTCAACAGTTTTAAATTAATATTAATTCAGTACCTCTTTACTTAGCTTTGTTATTTAAGTATACTGATTCGATATGCAAGAGCTTGTTCTGGGTATAGTCAGTTTTTAAATCGAGGTAAGCTACTGACAAACAAGTTGATGGTACAGGAATTTCAACAGTCTCGATTGAAGTGAGCATTTCGCAAATTATATGGTCGTTATAACGATCTAGTTCGTCAATACAACCTCGCATTGCGTCAAATGCTGTCTGACGTGTTTCATACCGATTGTTAAGCCGTTCTTGGCACACTGATTTTGACTGCGGATAACTCCGTTTACCTGATCAGGATATGGGGCTCACGGCGGGTGTGACCGGTCAACAGGGGATGCTTACTCCTCCTATGCACCTGATCCCACCTCTGGTGTGTCCAGGGGTCCGTGTTTGCCCAACTATCTATTTTGTATTGCTTGTAGGAGTTATGAGATTGATCACTGTTCGTTATCTTCACCTTGCATTTAACCATCGAGTTTGTATCTCTGCTGGTGGACAGTCTGTCCCCGAGGATACTTGTCGCTCGATATATGTTCCTTCATGAATATACACAATAACGAAACAATACTGGCTGACACGTCGCCCAGTATAAAAAGGTGTCACTCTGTGGAGTCTATAAGGGACACAAGCTTCTACAGATCGGTTGGTGTCCCTCGGATTATCCTTCGAGATATCAAAGATTTGTCGTATGTTCAATCGTCAGATTGTCAGCTTTGGTACAGAAACCAAAATTCTTATACCCAAATTAAAGACTGTTATGTTCCTTTAAGAGATATATTTGATAATTCCTTTTCAGACCTCATGTGTTCAACCTCAAAATGTTCTGCAAAAAATTGCAAAACTTGTGATATACTGATCACTAAAAATTCATTTAATAGTAATCTAACTGGACGTAGTTTCTGTACCAAAACGTTTGATAATCTGACTTGTAAATCTTCTAACGTTGTCTACGCCATTGAGTGTAACCTGTGTGGCTTAATTTATGTGGGAGAAACCAAGGGTTCACTTCATAAAAGGATATCGGGGCACAGATTTCAAATTAATAATGGTGGTAACCAACTTCTTTACAAGCATTTTAATGCACCGGACCATTCCATCCTGTCCATGAGGGTAAGGATTTTAGAAAAAATTTACCATCACACAAACAATCCTACATTAAGCACCCCTTTTCGTAGACAACGAGAAGATCACTGGATCAGGCCCCTAGGCACTGCATTTCCTTATGAATGCAATGATAATGTATATGATGTGGGAAATTTGACTAGTCCACAAGGAAATAACGTCAATGTGATGGGACTCTTTCCCAATACCCAAAGACGAAAACGCAGTCACGGACATCATTCATATAAAAGACAAGTATAAATGATGTCACGTTTGGTTCACTTTTGCCTCACGTCAACAGACAATTGGGCCCACATCATATTCGTACAAAACTTTACTCTATTCCATTGAGGGTTTTACATACGTTATTTGAAGAAGCTATGGCTAGTCTATACTTGGATTTTTCAACACCTGAATATAGACTGAACTCTATGATTATGGATGTTGCCTACCACAGGCTCTATAAACCAGCACAGACCATGGATGATATTCCTTCCAAATCATGCGGTCAGTTCCTTAAGCTCAAATTTACAAACAAAGGAATAGATGCCGTCAACATAAGCAACATTCTTCGTCATAAAAGGGTTCAGTCGTGTATTCCAACTTATTTCAAGTTCAAGTCTACACCCTGTATTTCCTACAGCTATACTTCTACTATTGCATCCAAACTTTTTAATTATAAACAAACTTTGCAGTGCTTAGATATAGACCATCTTATACGTAATCCACCAACATGTTCTTGTTCTCCATCTTCTTTCAACTATAGTCCAACTGGAAATATCATTACTAGTGATGTTGATATAGTTGAAAATGAGGACCTCAAATCACTTATTCTTAAAGGTCTTAAATACAGAAAACCTCGGTCTTTTAATTGGCGACAGAACTTCATCTCTATTATGAGTTCTGTCGAAGATTATGCCAGACGATGGGCTAAATATGAAAAAGAAGAACTTGATACGTTGTCAGAATGGGTTAGAAGCATAAGAGGGATATTAAAATCCCGCATTAGACACATGAAAACAAAAGTACGTACCATCTATCCTTCTGTATTTAGTAAACCAGAAGTGATAAAAGAATTAGATAGGTTACATGAGGAATATGTTTTGGTTCCAGTTGACAAAGCTAGTAACAACATTGTCTTTGTTTGTAAGACTCATTATTACAACTGTATTTTAAACGAACTTGGCATTAATTCCACTTTTGGTAATCATACTCATACTCCAACTGCCCTTTCAAAAGACGAAATTCTTCAAAACCATGCTTCAGTTTTAGACACATTTAATATTCCTGTCAATGGGTCGAATGAATATGAGCTACCGTACCTATACTGGATTCCCAAACTACATAAAAACCCTTACAAACAAAGATACATTGCTGGATCCAGTAAGTGCTCTACCAAGCCCCTATCGTTGCTCCTCACGAAAATGTTAACAGCTGTGAAGGAGAAACTTCAAACTTACTGTGCGACTACATATGCCAGAAGTGGTGTTAATCAAATGTGGATTCTATAAAAAAATTCTAAAGAACTTTTAGTAAACTTGAAATCACAGAATTTTTCCCAAATCAATAGCATTAAAACCTATGACTTTTCAACACTATACACGACCATTCCTCACGATAAATTAAAGACTAGACTTTTTGACATCATACACAGTTGCTTTTTCAACAAAAACAGAAAACGGAAATATTCATATCTAGTGATCAGTCATTCAAAAACTTGCTTCGTTAAACATCACTCTGATTCCACGCACAAGTACTCTGAAGTTGAAATAAAAAATATGCTAGAGTTCCTCATTGACAATATTTTCGTGGTCTTTGGTGATCATGTCTTCCAACAGTCTGTTGGAATTCCCATGGGCACGAATTGTGCTCATTTGTTAGGTGACCTGTTTTTATATTCATATGAAGCAGAATTTAATCAAAAATTTCTACGTGAGAAGAAAAAATCTATCGCTGTGACCTTCAATTCGACATTTAGATATATCGATGATGTTTTGTCTATTAACAATGATAGCTTTCATTCATATGTCGATTTGATATATCCCTGTGAGCTCGAAATAAAGGACACCACAGAGTCGTCCACTTCTCTTTCATACTTAGACATTTTTTTGAAAGTAGACATTATCGGCAAACTGACAACTCATCTGTATGACAAACGGGATGATTTCATCTTCTCCATCGTCAACTTTCCACATTTATGTAGCAATATTCCATTATCACCTGCATATGGTGTTTATATATTTCGACTGATTCGATATGCAAGAGCTTGTTCTGGGTATAGTCAGTTTTTAAATCGAGGTAAGCTACTGACAAACAAGTTGATGGTACAGGGATTTCAACATTCTCGATTGAAGTGAGCATTTCGCAAATTCTATGGTCGTTATAACGATCTAGTTCGTCAATACAACCTCGCATTGCGTCAAATGCTGTCTGACGTGTTTCATACCGATTGTTAAGCCGTTCTTGGCACACTGATTTGACTGCGGATAACTCCGTTTACCTGATCAGGATATGGGGCTCACGGCGGGTGTGACTGGTCAACAGGGGATGCTTACTCCTCCTAGGCACCTGATCCCACCTCTGGTGTGTCCAGGGGTCCGTCTTTGCCCAACTATCTATTTTGTATTGCTTGTAGGAGTTATGAGATTGATCAATGTTCGTTATCTTCACCTTGCATGAAGATAAACACAATCCCAATATTTCAACTGTATAACCATTTATTGCAGATACCGATAGTTGTTTTGTTTGTTTTGTTTTTTTTTGGCGGGGGAAGCATTTTAAAATGTACACGAAAACACGGTGGATCCAACCGTTGACTTACGAATAAGATATATTGACCCATGTATGTTTTATATCTATTATTTGTTTGGGCGGTGTATTATTATCCCGCATGTATATGTAAACACGCCGAAAACAGTAATAGCCAGACTTTGGACAGCGGCGTTATTTTAGACGCACTTTGCCACATGTACAAATTTGGACAGTGAGTAAACACTTTAATCCTATGTTTCATACTTTTATTTGTGTCTTCTATATAGGGAGCTACGTATAAGATGTGTGTGTGTGTGTGGGGGGGGGGGGGGGGGGGTAGGGAAACTCTTACAAAAGTAGCTGTACATGTACAGAATAACACATCAACATGTAGTTTAGCCATATGGATATAATTTCTTTACATTAGGCTAAGAAAATGTTCACGTGAACTAATCATCAGGTAAAATATGTTCCATTTATCTAATTTCATTAGTTTCCTATCCGGATCATTTATTACAATAATATGTAGACCAGTGTGTATTTCAAAATTCCTTAATTATTATCATTAACTCCATAACATCTATGAAACGAATTCATTAATTAAAAAATCTTATTCTAATACTGCTACATATAATAGAACCAAACTCCCTCCTCGCATATATTTGGTTTATTAAACCAAATATATGCGAGGGAGTTTGGTTCTATTATGTAAAACTTATACGGTACCAATTTTGATGCACCAGATGCGCATTTCGACAAATAATGTCTCTTAAGTGATGCTCAACCGAAATGTTTGAAATCCGAAATAACTATGAAGTTTTGGAGCTAAATATAGCCAAAAACAGCGTGCCAAAAAAGCGGAGCCAAATTCGCCCAAAGATAAGAGCTATGCATGAGGGAGATAATCCTTATGTGTTTCTATTTATGTGAGAATAACATCCGCTTAATTTTGTTTGCACACTGACCGTTAGTGTGCAAACAAAGATTAAGCGGATGTTATTTTCACATAAATAGAAACAAGAATTTTATCAATCATGGTGAATTAACACATCTGTAGTCTGGCATCTACCATAAAATGTGCTTATTTTAACATTTTCACATTTCTTCTTGTCATTAGGTTTAGTTATCTTACATAAGATACATGAGGGAAAGCTTTTTCTGTTATCAAACACTTCCTCCATGCTACAAACATTCAAACTAAATTAAGTAAGACAGTGTGGTTTAATAATATGTTCAGTTCTTCCTTCTATAATGCTTAGTAATATTTTACTTAATTATGTAGGATAATATATCTAATAAATAAATACATCAACTTTTACTTCAGAAACGAGTGTGATTCATATGTTCACCTCTATTTTAATCAGTATTAATGATATCTTCTTTTTTCATTCGTCTTTTTTATTTTGTTATCATTTGTGGTTTTGAATATTTGCTGTTGAGACTTAATTTTCAATGATATGTAAAACTTATACGGTACCAATTTTGATGTATCAGATGCGCATTTTGACAAATAACGTCTCTTCAGTGATGCTCAACCGAAATGTTTGAAATCCGAAATAACTATGAAGTTTTAGAGCTAAATATAGCCAAAAACAGCGTGCCAAAAAAGTGGAGCCAAATTCGTCCAAAGATAAGAGCTATGCATGAGGGAGATAATCCTTAATTTTGAAATGAATTTCTAAATTTTATAACAACAATTAAATATACATTCGTATTTTCAAGCTAGTAACGAAGTACTTAGCTACTGGGCTGTACAGACCTTCGGGGACTAACAGTCCACCAGCAGAGGCCTCGACCCAAGGGTCATAATGTAAAACTTATACGGTACCAATTTTGATGCACCAGATGCGCATTTCGACAAATAATGTCTCTTCAGTGATGCTCAACCGAAATGTTTGAAATCCGAAATAACTATGAAGTTTTAGAGCTAAATATAGCCAAAAACAGCGTGCCAAAAAAGTGGAGCCAAATTCGTCCAAGGAAAAGAGCTATGCATGAGGGAGATAATCCTTAATTTTGAAATGAATTTCTAAATTTTATAACAACAATTAAATATACATCCGTATTTTCAAGCTAGTAACGAAGTACTTAGCTACTATAATTAAAACAATGAAATATACACTATTTTCGTTAACATTCTTTTTACATGATTTTTTTTTTTCATTTTCGAATTATTCATTATCCCTTTTTATTAATTGCCTTGTATTTTTTGGTAATTAGATCAAATGTAATTCTGTTTGTCAATGAATTTCATTTGAAAGCAAAACAAGATCCATATTGCTAGATATAGTTTTCGTATTCATATTTGTGTGTATTTATATATATTGATTTCTGGGGGATGAAATATGCAATGGACCGGAATAGCTGTGTCTCGAAATATAACGGTACCTGATGACGTATGTCCAAATCAGTTCACACGTAAACAACCGAACGAATGTTGTAGATCTATACCTCAGAGACTTGTAGCATACAGTCTATCCTTTGTATTGTTATGTGGATACCTAATTTTTGTCTGGTACCCATTTATTGTATTATAACTTTAGAAATCATTAAACAATACGGGATAGGCCAATATATCTTCGCATCTAAGTAGCCTATCGAGTTGGGCACCCCTCGGCCCTACAAGTCTTTTTATGTACTGCGACAGTGATTTCAACATGTTCATCAGTGCCAAGAAAACTAAATGCACGGAGATGAAACATGTGAAGCCAGATATTTATTAAATTCAACGGTCTTCAGGTAAATAAAATATGTATAGTGTGATAACGTATAAAGAAAATGTGTGGAAGTAAAGGCGTGGCGCAGACAATTGGTGGATCTCGATTGTATCTGGAGTGGATTGGAGGACTTAGCTTTGTAATTGTTTGATCAAATAACTAAAACTGTTAACTAGTATAAGGTTTTTGTAACTATCCCTAACATGGTTACATATGCATTCAAGTTCATAAATTGAGCATATAATCTATTTGAAGTTTTGGGGGCAAAATCGATTGATGAACGAAGTCCGATTCCGACGATGGCGCGGATCCGGTTTTATTTCAACAATATTGTTTGAAATAATTATATTTTATTAACTTTGAATAATTACTGGTTTCGTAAAAAGACAATGGAACAGTCCCCAACTATAATATTTACATATTACGATTTGTACGAAACCTATAGTTTGGAAAAGTATTCGGATTTCGTGCATTGAATGTGAAATTCCGGTTATTTGTAGAACATAAAAAGTAAAAATTCACTTATCCCCGAGGCCTCGATCCAAAAAAAACTCTTAACTTCTATACAGTATGTAATATACTAATTTACAATTCATTAATATCTATTGTATCCAGGCCTGGGGTTATACAAATTTTTGGTGCATATTGTTGGATATTATCAAGTTATACAAAAATAACACAACTGTTATGGGTTCTACATGTTATAATTTCTATATGCGTGAATTTTTGCGGGAAAAAAACACATTGGATTTATAAAGACGAAGGTCTAAGCTATTTCATACCATGATGAAATTTTGGAATGAAGATACTTTATTTTACTCAAAATTACAGGGCCATATTTGGGTATTCGTGGCTGTTGTTCTTTTAAGATCACATCTTGTTTTATACTGTTACTGAACATTAGAATTTAGCTTTGATATTTGTAACAGGAATTTTATTCTAGATTTCATAGCCCATTTGGAGTAGAGATACTTTTTCACTAGTATTCAGGTGACCAATAAAGCCCGTGGACCTCTTGTTCAACTGAAAGTCATTATTGATATAATTTTCAATATTACAGATGATTGCAACCAGGATTTAAACAGAATGTATTATCCTAGGACGACCTATGTGTAGGATCTCTCAACATATCCATGCAAGTGAGAGATTCTGCAGGTAGAGATCAACTTTACTCAAAGTAATGCAAGCATTACTCAAAATATAAGTATACTATGGCACACTTGTTTTGACAAACACATACCATCAGGAAAAGCAATGATAGTATTCTCCTGGCAAGTTGTGGGTCTTCGTGATACCCTCAGGGAGGTGGCAGGTTCTGAAAATAGGGATAAGTTTACTCACAAACTGTTCAACATCACTCATAACTAAGTTTTAGATTGACTTGACAGACACATACTATCAGGATTAGCACTGATAGCATTGTCCTGGCAAGTTGTGGGTCTTTGTGATACCCTCTGGGAGGTGTCAGGTTCTGAAAATAGGGAGAGGTTTACTCACAAACTGTTAAACATCACTCATAACTCAGTTTTATCTTGACTCGACAGACACATACCATCAGGATTAGCGCTGATAGCATTCTCCTGGCAAGTTGTGGGTCTTCGTGATACCCTCTGGGAGGTGTCAGGTTCTGAAAATAGGGAGAAGTTTACTCACAAATTGTTAAACATCACTCATAACTAAGTTTCCTACTTATTTCAAGTTCAAGTCTACACCCTGTATTTCCTACAGCTATACTTCTACTATTGCATCCAAACTTTTTAATTATAAACAAACTTTGCAGTGCTTAGATATAGACCATCTTATACGTAATTCACCAACATGTTCTTGTTCTTCATCTTCTTTCAACTACAGTCCAGCTGGACATGTCATTACTGGTGATGTTGATATAGTTGAAAATGAGGACCTCAAATCACTTATTCTTAAAGGTCCTAAATACAGAGAACCTCGGTCTTTTAATTGGCGACAGAACTTCATCTCTATTATGAGTTCTGTCGAAGATTATGCCAGACGATGGACTAAATATGAAAAAGAAGAACTTGATACACTGTCAGAATGGGTTAAAAGCATAAGAGGGATATTAAAATCCCGCATTAGACACATGAAAACAAACGTACGTACCATCTATCCTTCTGTGTTTAGTAAACCAGAAGTGATAAAAGAATTAGATAGGTTACATGAGGAATATGTTTTGGTTCCAGTTGACAAAGCTAGTAACAACATTGTCTTTGTTTGTAAGGCTCATTATTACAACTGTATTTTAAACGAACTCGGCATTAATTCTACCTTTGGTAATCATACTTATACTCCAACTGCCCTTTCAAAAGACGAAATTCTTCAAAACCATGCTTCAGTTTTAGACACATTTAATATTCTAGTTAATGGGTCGAATGAATATGAGTTACCGTACCTATACTGGATTCCTAAACTACATAAAAACCCTTACAAACAAAGATACATTGCTGGATCTAGTAAGTGCTCTACCAAGCCCCTATCTTTGCTCCTCACGAAAATGTTAACAGCTGTGAAGGAGAAACTTCAAACTTACTGTGCGACTACATATGCCAGAAGTGGTGTTAATCAAATGTGGATTCTAAAAAATTCTAAAGAACTTTTAGTAAACTTGAAATCACAGAAATTTCCCCAAATCAATAGCATTAAAACCTATGACTTTTCAACACTATACACGACCATTCCTCACGATAAATTAAAGACTAGACTTTTTGACATCATACACACTTGCTTCTTCAACAAAAATGGAAACCGGAAATATTCATATCTAGTGATCAGTCATTCAAAAACTTACTTTGTTAAACACTACTCTGATTCCACGCACAAGTACTCTGAAGTTGAAATAAAAAATATGCTAGAGTTCCTCATTGACAATATCTTCGTGGTCTTTGGTGATCAGGTCTTCCAACAGTCTGTTGGAATTCCCATGGGCACGAATTGTGCTCCTTTATTAGCTGACCTGTTTTTATATTCATATGAAGCAGAATTTATTCAAAAACTTCTACGTGAGAAGAAAAAATCTATCGCTGTGACCTTCAATTCAACTTTTAGATATATCGATGACGTTTTGTCTATTAACAATGATAGCTTTCATTCATATGTCGATTTGATATATCCCTGTGAGCTCGAAATAAAGGACACCACAGAGTCGTCCACTTCTGCTTCATACTTAGATATTTTATTGAAAGTAGACATTAACGGCAAACTGACAACTCAACTGTATGACAAACGGGATGATTTCAGCTTCTCCATCGTCAACTTCCCACATTTATGTAGCAATATTCCATTATCACCTGCATTGGTGTTTATATATTTCGACTGATTCGATATGCAAGAGCTTGTTCTGGGTATAGTCAGTTTTTAAATCGAGGTAAGCTACTGACAAACAAGTTGATGGTACAGGGATTTCAACAGTCTCGATTGAAGTGAGCATTTCGCAAATTCTATGGTCGTTATAACGATCTAGTTCGTCAATACAACCTATCATTGGGTCAAATGCTGTCTGACGTGTTTCATACCGATTGTTAAGCCGTTCTTGGCACACTGATTTGACTGCGGATAACTCCGTTTACCTGATCAGGATATGGGACGCACGACGGGTGTGACCGGTCAACAGGGGATGCTTACTCCTCCTAGGCACCTGATCCCACCTCTGGTGTGTCCAGGGGTCCCTGTTTGCCCAACTATCTATTTTGTATTGCTTGTAGGAGTTATGAGATTGATCACTGTTCGTTATCTTCACCTTGCATTGACACACTTGCTTCGACAGACACATACCATCAGGATTAGCACTGATAGCATTCTCCTTGCAAGTTGTGGGTCTTCGTGATACCCTCAGGAAGGTGGCGGGTTCTGCAAATAGGGAGAAGTTTACTCACAAACTGTTAAACATCACTCATAACAAAAGTTTAGATTGAAATACCTGTTTTAACAGACACATACCATCAGGATTAGCAATTATAGCATCTTCCTGGCAAATTGTGGGTCCTCGCTGCTCATTCTTGAGAATAGAGATATATTTTTAGGTTTTTAAAATAAGTATAGAGATGTGTGAAATGGAAAATAAGAAATTAGAATGCCTGTGTTTGGTTTATGCAGTCATATTGTTCTGATTGTATTATTACAGATCTATACCTGGACTCTGGGACTGTTGACTCTGTTGCTGTAACATTGCCTCTCTGATGAACTCTGAAATGATTTTAAAAAGGATTCTAATTTGTGATCGCAGTTGGACTCATACATTAGGTTTGTAAGACTAAAACAGTTTTTTCTCGCTTGTTAAATGCTTACAAGAATTAACATAAACATATAGTTATGACATTTTGCCATCAAGAACATACATTTTGAATCAACCAATAATTGCTAGATGTCTTGAATATAATTGTATTTCGTATTGCATAATGTTCAGTTCCTTTAAGAGTATTTTGATATTATTGCCTTCATTTCTAAAGATTTTGGAAAGTTGATCCTCTTCATGAATCCTTATTTTGTAGAGTGGTTTTAATAACTTCAAGGCTTCACATTCTGCCACACTGTTGTTCCATGTTTCTTTCAGTATTTTCTGCTGTTCGTCTGCTGTTGTTGACCAAAAGTGGGCGAGATTCGGCCTTTCTGGCAGAGCAACTTCCTCTGGACCATCATGGATGATACCATGTGGAGAAAGAGACCACCAAATATCTTTCCCATAGCACATGTAGTCTGCAATCCTCTGAAAGTGGGCCTGAAACAATGTGGGTCGTGATCTTAGTTCTTTATAAGTGAAGGTGGTGTTGCCCATCTTTGGAAGTAGTTTTGCTTGGCGACTGGTTACAGAGTATTGTTGTCTCGAATAATCTGTCCTGTTTTGATCGCGTTGTTGAGCAGTGTGTCTTAGCACAACGTTGTCAATAATCTTGCCACACTGTCTGTTTGCTGTGTTTAAAGATGTTTTTCTAAGATCACCAAATGTTCTTTCCTCTTGCACTGGAACCAGGGACCTGAGAGACACCAGACGGAATGTTACTGGGGCATGAACAGTTAGAGAATGGAAATGGCTTCCATAAAATTTTCTGGTGGTCATCTTCTTTGGAATTCCAATAGCGGTCTTTAGCAGAATTGCAAACTTAAAGCAGAAGTTGTAAAGAGGGAGAACTTTCTTTGGATTTCTTTTCTCATGAGGACTGTAGCAAATGGAGATGATTTCAACAAGAGACATACTTAGATCAAGGATATCATTGCTAATTCGATCTTTTCCCCCAAAAAATTGTCAGACCATAGCTAATTTCACTGCAACCAGACGTGCATCTGATCCCTTCAGTTAATTTTTATCCACAATTGTCGTCTCAGAAAATACCTGAAAGTCTTTCTGTAATTTGGATTCTGGCATGTGACGTGGGAGTTCCGTAATTATGTTTTGCACAATGTTTGTAATGTCGTGCAATGCTTCACAAGGGGGAATTTCATAACAGCTTAGATGTGGGGGGATGTCTGTTTCTGTGGTTAAGAGGGCTGATGGTCTTTGAACTCCTCGTAATAGCATTGACAGATCTTCTTGTAACTTCCCTCTACCCTTATTTGCAATGGTGCAACCTCTTGCCCTTAATTCCCTTTCCAGGTCCATTCTTTTCAGATTGGTGAAAGGTGATGGTGCCACCTGAGAAAATCTCTTCCAGAGTTGTCCTCCCTTGAATCTTACCAATCTCTCATGTAAAGAAGGAACTTTAGTACTAAAGGCACACTCCAGGTTCATGTGATTTCCAGATTGAATGCCACACAAACAATTGTAGTGTCCTCCCCTCTGGTGTCCTTCCTCAAATTGCCGAGCTGGTCCGTCACCTGAAAAGAAGCAAGGGATGAATTTGACCTGGTCTTCATGTCTGTTGAGATATTTCAGGTCCTCAATTCTTGTTGTTACATAGGACAGCTGGTCAATTTCGCTACAGGAAGATTGGCTGAGGACATAGAGATAAGCTTTCTCGACCAATGCCTGAACACTTGCTGGAGGGCCTTCTGGAAACTTGTCTAGATATTCTTCATCTGTGATAAAAGAGGAGGCGTCATAGATGGTACTGATCATGATGGTGTAATATGTATGATTAAGAATGTCAGAGTGGTCGTGCCATATTTTGAAGTATTTTGTGCTCTCCATTTTTCTCAGTTGATCTCGAGCTTTCACTGTACATTCCGGAATGACTTCTTGTATTTTGTCAAAAATATTCATTAATTCTTCATCTGTTGCATCTCTGTCTGTGTTTCGCTGCAGCTCTTTATGATCTTCCATCATCTGATCCTTGATTTTTTTAATTGGAATCATTATCCCATACATTTTGACCTCTCTAGTGTTCAAGTGTCCATATTCTGCAATTCTGTTCACTGAATATACTTTGGGAGCAATCCTTTCACCAATATATATTTCTTTATTGCCCACTTTTCTCAATATCTCTTCCCTGAGAGCTTTTGCGGTTCTTGGTGTTGGTATGGATGTTTTCTGTAGCTTCCGCATTGCTCGTCTTACTCTCTGAACGAAATCTTTCCCACTTACTCGTTGATAGGAATTGAATTTGTGCACATCCACCCCATTAAGCTTTGCATATATTTGAAGCACCTGTCCAGCATTTTTTGGAATAAGCCCATTCTTATTTTTTACTTGAAATTTCACAGCTAAATACTGCCAAATTACAGTTGCCCCAGGGTGTAATGTTTTTGCGTAATTCAGGAATGCTTCCCTATCAAAGCTGTAATTTTCAATTTTCCCTACATGCTTCTTTGCTTTTATTGTACCTTCCTTAAATTTCTTGGTCTGTTTGACAGTTCTCCCCCTTGCTTCATTTTTCCTTCGAAAAAGATATTCAACCTATCCCTATCAAACTGGCTGTACGATTTCCCAGATGATAGAAATGTTTGGAGTTCTTGTTCTGAGTAACTTATGATGTTACTAATTTTGTTTGAGTTTTCCTGCATCACCCTTCTTTTTTCTTGCCTTTTCTGTTCACTTGAGATTTTCTCTTGCAAGTTATATTTGACAATAACTGCATCTTTCATACTAATTTTAAATTTTTTTCTCAATAACTCAGCTCCTTCGTTTCTCTTACCAGCTTCATCTACCATGTCAGTCGACATTTGAACCAAGTTATTTACAGTTGTTGTTGCAGATGCATTCAAAACAGATGCGTTAACAAGAGAACTGCTTTCACAAGACTTGCATTCAAGAATGGAATGTGATGCTTTGTCTTTTAGAGAAAGTGATTCCCAACTTCTTTATGACAAGTTTTCCAAGAAAAGTTTTTTTCTCTTCATTTTTGTTGTTGTTTTTCCAGTATTTTGGATTAACTAAATAGTTTTGGAGACGAGGCAGTTGTCGAACAAATTTATCATGAGGCAGAGCCATTTTTGGATATTTGTGCATGACATTATGGTAAAAATTGACACGAAATGATGCAGAATAGTTTGTTGATTGTGTTCCTGAGGTTGAAGTTTCTTTAGATGACCACCAATTAATAGAAGAAGGGACTTTGCTGTTGTGACCAATGATAACTTTGGCAAAATTGCAGAAATTCATTGTTGTTAATATATTACTTACATGTGCACTTGAATTAATCTGCATATATTTCTAGGTCAACCTCCATATCGTATACCGTAGTTATACTCTCCAAACTAGGCCTAATTTCCTTTTTAGACATGAAAATTTTGTGTGAAAATTCTATTGCAAAATATTCACTTTTTACATGCAAAGTATTTGAGATACTATTTAGATTAATAGGTTGCCTTATTTTTATTATAGGAATATATATTTTAAACATTCCCTACTTAATTGCCGTATGATGAAAGCTAGGCCTAGTAGGCCTACATTTATATACATTTCTGGAATAGTTTGTGTAAGCAATATGTTTGCATACATTTTTATTTCTATATCAATTCCATAAAAGTAACAAATATAAAAATTTGCTTTTTTGTTTTTTGAGTATACAATACGGTGTAAGGCCTATATAGGAGTTATGAGATTGATCACTGTTCGTTATCTTCACCTTGCATACATGTAATATTCAGCACATGATTATTTGTTCCTCATCAAATAGAAGTCTAATGGGGGGGGGGGGGGGGGTATTTGATTTACGATATCTTATAAAAACGAACTATTGTGTTGATGTAAGTTTGGTGAAAGTTGTGTATATCACATTGTATTTTTAATGAATGAGAAAGTCTTCGTGTTGTTTTTTATATTCTTTATTGATACAAACTTGGAATATGAAAATTTAAAAAAATATTTCAAATTCCACACCAGTCTTTCTTGTAGTAGATATCGGGAAAAGTATGTCCTTTTACTCATTTGTTTCACTTTAAGAAGCTTCGAAATAAGGTGGGGGGGGGGGGAGGAGGAGAGGGTTAGCGTGGATTCCAACGATGGAAAATGATGAACGTGTGATTGATTTCCTTTTCAAATTGTTACCAATATATTAGATACAGCCTGAAATTAAAGAGAGAAAATGTGTTTTTTAATTATGCATACATATCAAGTGATAAATGTTGTTAGTTCACTAAATGTAGGTTTTGCGCGGTTGAATTGCCCGCGTCTAGATCATGTTTTCAGAAGGAGCTAACTCCCTTTAATCAGGATCCGAGGTTCGTTTTATATTTGACTAGTTTCTAGAAATATTTTAATTGTTGTAAACGGTGCAAAAGTTCAGGTTAATCTGTTGCATCTTAAAACTCGTCTTGCCGAGTAATTGATACTACATTTATTTGTACATATGAAACGTTTTGTATGTAGATTACAAGTGATCCTCTGACATGCATCCCCAAAAATGAGAATTCTGGAATGGGCACAATCATCAGCAGCTCTGAAATATCTCTGGTGTTTATGAACCACATGAAATCTCTTGATTGCGAGCTCAAAGCACTACGAGCTGTAATCATAGCGAACTATTTTCGACTGTCACCCCGGTGTTTGTGAACCGATTGAGCTAAACTGTTGTATGTAAGTTATATGGATATAAGTACATAGGTTTCATTTATACGTTTGTTTGCTTGTTTGTTCATTTACTTATTTCGAGAGACAGCGCAACAAGTTAAACAAGCAAACATATTGAGAAATCATGAGGAAGGGTGAGTGTTTCTCGAGGACGGGCGACGATTTGGGGTGTAATAGGACTTTCCAATATTAATGAAAAGTGAAGATAATGAACAGTGATCAATCTCATAACTGTTAAGTTCCTTCTATTTGACATTATTGGCCGTTGTGGTTCATCGCTGTATATAAGTTCGTTTTGGTTATTAGTTGTATCAGCAGGAAGCGGAATTGGAACTCTTTGGTGCGCGTGATATTCTGATATTGGCGGGCCGCGAGTAGATAGCTCTGGACAGTAACCCATCACGTTTTGGTGAGTTATATCAACTTTCATGGTAGCAGACCCACGGACAAGCCGAAAGGAAAATGGCAAGTAATAGTTTTAAGAATCCGCCGTCATTCGACCCGAAATTAATGACGTATGAAACGTGGAAAAATGAAATTGAAGTTTGGAAACTGGTAACAGATCTTGATGCTAATAAGCACGCCCTCGCCATTTCTTTGTCGTTGAAAGGAAATGCAAGATATGTCGCCATGGAAATCACGGCCGCCGATCTTGCAAAAGAAACGGAAATGGAAAGATTGATAGCAAGTTTGGATAAAGTTTTCAAAGGAGATGATAAAGATAAGGCATATGAAGCTTACAAAAACTTTGACTCATATCACAAACCTGATGAAATGTCTATGTCAGATTATATATTGGAGTTTGACAAACGTTACAACAAAGCTAAGAAATATGAGATGACACTGCCTGATGCTGTGTTGGCGTTTAAATTGTTAGACACTACTAGACTATCAACTAAGGACAAACAGTTGGCTTTTACAGCATCAAGTGTTTTAAATGCCGCCATGAAATCTGCCCTGCAACGCATATTTGGAGAAAGTCCCAGTGCTTGTGCCACTGACACACCGAGCATTGCCATCAAACAAGAACCAGTGTTTTATACACAGCAAAGGCGCTTCAACCGTAAACCCGACACTATACTAACAGGCACCAACCCCATCAACAAATTTGGTAAAAGAACCAAGTGTGCTGTTTGTCAAAGTGTTTTCCACTGGGCGAAATACTGTCCTGATAAAACCAGTTCAGCAAAAATCACTGAAAGTGAGTCAGATATCATTGAAAACTGCAATGTAACACTTTTCACGAAAGAGCAACCTTCAGCTAATGAAATCTTCGTACTAGAATCTGCAGGATCTGCGATTATAGACACAGCATGTACAAGAACCGTGTGCGGAGAGAAATGGTTTAAACACTTTGTAAAGGTAGCAAATGATAATGACATTCAAACTTTCCCTAGTAACCGGGCCTTCAAGTTTGGAGATAGAAAAGTTGTCAACTCATTTTGTACAGCGATCATTCCTGCTGAATTTGGAAAAACACTGTGCAAAATAGAGATAGAAGTGGTAAAAGCTGACATTCCCCTTTTGCTGAGTAAATCTTCGCTTAAGAAAGCAGGTACTGTCTTGGACTTAAAAAACGATAAAGTTACAATGTTTGGCAGCCCAGTAGGCTTAGAATGCACGTCAAGCGGTCATTATTGTGTAAATATTCTCAAAGCCAATGACAAAACTTGTGAAAATGAACTTGAGGAAGTACTTGAGTTTACTGAAATGATACAAAAGGAGAAGATGAAAGCTCTTGACAAGCTACACAAGCAATTCGGACATGCGTCTGTTGATCGTCTGAGCAAACTTTTGATAAATGCAGGAACAAGTGATCAAGAAACTATTGAGCTATTGCGTTCAGTGTGCGAAAAATGTGAAATATGTATTGTCAATAAGAAACCAGTACCGAGACCAGCTGTAGGACTGTCATTAGCCACTCAATTTAATGAAACTGTAGCCGTTGATTTACATGAACTTGAACATGGCATTTATTACCTCCACATTATCGATGAGTTTACTAGATTCAGTGCAGGAAGCATTATGAGGTCAAAGCGTTCTTCTGAGTTTGTAAAAAAAAGTTCTTAGAATCATGGATTGCAGTTCATGGAGCCCCCAAGAGACTGTATAGCGATAATGGTGGGGAATTTAACAATGATGAAGTGTGTGATATGGCTGAAAATTTTGATATAGAAGTAAAAACGACAGCAGGATATAGCCCATGGAGCAATGGTTTACTTGAACGGCATAACCAAACACTCACTGAAATTTTGATGAAGATTAAAGCAGATAACCGATGTGACTGGAAAACTGCATTAAACTGGGCTTTAATGGCCAAGAATGCTTTGGACAATGTTCATGAATACAGTTCATATCAGTTGGTTTATGGCAGAAACCCTAATCTTCCGAGTATACTAACAAGCAAACCTCCTGCGTTAGAGGGGACAACAATGACTGCTGTTGTTGGACGACATATTGAGGCATTACACTCTGCTCGTTCTGCTTTCACTAAGAGTGAGTGCTCAGAAAGGATCAAGAGAGCTTTGAGAAAACAAACACGCCCAAGTGGCACAAGATATCATACAGGAGACATGGTATACTACAAGAGGAATGAAAGTAATGAATGGAAAGGCCCTGGGGTGATTATTGGTCAAGATGGAGCTGTTATTTTTAATAGACATGGAGGAATATTAGTTAGAGTTCATCAATGTAGACTGAAAAAGACGTCGCAAATGGAAGATAAAATTGTCAAAGTTACCAACAATAACAAGTTAGCGGCGAATACAAATACAATTACATGTAGTGAAAAAGACCCTACTTACATATATGATAGTGATTCAGAGACTGAACCGATAGACAATAGGGACAATGATAATGAAAATATCAACGAAGAGGCAACTGGAAATGATGAGCCTGAAAGGTTTAAACTTAAGGACGTTAAAGTAGGCCAGACATTAGGATATCATAATGTGGAAAATGGAGAACATTGTGTTGCTAAAGTCACTGGTCGTGCAGGAAAATTGACAGGTAATAACAAGCACTGGTTTAATCTGGAATATATGGAACCAGAAAGTCTAAAAGGAGCAGAAATTTCAGTTGATTTGAGCAAAGTTGAACCGCTTGAAAACATAAATGACAATTCAAAATCAGATCATGATAATGATACTGCCTTAGTATTGGAGAATATTTCCTTCAAGGATGCAAAAATGAAAGAGCTTGAGTCATGGAAGAGAAATGGTGTATATGTTGAACATAAAAACATTGGGGAGAAATGTATTTCGACAAGATGGATATGTAATCTTAAGGACACACCTGATGGTACAATGCACAAGGCAAGATTGGTGGCTCGAGGATTTGAGGAAATTGACAAAGAAAATATGCCGAAAGATTCACCAACATGTTGTTCAGACTCTCTCAGACTTGTGCTAGCAGTCTTGGCTCAGAGACAATGGCAAACACATACAATGGACATAAAAACTGCATTTTTACAAGAGGCTGAGATAGAAAGAGAAATTTTTGTAAAGCCACCTCCTGAGGCTAATTGTAAAGACGTTGTTTTGGAAGCTTCGTAAATGTGTGTATGGTTTGTCAGATGCCTCCCTTAGCTGGTACAATAGAGTAAAAGAAGTACTTGAACAATGTAATGCACATGTATGAAAGGTTGACCCAGCTGTATTCTTTTGGAGAAATAAAACTGGATTAGTAGATGGGGTGCTTGCTTGTGACGTGGACGACTTTTTATGGGGCGGAACTCTAGAATTTGAGAGGGAAGTAATAAACAAAATTCGTTCAACTTTTTTATGTTGGAAGAGAGGACCAAGAAGAAAATGGTTCATTTCCGTTTGTTGGAATCGAAATTTCAAAGTGTGGAAAGAACATCATCTTACAACAAAAGTCGTCTCAAAACAATATGCAGTCAATTCCTATTGAGAAATGTAGACAAGCTGATAAGTAAGCACCAATTAATACTATTGAGAAGGAACAACTTCAGTCAAAAGTAGGACAAATATTGTGGATGGCAAGACAATCTCGTCCAGATGTAATATTTGAAGCATCATATCTAGCTTCTAATTTAAAAACTGCAACTGTACAAACACTGATTGATGCTAACAAAGTAATCAAAAACTTAAAGTCAGAAAATGTGTCACTTAAATTTCAATATTTAGGACCAAATGACAATGTAAAACTTTTGATGTTCAGTGACTCGTCTCTGGGAAATTTGCTTGATGGTGGGACCCAAGGAGGTCACTTTATAGCACTTGTCGGCGAAAATGGTATTATTTCACCACTCACATGGACATCAAAAAGAACAAGAAGAATAGTGCGTAGTACTTTAGCGGCAGAAACACTTGCAATGGTAGATGGAATTGATAATGCAATTTATCTGGCATCTTTATACACTGAACTTATGACCGAAAAAGCAAATCCGATCAGCCTACAAATTATTTGCATTACTGACTGTCATTCTTTATTAGATGCTATTATGTCCACCAAACAAACAAATGAAAAACGATTGAGGCTTGAAATAAGTGACATCAAGGAACTGATAAACAACTGCCAAATTGTGGCCGTCAAATGGATTGAAACAAAAAGCCAACTTGCAGATTGCTTAACTAAAAAGGGAGCCTCACCCTTGAACCTGCTTAAAGCACTAGAGACAGGTGCTTGGCGGGATCAGTGCTTGAAAATGTAAACAGAGAAAAAGGAACCGTGTAGATATGTACAGTATATTTTGAATGACACTATTTTACTTTAAAAAGAAAGAAGGGGACTTTGATAAGTTCCTTCTATTTGACATTATTGGCCGTTGTGGTTCATCGCTGTATATAAGTTCGTTTTGGTTATTAGTTGTATCCGCAGGAAGCGGAATTGGAACTCTTTGGTGCGCGGGAGATTCTGATATTGGCGGGCCGCGAGTAGATAGCTCTGGACAGTAACCCATCACGTTTTGATGAGTTATATCAACTTTCAATAACTCCTATAAGCAATACAAAATACAGAGTTGGGCAAACACGGACCCCTGGATATACCAGAGATATACCAAAGGTAAAAATTAAATTTTTAAAAACCGTCAAAAATTTCTGACCGCCTCAAAAATGATTTTAAGAATATGCCCATTGTGGCTTTTAGATGAGACAAAAATTTAAAAGACATTGTGGAACATAACAAGGACAATAATGTACGTGTATCCTACAGAAGATCTGGGAATCAGAAGAAACACCATCCTTCTGGAAAACCGGCCTTATAGTTAAATTACCAAAGAAAGGAGACATCTCAAATTGTAACAATTATCGAGGAATAATGTTGCTTTCCGTTACCATGAAGGTTCTAAGCAGAGTGATACTGGACAGAATTGCAGAAGTAACAGATCCCTTAATGCGTCAAAAACAAGCAGGCTTCAGGAAAGGGAAGTCGTGCGTTGATCAGATATTTGCTCTCAGACAAATTCTAGAACAAAGCAATGAATGGAACTCCCCATTATACATCAATTTCATTGACTTCATCAAAGCTTTTGATAGTGTTAATCGCCTAGCCCTAGAAAGAATCCTTCGTCATTATGGAATCCCAGATAAAATCATCTCCATCATCAAGATGCAATACACTGAACTTAATGTCAGAGTTATCTGTGGATCAAGCCTATCAGAGGAGTTTAAATTGACGAGTGAAACAGGGATGTCTGCTCTCTCCTCTTCTCTTTACCTTCTGCATCGACTGGATTATGCGAAAAACAACTAGAAGCAAACGAACAGGGATTACTTGGGGTATGACAGAAGTACTTGAAGACCTTGATTTTGCGGACGATATTGCACTGTTATCTCACCGTCATCGAGACATGCAAGAAAAAACCACCCAGCTCGCAAAAACAACTGAAACGATTGGCCTTCATATAAACACCTCCAAAACTAAGATCATGAAGGTCAATACCATATCAGAGGAACCTATCTCTTTAAATGGCACAAACATAGAAGATGTCACCAACTTCCCATACCTAGGAAGTAAGATCACCACTGATGGGGATTCAGAGGCAGATGTACAAGCTCGCATGTCTAAAGCAACAGGAGCGTATGCTGCTCTGCGGAACATCTGGAGGTCAACAAAGTTTAGCACCAACACCAAAATTAAGATCTTCAAGAGCAACGTGCTTGGGGTCCTACTACATGGTGCTGAATCTTGGAAACTAACAAAGTCAATTTCCAACAAGCTTGATATATTTCAGACCCGATGTCTCCGTGGAATATTGCTCATCTTCTGGCCTAACACCATCTCAAATGACGAATTGTACAACAGGACAAACACCACTCCTCTATCCCAGACGATCGGAAAGAGAAAATTGCTGTGGATAGGACATGTATGCAGAATGTACCCAAATTCCATCCCAAGGGTTGCTTTGAAATGGTCACCAACTGTCAAGAGAAAGAGAGGAAGACCAAGAGAGACCTGGAGAAGATCGGTGGAGAAAGAAATGAAAGATAACAACTGGAGTTGGGGACAGGTCCAGAAATGGGCGAAAGACAGACCAACATGGAAGTCTCTGGTGACGGCCTTATGTGCTGACAAGCACGAAGAGGATTAAGTAAGTAAGTAATGTATGTGTTTAGAAAAGAAAATTTATGGGAGCGGTGTGGTGCTAAAACGTGTATTTTATGTCAACATGTCATTAAAACTAATCAATTTGAGGACTGTAACGGTAGCATATATCATATCAAAAATTATATCAATTGTAAATCCAGCAAAGTAGTTTATGGAGTATTTTGCAAACATGCAAGACAACAATATATGTGGAAGAAACTGGGATAACTTTATACCAAACGTACGTTTTGAATTTGTCATTTATTAGACGAGAAACTGATGACACTGTTGCTAATACTTTCTGTAAAGATTCTCATAGTATTGACGATTATTCTATAATAGGAATTGAAAAACGTCACAGAATACATTTATCGTCGTATTAGAGAAAATTCATAGAATAAAAAATTGAATACTTATGTACCATTCGGAATAAACAAATGGAACGTTTTTGTTTTACGACGGGCGTATGAAAATTTGTGAAGGAGTTGCATCCCAATAATTTGGAAACGAAGTTTAAATGCCAATAAAAGTAAAAATCAATTTCTGTCGACCCTGTGATGTTCGAATCTAATCGTTGTTCCTGAATGAATTGTGAAGATAATGTACAGTGATCAATCTCATAACTTCCATAAGCAATACAAAATAGAGAGTTGGGCAAACACGTACCGTATCATATGTGCTAATAGTCGTACAAACAAAGGTACATTGCTGGATCCAGCAAGTGCTCTACCAAGCCCGTATCTTTGCTCCACACGAAAATATTAGCAGTTTTGAAGGAGAAACGTCATACTTACTGTGCGACTATATATGCCGGAAGTGGTGTTAATCAAGTGTGGAATTTAAAAAAAAAATAAAGAAATTTTAATTAACTTGAAGACGCAAAACTTTTACCAAATCAATAACATCAACACCTAAACTTTTCAACACTTTACACGACCATTCCTCACGATAAATTAAAGACTAGACTTTTTAACATCATAGACAATTGCTTTAACAAAAATGGATAAGGAAATATTCATATCTAGTGATTAGTCATCCAAAAAATACTTTGTTAAACACCACTCTGATTCCACGTACAAGTACTCTCAAGTTGAAAAAATATATATGCTAGAATTCCTCATTGACAACATCTTCATGGTCTTTGGTGATCAGGTCCTCCAACAATATGTTGAAATCCCTATGGGCACGAATTGTGTTCCTTTGTTGACTAACCTGTTTCTGTATTCATATGAAGCAGAATGTATTAAAAAAAGTGAAATAAAAGACACCACAAAGTCGTCCACTTCTGCTTCATACTTAGATATTTTATTCTTATTTTATACTTAGATATTTATGGCACGCTGTTTTTGGCTATATTTAGCTCTAAAACTTCATAGTTATTTCGGATTTCAAACATTTCGGCTGATCATCACTGAAAAGACATTATTTGTCAAAATGTGCATCTGGTGCATCAAAATTGGTACTGTATAAGTTTTACATTATAACCCCTGGGTCGAGGCCTCTGCTGGTGGACTGTTAGTTCCCGAGGGTCTCTACAGCCCAGTAGCTAAGTACTTCGTTACTAGCTTGAAAATACGGATGTATATTTAATTGCTGTTATAAAATTTAGAAATTCATTTCAAAAATAAGGATTATCTCCCTCATGCAAAGCTCTTATCCTTGGACGAATTTGGCTCCACTTTTTTGGCACGCTGTTTTTTTTTTGGCTATATTTAGCTCTAAAACTTCATAGTTATTTCGGATTTCAAACATTTTGGTTGAGCATCACGGAAGAAATATTATTTGTCGACATGCGCATCTGGTGCATCAAAATTGGTACCGTATAAGTTTTACATTCAAAGGAAACATTGACGGCAAACTGACAACTCAACTGTATGACAAAGAGGGTGATTTCAGCTTCTCCATCGTCAACTTTCCATATTCATATAACAATATTCCATCATCACCTGTATATGGTGTTTATATATCTCAACTGATTCGAGACGTCAGAGCTTCTTCTGCGTATAGTCAAATCGAGGCAAGCTACTGACAAACAAGTTCATGTACAGGGGTTTCAATAGTCTCGATTGAAGTAAGGATTTCGCAATTTCTATGGTCGTTATAACGATCTAATTCGTCAATACAACCTATAATTGAGTCAAATGCTGTCTGACGTGTTTCATACCGATTATTAGGCCGTTCTTGGCACACTGATTTTGACTACGGATAACTCCGTTTACCTGATCAAGATATAGGTCTCACGGCGGGTGTCACATCGGTCGACAGGGGATGCTTACTCCAACTAGGCACCTGATCTCACCTCTGGTGTGTCCAGGGGTCCGTGTTTGCCCAATTATCTATTTTGTATTGCTTGTAGGAGTTATGAGATTGATCACTGTTCGTTATCTTCACCTTTCACAAGTATATAAGTATGATTGATTGTTTGTTTTGCTGTTTACCGCCACACTCAGCATTTTTTCACTTATATGGTGGCGCCCAGTTTTTATTTGTGGCACTGTTGCACGACCGTGAATTTCTTTCTTTTATACAAATTTTCTTGGACTCAAAACCGTCGTCTATCTGGTTTTTAGCAAAAAACTACAAGAAAATTGAACTCTGCAAATTCATATGCAAACTGTGTACCAATACGCGCTCAGTGGACCAATTCGAAAATTGCTCTCTTTGTGGAAGGTCTTTCTCTAATGTGTTTCAACATTCCTCTTGCGCATGTCCTCAAACTGTTTCGACATACCCAAATGTACAGAGTTATGTGGATTGAGGAAAAATGATATGTGTCTTGTTCTTCTGGTGCGGTATACAATACACGAAACCAATAATCACACCTTCCGCTTACTGAACTTCAATCTTCTTTGAAGCGCAGCTGCACATTACAAGAGAGCTCTTGCTCAGTTACAGATATCGCCTCCCTAACTGTCAGACACCATGCCGTTATCTGCCCCTTATATATTACATACTTTAAGGGTAGTGTATATATGTTTATTCTTTTTGATTCTTTTTGTTTGTATATATATATATATGCGTGTGTGTGTGTGTGTGTGTGTGTGTGTGTGTGTGTGTGTGTGTGTGTGTGTGTGTGTGTGTGTCATGCCTCAAAAAAACTCTCACTCAGCACTATTATGCTCAGATTTCTCCACACAAAAAACATCAATGCGTTCAGGACTGTACGACTGAGCCACAAGAAGCATGTACACCCCAACACTTGGTTGAGGCTATTCAGTGTCATTGTAGCTACTTTTGCGCAAAGAAACCCTCTTAAAAGTTGTAAAATACAAATATCATTCGATAGTTTATACAAGAGAAATAAAACTTAAAACATGCCCCCATGAAAAAAATAAAACTATTCAAATATAGCATTTTCTCCTTTTGCAAGTATATACATATATATACGTGGGGATCCGGGTTAGAAATAGGTCTTTAGTATACCCCTTGCTTGTCGTAAGAGGCAACTAAATAAGGTGATCCTTCGGATGAGACCGCAAAAACCGAGGTCCCGTGTCACAACAGGTGTGGCACGAAAAAGATCCCTCAAATGCCGTAAGCGCCGAACATAGGCCTAAATTTTGCAGCCCTTCACCGGCAGTGGTCTCCATATGAGTGAAATATTATCGAAAGGGACGTTAAACAATATTCAATCAATATACATACATATAGTATATTCATCTTGAATGGAGAAAAATAAAATTTTGACGAAATGCTCAGTACTGCAAGTCTCGATATTATATTTGTGTATTTGTATCTATGAATACGTGGTGTATTCGCTTTGTGTAAACCCCCTCCCCCGGACTGCAAGTAAAAAGTGCCTTGCAGGAAATGTATATTAATCCCTATCTTAAAATATTGTTGTGGCGTCAGTTCTTTGTCTTGACAGTACTTTATTTTTAATACTGTACTGAACATAGTCCAGTATTATTAAGAGCAGGCCAATATTATGAAAAATAATGGACTGACAGTAAAAACCAGGAATAAAGACCATTCTTCGTTGTGCGAGAAAACATATTTATTATCTATCAAATACAATATTCAAGACGTGAAATATTCCAGTAAATTATACGAAATGAGTGTTTCGTGTATAATCCGATTTTACTGTATATGAAATCGTTTAAGCACCACAGTTATAAATCCATGTCACAATCATTCATTTAAACACATGCACATTAAAGCGCAACTTCACTGTTACATCCCTGGCAGTGATGTTTAATTTTTTTCCCGATGCAAAGGAAACACTTTCATTGAGCTCACTTTCTTCGGCATCGGCGGAAAAACTGGGCGGTTTCTGAATCAAATCACTTTACCCTCTGTAATTGTTCTTCGGAGGTGCTTTTGTAGTTGCGAATCGCAGATGACCTGTGACCAGTTTTTCCCCGCTATAAGTTGCTCGTCAACACCCGCAGCATATAGGCCTGTGGCGGCAGTAGCCCGAAGAGAGTGATTTGTTAAAAAAAAAAATAACCCATCAAATCCTGCCTCTCTACACATTTTGGCCACAATCTGTTGCAGTTGATGTACCCCGGCAGGGAAGTTGTCATACCATACATTCCCCTTAGGAGCGAATTTTGGTCTGAGATATAATGCATTGCATTTTCCACTGCTGGGGCTATTTCCACTTGGTCTGACCCCACATGTAAGTGTAAATCATGCAGATCTTAGGTCCAGTGTACATAGCTTTATATGTTTCCTCTGCTCTTTTTATCTATGCAGCGTTTATGTGTGTTTGCATGGCTCAATAGACCTTTCTTTTCTAGTTTATTATTTATTGTTTAGTTAATTCCATCAGCAATCAAATTTTAAATATTTATACGATTAATTTCCTACTATTATTGATTTTAATTATATTAAATTTTGTCAAAAAATCTTATACTATATATCCAGCTTTTACTTGAAACAGCTTACACTTGTCGCAATATTAGCAACACACATACCTAATTGGCTTGAAATTTAATGATGATTTTTATATACATATATTATAGACAATTGTCTTTGTTTTCCTTTGTCATGTGCTTCTGTGATTTTGGACGTTGTCAATGTACATCATTATGCTCCTCTGTGGGCCCAAATTGGTTGAATATATATTCTATTCTATTATCTTACTTGTATTTTATTTCTTCCTCTTAGTCTTATGTTTTCGTATCTGTATATTCTTGCATGAAAGTTTTCTTTTATTTTGTATTCTTTTGTTAATCTGTGATATGTCTGTGTATATGTGTACATGCATGATATGTGTCTTTGTCCTTGATATACATGAATGTGAGAGTCGGTTAAAAAACTCTACAGAGCTTGTGTTTGATATTGTTGAATGTATATAGTGCCGACTTTTTACTTTACTTTTTCTATCAGGAACAAAGTCCAATATTGTATTTTGTTAAGTGGCTCTGGTGGCAAAGCTCTTATCCATATTCCAGCCATTTTTGTCTTGGCCATATGACGTCATGACATCATTACGATTATTGTGACGTTATTAAATTGACAACTTTGAAAACAAAGCTGAGAAATCTTGACCATAAACTCGAATATATATACATGTATAGCACAAAACAATCCACATTTATTTAATAGTTTGTACTTCAATCGGACCGGTGGCACTCAATGTAGTTTGCAAATGAGCCCTGTGGCACATAAGTGGTTAATCAAATGAATGTGAATGGTAAAAAAAAATAATGATTGAATCTTCAAGGAATATATTGTTTAATAAAAGAATCACCCATCGTTCTATAAACTATTCAAATGTAGTTTACCTGGTATGTAACATGACTTCTCACGAATCGTTGGTTGGTGTTAAGTATACACCGTTCTGTTTACCATAGCCATAACAGCAAAAAAATGGCATCCGGTCTGTAAGATAGGCTTAAATTTATCCGGATTTTTATTATTATTATGATTTCAATGAATGTCAAACTGTTTAAATAAATAACCATATGAGCATATATTATTTGAAAATACATGTATAGTTGCTACCCAAAAGATTCTCGTTTCCTCTTCAACTGCCACGATCAACGCAAATTGCGTCACGATGGCGAATTTGTTAGTATCTTTCAACTGATATTTTAACCCCTCTTCCATCGTCACCCGGAATGAAACTAAGAAGAATTGTAAGTGGTTTAGTAAAATTTTAAACCACATCAAAATTGTTCCGGGCGACGAGGGAAGAGGTGTTCAATTTCACTGGTTTATCTATATAAAAACCATGAAAACACCACAAATAGGCTCAACGCCCTTATTTATTTGACTAAGTATTACGCATGCGCATAGATAAGTTGATTTCCATATGTTTTATAGAGTTACTATGAGTTACTCTTTTAGAAATTTAACAGGAAAATATCTGCAACGCAAAATAATTTTCCTCCATAAAAGCCGGGCAGAATTTGGTCAAACCCGTACCTACTTCTTTACCCTGACTGGAGATTCAGTTATCACGAAAACCTAATCTACCCCTTCATACCACTGTGGAACACCGGTTGCAGGATAAATGTGTGCTCTCCGAGTAAGACTGGGCATCGCTTTATATACCAACTCGTTATTCCAACCAAATCAACCCTGACCATGAGATTGAGGTGCCTCAAAGGATAATAGAAATGAGGGTCAATACGGGTGATTGCATCGAAACAAAATAACCTCAAAAGCGATTGTGACAATAAATATATGCCATAACTAAAATTTCGATTAAATGCTGCAACAACGGGGCTCTGAATGTTTTATATTGCCAACTACAAAGACTATTAAACTTTTCTAAGATGGTTGACGTCACATTGTGGATGATGCAATGGGTTTGTTGTACGTCCATTCGCGAACTGTTCATTCATATTTAGACTTCAACAGTTGTAGTTCAATTTTTACCTATGCTTAACGCTCAGAGTCGCAATCACTACCTATGTGTATGTCATAGGTTTCACTCGTCCATGACATGAGCGAGGCTGGAAGACACGACCCTACGGTCACGAGGCGAGTAAAATTCAACAAAACGTATCGCTCCTCACTGTTAAAAGGTAATATTCTAAGATGCTTACTTAGTCATATTTACTGAAGGAAAGTATTGTACTTGTCAAGTAGTTTGACTCTTCACCAATCAGATTAATCAAAATTAATCTCTACACCATGCTACTTTGTATGAATTACAAAATAAAAGTAATAAGCTGTATGTAAAATTGTAGTAATGAAATATCTTATCTTAGAAAATTTATTTTTATAGAACACCTATGATTTTTTTATTTATCCCCAATCGAGTTAAGTTTCCTTTTTGCTGTAATTTCAATTGCCACAAGTTTAGTTCATTTCAAATACAACCTGTCACTAGTTCAAATGCTGTCTGACATGTTTCATACAAATTGTATACTAATTTTGTCTAAGGATTACTCTGTTTACCTCATCAAGTTATAGGGGTCACGGCGGATGTAGGATGCTTACTCCTCCTAAACACCTGATTCCACCTCAGGTGTGTCAAGAGCTCTGTGTTTACCCTACTCTTAATTTGGTATTCGTTGCATGAATTATGAAATTGGGCACTGCCCGTTATCTTGTTTTCAACATTGTAAATATACGTAGATACCAATAGTATGCCCCCTTCAAAGAAGGACATCTTGGCACACCGATTTTGACTGCGGATAACTCCGATTACCTGATCAGGATATAGGGCTCACGGCGGGTGTGACCGGTCAACAGGGAATGCTTACTCCTCCTAGGCACCTAACCCCACCTCTGGTGTGTCCAGGGGTCCGTGTTTGCCTAACTATCTATTTTGTATTGCTTACAGGAGTTATGAGATTGATCACTGTTCGTTATCTTCACCTTGCTTTGCACCTGTCGGATTCAGTTTTGGTATCATTAACGTCATATTCTCTTAATACATAAACATGTAAGTGGAAAAGTAGGATACCTTAGATTTGTATAATATCTTATCAAGACCCGTTCACATGCGCTGATTTACTCACGGGGTGCAAATTTTGCATATATGCAAAACTTGCACCCGTTTGTAAAAGTATATTTGCTAATCGTTCACATGGTACTTAACAAATTAGGGTGTAATGGCAATGAATCTCGAAGTTTGATAAAGATGGCGGATTATTTTCGATTGAATAGGAGAATTTTCCCTTACTGTGTAGTCTTCGGTGACAAATTTGATTGATCAAGATAGGTCTACGACACTCTATGCAATATGATGTTTGCAGAAATAAAGTGTATTTTATGAGAAAACCGATTTCATACTTGGCGATACTGAGTTTGTTCCTCTTCGGAGCCGAGCCCTCGTGATCCACAGTGACGATTCCTCGAGTGGGACGTTGTATACGGCGTGTGCGTTCACATGACGAAAAATACACTAGGAGTAAATATACACATATGCAAATAAGTAAATTTGCATCTTATCTGAGTAGGTGCAGATTTACACCCGGGTGTATATTTGCACATATGTATATTTACTTTTGTATATATGCAATTGCGTTCACATGCTCAAATTTACAACCATGGGCAGATTTTGCATATACATTTGTATGCAGAATTTGCATCCCGCGAGTAAATAAGGGCATGTGAACGGGGCTATGGATACATTTGAAAGCTCGCGTTTCATATTGTATCGTACGGCAGTGCCGTCATACATGTAGTTGCATTTGTGTACACATGGCAACAGACTGATGGCGTCGTCGATCCACATACGCGGTTCATTTGCGGTTACGGAAATAGCTGAGTAGTTACGATTTAGGATTGATTATGTGTGGTCGAGCACCCCTATCGATTTTCAGCTCAAATGTCAATCCACTCTGGACACAGGAAGACGCTTTCCGCTCATTATCTTAAGAACCCGTTGTATGACAAACATCAAAGTGGTACATTGGTACATCCTAAAACGTAGATGACCCCTATTTGTATTGAGGTCAAGGGTCAAACTAGATATAGGAATATACTGACCGATCAATGCCTTGAGAACTCTTTGGTTGACAGACATCAAACTTGGTGCACTGGTACATCTTCAGGAGAAGATTACCGCTTTTGATTTTGAGGTCACATGTTCAAGGGTCAAACTGGACACAGGGATACACTGTCCATTCAATGTCTTGAGAACCGTTTGCTTGACAGACATGAGCCTTGGTACACTGGTACATCTTTAAGAGAAGATGGCCCCTATTGATTTTGAGGTCACATTGTCAAGGATCAAACTGGACACAGGAATATACTGTCCGCTCAATGTCTTGAGAACCCTTTGCATGAGATATCAAACTTGATACACAAGTACATCTTCACGAGAAGATGACCCTATTGATTTTAAGGTCACATGGTCAAGGGTCAAACAAGACATAGGAATATACTGTCCGCTCAATGTCTTGAGAACCATTTGCTTGACAGACATCAAACTTGATGCACTGGTACATCCTTAAAAGTAGATGATCCTTATTTATTTTGAGGTTACATGATCAAGGGCCAAACTGAACATAGGAATAAACTGTCCGCTAAATATCTTGAGAACCCTTTGCTTAACAGACATCAAACTTGGTGCACTGGTACATCTTCAGGTAAAGATAACCCCTATTGATGTTAAGTTGACATGGTCAAAGGTCACACTGGACACAGGGATGTACTCTCCGCTAAATATCTTGATAACCCTTTCTTTGACAGACATCAAACTTGGTACACTGGTACATCGTCAGACAATGATGACCCCTATTTATTTTGAGGTCACATGGTCAAAGGTATACCGTCCGCTCAATATCTTGAGAACCCTTTGTTTGACAGACACCAAACTTGGTACATTGGTGCATCGTAAGGGGTAGATGACCCTATTGATTTTGAAGTCACCTGCTCAAAGGTCAATGTTTAAACTGGACATAGAAGTATATTGTCTCCTATATTTTAAGAATCAGTTGCTTGATTAACACCAAAAGTGGAACACTGGTACAACATAAGGAGTAGATGACCACTATTGATTTTTAGGTCACATTGTAAATCCACTCTGAACATAGGAAGATATCATTTGTTCAATATTTTGAAATGGTTTGGCACTACTAACAATTACATGATGCATGTTTATCACCCTTTTAAATTTTGCACCATGGGGGCATCGTGCTTTACAAACATTTCTTGTTAATGTTTTCTTTCTATCAATCATAAACAGTGGTACTATTCATCTACATAATAACTGATATATGATAAAAAGATGGAAAAAAACCAAAATCATGTCTTCTTCATCACCAATTTTATTTACAAATAATTAATAAACCAATGAGAGAAATTAATATAAATGGAAATATTGAATACATTCCGAGTACAAATTTGAATATATGAATGAGGATATAGTGAGAATAAAGCTTTGTTATGTGCACAAAGAGAATGCACTTGGGCTACAATGCTCACCCGAGCCGCCTTATGGACTAACAATGACCCAAGACCTTCCATACAACATTGAACATGCCTCGGGAAGTTTTACCAAAACAATAATCATTTTGTTTCTATTGAAAGTATTCTGGAAAAAAATAAGACAGGACATATTTGAATAATAAGACCATTCTGCTCCGACAAGGTTTATTAATTATTTGTCTTACAGACTTCAAAATTGTATGAGCATTGAAATTTAAAGCATATATTGACTTAATTGTGATCCCATTCTTATCTAGATTCGGAGGATCATCTGCTGAAAGAAACGACTGCATGAGGACAAAAAGTAAACGTTGCGTTTTGATCTTAAAAACATTTTTTCAGAATGGTTCTTGATTTCTGCATAATCTTACCTGAGAGTTTGGTTTACCCATCCAGACAGTCAGTAATTTATACACTGCGATTTTGACAAATGTCGTGATACTCTTTGAACCCTATTGTGGCCCCATCCAACCCCCGGGGGCCATGATTTGCACAAACTGAATCTGCACCATGTCAGGAAGCCTTCATGTAATTTTCAGATTTTCTGGCCCAGTAATTCTTGAGAAGATTTTTAAATGACCCTACCCTATTTTGCCTTTTGTGATTATCTCCCCTTTGAAAGGGACATGACCCTTCATGAATAAACTTAAAAGCCCTTCACCCAAGGATGTTGTGTGGCAAGTTTGGTTAAAATTGGCCCAGTAGTTCTTGAGAAGAAGTTGAAAATGTGAAAAGTTTACGATGACACCGACGACAGACAACGGAGAATTTTTGATCAGAAAAACTCACTTGAGCCTTTGGCTCAGGTGAACTAAAACGTGATCCTACATTTCTACAAACTTGAGTTCTGTTTTCAAGGACACTTTTCAATTAATGAAGTAAACTTTGATGATGTGATTCTGGAGTAAAAAGGAAAATGTGTATAAATTAGCAAGGGATATTTATCTACAAACATGCAGACATTTTGATCAGGAAAGTGCCTTCCACTGCATGACTCAAATGAACTAAATGTAACTTCTAAGTAACAAAGAAAGACTACAAGCTTCAGAACATAAGTAATCTAATGACTTCAAAAACCAAGTAAAAAAGCGTATCTTTTTAAAGTCATTTAGACGCAATCATTTTGCTGGACGGATATTTGAAATATCACACATAAATTTTGATATTATCTACACTTTTTCAGCAATTAATGTCCATTTGAATATTGAGAAGAGACATCAGCATACTTCGTTTCTAAATTTCACATTAGATTTAAAATTTACACATTGCCTCACACCAATTCTGAACTGTAAGTGCATTTTTAATTATCCTTACGCAGTGTATGGCAGCAAAAGCTAACTTGTAACTACTATATGTTGTACACTCCGTGATATGCACGCGATTCTCCTGTCGGACAAATAGCATTGATATCTATAAATATAACCGCGGCATTGTTTATGTCGATGGGGATGGAATGATCAAGAGTGTAGAATGGAGACCGTATGTCCGAATATCCTCTGTTGCTCCCAATGGACACGACAAATGATGTGGGTCCCTTCATGGTGTCTTGGAACACATTCGACCAGTCAATCATAAATCCGCCTGTAGATGATTTCTTCACTCTCAAGCTATTACCTATGAAAAAGAAGACGGAATACAAAATAGAGTTGGACAAACATCGATTCCTGGATATACAAGAGGTGGGATCAGGTGCCTAGGAGATGTAAGCATCCGCCCTATATCTTGATCAGGTTGAAATGTGAACTTATTATGTAATTGTCTGAGAAAGAGGTTTTAGACAAAATTTCAGGGCAATACCCGTGTCAATTCCGAATAAAAATCTGGAAAACTGTTTGACCTACTTTTACCCCAAAAGTATGCCATGATCTCCAATCCAGCTGAAATACAAACTAAACTCATGTATTCCCCAGAGAGGAACCTTATGACAATCTCGGCAATATATGTATCCATAACGAAAACAAGGGCTATTTTTCCTATTAAGTGATATTCTATATGACATTGACTTTTGACCTTAAGAATCAATATGCATCAGGTGCATGTGTACCTAACGGTGCGGTCTATATCCTGTCTACAAGGTTTTCTTACTCAGTGATACTTCTAACTTTTACCACCGACTTTGAAGGACAAAAGCGCGCTCCACTTAACATGAGGGATGTGTGTACCAAGTTTGACTGTGATGCCATTAGAGACCGATTGAAAGTGAAAATCTTATTTGACATCCAAAAATGTAATAATTTGTTCAGTAATATTTGTAGAGAAACTTTTGAAAATGTTTTAAAAGTTCTCAAGAATACATCACGAACATTGCATAATGACGGACGAGAATGGAACGCAAGAGATCTGATGAAATTATTCTGCAACAAATCATTTAACACGGTCTGCTAGTTAAAACAGCAATTTTACCTGTTAGTTGTGGACTTCTAGCATCTGTCATTATGCTGCTATTTGTTGGTTTGCTCGAAACTCCGCCATCATTTATTGCTTTCACCTCCACTGTGTAAATATCGCCGTCTGAGCCGTGTATGTCGATAGAGGCGTATGTTTTTAGTCCGACTTTTCTCCAAGGTGAAATTACTTTATCTTCCCTCCACAATCGTGTTTCATATTCATGGATACCAGAACTGTCCGTAAACCCATTCCACGAAAAGGTCAAACGTGATTTATTGGACTGGGTTGTAATAATAGGAGAACTATGTTTGACAGAAATTGCATTGCTTGGTAAAAAATCTATTTTTGTTGCCCGAGTTTCTGGAGATTTGAATGATATAGTAATGGGACCGTGCGATTTCGTTCCTCGAAGTTCAACACCATTTGTGCATCGTATAGCGATGTATAATTTTGTTCCGTGCTGGAGATGGATATTAGAGAAGACACAGGACGTGGTCGTAATACTCTTTCCCCAAGGGATTAGGGATGTTGAGAGTGGAAAATGTCCTGAAAGAAAACGGATGATTATCGTAAATGTGAAAAAATTATTTAATCAATAATAAAATTTTACTCGGTAAACTTACCAGCTCCACATTCACATTCGCGTATTCCACTTTCGTTATCCATGATTTTCCATGTGACTGTAAATGTTGTGAGAATTTTATTTCCTGTCACTTCCGATGTGTTATCATGTTGACCACTACTATTCTTGTTTGATATTGAAAGATCTTCATATATAATGTTAACGTTCACATTAGAAATATCTGGTTCTGTATGGTCAATTACCATGGCTGAGGAATGATACGTGGATTTCAAACCTGCATTATTTGTAGCAACAACAGTGACGTAAACACTACTGTTATGTGGAACTTCTATATTCATTATCTCCTGGAATCCAGTAGTGAAAGGAAGCAGTGACCTTACTTGGTACCCACTTTTCGTTGTTCCAGCTCCGACGTGTATAGACTTTATTCCACTTTCAATGTCTTGAATGTGCATGCAGACCCTTATAGAGCTCGGCGATAGCTGGGAAAGCGTGATGGGTTCCGTTGCTGTTTCATACGTAAGGCATTGATAAAGTTTTATGGTAAACAAATCTGGTAAATCCCTGGACGTGAAAGTTATTGTAATGTTAGCAAAACCAGAATGTTTAGATACAAACATGTGCTCAGTTTGCGCTGATCCATTTGCAAGATGAAACAGATAAAGTGTTGTTTTCATGTTTCCAATATGCACATGAACATCACGTGATGGTATGCGGGCATCTGACATGATAGTCAATCGATAAAACTGTTCAGCTTTTAAATGTGTAGATCCTTGATATTCAATCCGTGTCTTCTTGTGTAAAACAGAATGGGTTTTCTTCACTATGTCTATTGGGGTAACCCCCAGCTGTGTACACCGTAAACCATTAGGTGGTGTGGTATCGATTTGTATATCTTTTGCATAAATTGGACCAATCCAATGTCCAGCAGCGTCAAAGGCAACCAGGGCGACTCTGTATGTCCTATCATGTTTTAAAGATAACCCGTGATATTTGTATGTATTCCTTATCTTCGCATCGATATAGATATCTATGGTATCATTGCTGTCTTTTTCTGTCAGAATTACTTTATAATCCTTAATGAAGGAATGGTGATCGTCAAATCCATGCCATGATAAAGCTACTTCATTTGTTGACGATTGGTATATAGCGTTTCTGTGGAATTCAGTATTGTACACGACCCCTCCAACTGGATTATCTAAGTCAAGAAGAATTCCATCAGAAACAAAAGACGACTTCATTCCAATAGTGTTTGTAGCTGTAATTGTGAAGTAAAATCTGACACCTGGTGCTATTATATTGCCTTCCACGGGAAACGAGGTTGAGAGTCCAACGTTGAGAGAATCAAACAGGTCGTTTCCTGAAGAAGAAGAAAATATAAATCAGATACATTTACACCCTCACAAAGAATGATATAGATTCAAAAGAACGTTTATTTGAAATGGTAAAACTTATGAAAATCATTTGGCATACCAAACGGAGACGAGCCTGCAGATATTGCATATTTCTCAATTTGTCCTCCACTTTCTGAAAACACGCCATCCCAACACACAAGAAAATCGGATGTTGAATTAAGAATATCAATATCATTTTCACTGCATTTGAAAGCTGTCTCTTTAATAGATTTTCCTCTTCGAATAGTTGGCGCTGTTGTGTCGATAAGTAGGGGACTTGATTGTTTGTCTATATACGTATTTACTGATAGCCAACCTCGTACATAAAATACGTAGGATTCCCCATGCAAAAATTGTTTCCCATTTTTCGTGCAAAATGTTGTGTTTGTTAGATGTTCGTTTTCTTTCCAAACATTTTCTGTCTTTCTGTCAAACACACCGGCTCCTGGATATTCATGATAAACACCGATGCTCCATTCAAAACGTTGAATCTTCGTCATATCCCTCACCGTCCACTGAGCAAACACGCATGCTGATGATAAGCTCACGCTTCCTGGAGATTTCGCATATCCAAAGCTAACAGAAGTTATTTCGGTTTCATTTTCTCTTTTTGTACACGCATTAGACCTCAAAGCAGAATTACATTTGTGTCCTATTACAGAACATGTGCAATCGTTATTACATGTATGTGTTCGACATAAATATCGTTGAATCTTTAGAAACCCCCTATCATGCGTGATATCATCCGCAACTATTGAAACAGTAGTTTTCGAAATTTTACTTCTTAAGCCCGCTTTGTTCAGCGCAAAGACCGACAGAATTATTTCTTCTGTTTCTGATAATTTACGAGTTAGATTTAAAGATAATGTTTGAGTTTCGCTGTCAACATGGTCTGTGTATACTATTCCATCGGATAATTCCGAACCAGTATAAGAATTGCTGACAGAAATTCCATACTTCTCTATTCCAGTATGGATATCCGTAAACCCATACCAAAGCAGCGCAAGTTCTGTAGTCTTATCAAATGTTCTCCATTTCATCGTGTTTTTGAAACCGCCAAGCTGTGGAGGAGAAGAGTCAATGAGGACTGAATTCGATATTCCATGTGTGCATAACCCAGCTGCATTGCAACTCGATACATGCACCGAATACGAGTCACCACTTTTGAAAACATCTTTATCTTCAAGTTTAATTGTTATATTATTTTCATTCCCCTGGGTGTAAATATCTTTTATAGTTTTTCCATTATTGTGCGACTTCAGAATAACTTCATTGGATATGATGAAGCTTTGCTTTTCTGTAAATTTCCATCTCGCAATCAATACGGAATTGTCATATTGTGTGCCTAGTCGATGTGAAAACTGAGAAGAATCAATGAATGGTACAATCTCTTCTGCTGGTGGTGTTGTATCTACCCGGAATTTTTCCGATGATCGTTGACTGTATTGTCCTACTTGGTTGTACGCCCTCACTATAACGTATAAATTTCTATTTTCTGGCAAATTTACTGCTGTTTTAGTCATTCGCTCCGTAAGAAGAACATTTTCAAAGACGGTGATATCACATATGCCATTGCTCGTGCTTATACACCATTCAAAATGGTCGAGGTCCGAATGAGGATCTTGAAATCCTATCCACTGTGCCGTCAGGGAATTTCTGTTTTAACAAGAAAGTATTTAAGGTTACAGAAAAATAAACTTTCTATCGTTTATTTTAAAAATAATCTCTTTTCAATTGTTTTCCATTTGATACGGAAACAATTACCAATTGCGTAAATGCGTGTGATAGTCGGATCGGTGTATACGTACTTGTGACTGATGTAATGTTGATGACGATCACTCATTCCAACATGAACAAGTCCAACTATTGGTGGAGAGTTATCCAGTATAATACCATCAGAGGATTTGGAGGTACACAATCTCGCTTGGTTGCAAGCCTTTACATTGGTGTAGTACTTCGTTCCAGGAATAAACTCGCTTGTCCAGCAGTACTCTGTTCATAGACAAAGAGGGAAAGTACCACTATAGTATTATCAACCGTTTTAATCTTTTTAACTATTTAACAACATTATGTGGGAAATTCCCTTCACCTTTGATTAATCCAGCAGGCGTAGCTGGGAATACGTCAGAGGCCTCCCTCATTGTGCCGATGCCTATTTCATAATATGCTAACTCTGTATGTGGATCATGGAATCCATACCATCTTGAACATATGTGGGTTATATTGCGCTGGAAATCCACCTCAATCTAACAAATATTGTAATGTGTTACGTATTTTTGAACTATTTGAAGGAATAACATGTTTAAGAAACTCCCACATTAAAAATATACATGATGTTATACCCCATTTTCATTTCCGTCCAAGACGAAACCTGTAATCGGCGGACTGCTGTCAATGATAAAGGGTTCAGAGTTTTCCAAGATCGTTAAACCAGCGTTGTTAATGACCTGAAATCAATTAAACAGAAATGTTTGTTTTCCTGCACAAACCGTTACATCATCAAAACGTACACATCTCGCCTCTACTACTATTATGTGCATGTGGGACAAAATACTACAGCACGATTAATTTGCTATTTTTCGGCTTATCATATATATTAGATAGTGAAAAGCCAGCATTAAAACATATAAATAATGATAATTTCAAATTCTTCATGTAAAAACTTATACGGTACCAATGATGCGCATTTCGACAAATAATATCCGAAAACCAGATGCCACATGTAATATCCCAAATATCATTGAACACATAACCCCGTAATTCATCATTTTGGTAAAGTTGCTTCAAAAATGTACTTGATTCAACTAAAATTCCTCTTTCGATTTAGGTAGATATCATTCAGATATTGATTGGGTCCGAAGACAAGTGCTGTGTTTGACCCGAGAACGCATGCCCGAAGCTGTAAGCAGAGTGTAACACATCCTTTCGAGGCTCAAACAAAACACCTGTTGTCCGACGACACATTCTACAACTCTTTTGTTATACACCTTCATTTTTAGGTTGTTTTTACTAAATGCCCATTACTTGTCGACTATGAAACTTTAACAGGGCATTGTGATTGCGCATATTTATCAACGTATCTACTAGTTTTAAAAAAAGTACCAAATATCCTATCAATAATTACATGTTTCGTGTTCCTGTTCTGCGTTTCGTCTAATAATAGTATGTATTCATCATCATTCAAATCAGTAAACCTCGCCACTACGTAAACAAGCAGCCAACAGTATGTGTGGCGGCTCAACAGGGGATGCTTACTCCTCCTACACACCTGATGTCATTTCTGGTATATCCAAGGGTCCGTGTTTGCCTAACTCTTAATTTTGTATTCTAAAATATGAGTTACGAGATTGATCACTGTTCGCTATATTCACCTTTCCATACAAGTTATTCAAACATTATTATTTGATAGAGCACTATTTATTGAAATTATCAATTTGGAATATTTTTTCAAATCTTCAAGTATTTTCAATATCCGGGAAATTACATAATCAGCACATGTACATGTAACACTGCCGATAAAATGTGGTTACTAGATTCTTTTACATTTTTTAATCAGGAAATGCACATTCGTATACGGGATCTATGCTGAGACGACGACATGCAATGACAGAACGAATATGAAATAATATTATGCGTATTTATATGAGGTGAAAAAGGTGTTTATAAAATAGAAAAAGCTGACACTTCTGCTTACCAGTAATAATACATAATATTCGTAACCATCAACGAATTTTCCATTGGCGTCTTCCAGTTTCCATGAAGTTCCTTCGACTTCAGTCATTGGAAATACATCAGCAGAGACAGCTGATGAACCAATTCCGATTTCGAATGACTTTATCCCACTTTCTGGGTCGTTAAAATCGTACCAATTGACAAAAATGTCTTTGTAACTTGATACGTATTTATCGAATCCTGTTCCGCCAAATACTATACTGCCAGGTAGTGGTGGAGTATTGTCGAACATGACTCCATCTGATGATACTTCAGTGAATAGTCCAACTCGGTCAATAGCTTAAATAATACAAAGACATTTTAAACACACGTGACTACATTTTATAGTTGGGTGAAACGGAAATTTCAACATACCTCTAACTGTTGCATAGTACACTATGTCGGGTTTTAACAATACATTGCTGATAGTTGCATATGTTAATTTTCCTGCGTCAGTAAATGACGCCACGTCCTCTCCTCCAGGGTATGTTCCTGGTAGAAAGAAATGTGAATACTTAGACTAAATCAGTTACATGCATGTACACACAGTACAGTATATACGTAAGAGGTATATGAATTGATTAAACGATTAGAATAAGTGATTACCAATGCTGTAGGAATATTCTTCTATTCCAGATGGGTATTCTATCACCATTTCCTTTTCTATATCCGTAAAGTCTTCCCATGCAAGTGATAATGATCTGTTGCTGTTCACAAAATATCCAAAGTCAGCTGTAATCTGTACTCTCCCGGGAAAAGGTGGTGTATCGTCAACAACAAATCCATTACCACATAAAGCAATCTGACTTTTCTCTTCAAAAGTTTTTTCATACTTGATTATTGTTTTATTTGCAAAAGCACAAACATAATATTTTTGGTTTTTTGTAAACCGTATTCGTTTGAAATATCCAATCCCTCCTTCTGAGAAAGTATCTTGTATACAGGCAGAATCATCAGCACATGTCTTTTGTGGAAGACGTTTCTCTTTCATGATGTACCAATTGATCTTACGACCAAATGTGTCCAATACGACGCCATTTATTTTCCAATCCGGTCTGATAAAATTGACCTCATAATTATGTAACACATTTATTTTCTCTCCCAGGTAACGACTGTGAACAAAAGCTTTTATTTCTGTAATATCTAGAGTATTGGCGTTAACTTCATAGACGATGTTTAGTTCAGAGTTACCCGTACTTTCCTTGTCGTTAATCAGTTGACACGATATTGTAGATTTTCCTGACAAGCAAAATCCTCTTACACATACCGACAGTTGGTGTTGAGAATACTCAGGCAGGGATATATTTCGTTGATGAATCTGTAGGAAGAAATATGAATTCCTTGCAATTGATACCAGACCATTTAGTCTACATGTGTAAAAAACAAACAAACCTAATTTCATTTCATAAACTGTTACATAAAAATTATAAAATAAGCACTAATGTGTTCAACATTCAAATACTTACTGAAACAATAGAGGTGTTCACGGTAATGAAATTGGCCGTCATCCACTCAGTTATTTCAGCTGCATTTTTGTTTTGCATTGCTAGTGTGTACCTAACCGCGTCGGATGAGTCGCTGCATTGAAATCCCCTGAAGTTTAACCATAGATCAAAACAGTCGGATGTGGACTTCTTTAGTAAAGACTGGACTTTGTTCGGTGAAGGTACTTTGAATTCTACTCTAGATCCAATTGATTTCAATGATTTTGTACATATTTTTTCAAAGCATGGTTGTACAACAGCCTTATAGTGTAAACCATCTAATAAATGTATATCTATGAAAGTTATGTTTTCACGGTTATGCATGATTCTAAGTGGAACTATTTGGTTTTCTGCCATTCCTCTTTGCAGAAGTAACCCAGCTCTATAATGTGTTACCAAATATTTGTAGGGACTTCTAATTGTCCAGTACGCCATGTAGGATTTGGGATCAATTTGGCAATGCAAGTTTTCATTGCAGGCGATAATTTCAAAACTAAAACTTGTGTTAAACAACTTCATAGTATTGATGTAAAACTTTGGATTTTCTATTATAGGTAGGAAGGATTTTCTCATAACATTCCCCAATATTGATGGGCGCCCTGTCCAAATAATATCTTCAGATGTGATAGAGTACAAATCTGGTCCAATTCCAGATATCTGAAGAGTGAAGGCCTTCTCAGTTGTTAAGCTTTTATTTGTTACCATGATCTCTACATTTTGACTGGTGAGCATGACCGTACTCCGGAATTCGGGACTAATAGAGTCACATGGTATCCCATCGTATACATTAACTGAGTCCGCTGCTTTTAATTTATCAATGACAAAGAACCCATCAGAAGTTGATAAACTACTTCCTCCTGAAGATGTTGCTCTGATCAAAGTGTATATTCTGGTATTCTCAGGTAAACTAACGTTATGAAGGCATTTATCGCTCGGAAGAGAACGAAAGTTCATCAAATCATCCGTGTTATTTGAACCGAATGCAACTTCAAAAGTAACAGTTTCATGGTGCTTAAATCCAGATAGAGCCACATAGACAGTGTCATCGCTTGCAATATAATCCAAATCCTCTGACAGCGAGAACTGCTTGCTAATGTCAAGAACCGTTCCAGTTGTTGGGGGATATCTAGAAGGTACTCTGAACTCCTCCGTCCGAACAGTTGTGGCATGACCGACAATATTGTAGAAATACAATTCGAAATAAAATGGTGTCTCGTCTTCGTTTAATTTCTGCACTCTGTCTACGGGATACTTAAGACAAGTGTGTTTTCTATCAAACATGGGACAGTAGTTCGATAGGTAACCTTGTAGTATTGGGGTTGTAAAGGTAGAGCCATGACCTGTCACAAAAAAAAAATAATTAATCAACTATTAGTGAAACATTACAAAACCTAACTGCGTACTTAAAGGTATCAACGTCGAATTGACAATTTACCTATTTTGAATAAAACCGTGGAGACAGGCTGACTTTGTTCGTCATCAACAAATGTATCATTATTCCATACAACGAATACGAACTCTTGGTCAACAATAACCTTCACACTGCCTTTATACAGAGGAGGTGTGTCATCAATTACCACGGGTCCAATCATGACAGATGTTTCTAAGCCCGCTTTACTTGTTGCTTTTATCATTATGAAGAAAGGGATTCCTGAGCCAAGGGTAGAATGGAATCGTTTATCGCTCTGCATCCGTTTTGTTGGTCTATACGGCAAAATATCTGGAGCTATAAATTGAGATTTAGTCGATGCTAATCCGATCTGCATATCATGAATTTGCGATTCTGGATCTGTCACATTCCAAGAGAGAGAAATTGTGTCGGACGGAATATACGTAACTTCCTCTGTATGATAGGCCTCCACCTTCTGACAAATCGAATCTGCATAAGATGAATCGTTAAATTTCTCTTCATTCAGATGAAAGAGATTACCCACAAGTGTAAATTCATTGTCAATACTGTTGCATATATCCTCGCAAGCCTTGGTCCAATGCAAGCTTATCGTTGATAAATTTTGAAGTATAAGCCATGCGGAATTATGGTAGCAGCCAACGAATTCTCTTGTTTTGGCTTGTTCTAATACTACGTTGTGCAATTTTGGCGGAGAAACGTCGTATACGATACCATTAGAACACGCTACGTCTGAGGGTTGGAGAGCATAATTGTAAGCAATCACACTGGTAAAATAGAGGCCTGGAGATGGAATCTGTACTTTGGTATAATCGTTAACCGTTTCTTGTATAAAGCCTGGCAGCGCATCATGACTGGTGTGTAGTAACTCCTCTTTTAACAAGCATTTTTTACTGAACCCAATGCGGTATTTTTTAATGCCACTCTCATGATCGATGAAACCGCTCCATTTCAAAAACGATTCGTTTGTGGATGTATAGTCAACTTCAGGGGACCCTATCTCTCCTTCCATAGCAAACCCAGTTTCAGGAGGAGACTCATCTGCTAGTATTTCCGTCCTAGAAATACTTACCAGCATAGCATTGTTCATTACTTTCACCGTGAAGAAATATTCTCTGTTGTGGTGTCCTTTCTGTGTATTGTTCTTAATCAAGCTATTAAACTTCACATCATACAAAGATTTTTCACAAACTCCGACTTTCGGACAGTAGCATTGTTCTGTTTTATTGCAGGATTCCTAAGGAAGAATCAATGCAATTGATTGAAATATGAATGCAATAACACTACAGTTATATATTTGAAAACTATGTCGACTCCGTAAATATCATACTTACTCCAAGTTGAAGGTGATTCACCGCAAGGGTACCTATGCCTAACTCTTTTCCACCTAAGGTTGTACCAAGCATCCATTCAATGGAATAGAGACCGCTGTGTTCATCTAAAGCTTCAAAGGAAATCGTCATTTTCGAAAGATCAGTAGAGTTATGAACGAACAGCTGACGAACCCCGTCTTTAATCAGATACATGTCATTGATGTCCGGAACACTTGCATCTATATGTATTGCTATTATTTCTTTCATGGTATTGTTCATTATATCTACAGGAATAATGGAAATCATATATGTTTCTCCGTCTCTTATATTGTAATGTCTGCAAATCGATTGATTCATAAGATTTGAAACCGACATATTTTCTAGTTGAACATCGTTCAATGTCACTGCGTATCGAAAGTCAACTATGCCATCTACATTCAGAGTTCCGTTGACAGGAAGTTGTCCAGTGTGTTGTTCATAAACTCCGTTGTAAAGATTGTGATAATCAGGTTGGATTTTCCTCAACAAATTGTAATTAACATTGAAAGAATTATAGTACCGTTTTCTCCAATTAACACAAATGGCCCCATGATTTGTCTGCCATGTGTAGTTAGTAGCTGGATTTCCTGTACTAACTTTAAGGGTATTCGTGGGATCGATCATGATTTCTGACGAATTATCGAACAAAACGAATCTTCTCGCTTGTTTAAAATTACCAGCATTGTCAAGGAGTTCTAGGGAAACTCCATATAACGCAGGTTGCTCGTCAGGTAATTTGATTGACTGGGTGTCACTAGTAACGTTCAGAGTTAACAAGGAGCTTTCATCCATCGTTAGTGTCGATGCGTCTTTTTCTTTCATATCATGAATGGTTATTGTATAACTTTTTATTCTAGATGCCTGATCAGGGGTGAAAAGAAAGGGGTCAAACCAGCCCCTTAGTGTTACACGAATATCGGCAGTTTTAGTTAATCGATTTTCAAACAGAATACGTTCATTGTTTCTGCATGAATTGTCTTCTAGGCAATGTTTGGGCGCAGAGGAGTCTCGTTTCATGCATACCTCGTGAGACGAATTTGTAGAACGATAGATATGCGGGTTTGATATGCGTCTATTGTAATCTAACGTTTTTAGGTATCCTCCTGTATACGCTATGAACTCCACACAAAGTCTGTCAAATAAATAATAGACAAAATGAGATACAGTTATAGTATGCTAATTTGTGAATGCGAAACTTGTTAATCCGAAACCCAACATCAAAGACAAATCATTTATTGATTGTAAGTTTAATATCAGACATTTTTACATATTGGAACAGAATTATTGTTCAATCTCCCAGTGTACGCAAATACAACGTGTGGTATGATAAGTGTAATTGAATTCTACACTTACTGTTCGCCATCTTGTAAACTCCACTCTGTCCCTATTGACATTTTGCATGTTATCATCGTCGAAAGGGGGTTTATGTCTGTATAATTGTTTAATGTACAACTCTTTGACTGCTTGAGATCTAAGGATTCCAGATGTTCTTCATATCCTTCACAAAATGACAGACATACTAAATCATCAGAATACATCTCATACTTAAGTTATAGTGGTACAGTACTGATCAGTTGTAATCTACGTTTTGAATAAACAACAAATAGTTGTACAACCTAGCAATAGTATAATTACCAGTGACATTTCTCTTAAAAAGAAGTATTGATGAATTGACAAGTCCAAATTGAAATTCTGCTATATGGTTTGGTTTAGAAGTCGATACGTGTACTGTGCTTGAAAACGTAAACTCGAAAGATAAATTAGCTGGCTGAAACTTCATATAATTTGCTCTCTCTTGTAGACATGGTCCCAGCGATGTTGAATTTCGGACTTCACCACCGCTGTTTTGTACTCCAAGTCTGCATGTATCTAAATCTGGTGCAATGTTTACTAAAACGAAACATGAAAAGATCAATCGTAAACATCCTGTAAAATATACTAAACGGGATTGATAAATAGAAACATTAATGATCAGCTAACGTGTAATATTGGAAATGAGCAAATGGATAGTAGGACCCGGAATGGAACCCAGAACCCTTTCATTGCTAAGTGCTCTAATCACTGAGCTAATGAGATCCATATTGCCCTAAATATTACAAATGCTACCATGGTACATGCAATTGTATTTTCTATTCTGCAAATAGAACGATTAAGAACACAAAATACATACAATTACAAATCTTGTGGGAATCGCTGGATGAGAGAGAGAATCCATCACTACAAACACAGTTCTTGGCGAGATGCCCATCACACGTGCCCGGCCAACACCAGTTTTGTTTCCAAGAACAAGTAGCTATTGTAAATATATAACAGAACATGCATGTAATATCCACACACATACACACACAAAGACCGGTCGTGACGCTCGATTAAAACAGACTTGCCTCATGTCAATATCGATAGTTTCAATATCTAGACATCTTGTTTCTTATCAGCTTTTGTAATTTAGTTTTAATGTTAGTTTGCTTTTCTATTTCGTTTTATTTTCTCTTCAAATATTCTATAATTTAGCATAATATTTCTACAAAATATATGGGTATTATAGATAATTACCAAACGCTACCAGTCAACGTTATTATGACGTCATAACAAACATGTTGCTGAACAAAGTTTTTATATATTAGAACTGCCTGATGAACCATGTAGACATATAGACAGTGCTAGCAGTAAATGATTGTTTTTTATGGAATGTGTCATTCTGATTTTCTATATATATATATATATATATATATCTATATATATATATATACATCCTCAACAGTAATATTTAACACTTATGATACAAAGTCATAATCTCATTTGTCCTATTTCATTAGCTTAATAAACTATACCTTCACACAATTTCCTGTTTTGAGACACATAATATATGGAATGTTGCGGGTCGTTTCCCTGGTCTTCACACTTGGTGCAAATATAATCATTTGCATTTGTACAGTGACTATGTTGACAATGAGGTGGCTTGGTACATGCTGAAACATGCAATGTACCTTTCAATTACGAGTTCATCTCTCATACAATATATCATTCAGAAGCCTACACTAGAGCATTTTAATACATGAGTAAACAAAAGAGTACACATACATTACCACTAGAAAGTACACATACATTACCACTAGAAAGTACACATACATTACCACTAGAAAGGTCAGCTGTGAACAAAAAGTACACATACATTACCACTAGAAAGGTCAGCTGTGAACAAAAAGTACACATACATTACCACTAGAAAGGTCAGCTGTGAACAAAAAGTACACATACATTACCACTAGAAAGGTCAGCTGTGAACAAAAAGTACACATACATTACCACTAGAAAGGTCAGCTGTGAACAAAAAGTACACATACATTACCACTAGAAAGGTCAGCTGTGAACAAAAAGTACACATACATTACCACTAGAAAGGTCAGCTGTGAAGACAATTTTCAAAGAAAACTCATAAACATCAGTATAAAGTGTAAAACACTTTCATGTTTGAAGTTTAATCATCATTTTGTACTGAAAGCGGTAGGATTCTAGTTGTACTTTGGGAGTTTGTCCGTTAAAATAGTTAGTTAGATCAATATTGAAACACTGGAGTGGTGTTATACTTATTCCATTGATAGTAAGGTGATATATTCGTACATGTAATACGTGTAATCATGTCGAAACGCATATATGTTCTGTTGTTGTGATGCAAAATGTCCTCATATAAGCACCAAAAATGTTTGAAAGGTTAGTAGCTCCTTCCTTTGTTTAGGACAGATATATGGCTTACGGCGGATGTGACAACTCGACAGGGATGTTTACTACTTCGAGGCACCTTGTCTCTTCTCTGGTATGTCCAATCCTTCGTGTTTTACCCTGTTCTTCATGTTGTATTCATTATAGGAGTTATGAGATCGATCACTGCTCTTTATCTTCACTTTTTTATTTTCAACATTGTGCAATTTGCTTGAATTAATGGAATATAACCTGCCGTAATGAACCTGCATCAACCAAACCAGAACATATTTTAAACACAAAATTTCAAGCTAATTCATGCAAACCTCTACAATCAGAATGTTAGAAAACTAAGAACCACCTTTTGATAATAAATTCTGCCACCTTGACAAATGACTTGAGTGATACGCTGGAGAATTGTATAAAAACGTATGCCAGTGATTTCTCTCTCATTATTGATCAAAGCATAAGGACCCCATATTTAATTTCCTAACCATATGAAAGGTGGAGGTAATGAACAGTGATCAATTTCATAACTCCTAAAAGCAATACAAAATATAGAGTTACGCAAACACGGACCCATGGATATGCCAGATGTCGGATCAGGAGCATTTGAAGAGTAAGCATCCCCCTGTCAAACGGTCATGTATGAATAGAATTACGGACGTTTCGGGAGCCCGACGTTTCGGGACCCGGATGTTTCGGGACTAGACAACACGTTTCGGGACTTCGATTAACTTGTTTCGGGACTTCAGGTAACACGTTTCGGGACTTCATAATAATTTTGTTAGACAATGACTAGATACTTGTTAAACTTTGTTTTATGTTTAAAAATGGAATATTGGACAATTTGCAGTTTAGTAGACAAACAACAGATACCAGTATGGGTGTACAATAAGTTCACAGTACTGTACCTAAAACGAAAGACCTGTGATTGTTTATAATAGTCTGTTATAAATATATTTGTATATAAATGCTTCATATTTTAAAATTATTTTCAAAATCCTTTCATTTGCATTACTACCCATTATTTTAGCTTTTGTAGACTGCTATATATTATTTATTTTATTATTATATTTTTTCCTAATTTTTATTTATAACAGTTATGGTGCTTCTTAACAATTCACTGGTGTGGTTTAGATTCAGTGCTTAAATTTTACAGTGAAAGGCATTTGTTTATTTTGTATTTAATTCTTAACTTCTCAAATTGTCCTTTGTGATATTTGTATTCTATTTTGTCTGTGATAGTCGGGTTAAGAGCTCTGTAGAGCTAATAATATTTGTTTTATGCTTGTACACGATGCCAACTTTAAATAAAACTTCAAGAAAAAATAATAGAGGGGGAAAAAAATCCTGACAATATACGTTTGTAATCTGAGGGTTGTTGACTCATTGTCGGGCGGATAAAACTGCAGGAAATTTAGACAGGATGCGATTTGTTTATGTTCATTGAAAATATATACATATCATCAATACAAAGATAAATCACATTCAAGTTGTATATAATTTTTTTTTTTTTTTACAAAATTTGTCCCAACAAATGTTACCATTAATGTTGTATGAAAAGTCGTTTATTTGTTGTTTATTCGAAAAGAGCAAAATGGAAATAATGTTTTGTTGCATATAACATTATATGAGAAAAATCACTGATTTCATTTGAACATATTTCAATGTTATGATATTGTCAACGAGAATCATTATCAGTTTCTCTCCAATTATAAGACTATAGTGGAATATTTATTAATCTGTCATATTGACCTTAGTATAGGGACATGAACACAATTTGAGCCAAAAAAATTCAAAGTTTATCTTTCCATTTTTAATGTTTAGAATGCTTAGATTAGGTATTTCTAATTGATGGCAAAAATTTGAATATCAGTGGTCAAGCTCACAATTCACAATAAAAATGAAAAAATAAAATTTGAAAATGTTCAGCTCAAATCATGCCCATGCCCCTGTGATGAGCATCAATAAGTGTAGTGCTTTAATTGCTTACTTTTCTTATCTATGTAGTGCTTTGCTTGCTATGCAAATTGATTATCAGTAAAGTAAAAATCAAATGAAGCATTTTTAAATGTGGTTTATTTAGCATTACTTATGTCAAACAAACGTTTACCATTATACAGTTTCAATCAATCAAATAAATAACATTTTCCCCAACACCGCTGAATTAACACTTAACACAACACATCAAATGTCAACAGGTCCATATAAGTATGAGCACTTTCTCAGCAGCTGGGTGGTGCTGATCTGTCTGCAATTGTATTCCTCCCAAAGTTTGAAGAGTTTGCCATTGAGTCTGGAGGAATGTTTCCTGTGTAGTCTCTCCATCTTTCCTTCTGTCAGCAGCCTGGCCTGCATGGGGATGGCAGTGGCCTCCTTGCACAGTTCTTGTAATAGGAGGTAAAATGGGACTCGTCCTCTGGAGTTCATTCTGGAGTTGATTCGGTTGTGCCAACCTTCTAGATCGTTGTTTGTTCTCACAGAGGCCATAAATACACTCCAGTTCTTCACATGAAATATTGAATTATTAAACCACTGCCTCCAAACATATCCCATGAATTCATCCATGGTGTCAGTTCTAACTCGTTGATCCAGCTGATGAAAGACTGGCTCAATGTGTTCTGGAGGCAGGAATGGTAGGGCCATGACCTGCCTCACAAAACGATGTACATCTCCTTTTTCGTTGTAAGCTCTCTAAAACATGAAATTTTTGTAATTAGAAACCCTTATTTAAAAGCTTTTTTTAATAAAAATTATCAAAATGAATAGCAGTAAAAATATTTGTGCCATTTCTGGAACGAGTTATGTAAATAGATATACCTGTAGTCCTAACTCTTGGACTTTGCGATACAAGGCCTGTGTCCAATGGAAGACACATCCTTGTATCACAGCCCATGGAAATCGATCCTGGATGGCCCGCCACATGGCTGATTCAAAATCCACAACAAACCCCTGCAGGGAAATCTGTCGAGGAAGGAGTCGGTCAATGGCCCGGAGAATCTACAAATATTTGAAATCAATTAATTCATTGTTTCCACACTTGTTGTCAATAATCAATATTGAACAAAATAAAGCTAAATGTACATATATACTTCATAATAATCCTCCTTCCTCTTTCTTGACATGAAGCAAAATACCAAAGGCACTTGCTTCATGTGTTGCCCACTCCTGATGAAGCTGTGAATGGTAAACAGTTGAGTCCAAGGATTATTGACCACATGGAACGTTGCATCCATGTACCATGTCCTGGCTTGTGATAAGAGGTCCAATTGATGTTGGGTATACATCAGGAGGTGGCGATATCCAGATGCATAGACATCCAAGGTTTGGAAGGCTTGCATCTGACTTTCCAAAAAGTCTCGATCAAGCTGAAATTAAGTTATTTTGACACAATTAAAATAGATGTTGGTTTTATTGAATTGAAAATATAGAATTAAATTTCTTATGATGTTGTAGGTCTTCTGTTTGTGTTAAATATTTTTGGAGATTTTTTCAAGGTATCTTCTAATATTCTATTGCATTAATTATTTTCATAGATAAACATACCTCAAAATTCAAATCTCTTGGATCCTTGGGTCTCATGTTGAGTCTTGCTCTGTTTACAATCCTGATCAGGTTGGATGGTTTTGGTCTGCTGGCAGGAGGAGCATCAATATCACCTGTCTCTGCCATCGCCTCCTCTACAATCCTTGGGGCTGACTGAGTGAAGATATTCATAGATGCACTCTGCTTTACCTATAAAATATCATTTGGTTGACATTATTGCTGCACATTTCTAAAATCCTACACACAGGCATTTGAAAATGTACCTACCTTGCTTGTTATTTGCACAGCTAGATGAATTCCTGGCTCTGCCGGATGGTTGTGTTTCTTCCCTCCCTCATTGAAGTCATCTCCCCGCTGAATTACTGTGGCTGGACAGGGTTGAGTCTTCCCTCTCTTGTTGCACCTCCAGTATGCATAGTTATCTCCTTTTGTCCTCTGAAATTAATTAATAAACTTGTATATTTTTAAATCTCTTCACCATTAATGATATCATTAACTAAATAATTATTTATTAAGCATTTGATTTCAATTAATTATACAGTAAAAAGACATAAGTTGTTACCCTCAATGTGTACTGGAATCCCCTTTTGTCTATAAGTTTCTGCTTCCCTCGTTTGGTACCACAGTCAATCATCTGGTACTCCGGCCGAGGATCTTCAGTTTGCTGAGGTATATCCTCAATGGCATCTTCTTGGATGGACATTTCCTGAACTGGGTCTGGTATTGCATAAGAGCCATCAGCATTAAATGACTGATCATCAGGTGCAGACTGGAATAAATATATGATATGAGTATATAATTATAATTCATAATTATATATATATATATATATATATATATATATATATATATATATATATATAGGTAAAAAATAAAAAAGATACACGAAGAGGTTTAGTAAAGCTTTAGGGCTTTCATTTCAAATCTTCAGAAAATTTGAAATGAAAGCGCTAAAGCTTTACTAAACGTCTTCGTGTATCTTTTACCTATACTTTTACCGATCATTGTGAAAAGTAACTATTATTATTATTGTTATTATATATATATATATATATAGAGAGAGAGAGAGAGAGAGAGAGAGAGAGAGAGAGAGAGAGAGAGAGAGAGAGAGAGAGAGAGATAAAATTTACATATTATGTTTAACTACATTATCATTACCATAGAACCAGTAACTGGTCATTAGACCAGAGTTAAAACACGAACAAATTGTTCTTCAGTTGTTTCATCTCATATTCATAATATCATATGTTGAAATCTTACCATAGATTCATCCTCCTGTTCATCTTCATCATCGGGTTCAGCAACCGATGAACCAAGGGAGGCTATAGACACGTGAAATGTGGCATCAGCTGCAGCTACAGGCTGAAAGAATATATATAAGTTGACTATACTTGTTACATTTATAACGTACATATATCGTGGAGCACAGTGTATGCCAGTATTATATAATTCTGAGTATATTCATGAAGTAGATTGATTTTATCGGTGTCCAGTGAAATGTCCTTATTCTACAAAAGCGCCTTTTAAAAACATTTCTACCATATTTTTATGTCTTATTTCTAAGCATTATTCCAACGCGAATATTTTAATGAATGTAACTTACAGAAAGTACATAAAATTTATTATATAGAATATACATTTCATTTTGTCCCGCGTCCCACATGTGTTGGTACTCCAGAAGAGTAGAGGAAGCCTCTCTCTATATATAATAGAGTAAAATACAATTTTTCGCATATGAATATTAAGATTCCTCGCATATAAATCAAAATTTTCGCATATAGATGTCAAGATTAGCGAAACGAAACCTATCGAAACTGGGACCCTTGTTTCATACGACATGCCTGCTGTTGTGGGCACGATGAAATAAATACAGTACTATACTTTGGAGTATTTCTAAGTATTCATAATTTTTATGAATGTACACTATACACGTACAAAGATTTATTTTGACGATAAATCATGCATGTGCTTTAATTATGATGTTACAGCTTGGAGATAATGAATTCGTTTAAAATGTGACGTTGCTTTCGTGATTATTTTGCCACAATTTATGACGTTATAAGCGTAACGTAAAGTGACACCAGTACCGTGCGCGACGTCTATACAACTTCCTTGTGTGTCAAATAAACGTAAAACTATCCTACATGTGTATAAAGTATAACATTTATTCATGAATTACAGTTTATTCTAGTAATTCCGAAGTTAATACTACATCTTATCATTAATTAGATTAAAGTGAAATGTTCGTTACTATAATTGCTGGTATCTTCTAATCTCTCGATTGTGAATATATTTTAAAACGGTTTAAGGAATGAACTTCAAACTGAATATGAATCAAAAAATCAAAATACAAAACATTTGAAACACATAGCAAAAAAGAATGTGGCAACAATTTTCGTTATTCAAATGTTCGTTTCATCAATGCGAGAAGTGATTAAAAATCGAATGGCTTTTATCGGGTTTGATGTTCTATGTGTTCATCAATGAAGTACGTGGTCCCTTAAGCATCCATGGCGCTATTTTTACAATTTCAGAAACTGTATCCACTCGGTGGTATATTTTTGAAAGTTGTATGAAACGTCATTTTCATTACTGTACTGTAGCCGGGTCATTTGATTGTCAGCACGTCGCCGGGTATACCCAGGTAAAGTTCGAGTCGGCCTGATTTTTCAGAATCAAGTATGCTAATTATAATATTACATTTTGTATAATATTTAAAATCTTACTGTAGATTCATCCTCCTGTTCATCTTCATCATCGGGTTCAGCAACTGATGAACCAAGGGAGGCTATTGACACGTGAAATGTGGCATCAGCTGCAGCTACAAACTGAAAGAATATAATATATTTTTATAGAAGTGTCTAGTAGGGATTCATCTACTGAGTGTTCCTGACATGAAGAATTAATTCATCCATTTTTAAACCTTAATTGTCCTATGTGGAAGCAAATGCCAAGGATATTTCGTTACTAATTTCCAATTATATGTTCTTAATTATTTCAAGATGTTTAATACAAATGTTCTTAATGTTAATTTGCATTCACGTAAATATAACGTATACCAGTACCTCTTCTGTATCAGTAGGAGTTTCCAAGCACCGGGCGCAAACCCACTGGAGGTCTTCTTGCTGTTTCCCTATTCGTCTATACTGGTCACGGCTGATTCCTGTCATATTATTAAAATTTGTGTTCTTTTACATTGTTCATTTGATGGAATTTTTTAATCATCATTATACATCTGCTTTCCATTCTTATTTTTCATTAAGTAAAAGAATAAAATCATACCAGTATTACATGTTCTGTGTTGCCATAGTTCACATCCATCACACTGTATGGCCTCTTGTCTGGGGCGAACAATCTTATTGCATGCAATGCATTTGTCTGTGAGAATAAAAAAATAAAATAAATGCACAAATAATTGTAATAATAACTTACATTTTAACTAGCCGATAATTTTATTGTATGCACGTGAAATCCCGACATCTACATCAACTATTTATAATATTTGATACAATATTATTATTTTTCTATAAAGCTACATTGTAAGTACCTTTTAAAAAGAAATTAAAATATATTTACCCATTTACATGTAAACTGCATATGGTTAGGACTCTGATTATGCACGAAAATGAAAAGTACTGTCGCCAAAACATGTATATATATTTTTTTTATTTCAGTATCAGTGATATCAAAATAACGCATAACATAAGGAATATGAAATGTTTTATAGCGGTTTTCCAATTCGATACGACGTTGCTCAGAACCAGTACATGTGGTTCTATAAGATGTAATAACATTTTTATTTATAATAGATAATTTGAATAGAAGAATTACATATTTATGTTGGTAACGTACATAGCATCTGCAATTAACGTAAGATGCAATTCTGGGAGAACTTGTTACTTTTTATTTGCGACTCTATAAAATATCAAGCATGTAGAATCGAGGAGTGGGGGTGGGAGCTGCCCCCTTTTGTTAAACAATGGGCATATTATAATGCAAATAGAGATATATTTCAATTACTTATTGAAAAAAAATATATCAGAATTGCTATTATTATTACAAATGTAGAAAACGTAGTCAATATTAATATTTGATATATGACATTTAAGCGTAACAATAGCGTAACAATAGAATGTCATGCCAGAAATATTTTTTCTCCGTCCAAGGAGTAGTTTTCCAGCTACATGGAATATATACCCCAAGACTCTGTTTCCATTCATGTTTTCAAAGTTGAAGGCGGTGCTTATTTCCTCGGTCTTTAAATTGCGGCATATGAATTTTCGTTTTGAAATGCCTTTTGCTATAGTAACTATGTCACCTCTATTTTTCTGTTATTTAGGATTATTTATCTATATGAAAGAAGGGTAACATTAGACTACTATATTCTTTCAGAAAATAAAAACATGGAATGCACTTATTATGGATGACAGAGAATGGGTGTGTTTCATATATAAATCACTAGAACAGTTGCAGGCCATATCTTTTTACCATCAACAATTAAGTTATGGAATGATGTCTATAGATCAGAGAAAATGTTTGGGTTTTTTTTTTTACCAAAAATTAACACAATTAAAAAAACTAAGAGATCTAAAGATTTAAAATATATTTTAGAATATTTTAGCAATAAGGAACAATGTGGTGCATGTATGTTCACATGTGACATACAACTAAATATACACTGTACAACAAAATTGATCTGAAATTGAAATTAATGACGAATTACCCATATTTTTTTGTCAATGTTCGTTAGTTAAAATGCTTAAAACAAAGCTGGTATCATCTATAACAATCCAACCATTGAGTGGGACATAAAGATAAGATATACTATATCCTTTTTATCTAATTTAATATATATATATATATATATATATATATATATATATATATATATATATATATATATATATATAATTCAATTCATACTGACCTGACATCGTTGGTTTTCTCTTCAAGAATCTCTTCAGAAATGAGATGTGAAGCCCTCATTGTGTACCAGGGGAGATGTGAAGCCCTCATTGTGTACCAGGGGCTCTTCATTATCTCTTCCTAATTAGCACCTAGTCACAGAATAGGGAGAAGGATATGGATGTTGTTGTTTTTACAATTTACACATTCAATGGAGGGCCCATTTAAATTGCTTTGTTATACACACACCCCCAAAAGATTTTCAATTATTCAAAGTTTGTATATAATAGCAAATAAATGTATAATATAAAATTCAGATTAAAATAAAATAATGTATTATTAAATCAATTATAAATCAGTGCCAAATAAAAAATAATTGTTGGTGCCGAAACATCTTAAAGTAAGTGCCGAAACGTCGTGGTACCGAAACATCTTGGTGCCGAAACGTCTTAATAATAAAGTGTCGAAACGTCTTGGTGCCGAAAAGTCCTGCACCCTATGAATATATATCACTTTGATATTAACGAAATAAGCATAACACCACTCCCGGGTGTATATATTGATCTAATTATTATAACGGAAAAACTCCCAAAGTACAGCTAGAATCGTACCTCTGTCAGTACAAAATGATTATCAAACCTCTAAACATGAAACCATCTCAGTGTTTTACACTTTGCACTGATGTTTATGAGTTTTCTTTGAAAATTTTCTTCACATGTCATTCTAGTAGTAATTTCAGTATCTTGCTTATCGAATCAGTTGAGCGATATAAACACCATATGCAGGTGATAATGGAATATTGCTATATAGATATGGAAGTTGACGATGGAGAAGTTGAAATCATCCCGTTTGTCATCAAGTGGAGTTGTTAGCGTGCCGTTAACAATGGTGACACAATAGTCCAACGAAAGGGGTAATGGGAGAATGTTAGCAACGTATTACCCAAACCAGAGGTTGCTGATATAGTATTGTTTTTCAATATGAAAGACATTTTCTATGAAAATAAAATCTACAAACTAAGTAGATCTATACCCAATCTGATCTTCCTGCCAAGTTGGTCACCTTGAGCAAATCCTAAACTTAAAGTTCAAAGTATTATTATCGAAGCATCATTTTTAATAAAAAGTATAATCTATATCACTGTTTTTGAAAATCGTCAACGTAAGCAGTGAATTTAATTCATTAAAAAGAATCCAAAGGGAAAAGGGTTTTCCTAGTTAGAGAATTAGGATGCGTCATTCTTGTACAAATTAACTTAAACAAAAGATATTATAATTGTGTTGATTATATACATGTGTAGATATGTTTCTCTTGCGCTACTAGATTGATAATTTATTTCTGATCAGTTCTGAAAAATTCAATTGTATTCAAACTAATTACGGACATTCCTCAGGTGTATCCAGGCTCCTTGTTTGCCTAACTCTCTTTTTGGTATTGCTTGTAGGAGTTATGAGATTGATTACTGTTTGTTATCTTCACCTCTCATGGATCAGTACAAATAAGTAAAAATTCCTATTAATCTGCAGGTCAGGTCAAGGTCACAGTGTGTGAAAATTTGAAATTGCTGATGTGTGGGTTTATCTTTTACACATCCTGTAGTAATACATTCTTTTGTATGTATGAAAAGTAAAGATAACGAACACAACTAACAGACTGTTGGAAAACTTGATCACCAAAGACCTCGAAGATATTTTCAAGAAGGAACTCTAGCATATTTTTATTTCAACTTCAGAGTACTTGTGCGTGGAATCAGAGTGGTATTTAACAAAGTAAGTTTTTAAATGACTGATCACTAGATATGAATATTTCCAATTTCCATTTTTGTTGATGAAGCAACTAGCTATGGTGTCTAAAAGTATAGTCCTTGATTTAGAGTGAGGAATGGTCGTGTAAAGTTCTGAAAATCCATGGTTTTTAATGTTGTTTATTTGAGAAAAGCTTTGCAATTTCAAATTTACTAATTTTTCTTTGGATTTTTTTAAATCCATATTTCATTAACACCACTTCTAGAATATGTAGTCGTAAAGTTTGTTTCAATTTTCTCCTTCACAGCTGTTAATAGTTTCACAAGAAGCAAAGATAAGGGGCTTTGTAAAACATATGAAGCAGAATTTATTCAAAAACTTCTACGTGAGAAGAAAACAATTCTTACTGTGGCATTCAATACGACATTTAGATATATCGACGACGTTTTGTCTATTAACAATAGTAATTTTCATTCATATGTCGACTCGATATATCCCTGTGAGCTCGAAATAAAAGACACCGCAGAGTCGTCCCTTCTGTTTCATACTTAAGATATTTTGTTAAAAGTAAACATTAATGACAAACTGATAACTCAACTGCATGACAAACGGGATGATTTCATCTTCTCCATCGTCATCTTCCCATATTCATGCGGCAATATTCCATTATCACCTGCATATGATGTTTGTATCTCTAAACTGATTCGATACACAAGAAGTTGTTCTGTGTATGTTCAGTGTTTAAATTGAGGTAAGCTACTGACAAACAAATTGATGGCACAAGGGTTTCAACAGCCTCGATCGAAGTAAGCATTTCTCAAATTTTATATTCGTTATAATGATCTAGTTCGTCAATACAACCTATCATTGGGTCAAATGCTGTCTGACGTGTTTCATACCGATTGTTAAGCCGTTCTTGGCACACTGATTTTGACTACGGATAATTCCGTTTGAATGATCAGGATATAGGGCTCACTGCGGGTGTGACCGGTCTACAGGGGATGCTTACTCCTCTTAGGCACATGATGCAACGTCTAGTGTGTCCAGGGTTCCGTGTTTGTCCAACTAGCTATATTGTATTGCTTATAGGAGTTATGAGACTGATCACTGTTCGTTATCTGCACCTTTCATGCACTGGATCCAGCAATGTATCTTTGTTACGGTTTTTATGAAGTTTAGGAATTCAGTATAGGTACGGTAACTCATTCATTCACCCCATTGACTGGAATATTAAGTGTGTCTAAAACTGAAACATGGTTTTGAAGAATTTCATCTTTTCTTTTGAAAGGCCAGTTGGAATATAAGGACGATTGTCAAACGTGGAATCAATACCAAGTTCGTTTTAAATACAGTTGAATTAATGAGCCTTACAAAGACAATGTTATTACAAACTTTGTCAGCTGAACCATATTCCTCATGTAATATATCTAGTTCTTTTATCAATTCTGGTTTCATACACATATCGGATGCTTACTCCTCCTAGGTACCTGGTTCCACCTCTGGTATATCCAGGGGTCCGTGTTTTTGCATTGCTTATCAGAGTTATGCGATTGATCACTGTTCGTTTTGTTCACCTTTCATGGTACGTACTTTTGCCTTGATGTGTCTAATGCGGGATTTTGATATCCCTCTTACATTTTTAATCAATTCTGACAAGGTATCAAGTTCTCGTTTTCATGTTCATTTCATCGTCTGACATAATCTTCGACAAAATTCATAATAGAGATGAAGTTCTGTCGCCAATTGAGAGACCGAGGTTCTCTGTACTTAAGACCTTTTAGAATAAATTATCTGAGGTTCCCATTTTCAAATATGCATAGAAAATTTATATATTTTCTGACTATGTATCAAATGATGAAATAAATATATAATATTTGTAAACATTAATGGAAAAATATGCATTGATAACAAATCATATATTGTTATTGTTTTGAATATATGTCAATGTAAGAAGGGAATGGGGACACAAAATGTTGAATTCTTTGTTCCAATGTACACTTTCCCATACATTTTGTTTCATTCAAAATATGAATCAAATCTACATTAGCAATTTTATCAAAAGTTTGAAACAGATATTCGTGCTAAATTAAAGTTTTTGACGAAATAGGGGCTGTAAGTCTCGTTTCTTATCATTTCCAGTGAAGCGTTTCCGGTGACAATCAAATCCGATTCAGTATTACGAGTATAGAATTGGGCCAACTACGCGTCCGAAAAACCAACGCTTATGCGTACATCAGAGAACGCTGTGTACCACAACCGTTTATTATGTCTGTGTTTAACAATTTGAAGTACATTGTCAATGCAGTGGTTCAAATATCGACGGAGAACAAGTTGTATAAAGTACATATGTAACCAGGTGACTGCAAGTATACGTTCATCTTCAACTTCATGAATGATTATTCAATAATTACGCAATTCATTTATACTTTTAATTCAACTTACTTCAAACAACTAGGTCTGCTATTGTTAATAATTAGACATACAAATGTACAATGTATATGTAACTCAAGTCGATAAATTTTTGATGTGGCTAAAATTGAAGGGGGGAGGGTGGTATGGTTATATTATGACCTATTACTTCACTGGTTTTTATTAGTATTATTTAAGCAATTTGGAGAAATTAGTAATATTAAGATAACCTGATTATCTCTGGCTTGATCAAGTTGTATATTTAGCAAGAAATTACAGGGGGGGGGGGGGGGGGGCAGAGTAGAATGCAAACGCTGGAGAGAGTAATTTCAGTGGTTCCTCCTTCCAAAAATGTAGTAGACAATTAACGTCTGTCTACTGTGGATTTTTATAGTCTTAACTATAGGCTTCACTGTACATTATATATAAACTTTTTCTTATATTTAGAATACAGGAAGAGTATTTTTTCCCTCAAGTCCAGCCATCATTACTATCAACTGATATAAGGCCAGCTTTTGTGCAATATAAATTATTGTGTTTCGATTGTTTGGACTAAAGCCGACTGCAAGCAAAATAATCCGGATCATCAAGGACTCTTAGTGGACAAAGAACATTGCAAAGTGATGGAATTTTATTGCTGCAACTTGATTATTTGGTGAACAGCTGATTACATAATTATCTGGGATCATAAAGGACTCTGAATGGACACATACCATTAACAGAATTATACTTTCAATATTTCCATTCCAATTCAACATGTATTGATACAATATACTTAGTAAAACAATAACAATCAGTAGTACATCTTTTATTTATACTAAACTAATTAACACAAACGTTTTATTTTATTCATAAACTAAGGCTTTGCAACAACTAATAAATGAAGAAAATTATATTAAAATAAAAAAAAAAACACCGAGTGCTTAATTCCAGACGTGGGTTTGCGGGAACTTTGCTGTGGACCACATGTTGATCCTGTATTCAAAGTTGGAAAATAAGTGATTGCACCATTAGGTGTTATACAAGTCACTGTTTTGACGGTATGTCAGCACTTACAGGAACTGTATGTCATGACCGGGGTAGCAATGTGTTCGGGAATATTTCAAGAGATTAGTCTCAATGACATCGATCCATCTAACCTAAATAAAAAATTGGAATAGAAATCATTCTCATGCCACACGTTTCTTTTTATCTCAAGGAAGTTATTGCCACATTTTTTAATTTAGCTTAAACTAATATTTTTCTATTTATACAATTTAAAACTGGTTTAGGGAGAGAGGATAGAAAATTTCAATGCGGATGGAGAAGGTTTGTTTAATAATAATACTCCCAGTAAGCAATCATTACTGTTGTACGAACCTTAAAACATAACGTATTACACGTATGTTATCAAATTATAACCCACCCACCCACCAAGTACCAACCGAATTTCAATGAATCCTCTTTCTAAAAACAATAATGTATTGTTGTATAATATTAAATACTATCACTTCTTTTTTGAAAATTCTGTAAATATTACATTCATCAAGGTCTAGCTGCATTAATGTAGCCCTATCCGAGTTTATTAATTTGACCCCCTCCCTTTTTTTTTAAAGGAGAGGGATACATTATTGCAGCTAATCAAGGACATGCACGCACGACGCCGATAAGAAATCAGTGATGAAGTTTTGTTGTATATGGTCATGTAAAGAGTACTATACTATTTAGTAGTGCTACAACTGCTGTGACTAGGAATGTTTTTTGTAAAAATCTCTATAGATCGTAACATCATGCTCCTCCCTCTATAAACATCTGTTTTATACAATTTCAAGCGTAACTGCATGTGACGTATAACTGTGTACATCTTGATTTGTGGATTGTAAATAAATAAATGTAAATCTATTTAGATCTACTTGAGCGTATATGTAACTAAAGACTGATGATCGGTATGAAGGCCCTAGATTTGGTAACAAACAAAACCAAGATATTTATAATCTAATGAAAATCAAGTTTACTACTGGTATTAAAATGCATTTATACTGACCTGCACAAATTTCCCCATAACGTCCACTTCTTTGCATCGACCAAAAACGATGAAAATTGCAGGATATTTCCAACTTGTATGATTTCATGCAAACCGTAAAGGTTTGTTTGTCACGGGAAATACTTAAATCTCGCGTCATCTCGTTTGCAAGCTTACAGCTCCTGTAGGACTGAACAATTGTGTCATATTTTGCCCAATTATGTTAAATAATCTTTACTTATTTGTATGATATATTTCATATAAATGTAATCAAAATTATCAATCATGATTGCTTTTCATAAAATAAAAGACAATGAACATTTTTCTATCATTAGTATTTGTTTTAGTATGTTTCCTGTGGAAATTGGTGATCTACAAAGAAGCAAATTAGTTTCCGCAAAGTGGTAACTTTGAGTGACTCGTAATTTTTAAAGTATACACTGACATACTCCTTCTTATGATTGAATTGTATGTATCAGTTAAAGCTGTATGGTCCGAATTATAATATTTTTTTCCATCTCGTAAAAACGCTATTAAATCATCGCACGTATGTAGTTATGAGGCTGTACGACACATCATAAATTATTTCAGCTGTTTTAACCCAAATTATTTGATTTTAAATCGATGTTTACAAATAACCGTGTCACTCTGCCATTTCAAGTGACAGTCACGTGACCAGTTCAAACGTTCAGATCATCGGTGGTCTTATCTGTGTAAAGCTGTGTATTCTGTTATAACAGTACCGTACCATAAGTTTAATAGAAATAAAAATATCAAATACCTCTTGGTAATTTGTTATTTTACGCTCTTCCATCCTTAAAACAAGACAGTTGCGTATGAGTTAATACATCATGTTGGGATTCCCCTGACGCGCGTGGGTCTATTTATAGACGTCTATATGGGATGATTTATATATCTACTTACTATATTTACTTTCTAAATAATATTCGCACTGCTTTCTTTTACATGCACATGGTTTCAAGCATGTAATTAAGGGAATGTTAATAACTTTATAAAGTAATTAATCTGCTTTAAAGTAATCATGTACAAAAATAATACATGAACATCGGGTCATACAGCTTTAAAATGGGTTATCCAATAAATATGATACTTCTGGAAAAAATTCAAACAGGAAAGAACATTTTTAAAAGAAAAAGGAAACATCTTTCAATGCAGCCTTCCAGTCGAGAATTTGATATATATCTACGACGTTTTATCGATCACAAATATAATATGCTGTGATATAAATATACTAACTGTCATTCATATTTAATTCGATATATTCCAGTGAAATTAAACGATTCCACAAAGTATTTAAATCTGCTTAAGATTTGGATATTTTATAGATAATATGCAGGAGTTTCTCATTGACAATATCTCCCCAGTCTTTGGTGATCAGGTTTTCCAAAAGCCTATTGTAATTCCCATTGGCACGATTTGTGCTTTTTGTTTGCTGGCTTATTTTTATATTCTTCGTTAGGTAGAATTTATTGAAAAGCGTTAATATTGATTGATTGTATGTTGTTTAACATCTCACTCGAGAATCTTTCACTCATATGGAAACGTCACCAATATGAAGGACTGCAAAATGTAGGCCTATGCTTGGCTCTTATGGCCAGGGAGGGATCTTTATCATGCCACACCTGCTGTAACACGGGGCCTCGCCTTTAACGACAAGCAAAGGGCACTGAGGACCTATTCTAACCCAGACCGTTTATATGACAAAATATTTCTTGCTATGACCTTCAACGCGACATTTAGATATATCGACGATGTTTTATCTATTAATAATCATTTTCATTCATATGTCGATTATATATTTTATTGAAAACAAATATTTACGGCATAATAATCACGTTTGACAAACGTGATGATTTCAACTTCTCCATCGACAACGTCGAATATTCTGTAGCAACATTCCGTTATCACCCGTTTCTAAGCTTAACAATTGGTTTGCTAACAAATTGCTAATCGTTTTGATGAGATTGAATTCCTTACTGTTTAACTTTTACAGATAACGTTGAATATAAGATCAACTTAGAAATTGGAATTTCAATTCAATGTTTTCGAGGGAGTCCGCGCCGAAAAATCCCCCCTCCCCTCGTGCGCGGCGATAAGGTTAGATCCTTTTAATCTGCGCTATCATCTCACGACTGATTCGATACGCAATAGCTTGTTGTGCGCATGATCAGATTTTGAATCGAACCAATCAATCAAGCTGATGTTACAGGGGTTTCAAAAGTCTCGTATGAAGTCGCGATTTAGCTTGTCAATACAACTTTTCAAATGCTGTCTATCGTGTTTCATAAAAATTGTTAGACCATTTTTGGCACACTGATTCTTGCTACGGACTACTCCATTTACCTCACCAAGATATACGGCTCACGGCGGGTGTGACCAGTCGATAGGGGGTGTTAACTCTTCCAAGGCACCTGATCCCACCTCTGATTTATCCAAGAGTTCGTGTTTGCTCAACTTTTATAAGAGTTTTGGGATTGATCGCTGTTCGTTATCCTCACCTTTTCTGTTGACCACAATGGATTAAGACTAGTTACAAATCACCCCGTGTCCTACTGATCTAAAGAACTAACTGCGGTTTTGCCGATTTGTAATGAATTGAAGCAATACACACATTATTTCAGAGTTAACACAATAAAATGACGATTGTCTTTCCTTTATCTACTGCAACATTTGCATGGCAAAATTAAAGAGCGTTCCATGCAGTTGAAATACATGGATGTGCATGTTTTCTCCCATTTTTGATGAGGGAAATCGCCAATTTTGTCTCTCGCTAAAATAAAGACTGATGACGTAGAGTAAGAACGATGTGTAGGCATCTTGAATAAAACGTCGAAAACGTTTATTATTCTGGTTATTTTTTTAGGACAAGCCCAAAATCAATTTCGACAACTGCGTTGTTTGTTTGGTTTTTTTTTTTTATTTCAGAAACGGAAAAAAACCGAACCGCGACAAAAACCTTAAATCCCACAAAGAATACAAAATTAAGAGCAGGACAAATACGATCCCTCAATGTCATGGTCATGGTAGGAACAGAATTTGAATCTAGGACCTCCCGGTCACGAAGCATTATCTTAAAACACTGAGCTACGGCAACTTTACAAGGTAAGGGTACTTGTTTATTATCTTGAAAAACTGCCCTTTTTGTCATTCTTTGGAAGATTTTTAAGAAAACATATTTCCATGTAAATCTTTAAATTTCTCTTGCAATTCCGATTTAACTCCGTTGATTATGATATGAGAAAGATTATTCTTCACTAAATGTGGCCACTTGTATATCAATTTGACATTTTGACATGGTGTACCCTTGCAATTATTGATAAGATTTATCAAGAATTGCTTGTACGTATCCTTGTGTAATTCTTTAAATCCCTTTTGAAGATCCATGTCATGTGCATTTGTGGTTTATTGATTGATTGTTGATGGTTTTACACCATTTTGACAATTTGTACGGCCGTTAAGTGGTTACAATACATTCGGTAATGAGTTTTGGGATTGATGGCTCTCAGTGAGCCTACTCTTTTTCGAAAATCATTGAAACGATCATATGCCTGCCAAGGGGGTTGTGATCCTTGACACGGGGTACCCTTTCGGACATAAAATATGTAAATAAATGTTCGTACAAAAATACATATCATTTCCTGTAATATCAGAGATTGATCACTGTTCGTTATCTTCACCTTTCATATAAGGAGTTGTAGAATTCAGATATTTCTGTCAAAAATTGCATTATAATATTGTAAATATTGTACAATATCATGATTATCTAAATTTGTAAAAAGCTGATTGTATAATATTAAAAAGGATATTTTCCTTTGGACGAAAAATCACTACATTTTAAAAGCATTGTGACCTGTCGACAAGGAGTGCTTACTCCTCCTAGGCATCTGATCCAACCTCTGGTACATGTATACCAAACGTCCGTGTTTGCTCACCTTTTAATTGTGTATTCTTTATAGGAGTTACAACATTGATCACTGTTCGTTATTTTCACCTTTCCATCATTGACCTGTGTGTTCTTACCTGTACACCACGCCTGGTAACGACTGTACTTAGAACAATCACCGTTGGTCACACAGCGGTATTCTGATCCACATCTTTTTTCCCCGCATCGCCTGTCTTTCATCCACTGGCACTGTTAATTTCAATGAGTTCTGAATTATCTAAACCAATAATGTACACATACAATCCTTCTCATTAAGTCGTTCTAATTCTTGTGCAGTATTTCATACTGTCAAATTAGATTCCTTATACTGTTCTAAAATGTCCATGTAAAACTTTTAACTCGTTCTCAATATGAATAACACCATTCGACATTAGGTTAAGAACATATATTCATTAATTGTTTCATAACTGATCTGCAAATTATTTGATTATAAAAATAAGGACTGCTAAAAATATAACATTATTATTTCAAAACCGGATGTACCACACTTCTGCGATCATGTATGCGACTAGTCCATTCTCTCACTTCCTCATAACTACAAGAAGCTGCTTCATGACATTCCTCTTCAATATGAAAGTCATCAGATTCCGTGGACCTCCTCTTTGTCCGACTTCCTCTTTTCTTGAGAAATGAAGATGCCTTTTCCTTTGATGTTGTAAGGCTCCCCAAAGAAGTTAAGCCTTAAACGCACAAATTCATTAAATGAAGTTTGATGTAAATAGTTGTTTCTGAAGTTTGATAAATCTAATTACCAGTGATGAAAAGTAAGTTGTCGAATTGTGATCAATAAAAGCTCAATCTCATGAACCCCATAACACATATAAAATAAAGACTAGGACAAGCATGGCCCCTGAATACACCAGATATTTCAATTAAATTCAGGAAGACGAGCGAATTAACTCTCACTTTCAATTTACAGCCATCAGCAGTATTAAGGAAGTATGGATCACAAACAAACACACACGCACACATACAAAATACAAAATAGAGAGCTGGGCAAACACGGACTCCTAGATAGACCAGAGGTAGGATCAGGCGCCTAGGAGGAGTAAACAATCCCCTGTCAACTGGTCACACCCGTCGTGAGCCCTTTATCTTGATCAGGTAAACGGAGTTATCCGTAATCAAAATCAGTGTGCCAAGAACGACTTAACAATCGGCATATATGGCATTTTGGATCAGCTCTTTGCACCAATAGGAAATTCCCTAATTGACTACACTCTTATTAGCATTGATTAGCAAGCCGACCCCCCCCCCCCCCCCCCCCAAAGAACAACATGTAGTCCGCGGTGTAAATACGTTTGTAGATTTAGTGTATTTGTAGGTGTATTACTATGTAGTTTTTGTTGTTTATCTATTATTCTCCGTTGATATTGGCCACATTATATATAGCTTACCAATAAATAAGCTGTCTTTTGAAGGAAATTACAGTGACTAACATTAAGAATACTCTACTGGATACTTGATTATTATCCTCAAATGATGCAAATAAATAATCAATCGTTCGAACTAGTGATTATAAAATTCTTGCCGATGAGGTCAGCTGCCATTTTTGATAACCGTAATATATACTACAGTCATCGGCTTGTACACGATGAATCTGCCGGATTTAAGCTACTTCAAAGTCGATCGTTAAAGGGCAGTGAAATACGCATTGGATGCATAAACTACACTTACTTCACCTTTAAGAACTACGTTTACTATATGTTAAAAAATGGGCTCCGTACAACCAAGATTGCTGTCTTCATATCTATAGGCGTTTCGTGGTGGTGGCTAAGTGAATCATTGCGCGGTTCATTTGACTTGCATTTTTCAGAATTTGTGTACATTTTGATAATCGAAGGTTAGTACCTTTGTCTTTTGGATTAAATTATAGGGAATTACTTTATTTCTGGGGCATATCATACGAGTATAATCTGGTTTGGGTCAGTTTACTCATTTTTATTATCCGCGTTGTGATTTACAAAGCGTAAATTGACCCAAAACCATGATGTACAATATGCCCCGAATTAAAGCCTTTCCTTGAATAAAGCACATATACATAAGATGGTTATAAGATATCGAAGGAAAAACCACTAACACTAAAACTACACTAAATTTAACGTATTTACACAGCAAATATTTTGTTTGGCTTGCTGATCAATGCTTTACAGGAGTCGAATTACATGTACGACATGTTTAATTCGATCAATGGGCTGGTCCACAATGCGCAAAGTAGTAATGGTATAATTAATTAATTTCAGGTACATGTAGTACGAGTTAACTATAATCATGGTAATCAGTGCATACGGTGAGATTCTCTCGTGCACAACGAAAAATAAAACGATAAAAATAAATACAAATATTTCTTAAAGACTTCATAAATAAATAAAATTATCAAATAACAATTAGACAACGTTGACCAACTCATGAGACAAATAATTAGCTGTCTAGAAAGTCAGATAATTTTCAGGTATTCCTGTAATAATCATGTCTAAGGTAGAAGGGTAAACTAAACTATTATAGAATAATAGAAAACTGGGGAAAAAATTCACATTACCGATTGGTAATGTCAGATGATGGTCAAAAAGTATATTATTCTGGCACATGTAACGGTATTACTGCCCCTGTTATTCTGGTTCCGGTTACACACGGAAGATGCATGGAAAACGTTTGAAAACTAGACCAGTACACAGTGTTTTAAACCATTCTACTGTAGTATAGCATGTGAAACTAGTAAACAGAGAGCTAAGCTTGCAATGAAATGGAAAGTTTGGCTGTAGTGTTGGGAACATGATCAAAAGAGTAGAGGTATAACTCATAATATGGTAAAGGGTTCACCCGTATTCATACAGAGAGAGAGAGAGAGACAGAGAGAGAGAGACAGAGAGAGAGAGAGAGAGAGAGAGAGAGAGAGAGAGAGAGAGAGAGAGAGAGAGAGAGATGAAAAAGAACAGTGATCAATTTCAGAAATGTGATGAAGATTTATAAAATATCGGACGCAATGTAATATATTTCTTTTCACTGCCCCAACCGTAAAAATGTTAATTTTGCTTGAATACAATTAAACTTTGTCAATAATACAGATTGATTTCTTCTTATTTTGCCTTGCAAAAATTATATCCCATATTGTGGCCTCCCCATACCCTCCAGTGTCATGATTTGGATAAATATGAATGTACACTACGTGATGATGTTTACTAAATAATAGGACTAATCATAGCTCTGCTAGTCTTGAGAAGACGATTTTCTCCATATATTACAATGTAAAACCTTAATCTCTTTTTGAGGCCCCATCCAACACTCCGGGGTTAGGACTAACCTACACTACATGTTGGATGATTGCATATAAATATGATTAATCATGGCATTATTTCTAAAGAATACCTTATATATTCACTTAAAATCTTTCCTCCCTAATCATGACCCCTCTAACCCCATTGAGGCCATCATTTGAACAACTTGAATCTACACTACCCGAGGAAGCCATAAATGCTTAGATATCTTGGCGTAATGTAAAACAAGACTTGTACATGTTTGCTTATATTTCGTAATATGATGTTTTTCATGAAAATTCTATTAAACCCTTTAAAAACAAAACCCAAGAAAGGGTAAAAATACATAATTTCATGAAAATGAAAAATGAATATCTGTGAAGTAAGGTTTCATTTGAGACTGTCCTTGTTTTAGATGATACCGAACGCTAGCCGAACGAACGAACGAACCCATTGTCAAAAATAAGCAAAATACAATTTTGTTAAGAAACATATTATATTATTAAAATATACGTAATATTGTAACGTATTTCCTTATACGCTAGAAGGTGCGTGCTTTGTCAATTCAAGGGTTTGAGGTGTAATACGAATAGCTACTTTCATTGATAAATAAAATTGGGAATGTTATTAGAAATTGGGCATACAAGTATATACAAATATGGCCTAACCATACCCAAGTTAATAATTACTTTGATATCAAGGAATTTCAATTAACATACAAAGATCAGAGGTTACCAAGGTGAAGATAACGAACAGTGATCAATCTCATAACTCCTACAAGCAATACAAAATAGATAGTTGGGCAAACACGGACACCTGGACACACCAGAGGTGGGATCAGGTGCCTAGTAGGAGTAAGCATCCCCTGTTTTTTAATATCAAAATAATTTGACAATGAGGCCTGGCTGACCTTGGATAAACGCTTGTACTGCAGTCTTATTCAGGACACAGAGTACAAATGACATCCCTTCAACCATGCACACACTGCAGAGCCTTATTCAGGCACGCACTGTGAGCAACAGTCTGGTAGTCCAGTACACAGAACAGACGAATTATGTCAGTTGCCTTTATCTGGTCGACCGTGACAGTGGCAGGCCTCTTACTTCTAAGATCGGCCTATTAAAAAGACAGTCCCATTGCCTCCACTCTAACATGGTTACAACATACGGAATTAAATGTCGGGTTACTCGGTAAATCACTTTATTGCTTGCAACTTACTGTTACTCTTTGTCCATCACGTCTTATCATTCTGGGCTTCAACAATAATTGACGGACAACAACTGTATCGGCTGTATTTATAGTACTAGGTCATGTGGCTAGAATACGGATGTTTACAATGTACAACCTGGATGGTCGATGGATAAATTCCCGGAATGTTAAACTAAGAATACACATGTTTCTAACATTTTTAATATACATGTAACAAAATATCAGTACAACACGAAACCTCTCAAAACTTACACATCGTGTAATCGACCACCCCCTGGCGGCCGATGATTAATAGTTGGACAAACACGGACTCTTTGACACATCAGAGGTAGGATAATGTGACCAGGAATAAGTATTAATAGTTAACTGGTCAGATCCGCCGTGAGCACTCTATTTGGTCAGGTAAACGCAGTAATCCATATTCAAAATCATTTCAATAAAATATCTAAGTATGAAGCAGAAGTGGACGACTCTGTGGTGTCCTTTATTTCGAGCTCACAGGGATATATCAACTCGACATATGAATGAAAGTTGTTATTGTTAATAGACAAAACGTTATCGAAATGTCGAATTGAAGGCCACAGCGAGAGATTGTTTTCTTCTCACGTAGAAGTTTCTGAATAAATTCTGCTTCATATGAATATAGAAACAGGTCAGCTAACAAATTCGTGCCCATGGGAATTCCAACAGACTGTTGGAAGACCTGATCACCAAAGACCACGAAGATATTGTCAATGAGGAACTCTAGCATATATTTTATTTCAACTTCAGAGTACTTGTGCGTGGAATCAGAGTGGTGTTTAACAAATTAGTTTTTGAATGACTGATCACTAGCTATGAATATTTCCGTTTTCCATTTTTGTTAAAGAAGCAACTGTCTGTGATATCAAAATGTCCAATCTTTAGTTTATCGTAAGGAATGGTCGTGTGTAGTGTTGAAAAGTCATAGGTTTTAATGCTATTCATTTGGAAACAATTCTGCGATTTCAAGTTTACTAAAAGTTCTTTATTTTTTTTTTTTTTAGAATCCACATTTGATTAACACCACTTCTGGCATATGTAGTTGCACAGTAAGTTTGAAGTTTCTCCTTCACAGCAGTTAATATTTTCGTGAGGAGCAAAGATAGGGGCTTGGTAGAGCACTTACTGCATCCAGCAATGTATCTTTGTTTGTAAGGGTTTTTATGTAATTTAGGAATCTAGTATAGATACGTAATCTTAAAGTAATTGGAAAGCTGCAAATATATCTCCATAAACGATAGCTGTCATTGAATAAGGAATCAACAAACAAAGATATTGATTAATTTCGTATCTTAATGAAATGTTGTTTCCAGGTGATGACGAGTAACAGTGGTATCGTACACCTCTACAAACAGCCATAAAGAATGAAAAATTAGTTTACACTCCAACGCATTTGTTCTTGTGCTCATTCTGGATTCATTTCGTATGGATATCATCCTGGGGAGACCACATATACGAACGACTTAATTTTTACGCAACCTTCTTTAGGACATATGTGACGTATCTCAATAACATAAATTTTCAGGTATAATTCATTTGCATTCTATCTTGTTACTACCAAAAAGCACAAATTAATTTAAAAATAATATTAATAAGACAAACAACCAAAAAAACTTGGGGTATATCAACTTGGTATATCAACTTGCTTGGAGTTAGCATAGTTTGATAGTTCATGTTTGTGAGAAGTAAAATCGTTAATTCAACTTTTATGTATTGCATATTATTAAGGTTTTATCTATCGATAGTACTCAGATACTGTTGCAGAGAAGTGGGGGGGGGGGGGTCATCGGATCGACCAGATATCAAACCCAGGATCCTTGGACTATATAAATGAATTCATCTACCCACTAAGCTAGCAATAACAAGGCCAATTTAAGAAGGATAGTGATATTATTACAATATAAATTTTAAACAGTTCGACGTTTTTAATACATATATCACTCATCATATCAAAAGTATCAACACTAGACTGCAGAGTGTTAATCATTCCGTCCATTTGATAGCGTAGCTTTAGTGTTAGTAATCATTTTAACAGTATACACTGCTTTAGTTATTCTACAGGTGTCTGTATATGTGATCATATACCTCTTCACATTGTTTTAAAAAAAAAATGGAAATAAGAAATAGAACCTTTTGATTTAATTACTCATTTTACAATAGGTATGCTCCCATAAACGTAAAACAAGTGTCATTATATGTGCTCTGGTTTGACGCTTACCGAGATTGCAGTAAGATTAACTTTCATGGCGACACAGTAGCTCCGCTTTTTGCATGTTTTACGCGGTAGCTGATGAGAAGTTTGTTCGTTTGAGTGTTCGTTTCGGAACCGCCGCAGGAGGTCGGAAGTTCGAGAATTTCTTTTGTCAGTGCTGCTTCAAACCTCAAATTACAAAAGATCGTTTACCTGATGTTCGAAAAAGAGTGGCTGACTGAGGGCCGTCAGGGAAACTCAAACACTGGTCTGTCCACTGGTCCCATAACCCACCGAGTCATAGTGACGTTGTAGTGATGAACTCTGAACCAGTTGGTCTCCACTTGTGGTGGTTGTGGACAAGTGTCTGGGTTGTAGAGAAACTCTTCTTGCTTCATCCAGTGATGTTCTCTGCCCATTTCTTCCCCGGTTTGATTCGCCTTCTCTTCTCCTTGTAATATGGTATTTTAGAATCCACCTGATCTTGTTACATGTCCATAGCATTTGAGTTTCCTCTTCTTAACTATGGCGATCTGCACTAAGTAGATCTGCACAGTACCATACGTGTTGGGTGATGGTTTGTCGGACTTCTTCGTTGGTAATGGGATCCGTGTATGAGATGCAAAGGGGTCATCTCCACTACTTGGATCCTCCTTTGCAGATCAGCATCAAGTGTCCAGGATTCGCAGGCATTCAGGATAATAGAGGTGACCAATGCATGCAGTAGCTTGATCTTTGCAACTGAGCCTTCTACCCCTCCTTTGCAGATCAGCATCAAGTGTCCAGGATTCGCAGGCATTCAGGATAATAGAGGTGACCAATGCATGCAGTAGCTTGATCTTTGCAACTGAGCCTTCTACACTAATAACGATTCCAATATACTTCAAGTGGTCAACAGTCTCAATTTCTTTTCCACTGACTGTGACCTTGCTAGCGATTTCTTGGGCTCTTTTTGTCTTAAATTTTGTCTTCTAGGCACTGATCTCCATCCAGGTACCGTGGTTCAAAACGTTGGTCAGTTCCTGCTCATTTCCTGTCAGTCCTTCGATGTCGTCGGTAAACCTGAGATCAGTGATTGTCCGTCTTCTGATATCTGCTGATATCCTTACAAGGATTTGAAACAAATCTGGCATACCGGAGAGTACCTAACACCTTAGATTCAACCAATCATCCTTCCGCTCCCCAGTAATCATTCTCATGATTACTATAGCGAATACAAAATAAAGAGTTGGGCAAACACGGAAACCTGAACACACAAAAGGTGGGTTCAGGTGCCGAGGAGGAGTAATCTTCTCCTGTCGACCGGTCATACCTCCCGAGAGCCCTGTCTTGATCAGGTAAATGGAGCATTCTCATAACTCCTACAAGCAATACAAAATAGATAGTTGGGCAAACACGGACCCCTGGACATACCAGAGGTGGGATCAGGTGCCTAGGAGGAGTTAGCATCCCCTGTTGACCGGTCACACCCGCCGTGAGCCCTATATCCTGTTCAGGTAAACGGTGTTATCTGCAGTCAAAATCAGTGTGCCAAGAACGGCTTAACAATTGGTATGAAACACATCAAACAACATTTTACCTAATGATAGGTTGTATTGGCAATCTAGATCATTATAACGACCTTGTAACATCAACGTGTTTTCAGTGGCCAGCTGCCTCGATTTAAAAACTGATTATACACTGAACAAGATTTTTCGTATTAAAGCAATTGAGATATATAAACACCATATGCAGGTGTTAATGGAATATTGCTACAGAAGTATCGAAAGCTGACGATGGAGAAGCTGAAATCATCTCGTTTTTTACTAGTTGAGTTGTTAGTTTGCTGTTAATATTCATTTTCTATATAATATCTTAAGCCATTAAGTAATTAATGAATTAATGCGAATTAACTTACAAATTTGAGTCAAACCATAGAGAGACATGCACGAAAACATTAGGAATCAAATGAAGTGTAAGGGTGGGAGTAAGTGAGACAAACTATGACTAAAACAGGGAAATAGATATGCAGGCGGATCAAGATGATGTAGTTGATATATAATGATACAACACAAAATGGCTGACATAATGCCAAAAACCAAAAACACCCGATACCTTGAAGTGTCGGATCTACATAGTAGATACAAGGTCGTTAAGATTATATAAAGCACCAATATGACCAAAGACACGAACTATTCGATAAATCCTAAGGACGACACGTATAATAAAAAGAAAACGTAAATCTCCTGCATGATAAACTTACATTCATGATGTAATAACTTTTGTAAAGCTTAAACATGGATCAAGGTATCTATGTAAATTAAAATGTTACACTTAGGTGCATGTATGCATGCAAAAATGAAATTAAATTAACAGCTTGGTTTTTTTAATAGTATACATGTATAATATATCTAAGAAATAAAGACCGTGATTTCGTGTCTATTGCAGAATAACCTCCGAGTTCGAGAATGTTGTTTTGATATATAAAAGCCGAGGCTTAAATATTGCAAATACCATTTCCAGACCGAGGGGGTATTCATGTAATATGAAAAGTGAAGACAACGAACAGTGATCAATCTCATAGCTCCTGTAAGTAATGCAAAATAGAGAATTGGGCAAACACAGACCCCTGAATATACCAGAGGTGGGGTCAGGTGCCTGAGACGAATATAGGCATCCCCTGTCGACCGGTCACACCCGCTGTGAACCCTATATCTTGTTCAGGTAAACGTAGTTATCCGTAGTCAGAATCAGTGTGTCAAAAATTGCTTAACAATCGATATGAAACACGTTGGATTATATTTGACCCAATGATAGGTTGTAATAGCAAACTAGATGTTATAACGGCCATATATGTTGTGAAATGCTCGCTTTAAACGAGACTATTGTATCGATTCACCTACACTATCACTTTGTTTGACATTAGCCTGTCTCGATTTAAAAACTGACTATACGAAGAACAAGCCCTTGCGTATCAAATCAGTTGAGATCTTTAAACAGCATATCCAGGTGATAATGGAATATTGCTACATGAATATGGGAAGTTGACGATGGAGAAGCTGAAATCATTCCGTTTATCATAAAATTTAATTGTTAGTTTGCCGTTAATATATATTTCCAATAAAATATCTAAGCACGAAGCAGATGTGGAGGAATATGTGATGTCTTTTTATTTCAAGTTCACAGGGATATATAGAATTGATTGATTGCTCTGCGCTACCAAAATTAAACAGTATAACTAAACCAATCTTATCAGATTGGTGTTTAAAAAGTAATTTTGGTTGACTGATCACTAGAATGTTTCCTCTTTTTTTGTTGATGAAGCAACTGTCTGTGATGTCAAAAAGTCTAATCTTTAATTTATCGTAAGGAATAGGCGCGTAAGGTGTTGAAAGGTCATACGTTTTGATGTTGTTGATTTGCGAAAAGCTTTGCGATTTCAAGATTACTAAAAGTTCTTTAGATTATTTTTAATAATCCACATTTGATTTACACTACTTCTGACATACTCGTATGTCATGGTACAGTGCGTTTGAAGTTTCTCCTTCACGGTTGTTAATATTTTCGTGAGGATCAACTATAGATGCTTCGGAGAACACTTAATTAATCCAGCACTGTATCTTTGTTTGTATGGGGTTTTATGACGTTTGGGAATCCAGTATAGGTGCGGTAACTCATAGTTATCCGAAAACAAGAACTTTATTTGTATTTTACTACTACGGCCCAGAAATATATATTGAAAAAGATTTCAAGTAATTAGTTTGATGTTGATTGATTATACTAACTGCTAAAATTTCACAGTCCAAGAAATATGTGTGTGCATCGACGTGTTTGTTCACATCTGTATCGATCTCGGAATGCAGACGATTAACTTATACTGAATGGCTAATATTTTTCAGTCATTTCTAAATTTGTTTTGCAACATATATCAATTAATTTTCATGATTATAAAATTGAATTATCAGTTATAGACTTACTTTATAGTTGTATTAGCAAAACACGAAGTGCAACCGATTCTGATAATCGATTATTACGTATGAAGGTATATCGCAGAATAATGACCGCGGTATTCCTTTGATCTTTGCAAAAATCGCAGTAGAATTAACGATATCGTGCTTTCATACAATACACAGGTTTAAATGTCAAAGTCAGCCGATGTCTGTAAAAACAGCCCTTCTCGCAAAATAATGTATCCCAGAATCTTAGAAGTTGGAAGAGGAAAATGTACATTGAAAATGAGCGATATATATAAATGTATATACATGTATTTATGATTTATATAAATGTTACTCAGTTTTAAGCCTTATGATATATATCTCTTGAAATAGAATTCAATTTTTTGAACAGGTTAGTCTAAGGCTTTGAAGCAGATCATCTTTTAAACTTACCATTTTCACAGCATATACCGGTCCTTTCAGGTTCACAAACGCAAATATCATTTACGAACATTCCGCCGTTTAGACACTCCACATTACAAATTCTGTGTTCTATCCGCAGTGGTTTCCCGCAACGTTCCTCTACTTCCTCCTCGTTCCATTCTGGTAAACCACAGATCTCTCGCTTCCTGGTCTGTGACCCTCCGCCACAGGACTGGCTGCATGTAGTCCAGTCTGACCACGGCAACTGACCACATACTGTAACATTCTTGCAGCCTTCTGGAATAAGGACAGCACCCGTAAGAGCCAGAGAAATAAAACTCAGCCACATCACTGTCCACATATCTGGAACAGAATTGATTGCCTATTACCCTCAACCTATCAACTACATTTTAGGGTGATACCTGGTTGTTATCTATCTTGCAGGCAAGTAGATTTATATTAAGATTTATCTTGAACAAATCATTTGACAGATGATAAGAATAGTGATATTGTTTCTTTACAAGAGGTTACGAGCTCAATTTACTTTTATTTTCTATAAACTTTCAACTACAAAAACATTTACTTTAATCTCCTGAGTAATGCATGATCCGTCTTATTGCATGATAAATTGCTATTTGGACATAGTAAACTTCTTGGAGACCATTGAAACATTTATAAAATCATTTTTAGCATACCTGTTCTAAGGCTTCGATCAAAGCTTAACACTTGTACGTGTAATATTTAAAATATTCCTTATTGTCGGATACAAATTTAAAAAAATATTTGTGCATACTGACGATGAACAAAAATGCCTGACCATTAATCGTGAAATCATTGATCCCTGGAATGCGGTACTAAGGTGGCTTCTCTTACTCATATAGAGGAAATATATCATTTGTATCAAAATTATATTTTTGTTTTTCTCACGGTCATCAACTTCACTGCAAAATGTGAATGAAAATATGCAGACCTTTAAAATATTTGTTAACTTTTAAAACAAACCATGAAAGTTATACGAGTATCTACAAATATTGAAACATTTGTATTGAATAAAAGATGGACCTTAGCGGTTACATGAATATCAAAAATCGATAAACTTTCACTCCGTTTATCTCATCAAGATATAGGATTCACAGTTAGTGTGATCGGTCAGCGGGAATTTTTACTTCTTCTAGGCACCTGTTCCCACCTGGTATGTTCCGGGGTCCGTGTTCGCCCTTCTAATAACTTTGTATTATTTTTTACATTTGTTAGACTGATCAGTACAAGACGATGTAAAATAGTAATATATGTGAAATTATCATATTGTTTTGAAGCCCCCAAAACAGTCTGATAATATTACATATAAAACTATATGAGAAAAATATCATACTTAGAACAATGCCGTTTGAACGTTATCTGGAAGAGTGCAATGATAACAATAGGATTTAAAGCATCAATGGTGGCTACCTGAAGTCATCTAATAAGTAGATAAATATAAAAGACGGTCCTTTCAGCAGGAATCATGAACAATAGTAGAGATTTTTTTTTGATACAGAACACTTTAAATCAGATACTTAATTAAGGATTATCTCCCTCATGCAAGGCTCTTATCCTTAAACGAATTTGACTTCAATCTTTGGTACTCTGTTTTCCCCTAAAATAGCTGTAGCAAGTTTATCGTTATTTCGGATTTCAAACATTTCGGTTGAGCATCAACATTGGTACCGTATAAGTTTTACATACTGATATGAACATGGTGTTGGATAGCATCATCATCATGGAGAATGGAAATCCGATCTTTAATCTGAAATGTCAACCAGCGGATTGTAGAACATACCCGGTGGTATGAAGAGATCCACTATCAAAAATGGATATTAACCTGCTTATCAACAGTATTGTGTCAATATGAATCTTGCCGAATATTGTTCTCTTTCTGTTGAAGGAGGTGTAACACGTGTGAAAATAAACATAAAATTCTGATTTTCTTCTGCATGGATTTCTTGAATTGTCATTGTATCGGTCTAGATAGTTTGTGTTTCTTGACACCTTGAATTTGTTATTAGTTAAGTCACCTGGATAAATTCGAAACAATTGATTTGTGTCCGTCGTGCGTTACAAATTAAATACGTTTGATTTCTCGATAAATACCATTCTGATTCTTTTCAAATTTTGTATGAGGCTTCTTTGGGACAAGGGGGCATAAATTGTAAAGTCATAGGACCGGAGCAAAAACTGCCAAAAAATCACCCATTTTCAAAAATCTTCTTCTATACGACAAACAAGGGGTACTGAGGAACTATTCTAACCGGATCCCAAGGAGATTATATCGCCGAAGCAAAGGTTCTTCAGCTTGCGTTTAAGTACAACAAAATTTCTAATGACAAACATTTAACTATATTCACAGACTCCCTATCATGTCTACAGTCAATAAACAACATGAATATTGATCATCCATATATTTTTGATATTTCAAAATGGTACACTAACTTCTAACTAAACAAGGTAAATAATTTAGTTTTGCTAGATCCCAAGTCACATTGGTACACCTAAGCAGACAAAGCAACAACAAATGCACTTCAAATTGATATTGCATACTTTAAAATTCCTTTCACTGATTTAAAATATTTCATAAAACTATATGTAAATTCTCTTGGGTAAATCTATTGGGATTTCTGTGACACAAGTAAACTTTATTCTATTCAAAACAATCAAATCGTGTAACATTGTAATGAAACGCCAAGATGAAGTGATTATTTCAAGAATACGCATCGGACATTCAAAAGAGGGTGTTGCACAAAAGCGGTAATATTCCCTAACCGGAGCTTTGCGCCTGGTATTTAAACACCAGTGACGTAGCGCTTACCTTCATTCCTATTTAAACTCTTATTACATATTTGCCATCTACATACCTGTGAGATTCCCCAGTACTAAGGACAAGCCTAAAGTATTTTATGTGTCCATATATAGTCTAAACATAATTTTTGAAATCATGAATATCAAATTGTTTCATTTTTTCTGAGTATCAGGTACAATGTATACGGTTACATGTTACGAGTGTATCAAATATTTAATATTCTATGATACTACAGTCTAAAAGCTCTTATACTTGCATGCATTATTTTTTACAACCATCTGTACAAAACTCTGACCACAACACAAAATATGGGACGTTTAATACACATTAATGCAAGGTGCAGATAACGAACAGTGATCAATCTCATAACTCCTACAAGCAATACAAAATAGATAGTTGGGCAAACACGGACCCCTGGACATACCAGAGGTGGGATCAGGTGCCTAAGAGGAGTAAGCATCCCCTGTTGACTGGTCACACCCGCCGTGAGCCCTATATCCTGATCAGGTAAACGGAGTTATCCACAGTCAAAATCAGTGTGCAAAGAACGGCTTAACAATCGGTATGAGACACGTCAGACAACATTTGACCCAATGCGAGGTTGTAGTGATGAACTAGATCGTTATAACGACCATAGAATTTGCGAAATACTGACTTCAATCCAGACTGTTGAAACCCCTGTATCATCAACTTTGTCAGTAGCTTACCTCGATTTAAAAACCGACTATACGTAGAACAAAACTCAACAAAATTTCAAGTACATGCAACTGAAAACATTGATTACAATATCAATTTTCTACTGGAATACATATTGTCTTATCCATTTAAACTGTTTAACAGTTATTTAACTTGTTTGACATTTTTCTGTCAAAGCTTTAAAACCTAAGAATTCTCGGCCTTGACTTTTAAAACACAGGTATCACATGCTGTATTCTGCGTATTTGTTGCGACTCGGCACATTGTAAGTGTGTTTCAATTAAGAAAAAAAATCTAGACGGAAAACGTAATATTGAAAAACAATCTTGTGTCCATGTGGGATTCGAACCCGGTCGTTAAAAAAGATTACTTCTATACTCTTTAAATTCTACGACCCTATCCACTCAACCAAGCAGTAGAACTTAGGTAGAAATGGAGAATGAACGTACAGGTGAAGTTGAAAATGATATCAGTCAAATCGTCTCGATTTTTTAAAATTTACCAAAAAATGTCCCCTTGAAATAAAATTTTAAAGCGACATTTTATTAGTAGAAAACTCGAAGAACATATTCATGCTAAATTCATTTTGTTTCACGGAGGCAGTTTTTCCTGAAATTCGGGGATATCGCTCTATTTTAACGATAAAAGTCATATAAATCACTTATTGCTTGATTTCAACTCAAATTATTTTGGCTAATTCTTGTTAATACACGTCTTTTAAACTTATTTTCTAAAATATTTGAATCAACACATACGTTCCAATTGATTTTATCATATATTTGAATATTTTTTTATTTTATCGATATCTCATGCAACACCTTTAGGGAAGTTAACATGAGACATGCAACACATTCTTTACCCATTCCTACTTACTAAACAGAGAACTTCAGCCTCAATGTATATCTTGTGACTGTCTATCATCTATATATCAAATTCTTTTATAATGCAGTAACTTTACGGTCTTTCTTGTAATTTGCAATCATTGCAAGAACGTTTTACAAATATCGACAATCCTTATATTATACAATATTCACAAGAAAGCGATTAGTACAGAAAAAAATGAATACTTTTATGATACAACTATTCATTTACTCGAAATTATCTGTATCGTTATCGGTTTATGTATTTTTAAATTTTATGTCTGTCGTATGAGAGTTAAAGAATGTTCCGTGTCATGGATCACAACCTCTTGGCACGCAAAAGACCGTTTTCCTGATTTTCGACAAAGAGTAAGCTTACTGGAGGTCGTCAGGAAAATTAAAACACTCAAAACCAAACATAGTTTTATCAGTTAATCGCCATAAAATGGCTGAAATGTTGTCAAAACGGAGTAAAACCGTAATCAATCAATCAATCTTAGGTTTGATGTGGCCATGGCAAGTGCGGGGCTTAAACTCACGACCTCCCGGTAACGAAGCGAATGCTCTACCACTGAGCTACCCTGACCGGTCATGTATGTAAATATTATTTACATTTTGAACACTTCACCTTTTTTTATCAGGTTGTACCTGAAACACCTTAATGATCAATCTATGTCGGACATGAATACGCAATTTCCGAAATATTAGCTCTTCTGTGATGGAGGTACGTTCAGTGTTCTGTTGAACGCTTGGGTTGGTACAAGATATATACTTATATTATGGACTAGCTATGTAAATAAGGATACAATTGATGAAAGCGTAAATTTTATTTATATCAGCCGTTGGTTTACATTAAACTGACCATAGGAAGAATAAAAGTCTAATTAGGCCATTAAATTGAATATGAAATTATTTTTTATTTCTTCTTCTGCATGAGTGATACTTTTATCAAAGAAAGATGGTGATTATCGATTTGTGTTTGAGCTATTTTATTATCAAATAGTAATAAACTTACTAAAATTGTATGTCCCAGCAGTTTGGGTGATGTCTGATAATCATCCTTTAGGCAATATATGAAGGCAACGATGAGCATTTATACCCACCGCGTGTGAACGAAAGTATATTTTGCGTCTTGATGTGCGCAAGAGTTCCACAAAAAGGGAAAGAACTATTGAGCAACTCGGAAATTGCGTATTGAATTGATACAGATCGATTTATAGGTTACAAATAAAATGCATAGCACATCCTTGATAGCAGATAAATATACTTGAATTTACACCTACATGTACTATTGATATTTTTTCAATTCATAGTTTTGCAATTATCATTAACATAATTCGACATGAATTGAACTGTTACAGAAAGATTTATGGATGAAGTTATAGCACATCCTTCATAGTAGATAAATACACTTGGATTTACAATTATATGTAACATTGATATATTTTTCAATTCATAGTTTTGCAATTATCTTTAAAGTACTTCCTTTATTGGACATACTTTTACAGGTAAGTTTCTCACTAAAATAAATTCGTATCAATTATCCTTAAGTTTGTATACCAGTACTTTAAATTTACCAAAGTGTCTAGATGAATGAAAATATTGATTCATTACTTTAAAGTATTGTGATTAATGTATTCATCTGCATTACTATACCCCAATACATGATTAAACGTTTAAAAAGGATCCCAACTACAAAAGATGCATAGGTAACTCAATTTTAGCACTAGGAAACACACTAAACTATAAATAAAAAAACATACACTATTTTATATAGTGTAACATTCAGGTGATACAGGTTTGAAACTCTTATCTACGTGCCTTCTCCTCTAATACCATGGATTTAGATAGTCCAATATCAAACATAATCTTTCCGTCAGATAAACCTAAAAGGAGATAAAAGAATTGTAATCTTTAAATCAAGAGAGAAGTTTATACTCAAGGCCTCAAAGAAGGACAAGTACAGTTATGTCTCGTTGGTAAATCCAACTTAGTCATCGACCTCATTCATCTCCGTATCAAGGTTAAGTTAGATTACTTCCTGGTCAATATCAAAAGAGTATACAATTTCTCTGAGGACAATAATGATACCAAGTAGTTTTATTTGTAAATATTTGATAATCCAATTGGAAAATTAGGTTATCTGTCAACATCTTCATGAGAACACGATTAGTGAGTGTCATTATTGAAATTCCTCTTGTTTGTTCTCGGTTTGCTAAAACGTTAATATATAGACTGTAGATCGAGGTGAATGATTCTGTATCAGAACAAATATCAAACCTACCCAAATATTATTAAATTGTAACACTTTGTAAGTCTTAGAATCTAAATAAAATACTTAGAAGAAGAGCTTGACTTGTTGGCAATGGACGAGTTTGCAGCAGCATATCATCATTAAACATATAAAATAAATGTATGTCTGTTTTTTCAATAAAAATTTTAAGTCTACATTTTCTGCAAAACAAATGTCGGATGTGAACTAAAGTAGAAAAATACATCTTCAAAATAATTTGTACAGGTTATTCGATTTCAACCAAATACGGTGTAACACTATGTAAATATTTACATCATCAAGTAAATACCATATGTTGTTATATATCAAATATGGAGTCCAGCAATCTAACTAAAATTAGATCTTATGATTCAAACATCTATATCATCTATATCGTTACACATTGACCTTACAATTCCACGTTAAGAGGTCATCTCAGACTGAACTATGCGGGGAAATTGGCAACCTATCAAATTCTGTCAGATTTACCAATCAAATCATCGGTTTTAAACTACTGCTCGGGTAGTATAAAAAAAATCGAAAACGGTATTGAAGATGTATTACAGGATTTTGACGTAAACATGAAAGAAAAGGAAATAAGCAGTGATATTACACAATGAAAGGATTGATATGTTGTCTTGCCAACTGGATTTAGAAAGTCAGTCATTCCAGGTTTATGCAGCCCTGAAACGAATAAGTCGGGAGGGGTATGTATGTTTGCCATTGATATTGTCCATTGGAAATTCGGGTTAGAATAGTTCCTCAGTACTCCTTGATTTTCGTAGAAGGCGACTAAATGGGGCGGTCATTCAGATGAGTCCAATGTCACAGTCGGTGTGGCATGATAAAGATCCCTCCCTGCTCAAAGGTCATAAGCGCCGAGCATAGGTCGAAATTCTTCAGCCCTTCTTCGGCAGTGGTGACGTCTCCATATGAGTGAATTATTCTCGAGAGGGATGTTAAACAATACTCAATCAATCAATCCCCATTGATAGGCTTGATGAAGGACCAGACAGAAGAAAATTGTCCCACATCAGCTACAAAAGTATACCTCACAAAAGGATATCATAAATCAATGTTTTCATACCTAGCTTCAGAATTGCTTCAGAATTTCAAAAATGGATTCAAATAAAATTTGCATAAAACATTAAGTGATTGGAGTTAATATTTCGGGAAAAGACAATGTTAATGTAGTCATAATGTCTGTAAATTCCCTATATCTAATATCTTTAGCGATATCAGAGAATGAATTTAAACATTAAACCACACTTTGGAAATCTGAATTTCCTCCATCAAATCTATTTAGCAAATTAGCATGCTTATTCAGATATTTCATCTTACTCCATTAACTTAAGAATTCTAATGACTTCTGAGTTACAATTTTTTAAAATATTCTACATACATTTTGAGTGTTATCTAATGATCTAGACATTGAATATTTGTATTCCCGATGTTCTTCTATGAAAGGTGAAGATATCGAACAGTGATCAATCTCATAAATCTCATAAGCAATACAAAATAGATAGTTGGCCAAAAACGGATCCCTTGATATACTTGAGGTGGAATCACGTGTCTAGGAGGAGTAAGCATCCCCTATGGACCGGTCACATCCGCCATGAGCCCTATATCTTGATCAAGTAAACGAAGTTATCCGTAGTCAAAATCAGTGTATCACAAACGGCTTAACAATCGGTATGAAACATGTCAGACAGCATTTGACCCAAATGACAGGCTCTACTGGTAAACTAGATCGTTAAAACGACCATATGATTTGCGACATCTGACTTTAAACGAGGCTGTAGAAACCCCTAAACCTTCAACTTGTTTGTCAGTAGCTTGCCTCGATTTAAAAACTGACCATACGCAGAACAAGCTCTTGGCATCGAATCAGTTAAGAGATATAAACACCATATGCAGGTGATAATGGAATATTGCTACATAAATATGGAACATTTACGATGGAGAAGCTGATATCATCCGGTTTATCATAAAGTTGAGTTGTTAGTTTGCCGTTACTTTCCCCGTTGTAAGTGTGATTATGGTATCCAATAAATTATTCTAGGAGATGATTTCCACAGTGAACGTGATGGAATGGTGGGGATAGTTCGCAATGGTGATAGAGTCGTTCAGGCTTTCACAACCCACTTTATCTCATTGCTATTAATGAAATGTAGTCTACTAAGGGGTTTAACTGCTTAAATCAGTGGATTCTCTCTTGGAGTGTTTGAAGCAGAGTGGACCACAATGTGTTGCGAAGATGTCAGTACATTTATTACTATACAAAAACAATTTTGCCAATACATGAATTACTTTTAATACAATTTCCTTTATGTGTGAAATACGTCAACATGAATTATTCACAAGATCTTAAAGCCGCTTTATATAAACAGATATAATAAACATATATAAACACGTGTTAACCACTGAATAAAGTGTATCAATGTATATTGTTAAGATACCAAACATTATAGTTAACACTCTCTCAGTAATTCCTCCAACTCATTATTGTATAGGGGTTTTCAACGCGTCGTCTTCCAGGCAGGGATTCATATTCACCATCTTTATCTGATTTTCCCAATTTGTGATTTATGTATCCCTCGTACACCTATAAAACAAACATGGTTGGTTTTCAGTTGATACCTTTTTCTTATATAAACAAGTGAATAACAAACGGTGAAAAATCTCAAAAATTCTATAAATTCTAGAGGGCACCCACGAATCACTAGAAACACCAGATGTGGGATCATGTGGTGATGAGGAGTAATCATCCCCTGTTGACCGTTCACAACCCCCATGGGCCTATATATTGATCAGGTAAACTGAGTAATCCATAGTCAAAATCAGCATGTTAAGAGCGATCTAACAATTCGTAGAAAACAATCACACACCATTTGATCAAGTGATAGCTTGTATTTAGAAATTAGATTATCGGGTTCGATCGGTCGACAAGGGATGCTTACTCCTCCTAGACACCTGATCCCACCGCTGGTGTGTCAAGGGGTCCATGTTTGCTCAACTATTTATTTTGTATTGCTTATAGGAGTTACGAGATTGATCACTGTACGTTATCTTCACCTTTCATGATCATAACGACCATAGCATTTCCGAACTTCTTACTTTAAAGAAGACTGTTAAAACCCATGTACCATTTCTTTATTCAGTAGTCGTTTTTACAATTTGAAAATTGATCATGCACAGAAGAAACACTTCGGTATCGATCGGTTGAAAAAATATTCATATATACATTGCTATAAAAATATGAGGGAGTTGACGATAGAAAAACGTACGTCAATTCTTTTGTCATAAAGCTCTGTTTGTTGACATCTACATGTTTATGTCCAGTAAATTATTCAAATATGAAGCAGGTATGGAAGGCAATATGTGTCTTTTATTTCAAACTTCACTAAGATATATCAAATCAATATATAAATGAAAATTGTTACTAGATGAAACGTCGTTCATATATATAACAATCAAGTTGAAAGCCATAGCAAGATTGTTCTTCTCATGTAGAAGCTTTGTAATAATTGTGACTCATAAAAATTCAAAATAGTTAGCTGATAATGAAGTACACTGTGCCCATGGAAATTTCATCAGGCTGTTGGAAGACCTGATCACCAAAGACTATGTTTATATTGTTAATGAGAAATCACAGCGTCGTTTTATATCATTATTCGTAGAATCAGAGTGGTATTCAACAAACAATTTCAGAATGACTAAGCAAAGACATGAATAGTTCCTTCTTCAATTTTAATTGAAACTGTCTATGATGCGAAGAGGTCATGTCTTTACAATATCGTAGAGAATAGTTGCGTAAAATGTAGAAAAGTGGTACGGTTTGATGTAATTGCTTTTGGAAACGTTTTGTGATATATTTACTAAAAGGTTGTAATGCAAAGTGAAGATAACGAACAGTGATCAATCTCATAACTCCTATAAGCAATACAAAATAGATAGTTGGGCAAACACGGACCCCTGGACACACCAGAGGTGGGATCAGGTGCCTAGGAGGAGCAAGCATCCCCTGTTGACCGGTCATACCCGCCGTGAATATATTTCCTTTACACCACTCCTGTAATATCTTGTGGCGCAATACATCTAAAGTTTCTGAAGTTTCTTTTTCACAGCAGTTAATATCATCGTGAGGAGTCAAAGACGGGGATCGAACATTTACTGAATCCTTGAATGTATCTCTATTTGTAAGGGTCATTGTGTAGTTTTGAAATCCAGTAGAAGTATAATAACTTATATTCATTCGTCCTATTAACTGGGATATCAAATGTGTTTAAAACCGAAACATGAGTTACAGATATGCGTCTTTGGAAATAAAACTTAGAAAACAAGTTGGATTATCAAATGTGGAATCCAAGCCAAATTAGTCTGAAATACATATTATATATATATACATATTGTCGAAATCCGCATCTGGTGCATCAAAATTGGTACCGTATAAGTTTTACATTATGACCCCTGGATCGAGGCCTCTGCTGGTGGACTGTTAGTCCCCGAAGGTCTCTACAGCCCAGAAGCTAAGTACTTCGTTACTAGCTTGAAAATACGGATGTATATTTAATTGCTGTTATAAAATTTAGAAATTCATTTCAAAATTAAGGATAATCTCCCTCATGCATAGCTCTTATCCTTGGACGAATTTGGCTCCACTTTTTTGGCACGCTGTTTTTGGCTATATTTAGCTCTAAAACTTCATAGTTATTTCGGATTTCAAACATTTCGGTTGAGCATCACTGAAGAGACATTATTTGTCGAAATGCGCATCTGGTGCATCAAAATTGGTACCGTATAAGTTTTACACACACACACACACACACACACACACACATATATATATATATATATATATATATATATATATATATATATATTGGGATAAATCTCCGATATAATCTTCTAGAGTGCTCGACGTGGCCTCACGGAGCTACATAAATTGACGATCAGATGGAGTTCAATCACATAACAAGTTGTTATGTCATTTTTCTCCCGACGAGTGAGGGGAAACCATCCCCTTACGAAACAGCCTGTAGAGAAATAAATGTTATGTGATTGAACTCCATCTGATCGTCAATTTATATGTATATATATATATATATATATATATATATATATATATATATATTACAGGCTTTGGCAGCTGAAACTAGTAGTTGGGGATTTATCTAAGCATTGTAAAGATTGTGATTAAAATGTTAAGATACAATAGCAGAAGTATATTTGTTGGAGATACAGGCTGTAATCTTGAAGTATGATGGTATATTAGATGATGAAATACTAAAACAATATGATCCTGCTTTCTAACTAATTAGTTAAAACAATGCACTGATACTTACTCTATCCTCTTTTATTTCGTCATAGACTTCGGATAGAGTTTCGTCAAACGCAGTATGGTGTGCATGTTCTTCAGTTCTTCCTTTATTATCAGATTTTGTTCTATTGGCAGACATTCTCCATTTGTTGACCATCACAATCAAGACAATGAAAACAATCAGTAGTGACCCCGATATAGATATCCCCACAATCGTTAATGTATGAAAGGAGGAAGTCTGCTTCTCAACTATGACCTTCACAAAGCCTGAAAACATAATATGAAGTACATGTTGCTCTTTGTTTAGAGTTCACTATGTGACAGCATTGAGGTCTCTGTACGAGTCTTCACATGTCGCGACAGTTTGGTAATTAAGGAGGAATAATACACCAGAGAAATCTGATATGGATGAAGAAGTGGATTATATTGATAGGAATATTCTGATATTTGCAACATTCAAAATTTATTCTATTTGGTCAAAACATGGGTTCAGCAGAAACCTGGAAAATAATTCAAACCCCCTCTGGACGCAAACCCGCGATCCACAAAACAGCAGTTGAAACGCTTACTTACTGAGTTATCCAGCTAAGCAATTTAACGTAAAAGGAATATATATATTGCTGATATATATAGTTTTATTCATGATTGAAAGGAAGTCAGACATTTTGCTGAAGTAGTATACCTCCTTAAGCCCTTCGTTTCGCAACCAGAAGGTCCTAGATATTGATTACCGATCCCGGCGGCTAAAAGTCGAACCCAAGAGTTTAGTATACTAGAAAATGACTGTTCCTTTGCCAAGCGACCAACATTAAAAGTGAAAGTCATGGGTCTTTCAATTCGAATATGACCCTTAAATGGGTATAATGCCATGCCTGTTAGATTTCATTCACGCCATTGAGGTAGAAATGAGTGAAAAATTGTCGAATAAGACGTAGAACAACGTATACAAAAGATAACATTCAACGAGAAGTGCGAATATGAAGTTTAAAGAGTTTTAAGCGTAATTAGATTTCTTTTGTAAATAAACTTAATATAATTATATTGTAAATATGCTTCATCTAACCCTATAATATACTTACATCTTGACTTGATAAATGTTCCCATGACTGATGTGGTTCCATCAGGACATTTTTTGCATCCACTTTGGCCATACTGATCCTGATAAAATCCTTCCGAGCACTGGACACAATCACCACCATCATAGAACCAACCAGGTCCACATTTCCCTGACCATGAAAAAGCATCAATGCAGTATGAACTATTACATGTACTATAATTTATTAACAATCAGATTTCGTCTTTTTGCTTTACTATTACTATTAGTATATGTGTCTGGGTTAGGGTTTCCTCAGCAAATATTCTTAGCCGTATACCTGATTCATGTAAACAAATTATATCATTGAACTAAGAACTTACGGCACATTCTTTTTCCATGTATTATAAATTCAACCGTCCCATATACGCAAACTTCTCGAAGAGGATCGGCTTTGATGTCTTCGAAGTGGCACTTAAGTTGATGACATGTTTGCTTGAAGTTTCCATTTTTGAAATACGCGATGATTGAATGTCCGTGGCGATCCATTCGGTTTATAAGATCATTTCTATTTGCTTCATACCTTCATGCAAAGAAAAAGAATTTATAATTACATATTTTTCGTAATACCTATTCACATGAATAAAAATGTATAAACAGACGCACGGCAATATTCCCTCCAGTGTTGTCCAGATCTGGAGATCGTTAGAGGCGAGATGTTTCCCTTCTATCCGCTGGAAAGGCTTGTCACAGAGTAAAATATCACCCGTTGGACAAAGATCTGATTGTTGTATACAGTCTCTTAGGGCAATTGGATTGAATTTCAGGTTGGGACAGGTGAATCTAAATGTGTAGTTTCTTTCCAAGTGAGTCGGTTCAGGTTCTATAATCAACAATATCAATGTACGTGAATTCGTTCGAATGATATTTTATATTTCATTTCTATATCGAACAACAAGTATTTTGTTTTCACATGCTTACTAATACAACTCGAAGAGGCAAATTCTGCCGAGAACTGTGGTTTCCAAATGCCGTTGCTACAAACGTGATTTGTGGTGTTTGTCTGTAGATATCCTGGTTCACATCGGTCTATACCACAACTTAAAGTGTGACCGTCATGACAGGAGATTACTCCATGAAATACTTGAGGTGGGATATCACATACACTCTCTGTAATGAGACCATTCAATGAGGCAATTATACATTATATACTATCTATTCGATGTTTTTCATGAAGATAAATCATTTCTATGATGTAAGTAAAATAAATGTTACTGCTGTAGTTTTAGTTTTCACACAAAATATACAATGTCCAATGTATGCACATGTATATACTCTTCATATGGACAAGATATATAAATAGATACTTGGTAATTTCTTCACAGTGACAGTGAAGTTACACTGGTTAGTGTTTCCGAATTCATCAGCTGCGTTGTAGGAAATTAAATGACTTCCAAACTTCATAAATTCCCCGTTACTGTTGCTACTTGAGACTGTGACGTTTCCCGAATTATCTTCAGCATGTATTGGTGACCACGTGACAAGAGAACCCCCATTAGAACCATACTGCACAATGTCCACTGAGGGACAATCCAAGAACGATGGTGGGATCATATCTATGATGACAGCGTCAAAACATGAAATTGTTTTGAGATTTATTCAGATACACCACTAGAACATTTTTCTCTATGGCAATGACTAGAAAATGAACTTGTATTACAATCTTACATTTATCATTGCTAATATCATGATATTGGTAAGCTTTCATTTAAATCAAAATAAAACTTAATACTGATATCTACCTCAAAAATAAATTTCAACCGACATTTTAATTCTAAAGGCTACACTTATACACGATATTCAGATAACTTGATTCTCTTCTTTAAACGTAAGGAATTGACATGATCTAAATTCATCATGTAACTTGATATCAAATTGCATTGACCATTGACTATGCCTTATTTCAAATACAATGCAGAAATTACCTTTCATTTCGACACTAAGAACACACGACGTGGAATGTCCTCGGTTATCATTAGCCGTCAGTGTAATAGTTTGTATTTCACGGCTCCACGTGAGTTCTGTCTCTGGAAAGTTGACCGCCAATCTCTCGCCGTCACAACTTTGTCCGTATATACCAGGAAGATGATCAAATGATGAGAAAGTTATATTTTCCGTCAGTTTAGTGAAATTAAGTTCTTGTACTCCATCTGGGCAGTTTATGATATTGGCTATAAGATTCAAATTACACACTATCGTAATCACATCTGATATATTAATAATTTATGCAATTTATGTACATATACTACTTACACACACATTTTATACATTTGAATATATATAATTTTGATCCAATCTTTGGATTATTTACGAGTACTAGTTTGCATATTTCTAGCAAATAAAACAAAACCACTGCGTATAACGAGGCACACCACTTCATAGTTAAAGTATTAAATGCACTGTGGCGGCAAATTTATCCTCTTCGGACTACTTTCAGGCGCGTAGCTGCCATTATGCTAAATACACCCGTAGGTGCAATTCACTCTCCCGGAAGGGAATAAAACAGGATAATAAGAAAGAAAGTGAACGATTCACAAATATGTCTACTCCGATAAAAATGTAAACCCCGTTGTATGTTCACTTTTACTGGCCCTAATCTATAAATACATGTATACACATTCGTTTTCTGTACTGATCGTCTATTGAAAGAGTTTCAGAATAATATATATTTTCAAGACTTTTGCTTGTGTGTTTGTTTTAAGTCCATTCACGAATAGTTTACTCATATTTAGACGTCTGTTGTTGTAGGTTAATTCAGACTTATCCTTAGCGCTCAGGGTCGGAACAGTAGAAGTTCTTTAACGTGTCAAAGCATACTACGAAACGTGAGCTCCGTGTTAAGGTGATATCTCAAAGACCAATGACTTTCATTTCTGAACCCCGAACGTTTCCGAAAGGAGCAATCACTACCTATGTTTAAGTTTTAGGTTTCATGCGGCCATAGTACAAGCGGGGTTCAAACTCACGACCTACTCGTTACGAATCTCAATTGATCAAAAAGGAAATGTCAACTGACCATTAGGGAACGAACGGTTTTAGATGAAAACGAAACGCTTCGGTCTGGGAACGGAACGCTGAACGGTTTAAACGGAAAGGTTTGATGTGGGAATGGAACAATTCTTATCAGAACGGAACGGTTCATATGGTGTTGTAGTACGCTTTTGATTCTGTAACGAACAGCAGTCAAACACATAAACTTTATAATGAAATTATAAGATTGAGAGCAGGAAAAACATAGACCCCTGGACCCAGATGTACAATAGTTAACTTTACACGCAACTGAGAGTTAACGTTCAGTTAACACTATATAGATGTAGGACTTAATAACAAATAAAAGTAATTCCGTCTAGTTGTGACCTCATAAGAACTTACAAAATCAATGATTCATTTAGATTTATGCTTTGTCTATTAACAATGATAGCTTTCATTCATATGTCGATTTGATATATCCCTGTGAGCTCGAAATAAAGGACACCACAAAGTCGTCCACTTCTCCTTCATACTTAGATATTTTATTGAAAGTAGACATTAACGGCAAACTGACAACTCAACTATATGACAAACGGGATGATTTCAGCTTCTCCATCGTCAACTTCCCACATTTATGTCGCAATATTCCATTATCACCTGCATATGGTGTTTATATATCTCAACTGATTCGATATACAAGAGCTTGTTCTGGGTATAGTCAGTTTTTAAATCGAGGTAAGCTACTGACAAACAAGTTGATGGTGCAGGGATTTCAACAGTCTCGATTGAAGTCAGCATTTCGCAAATTCTATGGTCGTTATTATGACTGCGGATAACCCCGTTTACCTGATCGGGATGTGGGGCTCACGGCGGGTGTGACCAGTCAACAGGGGATGCTTACTCCTCCTAGGCACCTGATCCCACCTCTGGTGTGTCCAGGGGTCCGTGTTTGCCCAACTATCTATTTTGTATTGCTTGTAGGAGTTATGAGATTGATCACTGTTCGTTATCTTCACCATGTATTAGAGGAACACAATCTTTGGAGGGTTTTTTCTGATAGTTATTTAAAAAATCTTTGTATCAATAAAATATTTCAAAAGTTTGAGTTGTATATGAATAATCAATAATATATTAAAGATATTGAATCCAAGAGCAATAATTCTGTTTTCATTGATTCCCTTATCAGGTCCATCATGTAATATATTTCCTTGAGTTTTCACATTATAGAGTTGGGCAAACACGGATCCCTGGATATACCAGAGGTGGGATCAAATGCCTAGGAGGAGTAAGCATCCCCTGTCGATCGGTCACACCCGCCGTGAGCCCTACATCCTGATAAGGGAATATAGGGTTATTGAACTTATATTGGTGAATATTGGCACGAGTTGGCTGTAAAAATGCACGAGCTCGCTAGTGTATTTTGACAACCAACGAGTGTCAATATCCACCAATATAAGTTTCATAACCCTTTTATTATATAGCTAAAGTATTTAGTTGTTAAATTATATCCCTTTTCACTCAAAATCCTCCAAGATACAGACGAGAATTCATCAATATTGGCATCTAAGGTGAAGGTGTGCAATATCAGCATGCATTTCTTAACTGTTCAATATTAAACCCGTCATTAATGCATAAAGCAAACTGATTTTGTGAATGGGTGTATTGTAATTTATGTACAGTAAAATATTTTGTTTAAAAAATGAATATATCAAATACCGGCTCTGTCAGATTCGGAGAACCGTCGTCTGCTATTTTGGCTTGTTTACGTCGTTACGGTAACGTCAATATTGAACGCTCATACTCGGAATATTTCGGGCGCACACAATTTACCCAATGCAAAGTTAGCGTTCAACAAATTCTCAGGATATTGACCGCTAACATTCTCTAGATTTTAGCAGATTTTATAATAGTCTATTTATTAGCTATATAATATATGGAGTTATCCGTTGTCAAAATCAGTTTGCCAAGAATGGCCTAACAATCGGTATGAAACACGGCAGACAGCATATGACCCAATGATAGGTTGTATTGGCAAACTAGATGGTTATAACGACCATAGAATTTGCAAAAAGCTGACTTTAAACGAGATTATTGAAACCTCTGAATCATCAACTTGTTTCTCAGTAGCCTGCTTCGATTTAAAAAGTGACCATAAGCAGAACAAGCTCTTGCGTATCGAATAAGTTGAGAGATATAAACACCATATGTAGGTGATAATGGAATATTGCTACATAATATGGGAAGTTCACGATGCAGAAGCTGAAATCGTCCCGTTTGTCATAAAGTTGAGTTGTTAGTTTGTCGTTAATATCTACTTTCAATAAAATATCTAAGTATGAACGGAAGTGGACGACTCTGTGGTGTCTTTTATTTCGAGCTCAGAGGAATATTTTGAATCGACATATGAATGAAAGTTATCATTGTTAATAGATAATACGTCGTCGATATATCTAAATGTCGAATTGAAGGTCACCGCAAAAGGTTTTTTTCTTCTCACGTAGAAGTTTTTGAATAAAGTCTGCTTCACAGGAATATAAAAACAGGTCATCTAACAAAGGAGCACAATTCGTGCCCATGGGGATTCCAACAGATTGTTGGAAGACATGATCACCAAGGACCATGAAGATATTGCCAATGAGAAGCTCCAGCATATTTTTTATTTCAACTTTAGAGTACCTGTGCATGGAATCAGAGTAGCGTTAAACAAAGTAAATTTTGAATGACTGATCACTAGATAGGGATATTTGCGTTTTCCATTTTTATTTAACTGTTTTATTATACCGATACAAATTGAAAATATAATTAACAAATGTTTATTTTCTTAAACATTTTCCGTGTTTGCCAAACGCTCTTATTTGCATTTCTTACAGCAGTTATGAGATTGATTACCGTTCGTTATCTTCATCTCTCATCTAAACATCCATTTTTATGTAGGGAAAAATCCGTAGAGGTATGATAAAACATAATGACTGTAGAATTTGTGAAATACTAACTTTAAATGACACATAGTTGAAACCCTTGTAACTTCAACGTTATTGTCAGTAGCCTGTTTCAGTTTAAAGATAGATCGAATTAGTTGAGAGACGTAAACACCATGCACATGTGATAATGATACATTGCTACATATACATGGGAGCTTGACGATAGAGAAACTTGCCATACACTGGAATTATCACGTAGTGTGTTGTTAAAGTTTATCTTCAATAGTACATTGTATATCCAGATGTGAAGCAGATAAAAGAGACTCTGTGGTGCCTTATTCCGAGTTCACTGCTTACATTTAATCTCTTGAACAGCGTATTTTATTTCCACAGAGTAACTAGTGACGTCATTGTGGAATACATGTCATGTTGATTAGACAATTTCTTCATACAATGTCTCTCAATTTGTCAAGTGATATAAAGTGATCTTAAACCGGTCACGGTAGCACAGTGGTAGAGCGTTCACTTCATAACCGGGAAGTTGTAAGTTCGGGTCCCGCTTGTGTCATGGTTGTGTCAAACCTAAGGTGTAAACATGGGTTATGATTGCTCCTTCGACAAGCGTCCGGTATCTAAAAGTGAAAATCACGGATCTATCGGATTTGACATTAACGGAGATTTCGTGGCAGGTCATGGACCGTTTAAGAATCCTCACTGCTACGGCTCTTAGCACTACGCATCTAAACATATGGTATTTCACCTACAGCTAACGATGACATATTCTTGAGAGGACGTAAAAGAAATAAATAAACACGAAATAAACTATATTTAAGGATAAATTATAAGTAAACTTGTTTCCCAAACTGTTGATACTCAGTAAAAAAAACAGTTTTTAATTATGTGACGTTCACTCTTAATAACAAGAAACAACTATAATAATATTTCATTAATGAAAAGGAAAAACTTACGTGATTCTGTACATTTTTCTGAAATGAATAAAATACTTTTTATTTTTTCCGTCCAAATAAAACGCACTGCTATCATGTAAATTATCATGCAAAAAGAAAATACATGTTCTTTATACGACATACGATTGATATATTTTGTATAACTTATACGGTAGCAATTTTGATGCACCAGATGCACATTTCGACAAATTATGTCTCTTCAGTGATGCTCAACCGAAATGTTTGAAATCCGAAATAACAATGAAGTTTTAGAGCTATTATAGGCAAAATAAGAGAGTGCCAAAAATGTGGAGTCAAATTCGTTTAAGGATAAGAGCTATGCCTGAGGGAGATCATCCTTAATTTTGAAATGAATTTCTAAATTTTATAACAGCAATTAAATATACATCCGTATTTTCAAGCTAGTAACGAAGTACTTAGCTACTGGACTGTAGAGACCCTCGGGGACTAACAGTCCACCAGCAGAGGCCTCGACCCAGGGGTCATAATGTAAAACTTATACGGTACCAATTTTGATGCACCAGATGCACATTTCGACAAATTATGTCTATTCAGTGATGCTCAACCGAAACGTTTGAAATCCGAAATAACAATGAAGTTTTAGAGCTATTATAGGCAAAAAACAGTGTGCCAAAAAATGGAGCTTTATTGATTTTCTCAGTATAATAACAATACGAAAAACAAATTTGAATTCCCTGAAAATATACTACTGTGGATTGATCGAATTTCACTAGCCTCAAATGTTGTGGATTCCTTGGGTACCCACTATTTAACGAATTTCAAACCAGAGAGAAATACAAAATTGATTTCATGTTTCAAAATACAGAAACTATATCCACGAAATTACATCCCAATGAAACTGTAAAATCATTATAATTCACGAATATTACATCCTAACGAAATTAAAATCATCCCAATCCACGAAATTGACCTCCGCGAATTTAAACGATTCCACAGAATCTTCCAATCATAAACGAAACATCGCTCGGTCTTTTTCGTCAAGTCTAGAAAAAACCAGATGTAGGTCCCATTATATGATACTTCCCATGGTGAGAATGATAATTGCCTACGGTGTGTTACCAACTACACGTTTCAAATATGACAGAAACAACAAAACATGTGTTTAAGTATATAACATGTGGTGGAATAAAACGTTTTATTCGAAAATATGCTATTTCAATTTCTTTTACACGTAGTTTGGAGCCTATTGTGTAAACCAAAGATTATACTTTCTAATATTGTGTAGATTTTGTTACTGGGGAACGACATGAATCGCAGATTTTAGAAGCTACTCTCAAATTAATACGAAGATATGAAGTACCCATTAACCTTTCCTTTATATATTTTTAGCAACTCAGTACGTGTAAACTGCGGATAACGCCATTTTTCTTATGCCCCAATTTTTGCAACATGGTGATGCATTACATTATCCGAGGTGTTTTCTCGATTTGGTGGGCGTAGCGCTCTATGTATCGTAAGGAATTTGAAATAATGTTAGTAATAGACGTCAGGATAAATAATTAGAATGATGGCGGAATGGAGGCTTGGTTATTCTTGTAAATTATATCCGTACAAAAATGGGTAATTCGGGAGACAGCGAATTTATTGTCCACATCGATGAAAAATTTTATTTCGATGGTGATATGGCCAATATTGGTGATTGTCCCAGGAATTGCAGTAAGTTTAAATATGCAAATTTGCTATAGTATGTTACATTGTTCAGTGACAATTTATTCTCCTAGTTGTTGGAAATATTTTATCTTGCTGTAAATGTATAAGGTAGTACTTTCAAACGAGGAAATAAAGCGATGTTCTATCATTCCATTGATTCCACAAAACATAATTATAGTCCTCTATAATTTAACTTTACCAGACCCCATTTTAGCATTAAATTTCACAATTCTAATATTGACCCACATATTTCATGATTAGGAAAATGTTTGTACATAAGGTGTGTATCATTTAAATTATCTGAGTGATGACAAGAATCCATCCTTGACAGTCAAAAGGTAACACGCATAAACGCCTTGCATGTGGATGGGAAAAGTTCCATGTTGATGCTGCAATAAATGCACCTTTGAAACTCGGGAAATGGAATAGTCGTTGAATTTTTAGATCGATTATTAAACATCAACTGGCCATAAGCCACCCCTTTTTCCAAATAAGAACATCAAATGAAACGTTGAAGATGACTTACAATTATCAATATAATAAATGCTATAAACGGAGTAATCCGTAGTCAAAATTAACGTGTAAAGAACGACAAGACAAGTGGCATGAAACACGTCAGATATATTTCAATGTCAAGTCGGCCACAGTTTTTAAAAAATTCTGCCTCATATGAATATAAAAACATTCCAGCTAATAAAGGAACACAGTCCGTGCCCATGGGAATTTTAACAGACTGTTTGAATGACTGATCATCAAACACTACGAATATATTGTCAATGAGGAACTCCAGCATTATTTTAATATCAACTTCAGAATATTTTGCTTAGAATCAGATTAGTGTTTGACAAAGTAATTTTTGATAATGTCGAAGGGGAGGGATCAGGGGTTTCATAACTTACATAGTGGCTTCTCTCCTCATTGTTACTATGTACTCAGTTGTTTGATGTCAAGAAGTCAACAAGAAAACAGTAAAGTTTTAATACATTCCGACTATGTGAGGTATTATAAAGTTTTACTTGAGCTCCAGACCCAAAGGTATGCATTTCACAATTTTGGATTCTTTCATTGTCACTTCCTTATACTCAGTTTAGTTTGGTTATCTAATTACGTTTGGAGTACCGAATTTTATATATGTTAAGCAAAGAATTGTTCATTATTATTGAGCGACAAAATTTTGGTCTACATACCGACCGACCGACAGGTGCAAACCAATTTGCCCCCTTTTTCATAATAATAACATTCTTATTGGATGTATCATGCGGTGCCACCCTAACATGAGGATTTCTGACTTATAGGCCATTGATTTCACAATTTTGGAAGGATTTCCTCCTGAGACTCATATCTTTACTTCGATTCTCATGTTGAGTTTTAGATGTCGAAGAGTCAACGAGATTTAAAAGAAGCCAAAAATCCCCATCTAGCACTATAACCCCTGATCGGGATGTAATGAATTTCACAATTTTCGTAAAGGCATTAAGTCTATGCTGAACATTGTTGTTTAATATCCAGGAGCCAGGGTATGATTTTCAAAGAAATGAAGTATTTTACTATGATTTGATGTCCAGAAGTGAATAAGAGAATTTTGAAATAAATAACGCATTTCAACTAAATCACCCATGACGCACCCGACTCAATCCTTGCTTCAGAGTCCCTGAACGAGGATATATAAATTTCAAATTTTGGTAGACATCTCATTACTATGAATTCAGCTTAATGTCCAAAACTTACATATATGTGCAAGATTTTTTTATCAAAACTTATCCATTTTCACTATGTCACCATAAAGCTCACCCTGCATCAGAACATTGATCGAGGAGCCACTATTTTCACAATTTTGGTAACAGCATCTTTGATTATTATGGCTATACATACAGTTTGTCTGGTAGATGTCCGTGAGTAAATAACAGCCTTAAAGTCTGCATAATTTGTTTATTTTAACACCATCCGCTTTACTAAGGGTGATGTGATTCACATCCTCTTTAACGAATCTATTGAAAAATGTATTGTACTTAGGAAAATGTTGCTGACTATAGTTAATTGTGAATAGACGATTTTATGGTTTATATATGGAAAAAATGTATAGTTTGCATTATGGGTGTCAAAGCAATGAAAACACATAGTTATAATCTGCAGTAATTACATGTACCATGCGTTTCCACTATATTGATTTAAGCATTCTGTAATACAAACAATGTGGATATTTATTCGATATTTGCAAGCATCTTGTCATCGAGAACTTCGAAATCATTTTAATGTACGGTAGATAACACAATTGATTATAAAAAAGAAATACAGAATCAGAATTAAAGTTAAAAATAAAAATAAAAGATTATCTGCTCATAAAAATATAAAATGACAATTTGTGTCATTAAACTGATTGTGCATATTTACCGTATTCGCATCGTGTTCCATAATACTCATCCGGACAAGAACACGTAAACCTATTCACTAAATTGTGGCATGTTCCTCCATGCATACATGGGTTACTGCTACATTCGTTTATATCTATAAAAATGTAATAATTAATACCTCAATTTTGTAATGTGATGTAAATAATATCATGTACTATACACGATAAAAATTAGAATTGCGAACATTAATGTTAGATTATATGCTCATAAAAACATCAAAAAGGATATTTCTGAAATCAAATTGATCACGTATATTTACCGTATTCACATCGTGCACCATTATATCCATCCGGACAAGAACATGTAAACCTATTCACTAAATTGTGGCATGTTCCTCCGTGCATGCATGGGTTACTGCTACATTCGTTTATATCTATAATAAATGTAATGATTAGTATCATATTTTATAATCTAATGTAAATAATATCATCAACTATGAAAAATAAAATACAAATTAGAATTACGAATATCAATCTGTTCTCACATTATCACCAGTGTGGGATCAGCTTTACCCATGTGAGATAGCCATGTTAGATTTTTCTGTCTCACACTGCTGCGACGTCATTTGATTGTGACGTCATAGATTTGCTCCGATTAAGGTTACATGGTGAAGTGAAGTATTTTGTAAAGTTTTCTTTAAATTTCATTTTGATATAGCTTTCTGGTAGACAGCCTTGGTTTTTTTTAGTTTACACCTTTAGTGTAAACCTTTATCGGGTATTGCTCTTTCTCGCTGTCTAATTAGTTTTTGTATTGAAGTTGAAATGAGGATTTTGATAATTTTGAAATTTCTCGAAGTTCTTGAATTTATGCACTAAACTGGGTAAATTGTGAAAAAAAAAATCCTTCATAATATACTCGGGAGAGATAGGGAAATTCCACCTCTGGAACAAGATTCGCTGTCTAGGATTCATCAAAGTCTTGTCCTAGACTGCGAATCTTGCCCCCTCAGTGGAATATCCTTAACCCACACTCATATTAATGAGGTATTCTATTAATATTATATGCTCATAAAAATAGTCAAACACCACTTTCTGCAATTTATTTACCATATTCGCATCGTGCTCCATTATATCCATCAGGACAAGAACACGTAAACCTATTCACAAAATTATGGCATGTTCCTCCGTGCATACATGGGCTACTGTTACATTCGTTTATATCTATAAAATGTAATAATTAATATATCATTTTTGTAATGTAAATAAAAAAAGAATATTTCTGCAATTAAATCAATCACGTATATTTACCGTATTCGCACCGTGCTCCATTATACCCATCCGGACAAGAACACGTAAACCTATTCACTAAATTGTGGCATGTTCCTCCGTGCATGCATGGGCTACTGTTACATTCGTTTATATCTATTTAAAAAAATGTTATATTGAGTGAAGCTCGGACGAGCCGAAGGCGTACGTATGTATAAAAGAAGGGGAAAAAGAGAAGTCAAAATCAGCAAATGAAAAGAGATAATCCCTACATCTATCTACTGCAATTTTGTGATCAATATGGGCGACGCCAATATTTTACTCAGTTGTTTCAACAGTTATTGGTATTTTAATTTTGAATGTCAAATATACGAGATTCTAGAGTGCGATTCGTAATTCAAATATCGAATTAGTTCAAAATGTATGGTATAATAATTATTTAACAGTTATTAGCAAATCACTGAACAGACAAACAGTAATATAACTAAGTAGATGAACGAGCTCATGAGCTTCTTTAAATCAAATTATACGATATCATATAAGCTTACTTTTTTACCAATTTAAATTTGGTAGATAATTTTGTTTATTTTAGCTGTCTTCCTAAGGGACTGATTCACGATTTCCCCCAAAATGTTTTTTACTTTGAATGATGAAAATCTACAATTTTGTCTATTTTCGCTGTCTTTTTAATGGACTAATTCACGATTCTCCCCCCCCCCCCCCCCAATATTTTTTTTTACTTTAAATGATGAAGGTTTCACAAAACATAAATGTTATACTAACTGTATGCATGTCAGAAGTTCATTATAGAGAATTTATCATTTGTTTTGAGGGAAGAAAAACATTCAGGTGTGTTATTGTTTGCGAAGGTTTCGAAATAAATGGATATCGATCTAAGTTTATTATATGTATCACAATTCAAGTATACTTCAGGTAAAATGTGTCATTGAGAAGTTAAAATTTGTGACTGTACAAAATTAAGACGATTTAAATTACAAAATTAACATTTCATTGATTAGTTTGAATATATAAAAACACTCGAGTCTTTGTTTGCATAACACAGAATTAAAGTTAAATATTTCTCTTATCCTTTCAGTCAGAAAGTTCACATTTTGGTTATTAAAATTAAATGAGGGATGTATTTAATTTTTAACATCAAAAATGAAGATTTTTTTCTAAAAGACGTGAACCAGTCTTTTTAAGTATTGTTCTTGATTATAAATGTTTGGTTTGAAAGTAAAAACATCGAAGCTAAATGTGACGTCAGAATGCACACTTTACGTCGGCATGCAATATTAGTCTGCATCCCCATAAAAATCTCAAAACGTCAATTTGTGTAATTAAATTGATCTCAAATATTTACCGTATTCGCATCGTGTTCCATGATACCCATCCGGACAAGAACACGTGAACCTATTTAGTAAATTGTGACATCTTCCTCCGTGCATACATGGGTTACTGTTACATTCGTTGATATCTATAATATAATAAGTGTACAATCAGCATGAAAGGTGAATATAACGAAACGTAATCAATCTCATAACTCTCATAAGCAATACAAAATAGAGAGTTGGGCACACACAGACCCCTAGACACCAGAGGTGGAATCAGGTGTCTAGGAGGAGTAAGCATCCCCTGTTGACCAGTCACACCAGCCGTAAACCTATCTTATATTTGTAATGCAATGTAAATGATATATAAACTTTTATCTTCAACTTCCCATATCTATACAGTAATATTCCATGATCACCTTTTTATGGTGTTCATGTCTCTCAACTGATTCAATCCATAAGAGCTTGTTTTGCGTATGATCATTTTTTAAATCGAGGCAGGCTGCTGACACACAAGTTGATGTTACAGGGATTCCAAAAGTCTCGTTTGAAGTTAGAATTTCACAAACCCAATGGTGATGATAAAGATCGAGTTTGCCATTAAAACCTGTTTTTAAATCAAATGCTGTCTCACGTGTTTCATATCAATTGTTAGACCATTCGTTACGCACTGATTCTGACTACCATTTACCCGATCAAGACATAGGGCTCATGGCGGGTTTGAATGCTCGACAGGCGGTGTTAACTATTCCTAGGTTCCTGATCCCACCTCTGGTAAAACTAGGGTTCCGTGTTTGCACAACAGTTAATGTTATATTCCTTATAGTAATAATGAGATTGATCACTGTTCGTTATCTTCACTTTTTCATCATGATTGATTAAATATTGTTTAACGTCCCTCTCGAAAATCTTTCACTCATATGGAGACGTCACCACTGCCGGTGATGGGCTGCAAAATTTAGGCCTATCCTCGGCGCTTATGGCCATAGAGCAGGAAGGGATCTTTATCGTGCCACACCTGCTGTGACACGGGACCTCGGTTTTTACGGTCTCATCCGAAGGACCGCCCCATTTAGTCGCCTCTTACAACAAGCAAGGGGGTACTGAAGACCTATTCTAACCTGGATTCCCACGGGATGTTTTTCATCATGAACTACATGTATAAAAATCATGAACAACATGCATAAAAATAATATGCAAATTAATATGCCCATAAAAATATCAAACATCAATTTCTATAATTAAACTGAGCATGCATATTTACCGTATTCGCATCGTGTTCCGTGATACCCATCCGGACAAGAACACGTAAACCTATTCCCTAAATTGTGACATGTTCCACCGTGCATACATGGGTTACTGTTACATTCGTTGATATCTATAAGAAATGTAATAATTAGGATATAATTTTTGGTAGATATGATTGCTATAACAATGTGTCTCATTACTTTTTGTCCTTACCTGAACACCCCACTTGGTAATGACTTAAATTGGAACAATCAGCATTGGTCGTATAACAGAGGTATCCTGATCCACATCCTTTTTCACTGCATCGCCTGTCTTTCATCCACTGACACTGTTAAGTTCAATAAAAGCTAATACATGTAGCTGACAAGGGGCTAAATATGTCTTTTAACTTGTTTTCGCATATGCCCGTAACACCTACATGTAATTATGTCCGCAATAATTTAATCCTTATTGTATCCTTGTCTCTGATTGGTCAAATTACAATTGAGGAACGCAGTTTATTTTTGTATAACCTGGTTTGGTCAACGGCTTTGGTATGGGGACACCCCTTGACAACCAGATGTCGGAACTATTTTTTTCTCTCTCTCTAAATTTACATCGCAGCACTGTTTTCAGCCTTATATGGAATAGAAAGTCAACGTGTACAATAAGTTTCTTTGGTTTGATACAGATATTGTTGTCAATATTAGCATCTACTTGTACGAAAATCACTGTTGTAAGACATCTTTTTCTGTATGTATGGTCGAATAATAGATTAAAACAAAGATATTATATTCGAATTAATGATTTGCCAACTAAGCGTTACCCTGTTCATTTTGAAATACATTTCTCAATGGGGAAAGGGGGGGTGTTTCAGTGCTTGATTCGTCTTTCAACAAAGCAAACAAAATACATACGTGACATTTTATCACATGACGTCAGACACATTGACATGTGTATGGCGATTTGTCACTTGCTTACATATTTTCTTGTGTCGGATTTACTGTTAGTGACAACGTTGTTTACAAGGGTAAGTTTTCATGTAGTAGAAGTTTTCACATAGTTACATGTAAAAGCAGCAAATTATTGCATTTTCTGATATTTTAAGATTTAATTTGAGTAGGTCTAAACAATGCAATTTCCTGTATTTTCTCAATCTGTCGGAGATGAGCGACTTCAAAGTCGATCTCTATATCTAAAGGGTAGGGAAATACGCATTGCATGCATAATCTACACACATTTTCTATCACGACAAACTTCACCTTCGATATACTATTTTGATAAAAAGACTAGGCTCCGTAGAACTAAGATTAAAGATGGCGACCTTCATAGCTAGACTCTTTGTCATTGTTGCTAAGTGAATCATTGCGCGGCTCAGTTGACTTATATTTTCCCAAGTGTATGTACATTTTGATAAACCAAGGTTAGGATTTTTGTCTCTTTCATTAAATTATAAGGAATGACTTTAATTCTGGGGCAAGTTATACGAGTATAACCTGGTTTGGGTCAGTTTACGCTTTTTTATAATTCGCTTCACAGATTATAAAGCGTAAACTTGCCCAAACCAGGTTCGCGGATTATAAAAAGCGTAAACTGACTCAAACCAGGTTATACTCGTATAACTTGCCCCAGAATTAAAGTCATAATTAAATATTTCATGTTCTTATGAAACCCTGTACAATTGCTAAATTAATCACTAAAATTACAGTGTGTACATGTTGGGAAAATTCTATTTTTGAGCACGACATGACTGGGATGCATTCAATATTTACTTTCAAACATTTGACGGATATGAAATTGTAGAAATATTGATCCCTCATGCATTTACCATAAGTATAATGAAAAGGGGATGCTTACTCCTCCTGGACACTTGATACCACCTCTGGCGTGTCCAGGAGTCCGTGTTTACCTTGTTCTTAATTGTGTGCTCTTTGTGGGATTTATGACATTGATCACTCTTCTTTATCTTTACGTTTCATGAACACATGGAGTAACCCATAGCAAAAGTGATCAGAATGCTTATCAAAAGTGGACAGATTATTTCTTGCACCTACTGAAAACACAGATATATACATATGCACGCACATATCGAATAGGAAATATCACAATAACAAGAAAAAAAAATCCCCAATTTGTAAACACTTAGTCATTTCTTATCACTGAGTTATCAACATTGATCAGATGCTTTAGGTCTTTGGGGAAAGTATCACAGTGTGGTTCATTATCAATTTGTTTTCAGGAATGACCACATAAGATATAAAATGGCATAGAATAATTTAATTTCATGAGGATTGGCACATTGATTTTGAATACGGATAACTCCGTTTACCTGATCAGGATATAGGGCTCACGGCGGGTGTGACAGGTCGACATGGGATACTTACTCCTCCTAGGCACCTGATCCCACATATTTCACTCATATGGAGACGTCACCACTGTCGGTGAAGGGCTGCAAAAATTTAGGCCTATGCTCGGCGCTTATGGCCTTTGAACATGGAGGTATCTTTATCATATCACACCTGCTGTGACACAGGACCTCGGTTTTTTATGTCTCATCCGAAGAACTGCCTCATTCAGTCGCCTTCTACGACAAGCAAGGGGTACTGAGGACCTATTCTAACCCGGATCCCCACGGATACCAAAGACCACGAAGATAGATATTGTCAATGAGGACTCTTTTATTTCAACTTCAGAGTACTTTTTCGTGGAAGCAGAGTGGTGTTTGGAAAAATAAGTTTTTGGATGACTGATCACGAGATATGAATATTTGCGATTTTTATTTTTGTTGAGGAATCAACGGTCTATAATGAAAAAAAAGGATAGTCTTTAATTTATCGTGAAGAATGGCCGTGTAAAGTGTTGAAAAGTCAGGTTTTGATGTTGTCGATTTGAGAAGTTTTGCGATGTTAAGTTTACCAAAAGTTCTTTAGGACTTTTTTAGAATCCATATTTGATTTACACCACTCTAGGAGCCTGGTAGAACACTTAGTGGATCCAGCAATGTATCTTAGTTTGTAAGGGTTTTTACGAAGTTTAGGAATCCAGTATAGGTACGGTAGCTCATATCCATCTGACCCATTGACTGGAATATTAAATGTGTATAAAACCGAAACATGGTTTTGAAGAATTTCATCGTTTGAAAGGGCAGTTGGAGTATAAGTACGATTACCAAAAGTGGAATTAATGCCAAGTTCGTTTAAAATACAGTTGTAATAATGAGTCTTACAAATAAAGACAATGTTGATACAAGCTTTGTTAGTTGGAACCAAAACATATTTTTCATGTAACCTATCTAATTACATATTTTCTCATTGACTTACTTCAGGTTTATTTTATATAGAATGAGTTGTATTATAATGTATTACCGGTGTACAAATGAAAGAGTTCAGCACAAAAATGCAAAGCTGTTGTTAACACTTAAATATATACGTTTACAGTAATCATATTTCCATGTGAAATTTAAATATTCTTTTTTCTACTGATTTAATCATATTTTTGTACCAAAAAATCCAATCATTGCTTTATTATTACATATTTTTGGAATTGTTTGCTAAGAAATTTAAGAAAGAAAAAATAAACAATACCGTAATTGTATTTTATTGTTTGAAAACCAGACTTACCACACTTTTGTGGATGTGACGGTAATGGATCCATTCGTTCACTTCCTCAAAAGTACAAGAGCCTGTTTCACGACATTCCTCGTCAATGTGGTCATCCCTCTTTGATCGACTTCCACTTTCCCGGAGGAATAAAGACGCCTTTTCTTTTGATTTTGCAAGGCTCCCCAACGACATTAGGCCTTCTACAAAGTTTCATTACATCAAGTGAAGATTTACCTTTATAGCCGTTTGTTTAATGATTGGCATGTGCTATATACTAGATAAATACCCCGCGCAAGCGCAGACAATCACTATTAAATAATATTGCATAGCGGAAGGACTTTTCAATGCGTGTTTGAATTGTTGCGCACATGAATTGAATCTAATTCAAATGAATTTAAGAGCATTTAAAAAAAAATGCGTGTATTTCTTATGTTACATTTATTGATACCAGTAAATCAAACTTGATTATTAGGAAGTCACTTGGAGCTCCAATTAAATGTTTCTTACGTAACATAAATGGTCTCTCTCTCTCTCTCTCTCTCTCTCTCTCTCTCTCTCTCTCTCTCTCTCTCTCTCTCTCTGTATTGAAAATTGGATAATAATTTTCGAATGCCACTGTAATCTGTCATGTCGTATAGATGGCCATGAATAAATAATGGTAGTGCTTGTCCAGTGCGACAAATTAATGGCAAAATTACGAATATATGTCGTTTCTTCTCGTGAAAGGTGAAGATAAAGAACAGTGATCAATATCATAACTCCTATAAGCAATACAAAATAGATAGTAGAGCAAACACGGACCCCTTGACACACCAGAGGTGGAATCAGGTACCTAGGAGGAGTAAGCATCCCCTGTCGACCGGTCACACCCGTCGTGAGCCCTATATCCTGATCAGGTAAACGGAGTTATCCGTAGTCAAAATCAGTGTGCCAAGAAGTGTGCCTAAATATCGGTATGTAACACGTCATACAGCATTTTACACAATGATAGGTTGTATTGGCGAACTAGATCGTTATATGGACCATATAATTTGCGAAATGCTGACTTTAATCGAGACTGTTGAAACCCCTGTACCATCAAATTGTTTGTCAATAGCTTGCCTCGATTTAAAAACTGACTATACGCAGAACAAGCTCTTGCGTATCGAATCAGTTGAGAGATATAAACACCATATGCAGGTAATAATGGAAGATTGCTACATAAATATGGGAAATTGACGACGGAGAAGCTGAACTCATCCCGTTTGTCATACAGTTGAGTTGTCAGTTTGCCGTTAATATCTACTTTCAATAAAATATCTAAGTATGAAGTAGAAGTGGACGACTATGGGGTGTTTGTTTTTTATTTCGAGCTCACAGGGATATATCGAATCGACATAATTATGAATGAAAGTTATCATTGTTAATAAACAAAACACCGTCGATATATCTAAATTTCGAATTGAAGGTCACAGCAAGAGATTTCTTCTCGCGTATCAGTTTTTGAATAAATTCTGCTTCATATGAATATAGAAACAGGTCAGCTAACAATTCCTCAAACGCAATAATCGAAAACACAATGCACTGTATATATGACAGACAGAAAAACTTAACATATTGGACAGTTTTACATGTACTTTCGAGATTTGTGTCATCACAAAAGATGTTCAACTAAAATAAAAACTTATTTGTGTTTATACATGTGATTATATATAACAGTAACTGTTATGATAAACAAGATATGATTATAAACTACCGATTATAAAGTCTCTCAAATAAAGTACTGTCTGTATAAAGGTGTTTTTTTTTCTGAGCACTACTATTTTCCTTCCTTGACAAAGTCCATGCCAGTTTTAACTTCATTTGAAAGATCTACATCCCGAAGGCTTTGAGTTGTTAAAAAATTCCCTGTTTTTCATTTGACCTTGATCCTAGTGTGTAGGTCCCAACATCCTCTTGTCATTTTTATGACCCCATGTCTTTATCAATCTTGGTTCTAAAGTTATACAAATTTTTATAATCAAGGTCAATACAGATCCTACTTTGTAGGTCACTACACACTTTTATTATTTCTGAAGATTCCATGTCCAGTTCTAAAGTTATACCAGACTTATGACAGAGGTCAAGGTCACTAGATCATTTGACATTGATACCGTTTTGTGTATGTCATCATCCTTTCATCATTTCTGAAGATCCCATATCTCTATCAGACCTGGTCCTTAAGTAATACCAATTTTATGTTCTAAGGTCAGATGTGAAGGTCACTATAGTCATTTGACCTTGATACTAATTTGTAGATTCTATCATCTTCTTATCATTCTTCTTATCAATTCCAATTTTTAATATATACGAGTTTGTATGTTAATTTGTAGATCTCATCCTTTCATCGTTTCAGAAGGACCCATGTTTCTATCAGACCTGGTTCTTAAGTAATACCAGTTTTATGTTCAAAGGTCAAGATCACTGGAGTCACTTGACTTTGATACTAGTTTGTAAGTCCTGTCATTCTCCTGCCATTTCTGAAGATTCCATGTCGCTATTAGTCCTGCTTTTAAAGGTAAAACAGTTTTTATGTTCATGGTCAGAGGTCAAGGTCACTGGAGTTACTTGACTTTGATACTGATTTGTAGGCCTGTCATTCTCTATTCATTTCTGAAGACCCCGGGACTTTTTTTTATCATATTTGTCAAGTTATATCTGTTGAAATTTGGAATAATTTTTCCCCATAGAGTTCAATTTAAAACCCCACCCCCATTTGATCCCCCCAAAATGTACCCTAACCCGCTTCTATCTGAAAAACCAGAGGCCCGTGGGCGACAACGCTCACCTGAGTCACCTTGGCTCATATCTAAAGATCTTTCCTATATATTCGCATGTAAAACTATGATCCCTATTGTGACCCCAACCTACTCCCGGGGGCCACGAATTTTTTCAAAATTGAATCTGGACTAGGTCAGGAAGCTCTCATGTGAATGTAAACTTTTCTGGCCCAGTGATTTTTCAGAAGATTTTTAATCATTTTCCTTATATATCTGTATGTAAAAATTGATCCCCTACTGGTGCCTCATCTTACCTCCAGGGGCCATGATTTTAATAAATTTGAATTTGCACAATATCGGGAAGCTTTCATGTAAATATCAGATTTTCTGGCTCAGCGGTTCTTGAGAAGATTTTTAAAGATTTTCCCTATATATTTGTATGTAAAAATTTGATCCCTTATTGTGGCCCCATCCAATTAGGTGTGGCATGCTAAAGATCCCACACTGCTCAATGGCCGTAATCACCGAGCAAAGGTCTAACTTTGAAGTTACTAGTCTTGGTGACGTCTCCATATGAGTTAAAAATTCTCGAGCGAGACGTTAAGCAAGATACAATCAATCAATCAACTCCCGGGGGCCATGATTTTAACAAACTTGAATATGCATTATGTCAGGAAGCTTTCGTGTAAATGTCAGCTTTTCTGGCTCAGTGGTTCTTGAGAAGATTTTTCCTATATATTTGTATGTAAAACTTTGATCCCCAATTGTGGCCCCATCCTACACCCGGGGCCATGATTTGAACAAACGTGAATCTGCATAAGCAACATTTTTCATCATAAAAACGTTTAGTCTACACACTGTATTTCCTGCAAATATACTTCTACTATTGCATCCAAACTTCTTAATTACAAACTTTGCAGTGCCTATATATATAGACCGTTTTATAGATAATCCACATATGTATTATTGTTCTTCGTCTTCAACTGGACATGTCATTAGTAATGGTTATCTTCTAGCATCCGAGTAATATTCACATTATCGGAGCACATGAGTGAGAGAAGGGCCGCCAATCTCTTTGATAATGTGAATTTTACGAGGATGCTAGAATATAACCGACATGTCACATATTTCAAAAGCTTCTCATTTTACATTTATTGAACCATACATTCAATACAATGGTAGATTGCCATTTACCCCACCTTTGACAAGTTAGTTGGGAGATCCTGAATAGTGATTGGCTCATTACGGTTACGTGAAGACGTGGGATATTCTATCCCATGTCACCGTCAAAATTTATACCAGGTTTCCTTGCGAGTTATCTTTCTTGTTGCATTTGTCAACAACAATGGCGGTCAAACGGTGTGCAAGTTTGGCAGCAGACGAGATCGAAAAAAAGAAGTCATTACTGATAATCACACTGGGTATATTTGCGCTGATGTATACATATAATGGTATTATGTATACGTATACTGGTATGATGTATACGTATAATGGTATGTTTGTCCAAGCAAAAGTTTGTTTAAATACAGTAGTCTTTGAACTAGGAACATTTATAATACGGTGTTGTCTGTAGTTCTGGTACGCAATAACCTCATGCATATTATCATAATAAGTCATCGGTGGGGTAAATGCGTTACCTAGCCATCTAGTGACCTGGTACGGGATGACACCAGGTCACTAAGTTTTATACCGGGCTCGGCTACGTCTCGCCCGGTATAGAACTTAGTGACCTGGTATCATCCCGTACCAGGTCACTAGATGACTAGGTATCTAATAATACCATCGTCGGACGATGCATGTGTATATAAAATTTAATACGCTTTACCCGTAAAACAGCAAAACTAACTTAACGAAAATTGATTATCCCTGTCAGTATCAATCACATATTGGTGGCTTCATAAATGAATTTTCAGGAATTTAATTCTACACATGTATTTGTACAAATGTTTTAAGAAAGCATACATAACACAAATATTAAAGTAGGAATAGGGTTAATGACTTGCATTAACAAACTCTTTATAAAATGAGAGAGAGAGAGAGAGAGAGAGAGAGAGAGAGAGAGAGAGAGAGAGAGAGAGAGAGAGAGCTATTTAACATTTCTGACTATTTATCATTACTGACTGCAAAAACGGTCACAGGTATGTGTATACATATATTTGTTACATAACACTTCTCGTCTGTTTCAATGCCCCCGACATCGATCGGCGCACAACCCGTGAAACAGCAAAAGTAACTTCACGAAAACTGATTATCCCTGTCTTGTTTCTATTGTGTAATTCTGATGTTAGTACCGCCCATGCGGTAACAAGGTGGGGGAGCTCGTTTTATCACATATGCGATAACAAGACCTTGTTGATGATAACCAGATACAATTCCTGAACAACAAAAGAAAATCACTGTAAATATATGACAATTAGTGATATCGATATAGTTGAAAATGAGAACATGAAATCATTTCTCACTTATTTTGAAAGGTCTAAAACTCAGAGAAATTCGTTCTTTCATTTGATGACAGAACTCTCAAATCCAATGTACGTGATAACGATCTAATTTGCCAATACAATATATCATTGGGTCAAATGCTTCTGACGTGTTTCATACCAACAGGAAACATTTTCCGATTTCACTCTGATAGATGTCGCCAGTTTTACAGGTGGTTATGCGTGCGCTTGATATCGCTGCGACGCTTGAATTCTTATTTTGTTTAAAGAGGACGTGACTAGTTTCTTTCTTTAACTTCGTTTTTGGTCGCAGATGTAAATAATAATGTATGATATACATGTATCCTAGCAAATTATTTTTTGTTGAAGTGATATGTATTGTAAACTAACAAAGGTCACTATAACTATAAGTACTAGTATACATTTCCAAGCTGTCTTCCTGTGTGAGAATGTTAAGATTCTTTTGATGTTTTGTTTGAATGTAAATGTATTATGCTTACCATTTTCACAGCATATACCGGTCTTTCCTGGTTTGCATGTACAGACATCACCAACGTACATGCCGTCGTTAAGACACTCCGTATTGCAAAATCTGTGTTCTATTCGCAATGGTTTCCAACAACGATCCTCTACTTCCTCTTCGCCCCATTCAGGTAAACCACAGATATCTCGCTTCCTGGTCTGTGACCCTCCGCCACATGACTGACTGCATGTTGTCCATTCTGACCACTGCAGCTGATCACATACTGTGACATTCTTGCAGCCTTTTGGAATAAGGACGGCACCCGTAAAAGCCAGAAAACACACAACTGACCACATTATATTTCTGGAACGGAATGACTTGCGATCATCTTCAACTTCGATATATATACGCTTCGAGGACGACCCGTTCTTGTTTGCTTTAAAAACGTTTTAATCAAAGTTAACCTGGAACAGATCGAAATCTGATCACTGTCCGTTATCTTTACATTTTCATGATAAGAATATTGATTGCATTTCTTTAAAATAGAACAAAGGTTAAAAGAAAAGTTAGTTATCTTTGTTTTTATAAACTTGAAACTATAAGAAAAGTATGTTTAAAGGTTACGAGAGTAGCGATCGATCTGTCTTTTTCAGGATAAGCTAACATTTGAATATATTCAGCTTATCGAACTTGTCATTGAGGCACAAGATAATTGATGTGTACCTCCTTTGTCCTGAGATGGAAAAATGAAATTCCCACAAGATAAACTGTGTTTTGTACATGTAACTGGCACCAGGACGTGTAAAACATTCCTGAGGCATTTACTATAGCAAGTTCATTTCTCATTTAGTGTATGGATCGATTGGTTGTTTTGGGTATAACGCCGTTTTGGCAATATTCCAGCTAATTTTGCGCGCCAAGGGGGTTCCGATCCCTCACACAGAACACTCTTTAAGGTCCCATTTGATGAATACCAAAGAAAAAATGTAAACAGGTAAAAGATATAACATTTCATCTATAAAAGCAGCTGTATCGTTAAGGCATTACGATTTTACCGTAACATTGTATGATGATATGTCTAAAAGTCATTTTGTTGATTACACATTAACAAGAGGCCCATAGGCCTTATTGCACACCTGTGCATTAGTTAAAAATATCATTAGCTCCAAGGGTATGACATCTACAAAAATTCTGTTCAACATATATAAGCTAAATTCTAATATTCAGCTACAATATAAATGGAGATGTGTTCCTAAAACTTAAATTACCCAGAAAGTGCCAATATTTATGAAAGGCTTTACATAATATGACATATGTAACACTAACACGATATGACGAATTTGGACACGTCTTAGAATCAAAATCCTGGGGATGCGAAATTCACAATTTTGGTACACCCTTTTCATCAATATGCATTTATTGTTTATACCATATCAACAAATTGAAGAAGCCTTTCAAATGATGAGCACAATAATCACTACAATAATGTTGGTTCCACTCTGGTTTAATTGATTGTACATGTATATCCCACTCCAGAATTGTTCACCCATATGGAGACGTTACCTTTGCCGGTAAAAGGCTGCAACATTTACGCCTATGTTCGGCGCTTACGGCCTTTGAGCAAGGAGAGATCTTTATCGTACCACATCTGTTGTGACACAGGGCCTCAGTTTTTACGGTCCCATCCGAAGGCCCCATAATTTAGTCGTATATTACGACCAGCAAGGGTACTGAGGACCTATTCTAACCCGGATCACCAGGGGATGGTCCCACTCTGGAACTATAATATATATATGTATACACACACACACACACACACAAACACACACACACACACACAAACACACACACACACACACACACATACATACATATATATATATATATATATATATATATATATATATATATACAAAGCACTAAAATGACCATCTAACGAACAACACAGTGAATTGTAAATTTTTTGGGAGGGACCTATCCTTTCTTCAGGACGATAGAATATTTACATAGTAAAGTAAGGCAACTAAAACTAAACTACAACCGCTTAAAACAAACAAAACGTCTACATATCAAAATGATCGAGTGTAACATGTGGCAATAGAAAAGATTTGATTTGATCCCACGTAGGACTGATTAGTTCAGTTTAGTCATGACGCTCGATGGTCAGTTTTAAATCGAGAAAGGCTACTGACCGACATCTTGATGGTATAGGGGTTTCAACAATCTCAAGTAAAGTCAGCATTTCGCAAATACTATGGTCGTTATAATGATCTAGTTATCCAATAGAATCTGTCAAGTACTGTATGACATGTTTGATACGAATTGTAGATACACTGATTTTGAATACGGATTATTCCGTTTACCTGATAAAGATATAGAGTCCACATCGAGTTTGACCAGTCAACAGGGGATGCTTACTCCTCCTAAGCACCTTATCCCACCTCTGGTATATCAACAGGTCCGTTTTTTGCCCAACTCTTTGTATTTATAATACGACTTATGCGATTGGTCACTGTTCGTTATCTCCACCGTTTCTTTGAGGAGTCAAACATTTTCATAAACAAATCTTGAAATTCACCACAGCAGGGCCAAGGTGACTCTGGTGAGCAATGTGGCCCATGAGTCTCTTGTTGGTAAAGGTCAAAATGTGCATAATCCCTCCATTGCCATAAATTTTCCTATCGACCAACCCAACAGTTTTAGGTGTGGTCCACAATGATCTGTGCTGGGTGATCTGTGCTGGGGTTCAAAATGAGGGGACGTCTCGATATGATTGAACATTCTCGATAGAGACGTTAAACAAGATACAATCAATCAATTAAAATGGGATCTGTGATTTGATTGATTGATTGATTGCTTTGATTTGAACATATCTTATTATATAAGTGCATATACAAACGGTTTGAACACAAATTCTTTCAACTTCTTTCAGGGAATCTGCAGAAGCACTTATGAGCTGTTGTTCATTGTGGGTTGTCAATGATATTGCAAATTGCAACCCACCTGGATTGCTGAAACTTCATTCAAGTGGAATGTTTTTATATGCAGATTTCTATCTTAACTTCTTATGATTTTGCAACCAAAATTAAGAAGATTGAATGATTCTAGATTGTCCACTGCATTTTTCCCATTTACAAGATTTTGAAAATGAAAAAATACTTAGAAAATTTAAATAAAGGGATTATTTGTATCCTTTCACTGTCAATTCATTTTTGTTTTCATTTTATTCTGAATAGACTGAAGTGGAAAGTGAAAGTGATGAATGTGAACACTGGGACATACGAACAGGTTTATTGGCGAGTGCATTGGGTATAGCAGTTCAGTCATCCCCAACGAAGAAGAAGAATTGCTTTGTTCTACGCTGTGTATGGTAAGATATACATTCAAGGACTACGTCACGTTGGTGACGATGGAGTGAAATGTCTATTCAATTTGAACTCGGGTCCGAGAGCATAGAATATGTTACACTGACGAAAACGAAGAAAATCAAGAATAATTTAGGAAAACACATTTCTTTAGATAAAGACATACACAAATAACTTAAGAAAGTACATAAACTCAACCGATCGAATCCCCTAAACTACAGAAAGAAAGATGAAGTAGGATAACCGTGTTCCTTTGGTGGTAAACTATTCTAAAGGACTTGTTACACCTTAAACTATCGCCCCATTTCCAAATCGTGGCCAGCGACGATTTGGGATGACATCTAGTGATCAGTCATTCAAAAACTTACTTTGTTAAACACCACTCTGATTCCACGCACAAATACTCTGAAGTTGAAATAAAAAAATATGCTAGAGTTCCTCATTGACAATATCTTCGTGGTCTTTGGTGATCAGGTCTTCCAACAGTCTGTTGGAATTCCCATGGGCACGAATTGTGCTCCTTTGTTAGCTGACCTGTTTTTATATTCATATGAAGCAGAATTTATTCAAAAACTTCTACGTGAGAAGAAAAAATCTCTCGCTGTGACCTTCAGTTCGACTTTTAGATATATCGATGACGTTTTGTCTATTAACAATGATAGCTTTCATTCATATGTCGATTTGATATATCCCTGTGAGCTCGAAATAAAGGACACCACAGAGTCGTCCACTTCTGCTTCATACTTGGATATTTTATTGAAAGTAGACATTAACGGCAAACTAACTACTCAACTGTATGACAAACGGGATGATTTCAGCTTCTCCATCGTCAACTTCCCACATTTATGTAGCAATATTCCATTATCACCTGCATATGGTGTTTATATATTTCAACTGATTCGATATGCAAGAGCTTGTTCTGGGTATAGTCAGTTTTTAAATCGAGGTAAGCTACTGACAAACAAGTTGATGGTACAGGGATTTCAACAGTCTCGATTGAAGTCAGCATTTCGCAAATTCTATGGTCGTTATAACGATTTACTTCGTCAATACAACCTCGCATTGGGTCAAATGCTGTCTGACGTGTTTCATACCGATTGTTAAGCCGTTCTTGGCACACTGATTTTGACTGTGGATAACTCCGTTTACCTGATCAGGATATGGGGCCCACGGCGGGTGTGACCGGTCAACAGGGGATGCTTACTCCTCCTAGGCACCTGATCCCACCTCTGGTGTGTCCAGGGGTCCGTGTTTGTCCAACTATCTAATTTGTATTGCTTGTAGGAGTTATGAGATTGATCACTGTTTGTTATCTTCACCTTGTATTACCCCAAATCGTCGCCCGGCATCCGAAATTGTCGCCGGGGTGCACTATCATTTAGGGGCGACGCTTTGGGATGTACTACTGTACACCCCAAATCGTTGCCCGACCTAAATCGTCACCCGTTAATATTTTATTGACGTTTTAAGGATAGATTACACAGAAGTTATTTCATTGTACACCCTCTTATATGGGATACATAGGTCTCACTTGGTCTATTTGTCTGTCGGTCCACACCCATACCTCTGGTGTTTGTAATTTTCTATGTAGATTACAAGTGATCCTCTGACATGCCTCACCTAGATGAAAATTCTGGAATGAGAGCTTAAAGCTCCGCGAACTGTGCACAATTGTCAGCAGCTGTGCAATATCTCTGGTGTTTATGAAGCACATGCAATCTCTTGGTCGCGAGCTCAAAGCACTGCGAGCTGTAATCATAGCGAAATATTTTCGACTGCCACTTTGGTGTTTGTGAACCAATTGAGCTAAAATTTTGTATGTAGGTTATATGGGTCTAAGTACATAGGTTTCATTTGTGTGTTTGTTTGCTTGTTTGTTCATTTACTTATTTCGAGAGACAGCGCAACAAGTTAAACAAGCAAACATATTGAGAAATCATGAGGAAGGATGGGTGTTTCTCGAGGACGGGTGACGATTTGGGGTGCAACAGGATTTTCCAATATCAATGAAAAGTGAAGATAATGAACAGTGATCAATCTCATAACTCCTATAAACAATACAAAATAGAGAGTTGGGCAAACACGGCCCCTGGATATACCAGAGTTATACCAAAGGTGAAAACAAAAAATTTAAAAACCGTCAAAAATTCTGACCGCCTCAAGACTGATTTTAGGAATATGTCCATAGTGGTTTTTAGATGAGACAAAATTAAAAGACATTCTGGAACATAACAAGCACAATAATATATTTGTTTAGAAAAGCAAATTTATGCGAACCGTGTGGTGCTAAAACGTGTACTTTATGTCAACACGTCATTAAAACTAATCAATCTGAGGACTGTAACGGAAGCAAATATCATATCAAAAATTTTATCCAGCAATGTAGTTTATGGAGTATTTTGAAAACATGCAAGAAAACTGTAGATGTGGAAGAAACTGGGGAATCTTTATACCAAACGAATGTTTTGAATTTGTCATTTATTTGACGAGAAACTGATGACCCTGACGGGCCTGTTGCTTATAATTTCTGTAAAGATTCTCATAGTATTGACGATTATTCTATAATAAGAATTGAAAAACGTCACAAAGATTACATTTTTCGTCGTATTAAGGAAAATTGATAGAATAAAAATTGAATACTTATGTACCATTCGGAATAAACAAAATGGAACGTTTTTGTTTTACGACGGGTGCATGAAAATTTGCAAAGGACTTGCATCCCAATAATTTAGAAAAGAAGTTTAAATGCCAATAAAAGTAAAAAATAATTTCTGTCGACCCTGTGATGTTCAAATCTAATCGTTGTTCTTGAATGAAATGTAAATATAATGTACCGTGATCAATCTCATAACTCCTATAAGCAATACAAAATAGAGAGTTGGGCAAACACGTACCGTATCATTTGTGCTGATAGTCATACAAAGGTACATTACTGGATCCAGTAAGTGCTCTACCAAGCCCCTATCTTTGCTAATAATATTAACAGCTGTGAAGGAGAAACTTTATACTTTAATACTGTGCAACTAAATATGCCATAAGTGGTTTTAATCAAATGTAGATTCTAAAAATTCTAAAGAAATTTTAATTAACTTAAAGACACAAAACTTTTCCCAAATCAATAACATGAAAACCTATGTCTTTTCATCACTTTAACGACCATTCCACGCGATAAAATAAAGACTAGACTTTTTAACATCATAAACAGTTGCTTCAACAAAAAATGTAAAAAGGAAATATTCATATCTAGTGATAAGTTATCCAAAAAATTGCTTTGTTAAACACCACTCTGATTCTACGCACAAGTACTCTGAAGTTGGAAAACAAATATGCTAGAATTCCTCATTGCCAATATCTTCGTGGTCTTTGGTGATCAGGTCTTCCAACAATCTGTTGAAATTCCCATGGGCAAGAATTGTGATCCTTCGTTAGCTAACCTGTTTCTGTATTTATATGAAGCAGAATTTATTTTAAAAAAGTGAAATAAAAGACACCACAGAGTCGTCCACTTCATACTTAGATATTTTATTAAAAGTAGACATTAACGGCAAACTGACAACTCAACTTCATGACAAACGGGGTGATTTCAGCTTCTCCATCGTCAACTTCCCATATTTATGCAGAAATATTCCATTATCACCTGCATATGGTGTTTATATCTCTCAACTGATTCGATACGCAAGAGCCTGTTCTGGGTATAGTCAGTTTTTAAATCGAGGCAAGCTACTGACAAACAAGTTGATAGTACAGGGGTTTCAACAGTCTCGATTGAAGTCAGCATTTCGCAAATTCTATGGTCGTTATAACGATCTAGTTCGTCAATACAACCTATCAATGGGTCAAATGCTGTCTGACGTGTTTAAAACCGATTGTTAGGCCGTTCTTGGCACACTGATCAGGGCATAGGGCTCACGGCGGGTGTGACCTGTCGACAGGGGATTCTTACTCCTCCTAGGCACCTGATCCCACCTCTGGTGTATCCAGGGGTCTGTGATTGCCCAACTATCTATTTTGTATTGCTTGTAGGAGTTATGAGATTGATCACTGTTCGTTATCTTCATCTTTCACAAGTAGATAAGTATGATTGATTGATTGATTGTTTTGCTGTTTTCCGCCACACTCAAGAATTTTTCAGTAATATGGTGGCGCCCAGTTTTTATTGGTGGAAGAGAGAACCAAGATACAATGTACCTGGGAAGAGACCACGGACCTTCCGAAAGTAAACAGGGAAACTTTCTCACTTAGTCGAGTGGGATTCGAACCAGAGGTGAGAGGCCGTGTGATTTTGAGCACGATGCACTAACCACTTGGTCACGGAGGCCCCTTATATAAGTATGGTAAAATCAATCATAACTAGGTTGTAAAATATAGAAAATGAATGTGTTTTTGCCAATCAGAGTCTGTCCAAGAGAAAAAACCCAAGTATTCCACTGATTCATAAATTCGTTATCTTTGCACTGTTGAGTTGCAGTATACTTAAGTGTACTTTTATCTCATACGTGTGGTGTATATTGAAAGTGAGATAAAGCATTATCTTTATCACACGCCCGTTTGATAAAGCACTTCCGGTCCGAACTACTGTTGACACTGTCCCCGCGTGGATGACATATTTTCTGTGTTCATGCATATCCATGCATGGAATAAAGCGTGAAACGTATTATTCTGTATTTATTTAGAATTTCTTTTATAGCAAAATTAAAATGATGTTTACCCCACTGACATATAATTCAACTTACCGGTCACAAAAATGCCAACTCGGTCTGTAAGTACTCAAAACATACGATCAGAAAACAAAGATATGTGCACACTATTATCATCGACAAGGAATCGACCGCCTACTGGACAAGCCTAATCGAAAGTACCTCGACATGCTGCGGTACCAAGTATTCACAAGCACAGTCTCTTTTTTCTGGAGCATATTAAATGTAACAAATCTCAACAGCTTTACTTACTAAGTTAGCCCTATTTAAAGTGCCTTAGAATTTCTTCTCGCCCTCAGATCCAAAGAAACAATGTAAATAAAATACAAATGCACAAACACTTCTACTTTTCATTGTAAACTGTTGAACATTCTAATAACGCTGCATTAAAATATCACTTCTATCAATCGTTAGTTCAATTCGTTATTACATTTGTTTATTTCAAAACGACGATGACATCAAACTTTTATCAGAAGGTCAGTACTACGTCAAAAAATAAATACTCTGTCAATAGTTGTTACTTTGTTGGAATGGCAAAACTATTACTAATTATATAAACTATAATCTCTTCTAAAACAATTTTCATCCATGGTTTCTTTTATAAAAATGCCCTTTTGTACTGTATATTAATGGTTTATAAGCGCAATATTTTTCCCCGCGCAAAGTAGAAAGATTAAGCACGACGTCTGAGCCACGGATTCAAAACAAATTCAATCAGCTGTTTCTACCATACTGGGGATCATCTCAAACTTAAGTGAAAAGAAGACGCATGAGATAAATAGAACATCTATAATTGCGTATTTTGATATTTGGTTTATCCAACTCGTTGATATGGTGTATTTATTCGCTCGGCAAGCCTTGCGAATAAATACTCCATATCAACTCGTTGGATAAACCAAATATCAAAACACGCAATATAGATATCGTCTATATATGTGTTTTAAGATATCAGCAGTTCCTGGATTGTTGCTGACAGCTTTTCCTGTATATGTATAATTTGATAATTAACAGACTAATGCTTATTTCTTCAGAACTAGTGATTCCAAAAGTAAAAGTTTTTAATCTAATGTATTATTTATACCTTTTGCATTAGATAAAGTTATGGTAGATCTTAGAAGCTCTTGTACTTTTGGACAATCCCAAAGCAGATGAAGTTTCTTCGTTATTTTTGCACAATTGTGTGTCTTTCCCTATTTTAAATGAAAAAAGCAAAAGTGAGCAAGCTCAAATACCCCACGCTCCAAAAGTGCTTGACAATGCCTCACATAATGAATGGCGATTCTATGCATTACTGCAATAATAGGACAGATGAGCTCGAAATTCTAATATCAAAAGGGGCATAACTCCCAGAAAACTTATTGAATAAAAATTTCCTAGTAATATGCAGATATACACAGAGTGTCCTTATTAACTACAAAGTTTCATGAAATTATGTTGAGCGGTATCAGAGGAGCTGCGCTGACAAGAACAGGACCGACAGGCTCGAAATTCTAAATTCAAAATGGACTTAACTCCCAGAAAAATTATTGGATAAGAATTTCCTGGGAATATGCACATCTACACAGTGTGTCCTTATTAACTACGAAGTTTCACGAAATTCTATTGAGCAGTCTCAGAGGACTTGCGCTGACAACAAAGGGACTGACGGACTGACAGACGGGTCAAAACCATTATACCCTCCACGTGGAATATAATAAGGATGCATGTTTGGTTAAAATGTACCTGTTAATTCTAAACTGTAACCACTGCAATTCAGAATTTTTTTGTACATTGAAAAGGATGTGATTAAATATTTTCCCATTGAGAATCTGAAATTTCAAGAAGCTTTCCCCATTTCATTTCTCCTAATGGTACTATGGTCTCTACAATTAAATATTGTAAATATGTTTTGTTCATTTTTACTTCCACAAAATATTCTAATATTAAGAGGCACAATAGGTTTGGGATTGTTGGTTTTCATTCGAATTCTTTGAATGGTACAACTTGTTTTTATAGAACTTTGGAGGGAAGCATATATTCAAAAAAAATGTTTTAATCTTATAAGTTTTCTGTAAATTTTCTAAAGAATAAAAAGATCCCTCTTCCTCAAGTAAATCTTATATGTACACTCCTTAAACCACTTTTATAGAAAACTGTTTTATTTCCAATATTGATTTTGTTGTTATTCCATATTGGCTGGCTCATAAAATTCACACCAGGATTGAACTTTTATTATATCTTGAACTATCTGACATGCAGTAATGGTATCTTTCCAGAAAGCATTGTTAATGTCTTTTTTACCACATTTTTTACAACATTTAATCAGATTCTGTTTTAATTAGTGTTTCTAAGGAGACAATTATATTTATCAAGACTTCCCATTTTGTGTCTTGAGAATATAATTTTTTTCATCCAAGATAATTTTAATTATACGATGTAGTTATTTATGTCTGTCATTTTTAGTCCATCATTTACATAGTCCAACATTTCATGCTTTCTTTTGAGTTTCTAAACCTTAAACTGCCATAAAAGGTTTTTTAAAAATTCATTAAGATTCTTTATAAAGCTATTCGAAGGAGAAGGTAGTGAAATAAAAAGATGATTCAATTGTGAAATAAGCAATGATTGAATAAGAGTTATTAGTTTTACATTCTACCAAGTGGTGTTATGTCGTTTATGGTCTTTTGTATTAAATATGTCTACGACTGCGCTTCCGCCTTTGAGTATTTGGAAAGAGTCCCATGCAAGGTGAAGATAACGAACAGTGATCAATCTCATAACTCCTACAAGCAATACAAAATAGATAGTTGGGCAAACACGGACCCCTGGACACACCAGAGGTGGGATCAGGTGCCTAGGAGGAGTAAGCATCCCCTGTTGACCGGTCACACCTGCCGTGAGCCCCATATCCTGATCAGGTAAACGGAGTTGTCCGCAGTCAAAATCAGTGTGCCAAGAACGGCTTAACAATCGGTATGAAACACGTCAGACAGCATTTGACCCAATGCGAGGTTGTATTGACGAACTAGATCGTTATAACGACCATAGAATTTGCGAAATGCTGACTTCAATCGAGACTGTTGAAATCCCTGTACCATCAACTTGTTTGTCAGTAGCTTACCTCGATTTAAAAACCGACTATACCCAGAACAAGCTCTTGCATATCGAATCAGTCGAGATATATAAACACCATATGCAGGTGATAATGGAATATTGCTACATAAATGTGGGAAGTTGACGATGGAGAAGCTGAAATCATCCCGTTTCTCATACAGTTGAGTTGTCAGTTTGCCGTTAATATCTAATTTCAATAAAATATCTAAGTATGAAGCAGAAGTGGACGACTCTGTGGTGTCCTTTATTTCGAGCTCACAGGGATATATCAAATCGACATATGAATGAAAGCTATCATTGTTAATAGACAAAACGTCATCGATATACATGTATCTCAAAGTCGAATTGAAGGTCACAGCGAGAGATTTTTTCTTCTCACGTAGAAGTTTTTGAATAAATCCTGCTTCATATGAATATAAAAACAGGTCAGCTAACAAAGGAGCACAATTCGTGCCCATGGGAATTCCAACAGACTGTTGGAAGACCTGATCACCAAAGACCACGAAGATATTGTCAATGAGGAACTCTAGCATATTTTTTATTTCAACTTCAGAGTACTTGTGCGTGGAATCAGAGTGGTCCCATCACATTTGTTATATAGTTGGCCTTGTATCGTAGAAGGATCAATAACCACAGGTCTTCCATTTAAACTAAATAACCCATTGCCGAGCATTTCAATTTCACAGGACACAAATGGGAATACATGGTAATAGTGGCTATTGACTAATGTGGAGATAAAAAAAAAAACAGTGAGAAATTGTGGATAGACTGAATAGACAGAAGTCATTCCGCCCCAATGGCATGAACAAACCCAATTACTTCACCAGAGTGAATGTGGCCTAGCATCCCCTAGTTATTACTCAGTGTTCTGTTTGTTTTACACTTCCCTTTTTGCCGTATATTTCTAGTAACTGCATCATCATTAGCTGTCAATTTGATAAAAAAATTTATTTATTCTTTATTATTTATAATATTTTTATTTAGTCCCCCTAATTATTATTTTCTTCACGTTTTTACTATACTCCTATGTCACATTGTATTGCTTTATAATTCTATTTATTTTTTTCATTTTATTTTATTTCTTATCACAGTTTAAGACTAGTTTTATAAGGGGTTGCACCTCCAGATACGAACTACTCATTATAAGCCGTCATTAGAACAAGTAAACACCGCTTAAGTATATTGATTACTCGTTGTCTGGGTTTTTTTTTAACTTTATCCAGTAAGACTGATTAGTTCAGTTCAGCCTTGACGCTCGATCAGAACAGACTTCTCTATTGCCACATATTACATTCGATAATTTTAATATATAGACATTTTATTTTTATCAGCTTTTCTAGTGTAGCTGTAGTGCTAGTTTCCTTTTCTATTTAGTTTTTTTATGTAAATATTCTATAGTTCACTCTTGTTCGTGTCGTTGGGTTGACAAATTGATTATCGGTTATCATATACATGTAATTTTAATTGCATGACAAGCGAGACATCTTCCAGTACATTGTTTTTCTGATAAGCAATACGCAAATGTGTAATTAGAGGATGACTGAAATGTATGTGGAGAGAGAGAGAGAGAGAGAGAGAGAGAGAGAGAGAGAGAGAGAGAGAGAGAGAGTGAGTGAGAGAGAGAGAGAGCACGGTGTAGATACAATTTGACGGATCTAAGCCAATGCCATTTTTTTCTTTCGAAAAGACAACTTCAAATAATATGATACGAATTTCAGATGTTAAATGTATATGTTTATCGATGCTTGATCTTAGAAAACAATTAGTTTTGATAATCCCCGATTTGTGTCTTGAATCAGGGGATCAGGGGTATATTATCTATTAAAATGCAGATTACATGACACACAAATACAATGACAGGATGTTTTTTGAACAAACGTTTGGGGTTTTAAAAATGTCTTGTTTAACATTTAAAACCGATAATACATTACTCATGCATGTACATGCATAATGGTCAAATGTTTCTTTACAAAATGCATATCTTGGTGATCTTTTTGTATTGAAAGACTTATTGAATACATTGTTGTCGTATAAAACCAAGATTTTAGAGCTGATTGTGAAACGTTGTGGAGAATTGTGAAATATCACATTTTGTTGAAGTTAAGTTTTACAGATGTATCTAAAATGAGTTACACAATGAATACATACGAAATATTACCAAAACTAAAGAATCATATGCGGAAATTCTGGATTGCAAAACATCAAGGTATAGATAGCATGTTTATAATAATTCATTATGGCATATACTAAGTGTTTAGTATGTATTGAATGTAAATATTCCATCTTCCTGAGGAATGGACAGGTCGTCCCGAAAATTTGACCATTCAGAAGTGTTTAGTATATATATATATATATATATATATATATATATATATATATATATATATATTGAAATAATCTTAAATATCAAAACTGTGATAAAAGATTTGAGATCAATAATCAGGATTAACTCAAAGTTACTAGCTTTAGGCGAAATGTCACAAATTTTGATGTATGCATCACGCTTATCTGCTACCGGATTCAAGACAGCCAACTTTAATTGAGGGTGCTTTATCATACCAAAGCTTACCGTGACGTGCTACTACACTTTCCAATATCGTGCCGATGGAACACTATCTACCTATATACATGTACATGTATGTAAGTTATACTTTGTAGGTTTCGGAAATCAAGCGCTAGCATCGATATATTTCCAGAAAATGAAACTTAAATCTAGTGCTAGCATCGATATATATCCAGAAAGAAAAAAAGAAACTTAAATCTATACTGTATGTATGCAAGGACTAATTCACATGAATACTATTATAGATTTATCCATAACATGCGCGCATAATAAAAAAAAATTCCGAAGTAATACTGATGTGTACGGATAATTAACAACATTTGCTTTTAACAAACTTTCTTTATACGTACTAAAATGGACTTTGAATTTATTTTTTACGGACGTAAAATTACATGTACCAGCTGACAAAGCTTGCAACAACATTATTTTTGTATCTAAGGATTTTTATAAACAAACTTGACATTACTTCCACGTTTGGTAATCCTACTTACACTCCAACTGCCGTTTCAAAAGATGAAATTCTTCAAATCATTGCTTCAATTTTAAACACAGTTAATATTCCAGTCAATGGGACGGGTAAATATGAGTTACCGTACCTACACTGGATTCCGTAACTTACAAGTCATCCAAAATATTACTTTGTTAATCACCAGTCTGATACTACGCACAACTAATCTGAAGTTGATATTCAAAATATGTTCTTCATTGAAAATATCTTCGTACACTTTGGTGATCATGTCTTCCAACAGTCTCTTGGAATTTATATGGGCACTGATTGTGTTCCATTGTAAGCTGACCTGTTTTCATATTTCCGTGAGGCAGATTTATTCAGACGCTTCTACATGTGAAGGAAACATATTTTGCTGAAAGGTGAAGATAACGAACAGTGATCAATCTCATAACTCCTATAAGTCATGAACAAACATATATCGAGCGAAAAGTATCCTCGAAGACAGACTCGACGTTTGGATATATCGACGACGTTTTATCTATTCACAATAATCATTTTCATTTATATGTTGATTCAATATAATATCCCTATGGACTAGAAATAAAAGACACCGCAGAGGCCACCATATCTGCTTCCTACTTAGATATTCTATTGAACGTCGATATTAAGGGCAAAATAACTATTCGACGTTATAATAAACTTGATGACTCCAGCTTCTCCATCGTCAACTTCCCATATTTGTGTAGCAATATTCCTTTATGACCTGTATATAGTGTTAATGTCGCAACTCATTCGATACACTAGAGCTTGTTCTACGTATGATCATTTTTAAATCGAGGCAGGTTGGTGAGAAAAAAGTTTATGTTACAGGGCTTTCGACAGTCTTTTCCCGTGCTTCTCGATAATTCTTGACATGTGTATAATAAATACCAAGTATGTTCCGACATAACAGCAAAACATTCATGATAGCGAATGCTGTCATTTCATTGGTCATATGCGAAAGGTGAAATAACATGACCTCGAACACAATGCTATCAGATCCTTCTCTAGTGTTAAGTTTAAAGAATATCATTTTAATCAGATTGTTTTATTTCTCTCTAAAAGTCCTCAAATGACATTTGTCTAGCTTAGATATATTGACCCAGAAGCAATGAGATTTTCTTGATAACAAAGCTTTACCGGTGGTACCAAACCAATCGAACCATAAAATACAGCCTCTAGGGTGTGTAAAAGGTTTTTCTATGAAGTACCCATGTGACCTTTTGACACCCTCAATCAACAGAATTCTTCCTCTCTTGAATACAATCATATGCAAAGTATAAAATCAATCGAGAAAAAGCATCTACAAGCTCAGTGTTACACACACACATGAATGATCCCGTTATTGTATGCCCTCTAGCAGTGCATGGCCAGGGGATAATATATCATTATAATGACCACACAATGTGCAAAATGCTGATTTTAAACGAGAATATTGACACTCATGTAACGGCAACTTCTTTGCCAGTAGCCTGTCACGGTTTAAAACTGAAACTGCTCTCGCGTATTGTATCAGTTGAGTGGCATACACACCATATGCATGCGATAAAGGAAAATTAATAAACGGATATGGGAATCTGATGATAAGAAAGCTAAAGTTACTCCAGCCCCTATGGCAAATGTTGAGTTCTTTGTTTTTGGTTAACATCCATATCAATTTTTTGAGAACTATTTACATATACAGTGCACGACACGCGTTTTATAAACCTCTCCGTGGAAAGACCACGGTGGAAAATTAACGGAGATACACTGCGTCCTCCGTGTTCCACGGTGTGTGTAATTTGTGAATACACACAGCTTCTAGGAGCTTTTGTTGTGGCCATTGGCGCCTTGCAGGAAGTTGCAGGTGTGAAAATGTGCCAAAGGCTAAATAATCATGATAAAGGTGGAATTTTAAGAAAGGAAAAAATGTCAATATCCCCCCCCCCCCCCGATACTTCTGTTTTACATTACAACCCCTGGGGTCGAGGCCTCTGCTGGTCGACTATTAGACCCCAGGGGGTCTCTACAGCCCAGTAGCTAAGTACTTCGTTACTAGTTTGAAAATACGGATGTATATTTAATTGCTGTTATAAAATTTAGAAATTCATTTCAAAATTAAGGATTATCTCCCTCATGCATAGCTCTTATCCTTTGGCGACTTTGGCTCCAGTTTTTGGCACTCTAGTTTTCCATTTAGCTCTTACAAGTTTATTGTTATTTCGGATTTCCAAAATTTCGGCTTGAGCATCACTGAAGAGACATCGTTTGTCGAAATGTGCATCTGGTGCATCAAATTGGTACCGTATAAGATTTACATTATATTGTTCTTCAGCATTTTGAACCAATTATAACGATACTAAACGCTATATAATATGTTTTTGAGAAAACTTGGTTGTGAAAATTTTTCTTTTAAGTACTCTAATCCCTTTCTTCATTAAAATATTCTTAAATTCTATGTTCAACAATAATGCGTACTGCAGGCAATTCCTGTTTTGAATGCGAATTAGTATATTCAGTAAATGAAAAGCATACATGTGCAACATCTAATAGAGATATTCAATAATTAGTCTCTCTCTCTCTCTCTCTCTCTCTCTCTCTCTCTCTCTCTCTCTCTCTCTCTCTCTCTCAGAAAAATGCGGTGCTTAAGGTACGTAATATTACTTGCATCATATTGTGTTAATATGCATCTTGACAAATATAACTTGATCCGATATAGGAATTGCAGCATTGTTGAAATTAACAAAATGCAATTAATTTATTAGTTACAGTACCTGTACTGGATTCCTAAACTACATAAAAACCCTTACAAACAAAGATACATTGCTGGATTCAGTAAGTGCTCTACCAAGCCCTTATCTTTGCTCCTCACAACATTAACAGCTGTGAAGGAGAAACCTCAAACTTGCTGTGCGACTACAAATGCCAGAAGTGGTGTTAATCAAATGTGGATTCTAAAAAATTCTAAAGAACTTTTAGTAAACTTGAAATCGCAAAACTTTTCCCAAATCAATAAGATCGAACCCTATTACTTTTCAACACTTTACACGACCATTTCTCACGATAGATTAAAGACTATACATTTTGACATCATAGACAGTTGCTTCTTCAACAAAAATAGAAAAGGGAAATATTCATATCTAGTGATCAGTCATCCAAAAACTTACTTTGTTAAACACCACTCTGATTCCAAGCATATGTACTCTGAAGTTGAAATAAAAAACATGCTAGAGTTCCTCATTGACAATCTCTTCGTGGTCTGTGGTGATCAGGTCTTCCAACAGTCTGTTGGAATTCCCATAGGCACGAACTGTGCTCCTTTGTTAGCTTACCTGTTTCTATATTCATATGAAGAAGAATTTATTTAAAAACCTATCCCCGAGAAGAAGAAATCTCTTGTTGTGGCCTTCAATTCGACATTTAGATATATCGATGACGTTTTGTCTATTAACAATGATAACTTTCATTCATGTAAAACTTATACGGTACCAATTTTGATGCACCAGATGCGCATTTCGACAAATAATGTCTCTTCAGTGATGCTCAACCGAAATGTTTGAAATTCGAAATAACTATGAAGTTTTAGAGCCTTATAACTTTCATTCATATGTCGATTCGATATATCCCTGTGAGCTCAAAACTAAATACTTAGATATTTTATTGAAAGTAAACATTAACGACAAATTGACAACTCAACTATATCACAAACGTGATGATTTCAGCTTCTCCATCGTCAACTTCCCATTTTTATGTAGCAATATTCCATTATCACCTGCATATGGTGTTTATATCTCTCAACTGATTCGATACGCAAGAGCTTGTTCTGCGTATAATTAGTTTTTAAATCGAGGCATGCTACTGACAAACAAGTTGATGGTACAGGGGTTTCTACAGTCGCGATTGAAGTCAGCATTTCGCAAATTATATGGTCGATAAAACGACCTAGTTCATCAATACAACCAATCATTAGGTCAAATGCTGTCTGACGTGTTTGGTACCGATTGTGAGGTCGTTCTTGGCACTGATTTTGACTACGGATAACTCCGTTTACCTGATCAGGATATAGGGCTCACGGCGGGTGTGACCGGTCGACAGGGGATGCTTACTCATCCTAGGCACCTGATCCCACCTTTGGTGTGTCCAGGGGTCCGTGTTTGCCCAACTATCTATTTTGTATTGCTTATAGTAGTTATGAGATTGATTAGTGTTCGTTATCTTCACCCATGTAAACAAAAACATGGCACGAGCCTTGTTTACATAACAAATAATTGTGAGCTATGTATCTCCCATATACCTCGACAATTGACATTCAAATGTTTGCTAACCATTAGAAATGCCTAAGGTAAGCATACTAAACATCAAAAATGGAAAAATAAATTTTGAAAATGTTCATCTCAAATCGTGTCCATGGCCCTTTAATGCTATCAATACTAAATTGAAACTAAACATATAATTATTTAAAAGGAGCAGTTATTCCCTTTAGCAGTAAGAAATTCCATGATACTAGGAATTAAAAACATGAAGAGGTTTTATTACCAAGATGATTAAATATCTTAGATTTGAAAGACTTCTTTAATTTTGCTGATACTATATTAAAATCAAAAGGGAGAGGGGGTGTACTAAATTTGTGAATTTCGCAACCTCAAAGGTAGATGTTCCAAGCCAAGAGCGGGATAAATATGGGAAACTTATTACAGATTTCGTAGACATGTCAGGATTAATGATACTTTTACCTAATACTCAGGTAAATGTCAAGGCCCGTATGTCTCTTATCAGAGTAGATTCTCAAATTATTTGTGATAATAAATTCATTTGCATGCTAGAGACATATCACAAATTTTCATTGTTTTCTATATGTATATTTCAGAAGAGGTTTCTGCTTCCGAGAAAAACAGATTGCTAATGAAAAATACTGAGGAACTTTGGGGATTTCTGGAATTAGCCATTGGTACAGAAAATGACGTTCAAATTCGGAGGAACGTTCTTGAATTGTTCATGGAAGTGAAAAACGCTTCACAGGTTGCTAGGAATTATTTGTCTGGGAGTATAAATGAAGGATTCATATTTCCCTGGAGTGATGTTGATGTCATGACTGCCTGTTTGGCTTGGGATGTTGTCATACAAGGGAAAGGGTACACAAGCACACACTCTTTATTTCAAGCTTCTGATGTGGACTGTCATCCAGGGTTTTGCAAACTGCTACGGAATCCATACTATTGTTCATATAGTACAGATATAAATGTTGGTGCGTATTTTTCTAGAGTCACATTTTTATGTAAGCAAGTGAAATTGTCTGTACGTAGATACGTTGTAATGGATACAAGAATTAATGGACCATGCCATACAATGGATTCTCCCGGATTCGACTCGTGTCATGCTCTTCCGATCCATACTATTTCTTCGAATGAATTTTTGAAACGCTTTTCGACTAAATTTTGGAATAATGTTAAATCAAAAATCATAGAGAAAAATATCACCGTTATGCACGTGGTTCCAAAAGGTCCCCCTGAAGGTGACATTGAGGGTATTGAATGGCTCAAGTCTTTTTCAGTCCTTGAACAACATATAGTTCATTCACTAAATCACGTGCAACTTTGCTGTTACGGATTATTAAAAGTCCTAATCCATTTTGAAGTTGAAACATGCAGAGAAACTCGCGACACACTATGCTCATACCATGCGAAGACCGTTCTGTTTCATGTGTTAGAAGATATCCACTCCGACTTCTGGATTCCTAGCAATATTTTCTATTGCTTATGGATTTGTTTAACACGACTTCTATTATTTGTCAAGAGGGGAGTTTGCCCTAACTATTTTATTCCAGAATGCAATCTTTTTCTGAAGAAAAGAATTTCAGAAAAAAAGCGCAAAATTGAGGAAACACTACTGCAAGTCCTACAATCTGAACCGTATACCGTGTTGTTTAATATGAAATCTTTGTATGCGACATATTCTTTAAAATTATTGCAAAATATACCGACATACTTGAGAAAACATCTTACACTGCGCTTAGCCTTAATATTCGTGAACGGATATCATTTAACATATTTTGAATGTACGTGGTCCATTTTGAAAGCAATTCATCTTTTACAGAATGAGAGGAACGAAATAAAACGCACGACGCTAAAGTACCTTTTTATGCTTTTAATGAGAAGAGCAGGGGTTATTCTGTATGAGAAATACATACTTTATGGGAAAACTAAGTATTTACTAACTGCAGAAGCTGCATTCATCGTGGCACGCCATTCTGATGCATCGGGGGGACTTTATTTAGCTACATTGTGGTACTGTTGTGGAAAATTTAAACGCTCAATGAAGCTTGTATCTAGCATTCTCAAGAAATTAGCGGACAGTGATTCTCCACACATTTCATATGACATTCCTCCAGGATATGATCTCAGTAAACCATGGTGCAGCTTTAGAGATCTGATGAGAAGCAATTCTTTCTTAATGATGGAGTTATACAAAGATAGTAGTTTCCTGCCAAAGGCACTAGAAAAAGTTGTACGTAAAGACTCACGGACACTTGAAGAATTTATAATGTACGATAAATCATACGCTTTCTTCTTAATGTTCCTTTGCCAACTTGAGTTAAATGGGAAAGAGAAATGTTTACAAATGCGTAAGGAACTGAATAAATCTTACGAGGATTCCAATTTCAGTTATCTTCGACCTCAAGTGCAACAGAATTCGAAAATCTTAGCAGAAGTTGTTGACAGCAAGATGACGGAATTAACTTCCACATTTTAACGAGTGTTAAAATATGTTGATGGATTATCCTGTGCAAACAACATTACGTGGAAATCGACGATCAAGAATTTTAACGATTTTTTTAAACGAAGTAATCCTTTTATCCCACCCTTAAAATGTCCCAAGGCTTATGTTTACATGGGAACATGACGTCAATTTTCTTGAAAAACGTGTCATTCAATAAATATTGAATTGTTTTCTAATAAGTATGTACCTCTTTTTATTTCATTCTGGCAACCTGCTGTCATTATGTGACTACGGCAGCTTGTGTGTATTTTATGCAGATACATGTCAGAAGTTCACTGGTACATCATAACACAATGTAATTGCCTTAGTTATTTAAACATTGATGAAATGGTCTTAGATGCATAAATCTATTTAGTATTTACCAAAAGGACATGCTCATGAATTAGAGTAGTGCTATTTCATTTCAAAAGTAAATTGATGCTACGATTTCATTTTTGGCGAAAATTAGGCTGTTTGCTTGGCGTCTAAAGAACCACAAATTTAGACATGTTCTTAGCGCTCAAAACTGTAGCAGTGATGTTTCGTTAACGTACCAATGCTTATCTCGACACAGGACATCCATTAAGGTCATATACGAAAAACATGTGACTTTCACTTCTACAAGCTCATGATTTCCTCTCGTCCTGAGATTTATTAAGCCTACATTCAATATGGCTCCAGCGAAAAGAGATTGTGCTTCTGAATACTTGGTACCGCAGCATGTAGAGGTACTTTCGATTATGCTTGTCCAGTAGGCGGTTGATTCCTTGTCGATGACATATTTTTGTTTTCTTATCGTTTGATTGATTGATTGGGGTTTTACGCCGTTTTGGCAATATTTCAGCCATTTTACGGCGGTTAACTAATTCAAATATGTTTGGTTATGAGTGTTTGAGTTTCCCTGACGGCCCCCAGTGAGCCTCTTTTTCGAACATCAGGGAAACGATCTTTTGCGTGCCAAGAGGGTTGTGATCCTTGACACGGGACACCCTTTAACGTCCCACCCGACGGACATAAAAGTTAAAAATAAATGTATATAAACAGGTTAAAAAACAAAAAATAATTCGGGTATATAAACAGTTGTATTATATAAAGTTTTCAAATTTTTCTGTAAAAGTCGCATTCTTGTAAATATTGTATAATATAATGATTGTCGATATTTGTAAACAGTTCTTTTATTGGTTGCACACTATTAAAAAGTCTATTTCGTATGGGCGTCAACTCACTACATTCTAAAAGAATGTGGTGTATAGTTAAAGAACAGTTACAAGATATGCATTCAGGCTGCGGTTCTCTGTTTAGTAGGTAAGAATGGGTCAATTTTGAATGTCCAATGCGTATTCTTGAAATAATCACTTCGTCTTGGCATTTCATTACGATGTTACACGATTTGTTTACTTTGTTTTGAATAGAATAAAGTTTACTTGTATCACAGAAATCCCAATGGATTTGCCAAGCAGAATTTACATATAGTTTTATGAAATATTTAAAATCAGTGTATGGAATTTTGAAGTTTTCTGACCGTAATTTTTGAGTAGTTACTGATCGAATTAATTCATTTTAAAGGCCGGTAACTTCCGTTATACATGTATGTCAGTGGGAGCAACATCAATTTAATTTTGCTATAAAAGAAATATAAATAAATACACAATAGCAAGTTAGTATACTTTTTATTTCATGCGTCGATATGCATAAACACAGAAAATATGTCATCCAAGCGAGGACAGTGTCAAAAGTAGTTCGGACCGGAAGTGCTTTATCAAACGGGTGTGTGATAAAGCTAATGCTTTATCTCACTTTGAATATATACCACACATATGAGATAAATCTTACATATCTAAGGTATTCTACCACTATCATTTTCCACTTTATGTTTATGTATTAGAGTGAATAAGGCGTTAATAATACCAAACCTGAATTTGTGGTGAAAATCTAAATAATGCGTTATACAGGGATTCGGTTTTGGCCTTTTAACCCCATCCACAGTCGCGCTTTTGGCGAAGAAATGCGCCGATCCACGTCCGAGTCTTCTTACCGGTTATGGAAAAGGACGAGCGCGTGATCCGAAATATATATACCATGAGTTAAGGTCATCATCCAGCCTCAGGTAATCATTATTCACCAGGTTGTCATAATGTTGTTGAAACGTAATAGTGCAAAACGGAATCAGCGTGTCTGGTTACAGTCCCTGTAACCAAGACAAAGACTTATGGAGAGAGGAGGTTTGACATGGCGGCAGCGACACTCTGGAACGGTCCGTCATATGGACTTAGAAATATACAGAAACTTGACTGTTTTAAAAGAAATTTAAAGACCCACCTATTTCATTTTGTTTTTAATGTGTGATCTATGTGTATTTAATATTTTCCCCTAGAACATTTATGCTTTAGCTTTTATTTTATTTTTTCACGCTGTTTTAGAAATCTGGTATTTTAAGTGGGTTTATTGTTCGGAGAGTTTGATCTTTGTATTTTTAGCGAACCGTCGTAAAACATTTTAGAGTACTTTGTTTTTTAGATTCTTTGCATAGTGCCAAAAAAAATTAATAATAATAATAAATAAAAAAAACTGTAGCGATCAATCTTAATAATAATGTTTTATTTTGATAATTTTACAGATGTAAGATTTTATGTCATACTGTCATTTAATTGTGTTTTATTGTTGCACTCCTCATATTTACCCTTGTAAAGCGAATTAAAGTAATTTGTTTTATACATGTATGAGGTGCTATATAAATTTCATTATATATTTTTTTGTTAGTTATTAATTTTTTTTATAACTACTTCTTACAATAAAATATATAATGTAATTTACCCTGACTGGAGATTCAGTTATCATGAAAACCTAATCTACTCCTTCATACAACTGTGGAGCAATACCGGGTGCAGGATAAACGTGCACTCCCCAAGTAAGACTGGACATCGCTTTATATACCAACTCGTTATTCCAACCAAATCAACCCTGACCATGAAATGGAGGTACTTCAAAGGATAATAGAAATGAGGGTCAATACGGGTTATTGCATCGAAACAAAATAACCTCAAAAGATTCGACCCCGGCCTTCCGCATGCGGGGCGAACGCTCTAACCTCTAGGCCACCGCGGCGGTTAAGCTGTACGTAAAATTGTAGTAATGAAATATCTTATCTTAGAACATTTATTTTTATAGAACACCTATGATTTTTTATTTATCCCCAATCGAGTTAAGTTTCCTTTTTGCTGAAATTTCAATTGCCACAAGTTTAGATCATTTCAAATACAACCTGTCACTAGTTCAAATGCTGTCTGACATGTTTCATACCAATTGTATACTAATTTTGTCTAAGGATTACTCTGTTTACTTCATCAAGTTATAGGGGTCACGGCGGATGTAGTATGCTTACTCCTCCTAAACACCTGATCCCACCCCAAGTGTTTACTCTACTCTTAATTTGATATTCTTTGCAGGAATTATGAAATTGGGTACTGCTCGTTATCTTGTTTTCATCATTGTAAATATACGTAGATTACCAATATTACGCCCCCCCCCCCCTTCAAAGAAGAGGGACATATTGCTTTGCACCTGTCGGTCGGTCAGTGTGTCGGTCGGTTGACCACAAGTGGTCCGCTCAATATCTTTAGAACCATTCACTTGATCATAATGATGATTATTTCATATGTTGGTTGATTCAATCGGATCACGCGCTCGTCTTTTTCCGTAACAGGTAAGAAGAATCGGACGTGGATCGGCGCAAGAATTGCATCAAATCGATTCATTTATTCGCCTGAATTGCGCCTGTGGATGAGGTTTAAAAAGGAAGAACCGAATCCCTATATATTAGTGTATTGTTTATATTTTCGCCACAGATTCAGTTTTGGTATCATTAACGTCATATTCGCTCTAATACATAAACATGTAAGTGGAAAATGATAGTGGTAGAATACCTTAGATGTGTATGATATCTTAGATGCATTTGAAAGCTCGCGTTTCATATTGTAACGTACGACAGTGACGCCATAGCTGCATTTGTGTACACATGGCAACATACTGATGGCATCGATCAACATACGAGGTTCATTTGCGGTTACGGAAATAGCTGAGTCAAACACCCCCATCGATTTTCAGCTCAAAGGTCGAAGGTCAATCCACTCTGGACACAGGAAGACGCTGTCCGCTCATTAACTTGAGAACCCTTTGCTTGACAAACATCAAAGTAGTACACTGGTACATCCTAAAACGTAGATGACCCCTGTTGATATTGAGGTCAAAGGTCAAGGGTCAAACTGGATATAGGAATATACTGACCGATAAATGTATTGAGAACCATTTGCTTGACAGACATCCAACTTGATGCACTGGTACATCTTCAGGAGAAGATTAACCCTATTGATGTTAAGTTGACATGGTCAAAGGTCACACTGGACACAGGTACGTACTATCCACTAAATATCTTGAGAACCCTTTCCTTGTACATATTCAGGAGAAGATGACCCTATTCATTTTGAAGTCACATGGTCAAGGGTCAAACTAGACATAGGAATATACTGTCCGCTCAATGTCTTGAGAACCATTTGCTTGACAGACATCAAACTTGATGCACTGGTACATCCTTAAAAGTAGATGATCCCTATTTATTTTGAGGTTACATGATCAAGGCCAAACTGGAGATAGGAATAAACTGTCCGCTAAATATCTTGAGAACCCTTTGGTTGACAGACATCAAACATGGTGCACTGGTACATCTTCAGGAGAAGATTAACCCTATTGATGTTAAGTTGACATGGTCAAAGGTCACACTGGTCACAGGTATGTACTCTCCACTAAATATCTTGAGAACCCTTTCCTTGACAGACATCAAACTTGGTACACTGATACATCTTCAGACAATGATGACCCCTATTTATTTTGAGGTCACATGGTCAAAGGTATACCGTCCGCTCAATATCTTGAGAACCCTTTGTTTGACAGACACCAAACTTGGTACATTGGTACATTGTAAGGGGTAGATGACCCTATTGATTTTGAAGTCACCTGCTCAAAGGTCAATGTTTAAACTGGACATAGAAGTATATTGTCTCCTATATTTTAAGAATCAGTTGCTTGATTAACACCAAAAGTGGTACACTGGTACAACATAAGGACTATGTGACCACTATTGATTTTTAGGTCACATTGTAAATCCACTCTGAACATAGGAAGATATTATTTGTTCAATATTTTGAAATGGTTTGGCACTACTAACAATTACATGATGCATGTGTATCACCCTTTTAAATTTTGCACCATGGGGGCATCATGTTTTACAAACATTTCTTGTTAATGTTTTCTTTCTATCAATCATAAACAGTGGTACTATTCATCTACATAATAACTGATATATGATAAAATGATGGAAATCATGTCTTCTTCATCACCAATTTTATTTACAAATAATTAATAAACCAATGAGAGAAATTAATATAAATGGAAATATTGAATACATTCCGAGTACAAATTTGAATATATGAATGAGGATATAGTGTGAATAAAGCTTTGTTATGTGCACAAAAGCAATGCACTTGGGCTACAATGCTCACCCGAGCCGCCTTATGGACTAGCAATGACCCAAGACCTTCCATACAACAGCATTATACATGCCTCGGGAAGTTTTACCAAAACAATAATCATTTTGTTTCTATTGAAAGTATTCTGGAAAAAAAGACGACAGGACATATTTGAATAACAAGACCATTCTGCTCCGACAAGGTCTTACAAACTTCAAAATTGTATGACCATTGACATTTAATGCATATATTGACTTATTTGTGACCCCATTCTTTATCTGGATTCGGAGGATCATCTGCTGAAAGAAACGACTGCATGAGGACAAAAAGTAAACGTTGCATTTTGATCTTAAAAACATTTTTTTCAGAATGGTTCTTGATTTCTGCATAATCTTACCTGGGAGTTTGGTTTACCCATCCAGACGGTCAGTAATTTATACACTGCGATTTTGACAAATGTCGTGATACTCTTTGAACCCTATTGTGGCCCCATCCAACCCCCGAGGGCCATGATTTAAACAAATTGAATCTGCACTATGTCAGGAAGCTTTCATGTAAATTTCAGCTTTTCTGGCCCAGTAATTCTTGAGAAGATTTTTAAATGACCCAACCCTATTTTGCCTTTTGTGATTATCTCCCCTTTGAAAGGGACATGCCCCTTCATGAATAAACGTGAAAGCCCTTCACCCAAGGATGTTGTGTAGCAAGAGTGGTTGAAATTGGCCTAGCGGTTCTTGAGAAGAAGTCGAAAATGTGAAAAGTTTACGACGACGACGACAGACAACGGAGAAATTTTGATCAGAAAAGCTCACTTGAGCCTTTGGCTCAGGTGAGCTAAAACGTGATCCTACATTTCTACAAACTTGAGTTCTGTTTTCAAGGACACTTTTTCGATTAATGAAGTAAACTTTGATTATATGATTCTGGAGTAAAAAGGAAAATGTAGATAAATTAGCAAGGGGTATTTATGTACAAACATGCAGACATTTTGATCAGGAAAGTGCTTTCCACTGCATGACTCAAATGAACTAAATGTAACTTCTAAGTAACAAAGAAAGACTACAAGCTTCAGAACATAAGTAATATAATGGCTTCAAAAACCAAGTAAAAAAGCGTATCTTTTTAAAGTCATTTAGACGCAATCATTTTGCTGGACGGATATTTGAAAGATCACAATTCAATTAAATTTTATTTTATATTATCTACACTTTTTCAGTTATTCAGTAATCAATGTCCATTTGAATATTGAGAAGAGACGTCGCCATCCTTCGTTTCTAAATTTCACATTAGATTTAATATTTACACATTCCCTCACGCCAATTCTGACCTGTAAGTGCATTTTTAATTTTCCTTACACAGTGTGGTAGCAAAAGCAAACTTGTAACTACTTTGTGTTGTACACTCCGTGATATGCACGTGATTCTCCGGTCGGACAAACAGCATTGATATCTATATATATAACCGCGGCATTGTTTATGTCGATGGGGATGGAATGATCAAGTGTGTAGAATGGAGACAGTATGTCCGAATATCCTCTGTTGCTGCCAATGGACACGACAAATGCTGTGGGTCCCTTCATGGTGTCTTGGAACACATTCGACCAGTCAATCATATATTCGCCTGTAGAGGATTTCTTCACTCTCAAGCTATTACCTATGAAAAAGAAGACGAAATATAAAATAGAGTTGGACAAACATCGATCCCTGGATATACAAGAGGTGGGATCAGGTGCCTAGGAGATGTAAGCATCCGCCCTATATCTTGATCAGGTTGAAATGTGAACTTATTATGTAATTGTCTGAGAAAGAGGTTTTAGACAAAATTTCAGGGCAATACCCGTATTAATTACGAATAAAAATCTGGAAAACTGTTTAACCTACTTTTACCGCAAAAGTAGGCCATGATCTCCAATCCAGCTGAAATACAAACTAAACTCATGTATTCCCCAGAGAGAAACCTTATGACTAAATATCGGCAATATATGTATCCATAACGAAAACAAGGGTTATTTTTCCTATTAAGTGATATTATACATGACGTTGACTTTTGACCTTAAGAATCAATAGGCATCAGGTGCATGTGTACCTAACGGCGCGGTCTATATCATGTCTACAAGGTTTTCTTACTCAGTGATACTACTAACTTTTACCACCGTCTTTGAAGGGCAAAAGCGCCCTCCACTTAACATGAGGGATGTGTGTACCAAGTTTGACTGTGATGCCATTAGAGACCGATTGAAATTGAAAATCTTATTTGATGTCCAAAAATGTAATAATTTGTTCAGTAATATCTGTAGAGAAACTTGAGAAAATGTTTCAAAAGTTCTCAAGAATACATCACGAACATTGCATAATGACGGACGAGAATGGAACGCAAAAGATCTGATGAATTTATTCTGCAACAAATCATTTAACACGGTTTGCTAGTTAAAACAGCAAATTTACCTGTTAGTTGTGGACTTCTAGCATCTGTCATTATGCTGCTATTTGTTGGTTCGCTCGAAACTCCGCCATCATTTATTGCTTTTACCTCCACTGTGTAAATATCGCCGTCTGAGCCGTGTATGTCGATAGATGCGTATGTCTTTAGTCCGACTTTTCTCCAAGGTGAAATTACTTTATCTTCCCTCCACAATCGTGTTTCATATTCATGGATACCAGAACTGTCCGTAAACCCATTCCACGAAAAGGTCAAACGTGATTTATTGGACTGGGTTGTAATAATAGGAGAACTATGTTTGACAGAAATTGCATTGCTTGGTAAAAAATCTATTTTTGTTGCCCGAGTTTCTGGAGATTTGAATGATATAGTAATGGGACCGTGCGATTTCGTTCCTCGAAGTTCAACACCATTTGTGCATCGTACAGAGATGTATAATTTTGTTCCGTGCTGGAGATGGGTATTAGAAAAGAAACAGGACGTGGTCGTCATACTCTTTCCCCAAGGGACTAGGGATGTTGAGAGTGGAAAAGGTCCTGAAAGAAAACAGATGATTATCGTAAATGTGAAAAAATGATTTAATCAATAATAAAATTTTACTCGGTAAACTTACCAGCTCCACATTCACATTCGCGTATTCCACTTTCGTTATCCATGATTTTCCATGTTACTGTAAATGTTGTGAGGATTTTATTTCCTGTCACTTCCGATGTGTTATCATGTTGACCACTACTATTCTTGTTTGATATTGAAAGATCTTCATATATAATGTTAACATTCACATTAGAAATATCTGGTTCTGTATTGTCAATTACCATCGCTGAGGAATGATACGTGGATTTCAAACCTGCATTATTTGTAGCAACAACAGTGACGTAAACACTACTGTTATGTGGAACTTCTATATTCATAATCTCCTGGAATCCAGTAGTGAAAGGAAGCAGTGACCTTACTTGGTACCCACTTTTCGTTGTTCCAGCTCCGACGTGTATAGACTTTATTCCACTTTCAATGTCTTGAATGTGCATGCAGACCCTTATAGAACTCGGCGATAGCTGGGAAAGCGTGATAGGTTCCGTTGCTGTTTCATACGTAAGGCATTGATAAAGTTTTATGGTAAACAAATCTGGTAAACCTCTGGACGTGAAAGTTATTGTAATGTTAGCAAAACCAGAATGTTTAGATACAAACATGTGCTCAGTTTGAGCTGATCCATTTGCAAGATGAAACAGATAAAGTGTTGTTTTCATGTTTCCAATATGCACATGAACATCACGTGATGGTATTTGGGCATCTGACATGATAGCCAATCGATAAAACTTTTCAGCTTTTAAATGTGTAGATCCTTGATATTCAACCCGTGTCTTCTTGTGTAAAACAGAATGGGTTTTCTTCACTATGTCTATTGGGGTAACCCCCAGCTGTGTACACCGTAAACCATTAGGTGGTGTGGTATCGATTTGTATATCTTTTGCATATATTGGACCAACCCAATGTCCAGCAGCGTCAAAGGCAACCAGGGCGACTCTGTATGTCCTATCATGTTTTAAAGATAGCCCGTGATATTTGTATGTATTCCTTATCTTCGCATCGATATAGATATCTATGGTATCATTGCTGTCTTTTTCTGTCAGAATTACTTTATAATCCTTAATGAAGGAATGGTGATCGTCAAATCCATGCCATGATAAAGCTACTTCATTTGTTGACGATTGGTATATAGCGTTTCTGTGGAATTCAGTATTGTAAACGACCCCTCCAACTGGATTATCTAAGTCAAGAAGAATTCCATCAGAAGCAAAAGACGACTTCATTCCCATAGTGTTTGTAGCTGTAATTGTGAAGTAAAATCTGACACCTGGTGCTATTATATTGCCTTCCACGGGAAACGAGGTTGAGAGTCCAACGTTGAGAGAATCAAACAGGTCGTTTCCTGAAGAAGAAGAAGAAGAAGAAGAAGAAGAAGAAAATATAAATCAGATACATTTACACCCTCACAAAGAATAATATAGATTCAAAAGAACGTTTATTTGAAATGGTAAAACTTATGAAAATCATTTGGCATACCAAACGGAGACGAGCCTGCAGATATTGCATATTTCTCAATTTGTCCTCCACTTTCTGAAAACACGCCATCCCAACACACAAGAAAATCGGATGTTGAATTAAGAATATCAATATCATTTTCACTGCATTTGAAAGCTGTCTCTTTAATAGATTTTCCTCTTCGAATAGTTGGCGCTGTTGTGTCGATAAGTAGGGGACTTGATTGTTTGTCTATATACGTATTTACTGATAGCCAACCTCGTACATAAAATACGTAGGATTCCCCATGCAAAAATTGTTTCCCATTTTTCGTGCAAAATGTTGTGTTTGTTAGATGTCCGTTTTCTTTCCAAACATTTTCTGTCTTTCTGTCAAACACACCGGCTCCTGGATATTCATGATAAACACCGATGCTCCATTCAAAACGTTGAATCTTCGTCATATCCCTCACCGTCCACTGAGCAAACACGCATGCTGATGATAAGCTCACGCTTCCTGGAGATTTCGCATATCCAAAGCTAACAGAAGTTATTTCGGTTTCATTTTCTCTTTTTGTACACGCATTAGACCTCAAAGCAGAATTACATTTGTGTCCTATTACAGAACATGTGCAATCGTTATTACATGTATGTGTTCGACATAAATATCGTTGAATCTTTAGAAACCCCCTATCATGCGTGATATCATCCGCAACTATTGAAACAGTAGTTTTCGAAATTTTACTTCTTAAGCCCGCTTTGTTCAGCGCAAAGACCGACAGAATTATTTCTTCTGTTTCTGATAATTTACGAGTTAGATTTAAAGATAATGTTTGGGTTTCGCTGTCAACATGGTCTGTGTATACTATTCCATCGGATAATTCCGAACCAGTATAAGAATTGCTGACAGAAATTCCATACTTCTCTATTCCAGTATGGATATCCGTAAACCCATACCAAAGCAGCGCAAGTTCTGTAGTCTTATCAAATGTTCTCCATTTCATCGTGTTTTTGAAACCGCCAAGCTGTGGAGGAGAAGAGTCAATGAGGACTGAATTCGATATTCCATGTGTACATAACCCAGCTGCATTGCAACTCGATACATGCACCGAATACGAGTCACCACTTTTGAAAACATCTTTATCTTCAAGTTTAATTGTTATATTATTTTCATTCCCCTGGGTGTAAATATCTTTTATAGTTTTTCCATTATTGTGCGACTTCAGAATAACTTCATTGGATATGATGAAGCTTTGCTTTTCTGTAAATTTCCATCTCGCAATCAATACGGAATTGTCATATTGTGTGCCTAGTCGATGTGAAAACTGAGAAGAATCAATGAATGGTACAATCTCTTCTGCTGGTGGTGTTGTATCTACCCGGAATTTTTCCGATGATCGTTGACTGTATAGTCCTACTTGGTTGTACGCCCTCACTATAACGTATAAATTTCTATTTTCTGGCAAATTTACTGCTGTTTTAGTCATTCGCTCCGTAAGAAGAACATTTTCAAAGACGGTGATATCACATATGCCATTGCTCGTGCTTATACACCATTCAAAATGGTCGAGGTCCGAATGAGGATCTTGAAATCCTATCCACTGTGCCGTCAGGGAATTTCTGTTTTAACAAGAAAGTATTTAAGGTTACAGAAAAATAAACTTTCTATCATTTATTTTAAAAATCATCTCTTTTCAATTGTTTTCCATTTGATACGGAAACAATTACCAATTGCGTAAATGCGTGTGATAGCCGGATCGGTGTATACGTACTTGTGACTGATGTAATGTTGATGACGATCACTCATTCCAACATGAACAAGTCCAGCTATTGGTGGAGAGTTATCCAGTATAATACCATCAGAGGATTTGGAGGTACACAATCTCGCTTGGTTGCAAGCCTTTACATTGGTGTAGTACTTCGTTCCAGGAATAAACTCGCTTGTCCAGCAGTACTCTGTTCATAGACAAAGAGGGAAAGTACCACTATAGTATTATCAACCGTTTTAATCTTTTTAACTATTTAACAACATTATGTGGGAAATTCCCTTCACCTTTGATTAATCCAGCAGGCGTAGCTGGGAATACGTCAGAGGCCTCCCTCATTGTGCCGATGCCTATTTCATAATATGCTAACTCTGTATGTGGATCATGGAATCCATACCATCTTGAACATATGTGGGTTATATTGCGCTGGAAATCCACCTCAATCTAACAAATATTGTAATGTGTTACGTATTTTTGAACTATTTGAAGGAATAACATGTTTAAGAAACTCCCACATTAAAAATATACATGATGTTATACCCCATTTTCATTTCCGTCCAAGACGAAACCTGTAATCGGCGGACTGCTGTCAATGATAAAGGGTTCAGAGTTTTCCAAGATCGTTAAACCAGCGTTGTTAATGACCTGAAATCAATTAAACAGAAATGTTTGTTTTCCTGCACAAACCGTTACATCATCAAAACGTACACATCTCGCCTCTACTACTATTATGTGCATGTGGGACAAAATACTACAGCACGATTAATTTGCTATTTTTCGGCTTATCATATATATTAGATAGTGAAAAGCCAGCATTAAAACATATAAATAATGATAATTTCAAATTCTTCATGTAAAAACTTATACGGTACCAATGATGCGCATTTCGACAAATAATATCCGAAAACCAGATGCCACATGTAATATCCCAAATATCATTGAACACATAACCCCGTAATTCATCATTTTGGTAAAGTTGCTTCAAAGATGTACTTGATTCAACTAAAATTCCTCTTTCGATTTAGGTAGATATCATTCAGATATTGATTGGGTCCGAAGACAAGTGCTGTGTTTGACCCGAGAACGCATGCCCGAAGCTGTAAGCAGAGTGTAACACATCCTTTCGAGGCTCAAACAAAACAGCTGTTGTCCGACGACACATTCTACAACTCTTTTGTTATACACCTTCATTTTTAGGTTGTTTTTACTAAATGCCCATTACTTGTCGACTATGAAACTTTAACAGGGCATTGTGATTGCGCATATTTATCAACGTATCTACTAGTTTTTAAAAAAGTACCAAATATCCTATCAATAATTACATGTTTCGTGTTCCTGTTCTGCGTTTCGTCTAATAATAGTATGTATTCATCATCATTCAAATCAGTAAACCTCGCCACTACGTAAACAAGCAGCCAACAGTATGTGTGGCGGCTCAACAGGGGATGCTTACTCCTCCTACACACCTGATGTCATTTCTGGTATATCCAAGGGTCCGTGTTTGCCTAACTCTTAATTTTGTATTCTAAAATATGAGTTACGAGATTGATCACTGTTCGCTATATTCACCTTTCCATACAAGTTATTCAAACATTATGATTTGATAGAGAACTATTTATTGAAATTATCAATTTGGAATATTTTTTCAAATCTTCAAGTATTTTCAATATCCGGGAAATTACATAATCAGCACATGTACATGTAACACTGCCGATAAAATGTGGTTACTAGATTCTTTTACATTTTTTAATCAGGAAATGCACATTCGTATACGGGATCTATGCTGAGACGACGACATGCAATGACAGAACGAATATGAAATAATATTATGCGTATTTATATGAGGTGAAAAAAGGTGTTTATAAAATAGAAAAAGCTGACACTTCTGCTTACCAGTAATAATACATAATATTCGTAACCATCAACGAATTTTCCATTAGCGTCTTCCAGTTTCCATGAAGTTCCTTCGACTTCAGTCATTGGAAATACATCAGCAGAGACAGCGGATGAACCAATTCCGATTTCGAATGACTTTATCCCACTTTCTGGGTCGTTAAAATCGTACCAATTGACAAAAATGTCTTTGTAACTTGATACGTATTTATCGAATCCTGTTCCGCCAAATACTATACTGCCAGGTAGTGGTGGAGTATTGTCGAACATGACTCCATCTGATGATACTTCAGTGAATAGTCCAACTCGGTCAATAGCTTAAATAATACAAAGACATTTTAAACACACGTGACTACATTTTATAGTTGGGTGAAACGGAAATTTCAACATACCTCTAACTGTTGCATAGTACACTATGTCGGGTTTTAACAATACATTGCTGATAGTTGCATATGTTAATTTTCCTGCGTCAGTAAATGACGCCACGTCCTCTCCTCCAGGGTATGTTCCTGGTAGAAAGAAATGTGAATACTTAGACTAAATCAGTTACATGCATGTACACACAGTACAGTATATACGTAAGAGGTATATGAATTGATTAAACGATTAGAATAAGTGATTACCAATGCTGTAGGAATATTTTTCTATTCCAGATGGGTATTCTATCACCATTTCCTTTTCTATATCCGTAAAGTCTTCCCATGCAAGTGATAATGATCTGTTGCTGTTCACAAAATATCCAAAGTCAGCTGTAATCTGTACTCTCCCGGGAAAAGGTGGTGTATCATCAACAACAAATCCATTACCACATAAAGCAATCTGACTTTTCTCTTCAAAAGTTTTTTCATACTTGATTATTGTTTCATTGGCAAAAGCACAAACATAATATTTTTGGTTTTTTGTAAACCGTATTCGTTTGAAATATCCAATCCCTCCTTCTGAGAAAGTATCTTGTATACAGGCAGAATCATCAGCGCATGTCTTTTGTGGAAGACGTTTCTCTTTCATGATGTACCAATTGATCTTACGACCAAATGTGTCCAATACGACGCCATTTATTTTCCAATCTGGTCTGATAAAATTGATCTCATAATTATGTAACACATTTATTTTCTCTCCCAGGTAACGACTGTGAACAAAAGCTTTTATTCCTGTAATATCTAGAGTATTGGCGTTAACTTCATAGACGATGTTTAATTCAGAGTTACCCGTACTTTCCTTTTCGTTAATCAGTTGACACGATATTGTCGATTTTCCTGACAAGCAAAATCCTCTTACACATACCGACAGTTTGTGTTGAGAATACTCAGGCAGGGATATATTTCGTTGATGAATCTGAAGGAAGAAATATGAATTTCTTGCAATTGATACCAGACCATTTAGTCTACATGTGTAAAAAAAAACAAAAACAAAACAAAAAACAACCTAATTTCATTTCATAAACTGTTACATAAAAATTATAATATAAGCACTAATGTGTTCAACATTCAAATACTTACTGAAACAATAGAGGTGTTCACGGTAATGAAATTGGCCGTCATCCACTCAGTTATTTCAGCTGCATTTTTGTCATGCATTGCTAGTGTGTACCTAACCGCGTTGGATGAGTCGCTGCATTCAAATCCCTTGAAGTTTAACCATAGATCAAAACAGTCGGATGTGGACTTCTTTAGTAAAGACTGGACTTTGTTTGGTGAAGGTACTTTGTATTCTATTCTAGATCCAATTGATTTCAATGACTTTGTACATATTTTTTCAAAGCATGGTTGTACAACAGCCTTATAGTGTAAACCATCTAATAAATGTATATCTATGAAAGTTATGTTTTCACGGTTATGCACTATTCTTAGTGGAACTATTTGGTTTTCTGTCATTCCTCTTTGCAGAAGTAACCCAGCTCTATAATGTGTTACCAAATGTTTGTAGGGACTTCTAATTGTCCAGTACGCCATGTAGGATTTGGGATCAGTTTGGTAATGCAAGTTTTCATCGCAAGCGATAATTTCAAAACTAAAACTTGTGTTAAACAACTTCATAGTATTGATGTAAAACTTTGGATTTTCTATTATAGGTAGGAAGGATTTTCTCATAACATTCCCCAATATTGATGGGCGCCCTGTCCAAATAATATCTTCAGATGTGATAGAGTACAAATCTGGTCCTATTCCAGAAATCTGAAGAGTGAAGGACTTCTCAGTTGTTAAGCTTTTATTTGTTACCATGATCTCTACATTTTGACTGGTTAGCACGACCGTACTCCGGAATTTGGGACTAAGAGAGTCACATGGTATTCCATCGTATACATTAACTGAGTCCGCTGCTTTTGATTTGTCAATAACAAAGAACCCATCAGAAGTTGATAAACTACTTCCTCCTGAAGAAGTTGCTCTAATCAGAGTGTATATTCTGGTATTCTCGGGTAAACTAATGTTATTAAAGCATTTATTGCTTGGAAGAGAACGAAAGTTCATCAAATCATCCGTGTTATTTGAACCGAATGCAACTTCAAAAGTAACAGTTTCATGGTGCTTAAATCCAGATATAGCCACACAGACAGTGTCATCGCTTGCAATATAATCCAAATCCTCTGACTGGGAGAACTGCTTGCTAATGTCAAGAACCGTTCCAGTTGTCGGAGGATATCTAGAAGGTACGCTAAACTCCTCCGTCCGAACAGTTGTGGCATGACCGACAATATTGTAGAAATACAATTCGAAATAAAATGGCGTACCGTCTTCGTTTAAGTTCTGCACTCTGTCTACGGGATACTTAAGGCAAGTATGTTTTCTATCAAACATGGGGCAGTAGTTGGATGGGTAACCTTGTAGTATTGGGGTTGTAAAGGTAGATCCATGACCTGTCACAAAAAATGAATAATTAATGATTAACTATTAGCGACACATTACAAAACCTAACTGCAAACTTAAAGGCATCAAAATCGAATGTGCAACTTACCTATTTTGAATAAAACCGTGGACACCGGCTGACTTTGTTCTTCATCAACAAATGTATCATTATTCCATACAATGAATACGAGCTTTTGGTCAACAATAACCTTGATACTGCCTTTATACAGAGGAGGTGTGTCGTCAATTACCACGGGTCCAATCATAACAGATGTTTCTAAGCCCGCTTTACTTGTTGCTTTTATCATTATGAAGAAAGGGATTCCTGAGTCAAGGGTAGAATGGAATCGTTTATCGCTCTGCATCCGTTTTGTTGGTCTATACGGCAAAATATCTGGGGCTATAAATTGAGATTTAGTCGATGCTAATCCGATCTGCAAATCATGAATTTGCGATTCTGGGTCTGTCACATTCCAAGAGAGAGAAATTGTGTCAGACGGAATATACGTAACTTCATTTTTATGATACGCCTCCACTTTTTGACAAATCGAATCTGCATAAGATGAATCGTTAAATTTCTCTTCATTCAGGTGAAAGAGATTACCCACAAGTGTAAATTCATTGTCAGTACTGTTGCATATATGCGCACAAGCCTTGGTCCAATGCAAGTTAATCGCTGACAAATTTTGAAGTATAAGCCATGCGGAATTATTGTAGCAGCCAACGAATTCTCTTGTTTTGGCTTGTTCTAATACTACGTTGTGTAATTTTGGCGGAGAAACGTCGTATACGATACCATTAGAACACGCTACGTCTGAGGGTTGGAGAGCATAATTGTAAGCAATCACGCTGGTAAAATAGAGGCCTGGGGATGGAATTTTTACTCTGGTATACTCATCAACTGTTTCGTAAATATAGCCTGGCAGCGCATTATGATTTGTATGCAATAACTCTTCTTTTGACAAGCATTTTTCACTGAACCCGATGCGATATTTTTTAATCCCACTCTCGTGATCGATGAAACCGTTCCACCTCAAAAACGTTTCGTTTGTGGATGTATAGTCAACTTCAGAGGACCCTATCTCTCCTTCCATCGCAAACCCAGTTTCAGGAGGAGAATCATCTGCTAGTATTTCCGTCCTAGAAATGCTTACCAGCTTGGCATTGTTCATTACTTTCACCGTGAAGAAATATTCCCTGTTGTGGTGTCCATTCTGTGTATTATTTTTAATCAAGCTATTAAACTTAACTTCATACAAAGAGTTTTCACAAACGCCGACTTTTGGACAGTAACATTGATCTGTATGATTGCACGATTCCTAGGGAAGAATAAATGAAATTAATTGAAAATATAAACAAAATAATATTAAAATTATATTTTTCTTCTACATTTGTATGTACATAAATGTCATACTTACTCCAACCTGAAGACGATTCACAGCAAGGTTACCTATACCTAACTTTTGTCCACCTAAGGATGTACCAAGCATCCATTCAATGGAATAGAGACCGCTGTGTTCATCTAAAGCTTCAAATGAAATCGTCATTTTTGATAGATCAGTAGAGTTATGAACGAACAGCTGACGAACCCCGTCTTTAATCAGATACATGCCATTGATGTCCGGAACACTTGCATCTATATGTATTGCTATTGTTTCTTTCATGGTATTGTTCATTATATCTTCAGGAATAATGGAAACCATATATGTTTCTCCGTCCCTTATATTGTAACGTCTGCAAATCGATTGGTTCATAAAATTTGGAACCGGTTTATTTTCTAATTCAATATCGTTCAACGTCACTGCGTATCGAAAGTCAACGATACCATCCACATTCAGAGTTCCGCTGACAGGAAGTTGACCAGTGTGTTGTTCATAAACTCCGTTGTAAAGATTGTGATAATCAGCCTGGATTTTCCTCAACAAATTGTAGTTAACATTGAAAGAATTATAGTATCGTTTTATCCAGTTAACACAAATGTTCCCATGATTTGTCTGCCACGTGTAGTTAGTAGCTGGATTTCCTGTACTAACTTTAAGTTTTTTTGTAGGATTGATCAGGATTTCTGACGAATTATCGAACAAAACGAACCGTCTTGCTTGTTTGAAATTACCAGCATTGTCAAGAATGCCCAGCGAAACTCCATACAATGCTGGTTGCTTCTCAGGTAATTTGATTGACTGGGTGTCACTAGTAACGTTCAGAGTTAACAAGGAGCTTTCATCCATCGTTAGTGTCGATGCGTCTTTCTCTTTCGTATCATGAATGGTTATTGTATAACTTTTTATTCCAGATGCCTGATCAGGGTTGTGAGGATAGGGGTCAATCCAACCTCGTAGTGTTACACCAATATCGACTGTTTTTGTTAATCGATTTTCAAACAGAATATGTTCATTGTTTCTGCATGAATTGTCTTCTAGACAATGTTTTGGTGCAGAGGAGTCTCGTTTCATACATACTTCATGAGACGATTTTGTAGAACGGTAAATATGTGGGAATGATAATTGTCTTTTGAAATCTGAAGTTTTTAAGTATCCTCCTGCATACGCTATGAACTCCAAACAAAGGCTATCAAATGAATATTAGAAAAAGTGAACTACATTTAGTAGCACTACTGATATGCGGATATGAAAGTTATTTTGAAACCCAACTTCTACGATAAATCATTTTCAAACGATTTCAAGTAAAGTATCAGAAATTTTACAAATGTTGTGAACTGAGTGGTTGTATAACTACTCTGAGTACACAAATGCGTTATGTAATGTACATTTAATTGTATTCTACACTTACTGTTCGCCATCTTGTAAACTCCAGTTGGCCCCTATTGACATTTTGCACGTAATTAAGGTGGAAATAGGGCTTAGGTCTGTATAGTTGTTTAATGTACAACTTTGTGACTGTTTAGGATCCAATGACTCCAGATTTTCTTGATACCCTTGACACAATGACAAATGTATTATTTACAGGATCATCAGATTTCATCCCGATACTTATATATACAGAACAATTATTTTAACATGCAACAATAGTTACCTAAAACATTTCTCTTTGATAGACGTATGGATGAATTGACAATTCCAAATCGATATTCTGCAATGTGCCCTTGCTGAGGAGTTGAAACGTTTACTGTGCTTGAAAATGTAAACTCAAAAGATAATTCAGCTGGCTGAAACTTCATATAATTCGACTTTTCTTGAAAACAATGCCCGATGGTAGTTGAATTTCGGACTTCACCACCGCTGTTTTGCACTCCAAGTCGACATGTATCTAAATCTGGTACAGCTTTTACTATAATGAAATATTGAATGTTAAATTGTAAATAAACAAGCATTCTGAGAGTATTGAATGGTAATAGAGTCCCCTACCGCTCGCAAAAAATACTGGACCACAACAATATTCAAAGTTCATTATGTAGGTTATGGTAAAGGGGGAAATTGGGGAACCAGGATAGGAATGGTTGGAAATCAAGTACTATTCAGGTACAAAGACCAGACCAGGAAAAAAACCAAATTTATAATTAAGTTTAAATCTTTAGCCCAGTAAATGAACTGCGAAATGTAGGTGATCCTGCGAAATGTAGCTATATTGTTGTATTACTATGCTATACGTTTTAATGAGTGTAGTACTCTTATCTACAGACGAAGAAACTTGGATGTAGACTAATAATTCGTGCTATTTTTCTAAGTCCAGGGGCCATAACTAAGTGAAAAATCAACGGACTGAAACCAAATTCGAACTTGATTTGTAACCTGTTATGGCAAAGTAAAATATCTGCAAGCATTACCAAAACAAAACAAAGTCTGGAAAACTGATAATTTATGCTATTTTTCTAAGTCCAAGGGCCATAAATAAGTGAAAAATCAACGCACTGAAACCAAATTCAAACTTGATCTGTAACTTGCTATGGCAAAGCAATGTACCAAATATGAAAAAAAAAATATCTGCAAGAACAGACAAAAAAAGTGCGAATAACTGATCTGACAGACAGACGGACGGAGTGCAAACCTAATGTCCCCTTCGACTTCGTCGGTAGAGACTAATTATGCTTTAATTGTTACGAACAAATTAGTACATGTACTGAAATATTGCCCGATGATGAGTCAACAAAAAGTATTTTGTATTACTTCTTAAATATATGTATCTTGTATATACATTTAAGGAAACATTACACAGTACAAAATACATACAATTACAAACTGTGTGGGAGTCGCTGGATGAACGAGTGAATTCACCACTGCAGACACAGTTCTTGGCGAGATGACCACCACACGTACCCGGCCAACACCAGTTTTGTTTCCATGAACACGTCGCTATTTTAAAAAGACAATTAAAATAGACATCACATCATCTTTTGAGAACAACTGTGCATGATGCCATAACTTTGTATGTACTGATTCAATATTTATCCAATTGGTCCAAATTAACCGTATCCAGTTGAAGAAAAAACATGTCTCAATTCAAATATTGAAAGAGTTTGGCAGGGATTACATTTTTTGGCGGAAGCATTACTTAATCAAAAAGTTATAAATCTGCATGATTGTACAGTTTCTGTTTATCCAACACATCGTCAATTTTTACTTGTATTGCAGTTTTATGATACATTGATTGGTTGATTTGATATTTGTTTGCCGTCCCTCTCGAGAATTTTTCATTCATATGGAGACGTCACCATTGCCGGTGAAGGGCTGCAAAATTTAGGCCCTTTGAGCTGGGAGGAATCTTTATCGTGCCACACATACTGTGGCACGGGGCCTCGATTTTTTTGCGGTCTCATCCGAAGGACCGCCCAATTTAGTCGCCTCTTACAATAAGAAAGTGGTACCGAGGACCTAACCCGGACCTCGACGGGAATTTATGATACAAGTAGTAGAGGAATTAATTAAAATGTTATACTTCATGAATTTGTTTGATATTTTTTTTTCCAAAACAGAACACCGATTCCTTAAAAAGTCTAAATTAATTTACCCAAAATTCTGTATAAAATTGAGTATTTTGGCCATTAATTAAAAAATTTGATTGATAGCTCTCACTTTTTTAGGTCCATTTTAAATGTTAAGTCAAGACTTTGTAATTTATGGGCAAATTTATTATAATGATAAGAAGAAGAAATCTTGAGTAAATTTTACGTTGAAAAGATCAAATACAAGCACTATGTTACCAATTTTTCTTTTTAATTTCATAAGTCTCCTTCAATGTAGAAATAACAAATACACTTCCAAAACAACATTGACACAACAAAAGTCATGTTGGTTTATTGTATATTGTCTAACGTCCCACTTGAAAAAAATTTCATTGATATGGATACGTCACCATTGCCGGTGAAGAGCTGTCAAATCTAGGCCTATGCTCGGCGCTTACGGTCTTTGAGCAGGAAGGGATCTTTATCGTGCCACACCTGCTGTTACACGTGGCCTTGGTTTTGACCGAAGGACCCTTGAAAATCTCTAGAACCGTTTGCTTTTAAAATCCAACGAAATCTGAATAATGTTATGTCAATGAAATGATATATTTTACAATTACCTTTTGCAGGTATATCGTATATACTTTTTATTCCTTATATCTTATATGCATAGAATTACCTTTAATATGTGATTATCTATAATACATATTTCAAAATCTTATTTCTCTATGCATAATCAAATAAGGACCAAAATATGTTTAAATAATCTGCCTGATAGTATTCATAAAAGAGTGTTATTGTATATGTACAGTGGCATGTCTCGTGGGGTAAGGGGTTACAGCGTTTTTTAACAAATATATATCATGCAAATATAAACGCAGCAAAATAGCACAGATCTCATCAACTGCACGTATTTCCAACTGGTTCGAAACTTTCGAATACTATTATTCAAGTATTGATATAGTTCTGGCGCTCCTTAAACACGTTCAAAATTAACAATAAAGTTTAAAGTTTGGTTTTCCTCAAGCACATCGTGTTGAATTCGCTGCTCCAATGAACGCAGATCGCCGTCACAAATTTATAAAACCACAACCTAACTCCAACCCCCACAATTTCTCAGCAAAAGTATTATTAATTTGCTATTTCTATAAAAGCGTGGCATGTAAATTAAAACATATCGATTAAACTTTGCTTTGCTTCATAATGTCTCATCAGATTAAAGACGAAAAGAACAAATATAGTTTATGGAAATCTAAATAGACTCGAACCCACTTTATCCCTCCTCCCTAATGTCGAATACTTTCCGAAGTCCCTGGTAGGCACTGCCGGAGACACCATAGGATAAATTCGTATGAAAATTGAATTACACAATAGGTTTGTATATTCATGTTGCAATATAGAGAATAATAATTACTGTAATGTGTATACATATACTAGGTTTTCACGACATTCTGTTGGCTGTTATTATAACGAGAAGCAGTTCCGTTGTAAGTTCACTTAAATACAACATCCGTTTTTAGACATTTTGTTGAAGCTCTAGCACATTCAAAGCCTAAAACTTTGATATGATCTTATTTTTCTTCCACTTAGAAGGTCCTTGTGATAAACGGAAAATCCATAAAGCTATCAAAAGCAGAGGCGTGCAGATGCAGAACTTCGTTTTTAAAGTAAGGGGGATGGGCAGCCGAAAAAGAAATTGAAACCTACCTTTCTTAATGACCCTGTCACACGACCATCACGACCTCACTACGTTCTAACATTTTTTTAGAACGTGGTGAGATCGTAGTGCGAACGGCATGGATTTGTAATTTTGTCTGTCTTCACGATGTTACTGTGTTCTCACTACGCTCTTATCACGACTCCACTACGATTAAACTACGGTCTTGTTACGATTTCACCACGTTCTCACAACGTTCATTAAGTTCTTACTACGCTCCCACTACGTCCATCACGTTCTAACTACGCTCTCACCACGACTCCCACGACTGCAACACGAGTTTTCTACGCTTCTGCCACGATTGTACCACGATCTTACTACGATTCTACCACGATCTTACTACGGTTATACCACGTTTCCGCGCCGCTGTCGCCACGCTTTGCAGCAGCTGAATCAGATCCAGATTCAGTATAAAAACAGCTCAGAACCTTGTCATCCATTTGTACCAATATTTCCATTGTAAAAGCATGCCGCCAAGGTCGTACCCAGCAAGATCTACGCTGCCTTACGATTCTCCTCCTCCTCCTTCGCCTAAGTAACAATATAGCAGCTTGGTCGTTAAGTGTCATATACTGAATATGCATCAACATCTCCATCAATATTTCTTGATCTGGCCTTTCCATGATTCCAAAGAAGCAATGGTCATATGCAACCTTTGTTCAGTTTTATACCAGTGTATGGGGGAGAATAGCTGCAATAATGTAGCCCTCTCTGATTTTTTTTTTTTTTTTTTTTTTTTTTTTTTTTTTTTAGGGAGAGGGCTACAACTCCTTAGGATCTCCGTAATGGTGCAAATGCGGGAGTGATTCACTCCCGCAACATTTGCGCTCATTCTAAACATTTCCTGACTTTCTTTACGTAAATAAAATGATATTCTATGTTTCTTAGTCAATATATAAATTTACAACCTGCAACTTAAGGTAGCTATTGATAGCTAGCCCAAAAAAAACCGCTCATTGAATTTTTTTCAATTTTATTTATTATAACATTTTGACTTTATCCTAAAACATATCAAAAAATCAACAAAAGTAATCAGGTTAATTTTCGAGGAAAGCGAGATTGAAATCCCCTCTTTTGCAGCCCCAAAAGGCAAAAAATGCCAAAATTGAGCAAATTAACACAAAAGCCAATAAAAATTTTATTGACACCAGAAATATTGTTTGTCATATATAGTTATGTAAATTAAACACAAACAGATAAAAAATCAACATGGATTAGAAATTCAAAATGCATCTAAGGAAAACATTGGCATGATTCGACTTGGCAATTGGCCAAATTTGCCCTAAATATGGCGTTTCTCAAATACTATCAGGCATACATTTTCTGACAACAACAAAATTCTGCTCATAAAATTTCTGATTTTATTTCATTTTTACAATAAGTCAAGTAGTATCTAAAATATTGAATAGAAAAAAATATACCAAATGAGGTTTAATCTGAAACTATGTCAGATTTTGTAACCCTACCCCCTCCCTTCTAGAAATGAATTTTAAGAGATACAGTCAGCAGAGATAAACTATTGACCTTAAGTGATTAAGCATTCCCAAATTACCATATTGAGCATTCAAACTCACAATACTAGAAGTTTCTATGAGCCATTTAAGAATGATATATAGTGTGTGCTATTGCAGTTGACCTTTTCGCACTCACAATGATTGCCTAAATATTTAGTTATTTTTTATACAATTTCTTGTAATAACTGGACCAAATCTATTACCTATACATATTTTTTGATAGAAATTTATAACACTATACAGTATAATACACCAAATATGTTTAAATAACCATTTCATATTTCAATAAATAATTAATATCAATGGAAAGAGACCCATGGACTGCCCATGGATCACTACATGTAAGTCCATCTGAGTCATCTTACCCTCACAGATAGGTGTGTCTTTCATAAGTTTAAGATTTCTAATTGTAGTTTCACATGGAACCAAAAACTCACTATTGGATAACTGAGAATGCATGTACATGTATATTGCATTAACTAACTGAAGTTTTCCCCAGGTGAAGGTCTATGTTCACTGTATGTATAAGGGGGGGGGGGGGTGGTGAATTAGTTCCATTATGAAACTTTTCTAAAAATTTGATATACATTAATGTATCTATGATGTATGTTTCAACTAAATTTTGAATTACAAGGAAAATTCAAACACATTGATTGAAGTTATAAAATTGATATTCTATCATGTGCACATTTTTTACTAATATATCTAAGAAAGAATAATCAACATTGAAATTTCCTTTACATCTATGCAATATTATTGTCTTTCAAAAGGCATGTACTTGTAATATACGAGTACATGATCTTGTTTTCCCTTAAATTCACAATTTAGTTTAAAGTATGTTGTATAACATCCACTGCTCTGAGCTCAAATAAGTGAATTAATGTTTTTCATCCAGTCCCAAATTTTGCAGTAGTTCTTTAATCTTCGGAACTTGATCAAACATTTTTAAGTTTGTGGAGTTGTGGGGGTCCAGGGGATATGTCATCATCACTGTAAATGGAGTACCTGTTCAAAATATAGATAAATATATTTAAATATAGCAAAAAGGATGAATATCTGATATACTCAGAATTGTCTTTACAAATGTTTATCAAAAAAAAAAAAAAATAGTACCTCTCTTGCTGTTATACTTGTTGGCTCGAAATCCACTTCAACCTGCACTGGTCCTATCTAACCTCCCTCGGTCTTCAGGCTGATGCCTAGAAAAAAGATCATCATAATTGATATTTGCACAGTTAGGTCTATATTATACCATTGAGTAATTAGATTGCGTCAGACAATGTGAATTTTAAAACTGTGTCTCAACACATATTCAGTTAAAATTTAAATACTGATGTTTCAAAATTATAAATTGCAATGAGATGACATGTATATATGTTTTCATAAACTGCCATAGACTTATCATATCTGTTTTATTTACAAAATGTGGGTCAAGAGAAGGGCATACGTGTAGTATACATATCTTACTTATACATACAGTGCATACATTTGCCTATGAGAGGGCATATGCAGACTTGTGATTAATTTACATTATTTAAAAAGGTTTTGCCAACCTACATGTTTGTGTGAAACACGAAACTTCAGGTTTGATATATTTCTTAGGTCAATGAAATTTCAAAGTAATAGTATATGTATACTATAGTCTAGGGAATTATAATTCAACACATGCCCCCCCCCCCCCCCTTTCCACTTTTTATCCGGTTCCCTCATACCCCTAGATAGTAGGTCTATACAGATATTTGTTTTTCATTACTTTTATACATGTAGTTCAAGGTATGTTATTTTCGTAACGGTTATTTTCATAACGATATTATTATTTTCTTAATAAAAGAGTTGTGAGAGCCCATGTTTACAAATGTGGTATACATTTACATGACATCCGTTCGTTTACAATCACATGCACAGGTGGGAGTTATATTTTATGCACATATGGAATACATATATACATACAAAATAATACATCTACTGTATGTCGTGTGTTTAAACTTACAGATGTTATTATAAATCGCGTTGTGAAATAGCAGAGGAAATGTGAGTTGAACTTTTGAATACAAATTTATGGCATTTTTTTCACTCACCAAACGAAACTATGATTTCGTTGTCCAAGTTGAATGCATCCACCAACTTCCTCTTCTTGCAAGAAACTTTGTTTAGCCTCTCAATGACTGTATAAACAGTATTTAATCTCTCAGCATGCAGCACTCGGACATTACGATGCATCAATCAACAACTTTGTTTACGTAGCGCATCTATGTACATGGATTGGTGGTTGGTTTAACATTTCGATTAGCAAAAAGTTTCACACAGATGAAACATTTGATCTACCATTATTACAGACATTGACGTATACTTATGTGGTATGTGCATATTTTCTGTAGGCGAGTCAGTCACAGCAACAAAACACTTTCGGAACCCCTTTTTGTTTTTCGACTATTCTATGACGGAGTAAGGAATTCCGGAAAATGAATTCACGTGAAAATACACAATTTTTACTGATCACGTGGTTGCTATCCGTCGCTACCTTAAGATTTGCGAGGCTCTATTCTACCGTTTTCAACAATTTCGATAAATTCCAATTTCTCGATTCATATTTGTGCGCCATGTTTGATGTACTGAAGTTTCAACTTCCGATTGTCAAGTCATTTGCATATGCCATATAAGGTAGTATTTACATCAATGGACAAGTATGGAGGCGAAAGCTATTTCGTCGGTATTGAAAAGGTTTGAATTTAATATCAAGTTAAAAACCGAACAGCAGAGTGTAAATTCTTTTTGCAACAATATGATTTTCCTTTCTTTGTCGAAGTGGCTCGAGTAACTACATTTTCGCGCTGATTGTCAATGTTTAGGTTTTTCATTAGATCCACCTACGAGATCTCGCGATAACAAGCATGGCGAAGCAGACGAAGGATTTTGCATGTTGTACATTGTATTTAATAAAAAACACCTTTATTAGACATGTCCGAGCACAAAGTTGGTACTCCTTTTGGTGTAAACAACATTTGGGACTAATACACAGAGTTTATTATCGGTTATTCATAAAATTATTTTGCACCATTACGGAGATCCTATGGAATTGTAGCCCTATCCCGAAAACGTCAGAATTAAAAAAAAAATTGAATAGGGCTACATTATTGCAGCTAGGGGGAGAACAGAACGTGATTCGGTCGTGGCTTGCGCGCAGTGAAATCGCAGTGAGGACGTATTAAAGACGGGATTAGCTTGTTAGAAACGTACTACAGTCTTCAACAACATAGTATGGACGTGCCGTGATCGTAGCGGAAGCGTGAAGAAAACGTAGTGCAAACGGGATGATCGTAATGAGAACGTAGTGAAAACGGGATGGTCGTATAGAGAGCGTAGTGGAATCGCAGTGGTGTCGTTTTCTTCTGCATCACGATCCCATTACGATGCTACTACGACCATGCCTATCTAAATACGACCTTAGTACGTCCTTGCTACGCTTCCACTACGATCAAATTTGACCACGACCTTACTACGTTTGTTTTGAGCATGTTCAAAGTTGCTCCACGACCATAAAGACCTTACTACGTTCTTACTACGACCTTACTACGACGTACCCGATCGCACTACGATGATCAATTTTTACATGGTCGTAGTGCGAACGTGGCCTAGTATGATGGGGGTATAAAGAATGATGACAAGGAAAAAATTAATTTGTTATTTTTATAAGGTTTCCCCGATCTTCAAACTCCTAAATCGGGGGGTGGTAGTTTTGCGGGTTGGAATTCGAGTTTCTACTTGTCTGTCTCAAAAATCGTTTCTCCTTGAAATGCATTTTTTTGTATCAAGGGGCATTGGGGGTTTGGGCTCATTCTACAGTGAATGGTTTCATTTCAAACTTCTAACCTTACATTCATCTCATTCACTACTACTATCAGAAATAGTGGAAAGCCAGGCAACCAATGTATTTTTATTTGCAAATAAAAATAAGTATTTATCATTGTGAAAACGTTGAGGACACCCCATCCCACCCCTACAGGTTCTACGTACCTGGCGTGTATAAAATTCGGTTAAAACGATTTCCCGGCAGTGATTTAAAGTTGTGCTATTTTTGGTACCTCACTTAGAGGTGATGATATGACGTCTCAATATGAGTGAATAATTCTCAACATGACGTAAAAGGAACACATTGCAGAAGTTTCTTCTAAGAAATGTATATTTGATTTGCCGATTATATTTTATTTACATAATGTTAATTACATGAAATCATTACGCTACATCTGGGTTTGCAGAAAATAACATGATTTTATAGAGTACAGAATGTACCATTGCAAATGTTACATGTACATATTGCGCTCAAAATTATCAACAAAACTTATGCATTACACACATTGAAAGTCAGCTGTGAACGATATTGGGAAAGAAATACATGTACTTATAAACATATGTGTAATGAAGTTTTTTTGGATTTTGTGCAGGCAACAAAAGTAATGATAAATCACAGAATAAACAAAAACATTTATTTAACAAAATCAATAAAGAAAAACACAAAGTAATCAAACTTTATCATGACATAATAAACCACGCAATATTAAGAATGAATTAAGAAATAACTTTCGAATTTAAATACAATTCTTTAGTTAATATATAACAAATGATATTAACCCAAGCTGAACATGTAACTGTTAATACCATATTACAAAATTATTTTTGTTGACAACAGGAAAGGTTCAAACAGTAGTAAATAACTTTTACAATGACAATTTTAATTTTATTTAACAGTTAATAAAAGCCACATCACACTTGGCACAACTGGGCCTCCATACATGTACATAATATACAGCGCTGACAGCTTCGCCTACTGGACAACTACACTGTATCACGCCAAATTCAAAACATATACGTACAGTGGGCCCCAAAAAGTCGCTGAATCCACCACGCTGAACGCCCATGTATACCGCGATCTCACACGTGCTATGACTTGACGGACTATTAAAAACATGCTGAACAGCTCCCTAATGGTGGGAGTACTACATGATATGACCCAGGTATTTAGGACATAGGAGACGGTTTTAAACAATACGTATTCTCTCTATAATTATCAACTTTGTTTCATAGGCTCCTCATAAAAATACTCTTAAAAAGATTAACAACGATATTAGCTCGAAGAAATTGAAGTGCAAAGGTAGTCGAAATAGAAAATCGTTACCCGATTATCGTTCCTGATTTCCTGAATTTGTGACGTCATAAGATACCACACTCAAATTTGCGAATCAAAACAAAAGCACACCCATAGACGATGTATTCGCAACTGGAGGGGTTTTTGAATGGGGAACCATAGTTTGTTATACAAGGATATCACTTTGAACTCATAATTAATGCAAATGCCAGCCACATCTACGATTTTTCATCGGAGGACGAACAATAAGATCGATCAAGATCCTATATATTCCGAATCGGTTGAAACATACCGACTGGTTAATGATAAATGTATGATAATTGCAGAGTACATTCTCTGATGACAATAAGAGAAATATAGTTATTACTTGCGCTATTGCTAACGCCATGCAGACACAGTGACGCAGCATCGTTTTTTCCCCAAGGGGTGGTGGTGGTCAAATTGAAGGTTGACTGACAAAAAATGTGGGCACCCCCTCATCCCCCTTTGGTTTTATGTGCCCAAGTCCCACCCTGACTTGGATATATTTTATAGCCAGATCGAAATTTCTTTTACACACATCGTGAGCGCCGTATTTTCATAGGACAACATTAACAATAACATTTGCGACATTAGGGCCTATATGAAGAATAATGTACCATCACATTAGCCGCTATAAGGGCTCTTTCTTGCGTATAATGGTTGGAACTGGAAGCCAGAGGAAGAACGAATTTTTCGTCTGGACCAGTTATAGACGGAACTGTCAAAAAATCCGAATGTCCTGGCTGTTGTTGTAGGCCATGCGTTATGGACGAGTCACACAGGCAACTTTAGGTAGCCAAAGAATTATGGTGTGCAGTCCAGAAAAACTAATTCAAAGAGAATAAAACTTTCTAAACAATTTTGGAATATGTTGAGTCATCGTGGGGTGTGGGACGATGATCGGTTCATAAGCTGTACATAGCCAGAAAATCTGCACAGTACGCAGGAACTCCCGTCGGAAATTGTATGTTTGGCTGTCATACATCGTCGGATACAAGAAAACTTAGAAAAAAGAATAATCTGCCTAATTTATCAATGGCTAACGTTCTCATTTATACAAAATAAATTTATCGAGCTTTAATCATACCACAGGCACCTGAAGTATGGACATTACTACCCCCCCCCCCCTTTTTGGTGGCAATAATTTCTCTGAAATGTATGAATTCCCAGTCTATCTCACCCCTCTTTCGATTCATGTAATCGTTTCACGCTTTTTGTAAGCTTTAGAGATTGGCCTTCTACCGGTATAATAAAATACACAAGGTAAGAAACAAAAATTTGTAAACAAACAGGGGGTCCTCGTTTCGGGGCACATTTTCCAAGTAATTACAGCGTTACCTAAGGAATTTTGGGGAGTGGCAGGTCGGGGAGATGTCATACTACAAGTCTCTTAAACTCAAAACCCATCTCATCTCTTTTATTTGACACAATCTTGCGTGCATTGATCGGACAGGGCTTCATCTCCTCCAATGGCAGCCAAAAAGGAGGTCACAGAGTACGAATTTGCTGTACGCGCCGTGTGATTGGTTCGCAAAGACATTGCTTAGTCTCGGGATCATCCGAAAGGTATCGGGATTATACGCGGACCAATCACACGAAACGTTATAAATTCGTACTCTGTGACCTCCTTTTGCTTTGAACATTCTTTTTCAAACAGAAAAGAGGGGGGGGGGTCTGATAATGCAACTTTCAACACATAAAGTTAGACCTATTCATCTTCAATTTACTTACTTATGTATTCAGAGAAAATAATTCTGACCAGAAGAGCTTCATATAACTATTTCATAGTCAAATTTCATTTCTTAACAAATCAGATCATGTTTATACTAAATTATGAATATATGTACTGCATGCACCGTCATTATATACAGTCAACGTTTTGCAGGATTTTCTCGTCTTCGCCGTGCTTGCCGTTGGTCTGTAGTCGAAAATAGTTAGAACTGCATCTGATCGAAGATTTAATTTCATAACCCCATTAGTTTTTGCCAAAGTAGAGCACAGGTGCTTGAGGACAGGACCCCCCACCCCACCCCCACCCCCCGATATAGACCCCCGGGCCTTTTCGACTTTTTTTTTCATAAATCATCTTTTTATAACATATTTGTAATCTAACCTATACCATCGATCCGAAAAATTACCTAAAATAAACGTTTTATAAAAATTCGTAACCCACTCTATATATAAAAACAACAAGGTTGCCAACTTCGTCTGTCAACTGAGAGGCACTACCAAGGAATTCTTTTTGAAATGCCCTATAATACTGTACCTACCAGTAAAAACTGTGACATCACGCCGTAGCCCGAATATTTCCCTCACTAAAAATATGTATGTCATTCTAATATAAGTTCGTTCATTGGGTAAAATTATACGATTTTCACCGACAAGTTATCGTTTTTTGAACTGATCAAAGCTTGGTCAACGGAAGTGGAGGCTTTACGTCACCTATCGCAAGAAGGATAACTCCGCTGGTAAACCGAGAAGTTCCGAGTGCCAATGGAAACTATGTAAAGGTAAGAGAATTACGAAATTGCTTATTTTGGCGCATATTTACAAAATCGAAAAACGTCAAATTAAAGAAATGATAATTAAAGCTGACATGAATTAATAAATACGTACACCTTTCTCATCTTATCCGCCATATTTCTTTCAGGTAGCCTAATTTACTCTACCCGTATATACCCCAAATGTGATTGTCACACCTGAGTGATTTTTCTAGGTGGACTCGACCAGTGCACATCTCCGATAGTAATATATAGGGAATGAGAAACAAATAAAATAACATTTTAAAACATTATGCTTTGCTCAAAATTACAAAATATTGATTGTATACTAATGCAACGTTCTGTTAGATAAGTTAGACAAAAATGCAAAAAAAAAAAAAAAAAAAAAAAAAAAAAAGAAGCTTTTCTTGCATACTTGTAAGTGCATGCAAGTATTTGCATTTTCTAATAAAATAAATGCGGATAAATCATTTGCCAATTACATGCTGATAGAATGGAATAGGCGAAGAGCATAAAACATATTTATATCAATTCTTGCAAAATAAAGGTGCATGCCATATGCATAATATGCAATGCACAAGGTATAATCGCCAAAAAAAGTATCAAATACGGGCGTCTATTCAACAGGTATCGGAGATGTGCACTTACCGAAAATATTAGATTCTCTTTATTCTGATAAATCCACGAAACAAAATGATAAACTCCATTTGTATCTCGTTAAAACTTTACAACACGTTCTCATTCCATTATACAGACTGCGACACACTTCACCCGTGCCAAACAGTGTGTCTTCCATCAGGGGATATGTCAGAGTCGAAAATTTTTCCTGTATTGAATGCTTGTCTGGTCGAGGTTTTGCAGTTCATAGAAATGGGGAATCTAATATCTGGTTGGATATATTGCGTGCACAATTCAAAATTTCTCGATGATCATATACAAACTTGGATATACAAATAAGGGAATAATGATCGAAAATATACATCTGTGTGCAAATGCGTGTATTACATTTGCAATCCACAATAAACAGTTCATTACACAAAGACACATATGAAAGGAAATTTATAAACGAAAATATAGTTTTGTTGTCTCTTTTGGAACCACATAATTATTTACGTTCTCTGTATGTCCATATTCATTGAGAGAGAGAGAGAGAGAGAGAGAGAGAGAGAGAGAGAGAGAGAGCGACCGTCCTACTTCGATTTATTATATACCATTTCACACAGAAGGAAAGAAAATTGATCACTTATATAAATGTAAGCTTTCAAGCATTAAAAATTTCCAGCTATTTAAAAATTTGTGATTGACAATATATTGGAAACTTACAGGAGTTGATGCAAATAATTGAATTCATTACAAATTTTTAAAAAAAATATTAGTTTGAACTGTGCATGTAGAAAATACTGACTTTGTATGTTAGAATAACGGGAAAAAAGAAAATTGTCAAAAAAAGTGGGGAAAGCAGACCAGCCTTCCTGCCCACCCCAATCCCCTGTTTTCGTGCCTGAAACAACATATCAATTCGTGTTGAAAGAAAGGTGCATATCTACATTTCATTCAATTCCAAAGGAGCTCGAATTTATGTGTTCCCCTATTAATTATTTTGTATGCAAGATTCGTTCCCAAATTTAGAATCATGCTTTCAGTCAGAGCAGAAATGAATTAATGTTGAAGCATATCTAGTTTGAATGCAAATGTTGGGTTCCTTCTTTTAATTTCATCAGACTCATTAGAAACCCCTCTCCCAAACTATGCAGCTTTGTTTCTATTGATATCTAAATCGGTATATGAATCCGGATATGAATTATATAATGTTTTTTCGTGATCATATAGCTATTGATACTGATAATGTTTATACTCTTGCCTTCTGCATATCCTACTAATGCATTACAGTATATTGACATTGTATCATATCAAATAAAAGTTCAACACGAATTTTACTGATTTATGCATACTAACATCTTATCGAATACATTTGAATTTGAAATTTCTACGTACAGCGGTATGGCCATTGCGCCAGATCTACGAAATGAAAATATTTATGAATAAATTACACTCAAGCCTCAAAGTAATCATTATGGCATGTTACAGAAACGTTAAAACACACAAATGCTATAGTCCTGCAATGCATGCATGCGATTTTTCTGAATGCAAGGTAAAGATAACGAACAGTGATCAATCTCATAACTCCTACAAGCAATACAAAATAGATAGTTGGGCAAACACGTATTTATGTATTCATGTATTTATGTATTCATGAATGAAGTTCCTACGCTTGAAAATATCTTGGTCTTTATGCATTTTGTTTTGTGATTTTGGTTTACCATTCCTTACACTGTGTAAATGAAGGAAAACTTGGTAAGGGTGCAATTCTACATGCACCATACAATTAGTATACATGCATGTGTTGCAAAACAAAATGTACATGTAATAATCAGACATGTATCGTCATTTTTCGGGGGGGGGGGGGGGGGTACAACAGGGGGAAAAATGGAAAATTGGATTCTTCAAAATTTCTTGCCATTCAAAATAATTATTAAAAAAGATGAACGAAAACAGCAATAAAATAAAACAAAACACCCAAACAAACCAAGATGTTTTGTCCGATGTTCAAAGTCCTAATATGGGGTGAAGGGTTAAAGAGTCTTTTACTTTGACTACCTCAATAATTTCCCCCTACACTTCATTTTCTTCAATCGTTGGGGGTCGGATGGGGTGGTTAGAGTCCTCTACTATGGGTGTCTCATATCTTCAGTTTCTTAATTGGTGGTGTGTGTCTTCTACTATTATATCAGAACTTTCAAGCTGGGGTAAGTAGGGGTTGGGGTTGGGTTGTCACTCAATGTATCTTTTATTTGCATTACAAACTAACAAAAAATGGTTATTGTTATTAAAGGTGGGTGACAGACACTCTTGCCCTCTCCCCTTGATGTTTGATAACGACGCATAATATGATAAACTCGATTATTACATTTTGCATTAGTACAATTTGCGTCGAGTTCGACGCAGAATGTAATAACGCAAAATGGCATAGATATATAAGATCTATTGAGCGCCAAATTAGCATAAAATGAAGTAATTGAAAATAGCATTATCTAAAAATATGTTTAATTTTTAATTAATGCGTGCTTTAAATGAATCAAATAAATCTGTATTATCAATTAATGAGAGCAATATTGAGTTACTGTTACTGTTCTCTTTTCATTGAATTAACGATATCATTTGTCTTAATAAGAGCACGATTATTACAAGATCATCGGTTCTCCCTCTCTCTCTCTCTCTCTCTCTCTCTCTCTCTCTCTCTCTCTCATATCCCATACACTTGTACAGTGTTGTATATGCAAATTTATGTACCTAAATGATTTCCTGATTTATAAATCTGCAATACTCTGACCAGTAAATCATATGGTATAAGGATTCATGCAAAATACAGGGTAAATATTATACTCTGATACTTCCCCTGATTGAAGATAGCTGATCGGCACGGGCTAAGTGTGTCGCAGTCTGTACAATGGACAATGTTGTTTACTGTTGGAATGCAAATGGAGTTTATCGTTTTGTTTCATGGATTATGCAAATAAAGGGAGTTTTACTACTACTTAGAGTATTTTCGACAAGTGTACACGTACATCTGTGGTCCTTTACAAATATTACGAGTAGGCCCAGGTAAATAGTCGTCCGCATTCGATGCGTTTTCATGGCGAGCATACATGCCATTTTATAAGTACAGTAGTATTTATGTCTTTGCCTTTTACTTGAAGTAATTGTGAATGGTATAGATTGTATACCCTTTGCTTATTCCATTTTATCAGATAAAAGATGAAATATTTCTCCGCATTTTTGTATAGTTTTGACATATTTACTGCAAATGTACGCACGTTCACGTAAAGAAAAGGCATTCTATATATATTTATCCAAATATATATATTTAGAATGATTTACTACTGTACGATATGTTTATTATAATTTTGAGCACTGCGTGGTGTTCCAAAACGTGATTTCATTTCTTCTTGATGTCCTATAAATTAGTAGTGGAGATGTACGTGTTACCTGTCGAAGCTACCCGCACAGGTAAATCGAAGACACTGATGAGAAGTGAAGCGTAGCAAAGCTCGTCCCCTTATATACCATGCGAACCCCGATACATATACCAATAGAAATTCCAACTAATATGGCGGATTAGCAGAGAAATATGGCGGACATGTAGAATTATACTATATTTATTAATTCATGTCAGCTTTAAAATCGAGCAGCGATGAATTGCAACCAATCTATATCATCTTGGGTGCTGGAAAATTTGGCAGAAGGCAGTCAAAGCGAATATATTGACATTGAGGACATCAAAAACAAATATGAATCAGCGGAGTTATCCTTCTTGCGATAGGTGACGTAAAGCCTCCACTTCCGTTGACCAAGCTTTGATCAGTTCAAAAAACGATAACTTGTCGGTGAAAATCGTATAATTTTACCCAATGAACGAACTTATATTAGAGTGACATACAGATTTTTAGTGAGGGAAATATTCGGGCTACGGCGTGATGTCACCGTTTTTACTGGTAGGTACAGTTTTATAGGGCATTTCAAAAAGAATTCCTTAGTAGTGCCTCTCAGTTGACAGACGAAGTTGGCAACCTTGTTGTTTTTATATATAGAGTGGGTTACGAATTTTTATAAAACGTTTATTTTAGGTAATTTTTCGGATCGGTGGTATAGGTTAGATTACAAATATGTTATAAAAAGATGATTTATGAAAAAAAAGTCGAAAAGGCCCGGGGGTCTATATCGGGGGGGGGGGGGGAGGGGAGGGGGGGGGGTCCTGTCCTCAAGCACCTGTGAAGTAGAGTGTATACAATAACGAAACTGATCCTCATCAACCCCCGTAATCGCGTAAAATGATTGTCAAACAACTTTGAGTTCTGTGTTCTCGGTGTAGATCTTTCTGAACGTTGGATCATTTAGACAAAAGTATATAGAAATACCTGACTTGCTACATTACAGTTGAATGTAAACACATTGAACATTTTGACGACTAAAACCCGCAGTTGTTAACTATAAACAAATACACATTTGCGTCAGGCTGGTATCTTTTGACGTCACCAAGCAAGGGAGAGAAGTCATCTTACTATTTTGATACTTCACACCACAGCAACATTTGACGGTCTGTGGCGTCTGTTACCTTACGATTTTTTCTGAATTACTTCTTTACATATATTAAGTAATTAATTAAAGAAGAACACATTTTCGTGCAAAACATTTTTTTTTTTGAAAATCGTCTCCTATGACCATTAAACCCCTCGCACGGCTGGAGCAATTCAATGCCCACCCAGTGAAATACTAGAGTCCCTGTTTACTCCTTTACCAGGTTAACTTCTGGAATTTGTTATTGAGCTCGCCTGCTGGACAACATGAAAACATGACCGCAGGTTTGACAAACAGCCATGACTCTGTCTGACGAAACCGATTATACTTGAAAAATCGGTTTATTATTTAAACATTTATACAGTTCACCAGTATCACCACTTTTACATAATTTTGAATATTAATGACAATTACGTATATGAATGATAATGAGTGACTATTGACTACTATAGGCTGATATTGGGTGTACATATGTTGTCCAAAATGATTACTGGGATACCTTTTGTTTACTGATAAACCATACCTTCACATTGCTTTTTATTTGGAGACGCATAATATATGGAAGTTTTGGGGTCAGACCCTTCGTCGTTGCACTCGGTACACACATAATTATCTCGAGTGGTACATCGCTGATGATGACAATTAGCTGGCTTTGTACATGCTGAAATTTAGAATTGTGTTGGAATTATCAGTTCTATTGCCTTAACATCAATAAAAACATGTTTGTAAAACAAATATGCCCCCAATTGTGCAAAATTGAAAAGGGTTATACACATGCAGAGAGTTCTCAAAATACTGAACAGACAATATCTTCCTAGGTCCAGACTGGATTGGCCATGTGACCTAAAAATCAATAGGGGTTATCTACTCCTTATGCTATACCAGTGTACCAAGTTTGATGTTAATCAAGCAAATAATTCTTAAACTATAGGAGACAATATATTACTATGTCCAGTTTAACCCTTGACCTTTGGCCAGGTGACTTCAAAATCAATAGGGGACATCTATTCCTTAAGATGTACCAGAGCACCAAGTTTGATGTCTGTCAAGCAAATGGTTTTCCAGAACAGACACTAAATTCCAATGTCCAGTTTGACCCTCGACCATTGAGCAGGTGATCTCAAAATCAAAAGGGGCCATCTTCTCCTGAAGATGTACCAGTGTACCAAGTTTGATGTCTGTCAAGCAAGGGTTCTTAAGATATCGAGTGGACAGTATATTCCAATGTCCAGTTTGAGCCCTGACCTTTGATCATGTGACCTCAAATTCAGTAGGGGTCATCTTCTGAAGATGTACCAGTGTACCAAGTTTGATGTCTGTCAAGCAAAAGGTTCTCTAAACATTGAGCGGACAGTATATTCGTATGTCCAGTTTGACCCTTGACCATGTGACCTCAAAATCAGTAGGGTCACCTGTGTACCAAGTTTGATATCTATTAAGCAAAGGGTTCTCAAGATATTGAGTAGACAGTGCCTTTCTATGTCCAGAGTAGATTGGCCCTTGCCCTTTTGACCTGAAAAACAATCGGGGTCCTCTTCTACTCAACAAACCCACATATGAAATATCATTACGATGAAGTGAATGGTTCTCAAGATATTGAGCAGACAACATTTGGTCTACAGACCGACAGGTGCAAAGCAATATGCCCCTCCTTCTTTAAGGGTGGGGGGGGGGGGGGGCTTAATAAAATCATTATTGTTATCATTAACAAATATTCAAATCTTACCAATTAGAATACAGTAAAATATCTGTATCTCGAATATGGTTTATCTCGAATACCCCGCTTGGGTCGAAGTCGACTAAGTTTACTAATGTCTAGGCTCGATTGGGGTGTAGCTATTGCGTTCTAGTGAAAGAACCTATCACGTAAGAAACAAAAAAGACGGATTTAAAAAATAATAATTTTTAAATGCTAATTAAATAAAATTTCGTGTTTTTTTTCTGTCCTAGTTTTAATGACGAAGCGTGTATTATTAAATGCAATATCGGTATTATAAACATTACCTTCAAGTACACTTCGACAATTTTGTGCGTTTATCTAATCCACATGTTAATGATATAGAGTGTGTCCTTCAAAACACCCTCCCTGGAATCGGGCGTGTTAGTTCATAATTGGCGGTGGATTTAATCCGTAATGTTGGAAGGCTTCACTAATCACCCAAGCTGTTGAACTATTTATGGTGACCTGGGTCTACTCGGAAAAGGCGAACATGGATTAGCGATCATTAATTATAATTGGTGTAGCCGCAGGTGTGAATTTGTGACTTACGACGCCAGGTATGGTAAGCAGAGCGGAAAATTGACTGCACGTCGAGATAAACCAGGTGAATTTAGGGAATTTCAAGGGACCTTGAAAATACTTCGACATAAGCGGGGTATTCGAGATTACCGTGTTCGAAATATCAGAAGTTTTTTAAATCATTTATATAGGGAAAACGACCGGGACCGGCGGTCGACTTCGACTCAAGCGGGGTATTCGAGATAAACCATATTCGAGATACAGATATTTTACTGTATTTTGTGACCAATCAAGTACACCGGTCCTGAATGAAAGGTGAAGATAATAAACAGTGATCAACCTGACAACTCCTATAAGCAATACAAAATAGAGAGTTGGGCAAACACGGATCTTTGGACACACCGGAGGTGGGATCAGGTGCCTTGGAGGAGTAAGCATCCCCTGTCGACCGGTCACACCCCCCGTGAGCCCTATATCTTGATCAGGTAAACGGAGTTATACGTAATCAAAATCAGAGTGCCAAGAACGGCCTAACAATCGGTATTTGACCCAATGATAGGTTGTATTGGCAAACTAGACCGTTATATCGACTATAAAATTTGCGAAATGCAAAAATCTAATGATGAAAAACATTTCAAGCAACTAAATGCTTACAAATGTACTTATGGTTACAAATTTGCAGTTTAATTAATACCTTACATGTAAAATAACTAATATTTTTAATATGTTTTATGACATGATTCACGATGAATATGTATGTCAATGATTTTCAAAGTCACTGTTTCAAAGCATGAAAATTTGTTTTAAATACTAGGACATTTTTATTGATAAAAGGTGAAGATAATGAAGAGTGATCAATCTCATAACTCCGATAAGCAATGCAAAATAGATAGTTGAGCAAACACGGACCCCTGGACACACCAGAGGTGGGATCAGATGTCTAGGAGAAGTAAGCATCCCCTGTTTAGGTAGTACATTTCAACCAGTTCGCTAATTCAAAATATCTAAGGTGTATAAATTAAGAGAAAAACTCTCAAAATTCAAAATGAAATATACTGTACGTTAACAAAAATGTCCAAAAACAACAGTCTTGACACACAAATTCTTCAAATGATGGTAATAAATCAGTGTGGTAAAGATTTTTGTAAGGTTTTCGAGTCAGATGTTTCCCTCTAAAACTTCATTGTTATTTCGGATTTCAAACATTTCGGTTGAGCATCACTGAAGAGACATTATTTGTCGAAATGCGCACCTGGTGCATCAAAATTGGTACCGTATAAGTTTTACATTATGACCCCTGGGTCGAGGCCTCTACTGGTGGACTGTTAGTCCTCGAGGGTCTCTACAGCCCAGTAGCTAAGTACTTCGCTTGGAGTAGAAAGCTACTAATCGAAAGGACGAATGTTTCGTCTTTTATTACTGCTCATTGTTTTTAAACAATGATTCATCTAGTAGAAAATAACATGAACAAGAATGAAATGTTTCGTATTCAATAAAAGAATGACGTAATTTTTCTTCTACATGCTGTAGCCCTGTTTCTGACTCTCTACAACATGTCAGTATCAAATGTTATACATGTATCTGTATGTGTTTGTCTACATTTAAAAATGGAAAACATCTGTTCATTGTTTAGACGATATAATACAATATGTTAAGAATTTGGTTACGTAAGGTTTACGATACAATGTTTGCTACCACTATTTATGTGAAGCTTAGGACCGCAACGAAAAACATCCCCCCCCCCCCATTTCTATGAAAGTGTAGTAACTGCTAAATTATAGGTTGAATCAAGATAACAAGAGGCCCATCGGCCACTTCGCTCACATGAACCACCTTAGCCCTGCCGTTGTAAAAGGTCAACACCAAAGTATAACGAGGTCTTGCCATAAAGAATGTATACACAAAATATGAAAGCTCTACCTTAAATAGTTCATGAGATATGAAATAGGTTAGTTATTTAAAAGTAGGTTATACTCCAAGGTCAAAAGATAAAAGACCAATGTGTCACAATATCCTACTATAAAGAATCTCTACACAAAATATGAAAGCCCAACTTAAGTTCCCGATATACTTACATGTAATAGTTATATTTTCTTTTCTTTTTTTAATTATTTTTCAACATACATTCTGTATATATTTCATAGTATATCTTTATAATATGATGCAGAATTACAGAAGTGTTTAGTTATTTCAGAGAGAGAGAGAGAGAGAGAGAAAGCGAAAGAAAGAGAGAGAGCTATGAAAAAAATTCGTGCCATCTGTTCCAAAGGGCATCAAATTATTCAGTATTATCATTTTTGTAAGAAATAAATTTTTGTGTTTAATAGAAGAATTTTAAAAATAATATTGCAAAACACCCACTCAAATTTTTCTCTGTAAATATGATATTTTAACCAGCGGATGATAATATTTTGTATACCCTTGTTTTTCTCAAGGATGCCTATTATAAAAGACTTTTTGTGAATACGAGTTGACAATTTGTTCTCTGTTGTAAATAAACTTCAAAATCATCTAGAAATGATTGAATGCAATTACATTCCCACAGTATATGTTGTATTGTTTCCTCCTCATTGTGACATTTGTTAGTTCATTTTTTTTATTTTAAATAAAAATGAGTTTGTTGCTAACATTTTATTAAGTATTCGATATTGGAACCATTCAAGGTTAATTGTTTTGTTATTATGAAAGGTATTTTGTGGATTATTTTCCACTCAGTGTTATATATATTTCTAAGAGCTCACTTCATCTTTGTTTTGTCTGTTGTCACAGAGGGGTTTTGTCTAGATGTTCATAAAAGCACTTGGATATGTTTTTTTTTTTTTACATTTCAGGAATGTTTGACATAATGCAAGGTGAAGATAACGAACAGCGATCAATCTCATAACTCATAAAAAAATTTAATCCAAGTCTTTCTTGGATGAATGATGCTTGCATATTCTAAGAAATTGATTTTCACATTTGGACAAGTATCTCAAAAAGTTTCATAACTGAACAAACTACCATCTTCTTCAATAATATGCAAGGTGAAGATAACGAACAGTGATCAATCTCATAACTCCTATAAGCAATACAAAATAGATAGTTGGGCAAACACGGACCCCTGGACACACCAGATGTGGGATCAGGTGCCTAGGAGGAGTAAGCATCCTCTGTTGACCGGTCACACCCGCCGTGAGCCCCATATCCTGATCAAGTAAACGGAGTTATCCGCAGTCATAATCAGTGTGCCAAGAACGTCTTAACAATCGGTATGAAACACGTCCGACAGCATTTGACCCAATGCGAGGTTGTATTGACGAACTAGATCGTTATAACGACCATAGAATTTGCGAAATGCTGACTTCAATCGAGACTGTTGAAATCCCTGTACCATCAACTTGTTTGTCAGTAGCTTACCTCGATTTAAAAACTGATTATCCCCAGAACAAGCTCTTGCATATCGAATCAGTTGAGATATATAAACACCATATACAGGTGATAATGGAATATTGCTACATAAATATGGGAAGTTGACGATGGAGAAGCTGAAATCATCCCGTTTGTCATACAGTTGAGTTGTCAGTTTGTCGTTAATGTCTACTTTCAATAAAATATCTAAGTATGAAGCAGAAGTGGACGACTCTGTGGTGTCCTTTATTTCGAGCTCACAGAGATATATCAAATCGACATATGAATGAAAGCTATCATTGTTAATAGACAAAACGTCATCGATATATCTAAAAGTCGAATTGAAGGTCACAGTGAGAGATTTTTTGTTCTCACGTAGAAGTTTTTGAATAAATTCTGCTTCATATGCTGCTGTCTGACGTGTTTCATACCGATTGTTAAGCCGTTCTTGGCACACTGATTTTGACTGCGGATAACTCCGTTTACCTGATCAGGATATGGGGCTCACGGCGGGTGTGACCGGTCAACAGGGGATGCTTACTCCTCCTAGGCACCTGATCCCACCTCTGGTGTGTCCAAAGGTTAGTGTTTGCCCAACTATCTATTTTGTACTGCTTGTAGGAGTTATGAGATTGATCACTGTTCGTTATCTTCACCTTGCATGAATATCTTTATGTGTCTGATGTTACTGTCAAAGAGGTGTTTACTAAATAAAGTTTTCCCACCCATATGAATCATTTTATTATAAAATAAAGGTGTATCTGCCGTAGCATTTCATTCTGAACAAGCGTTTTGTAGTTCAACCCAGAATTTGAATACATCTATCCAAACGTTACTTTTTAAGGATTTCAAGAGTAACTTGACATAATCAATCCCATAAGATATGAACCTAGTTAGTTCAAAGCCAGCTATTAAGTTATTCAAACCCCTGACTGTAGAAATAAGATGTATCCATAACAAGCATTTTGAGAGTATTGGATGACAATACATAGTCCCCTACCTGATGAAAAAATTACTGTAGCACAACGATATTCAGTTCATTGTGTAGGTTATGGTAAAAGGGAAAATTGGGGAACCAGGATAGGAATGGTTGGAAATCAACTACTATTCGAGTAGAGACTAGATCAAGAAAAAAGACAAATTTATAATTAGGTTTAGGTCCTTAACCAAGTCAATAAACTGTGAAATGTAGGTGATCAAAAATAACTTAGCTACATTATTGTATTACTATGATATAAATTTTAATGAGTGTAGTACTCTTATCTACAGAAATAAGAAAATTGGATTTAAACTAACAAATCATGAAATTTTGCTACGTCAACAGACAATTAGGTCCACATATTCGTACAAAACGTTACTCTGTTCCATTGAGAGTTTTACATACGTTATTTCAAGAAGCCACAGCTAGTCTTGGATTTTTCAACACCTGAATATAGATTGAACTCTATGATTATGGATGTTGCCAATCACAGGCTCTTTAAAACATTACGGGTCATCGATGATATACCTTCCAAATCATGCCGCCAATTCCTTAAGCTCAAATTTACAAACAAAGGAATGGATGCCGTCAACATAAGCAACATTATTCGTCATAAGAGAGTTCAGTTGTGTATTCCAACTTACTTCAAGTTCAAGTCTACACCCTGTATTCCTTCAAATATACTTCTACTATTACACCCTTACTTTTTAATTATAAACAAATTTGCAGAGCCTAGACCATCTTGTACTTAATCCACCTACGTGTTCTTGTTCTTAATCCTCTTTCAACTATAGTCCAGCTGGACATGTCATTACTGGTGATGTTGATATAGTTGAAAATGATGACGTCAAATCACTTATTCTAAAAGGTCCTAAATGCAGAGAACCTCAGTCTTTCAATTGGCTACAGAACTTCATCTCTATTATGAATTCTGTCGAAGATTATGCCAGACGATGGGATAAATATGAAAAAGAACTTGATACATTGTCAGAATGGATTAAAAGTATAAGAGGAATATTAAAATCTCGCATTAGACATATTAAAACAAAAGTACGTACCATATATCCCTCTGTGCTTAGTAAACCAGAAGTGATAAAAGAATTAGATAGGTTACATAAACCAGAAGTGATAAAAGAATTAGATACACGACACGAGTTTTATGTGTTCCACGCAACGCGGTGGAACAAATTTGCCCCAAACACGGTGGACCTTTAAAATTGTCGGCACCTTTGAAGTCCTATTTCATACGCGCGAGCTAGATATTGAAGTCCACGGAGGATCTCCGTGTATGCCACCGCCCATCTCCGTGGATGTCACCTGTACCTCTGTCGATGCCACCGTGTACCTCCGTGTGATAAAACAAAGAAATAATATCCGAAATGATTCACCCAAAAAATCTTTTCTCTTGGCCAGCATGCATGCCCCCCCCCCTACCCCATTCATTATTTAATAAATCTATAAATCATTCAATTCTTGTAATTGTTGTTTAATGATACGTTGGTATTTTGGGTACATATCCGTATGTAGACTTTTTTGGGTATATATCCGTATGTAGACTTTTTTGGGTACATATCCGTATGTAGACTTCCCTGCAGACGTTCTCACCTTTATAGGAAACGCCCAAATTCTCGACATCCTGTATATAAACACCTGTTATTCCCACCACTTGTCGGTACATTGTTTCACGGCACGTGCAGCACAATTTCACGAAATAAAAGAAGGGTCATGAACAACGACAATCACATGCCAGTAATTTCAATTTGATAAATAGCAGCTCAAAGAAATGTGTACCATAAGCAGTGGTTTATTTTTAACTTAAGGTTTTCATTGTAATTAGGAATGAATTTCATTATGTACTCAACTGTCATGCAATGTGAGCAAAGAATAAAATTTTTATCACCTAAACAAAACAAAAAAATTAAAAATATCTTTACTTTTAAACAAACCTTTAGAAAACTCCGTACTTTCATTAAGAAAATAATAAAATAAAATGTGCTCCCCTACCTACTAGAATCCCCATACTTCACATTAATAATAGCACGTGTTTTTTTTCCTAACTTAATAAATACTTCATTACACGCATGCATTATTTACTAAATGTATATATAACAACTTTTTGTCTTTATAGTTTTGTATACCATTGCATAATGGTGATGAGATCCAATAAATTGAATTGAGTACATGTAGTCTTGAAATATCACAAAGTATACAGTTGACAACGATTGAAATAAAAATGCAGATGTTTTCTCGTTTATTCAGTGACTCACAAACTTACGCGTTTTCTGAATGAAAGTTGTAAAACAAAAGTACTAGGTTTTGGTCAGTTTATAACATCATACGGGGGTGACATTCATCTCATCTCCGCTAGTAATGGGTTTTGGGTCATATGTGCCTTCGTGGACGAATAATCTTGGCTAGCGAAGATGGAAAAAAAATGCCTAGACAGTCCGCTTGCATTAACATGTATTATGAAGGTGAAATCGAAGAATTATATAGTAAATCCAATGATGTTGTAGTATATATATATAGCATGTATTTATTTTATTTTTGATTGAGAGGGAGATAGACAGCTAAGCATGTAACATCGTTTTAGAAGGGGGGTGGGGGGGACTCATTCATTAGTCCTAACCCGGACCAGCCGAAAAAATTAACATGTAAAGAAATAAAAAAAAAAATATATCAGAATGAAAGTGGATGGATAATTAATCAGAAAGAAATTGTACTTTCAAGATTTATACTGAACGTATTAAACTTCCCGTATCTGCATACATTCATGAATATTATAATCAATGATTACCAATGCTCTCTCTCTCTCTCTTTCTCTCTCTCTGTGTCTGTGTGTTGCTTTCATTATATATTGCATCTAAATTTTAATTGATTTCATATAGCAATTAAAGATTTTAATAATCGATAGCGTATATGAATAAAAGCAAATAATCGTTAAGTCATTTCTGTTTATATTGATATTAGTCTTTTTTTCATGAACTAGTTGCATTTGACACCGAGGATTACAAACACGTAGAATCGGAGAGGCACAGGGGCTAAGCCCGTTTTGGGCCCGAACTCTGTGATACCATAAATATCTATATTTATGGTATCACAGAGTTCGGGCCCAAAACGGGCTTAGCCCCTGTGCGGAGAGGGTGTAATTTGAAAACTTGAAAGTTAAGGATTTAGCCTTTAACTTTTTGTTCTGTGACTTTCCGTGCTACATTCGTAACGATCTACCCACTGCACGATTTAAGAAATTGAAGTCGGAAGGGGGAATTGAGACAGTTTCAGACTACTACACCCCCCCCTAAGGTTTTCATAATCGGACAATTTAAGCACCATTTGTTATCTTATTGCGTGTCAAGAATTTTACACAACTTAACGGCAACATACCCCTTCTAATACATTGAAAAATATAAGTAATGCTAGCACGGGGCTCTATAAAGTTCAATCTGCAGTTTGGTCATACTTCATCATTCGATAACTTATCTAAAATTAAAAAAAATGTTTGTCGGTTTAGCGGTACTATGATGTATGACTATAACAATGACCTGTTTATAATTTGTACATCCCATGCAAATTCGAAGGGGTTTTCGCCTTAGTAGAACAATTGGGGGTCAGCTAATCCGTGTATTTGAAATCAATAGAAGTGCTTGTCTTCTTGCGGAAAGTGTGAAATATATTGGGTCGGCGCAAGATACCCGTGATCTTAGACTAGATCTGATAGCTCGCCGATCCAATATATTTCACACTTTTCATAAGAAGTCAAAACCCAAACTAGCTAACCGTAATTTAGTTATACTGGGACAAAGACCCTAGGAATTTGCATGGTATATACTTATTATACAAAAATCATTACATTATCCAGACACTCCCGATGGAATTTTTTTTTAATGAAAACATCTATCAATTTGAAAATACATTGAACATAAGTCTCCGTCAAATGTAATTAACTCGGGATTTTAAAAATAAACAATTCGATGGTTTGTATTTTTGCTTCTATTAATTAAGTAATAAATTAATTCCAATTTGTTAATCATCGACAATGCTCTAATTTCTATATTGGATCAAGTTATATTTGTCAAGATGCATATTAACACAATATGATGAAAGTAATTATGTTAAACAGCGCATTTATCAGAGAGAGAGAGAGAGACAGAGAGAGAGAGAGAGCGCACATCGGTAATTATTAAATATCCCTATTACATATTGTACATGTATGCTTTTCATTTACTGAATATACTAATTCGCATTCAAAACAGAATTGCCTGCAAGTACGCATTATTATAGAATTTAAGAATATTTTAATGAAGAACAAAAGACTAAAAGAAAAAAATTCAAAACCAGGTTTTCTCAAAAACATAATATATAGTGTTTGGTATCGTTGGAATTGGCTCAAAACGCTGAAAAACAATATAAGTATTAGGAGGGAAAATATTGACATTTTTCCTTTTCTTAAAATTTCACCCTTATCATGAGTATTTGGCCTGCGGCACATTTTCACATCTCCCGCAAGGCACCGGTGGCCAGAACAAAGCTCTTAGCAGCTGTGTGTATTCGCAAATAACACACACCGTGGAACACGGAGGACACGGTGTATCTCCGTGCATTTTCCACCGTGGTCTTTCCACGGTGGGGTGTATAAAATTCGTGTCGTGTACTGTAGGTTACATGAGGCATATGTTTTGGTTCCAGTTGACAAAGCTTGTAACAACATTGTCTTTGTTTGTAAGGATCATTATCACAGCTATATTTTAAAAGATCTAGGCATTAATTCCACTTTTGGTAATCGTACTTATACTCCAACTGACCTTTCAAAAGATGAATTTCTTCAAAACCATGTTTCAGTTTTAGACACATTTGATATCCCAATAATGGGTTGAATGAAAATGAGTTACCATACCTATACTGGATTCCTAAACTGCATAAAAACCCTTACAAAAATACATTGCTGGATCCAGCAAATGCTTTACCAAGTTCCTATCTTTGTTCCTCACGAAAATATCAACAGCTATGAAGTAAACACTGCAAACTTACTTTGCAACTACATATGCTAGAAGTGGTGTAAATCAAATGTGGATTTTAAAAAAATTCTAAAGAACTTAGTAAACTTGATATCGCAAAACTTTTCTCAAATCAACAACATCAAAACGTATGACTTTTCAACACTTTACACGACCATTCCTCACGATAAATTAAAGACTAGATTTTTTGACATCATAGACAGTTCCTTCTTCAACAAAAAGGGAAAACGGAAATATTCATATCTAGTGATCAATAATCGGGAAAAAATTCATTTGTTAAACACCACTCTGATTCCACGCACAAGTATTCTATAGTTGAAATGAAAAATATGCTAGAGTTCCTCATTGACAATATGTTCGTGGTCTTTGCTGATGACGTCTTCCAACAGTCTGTCGAAATTCCTATGGGCAAGAATTGTGCTCCTTTGTTAGCTGACCTGTTTTGTGTTCATATGAAGCAGAATTTATTTAGAAATATCTACGTGAGAAGAAAAAACCTTTTGCTGTGGCCTTCAAATCGACATTTAGATATATCGACGAAGTTTTATATATTAACAATAATAACTTTCATTCATGTGGTGATTCGATGTATACCTGTGAGCTCGAGGTGAAAGACAACACAGAGTATTCCACTCCTACTTAATGCTTATATATTTTACTGAAAGTAGATATTAACGGCAAACTAACAACTCGACTTTAGGACAACCGGAGTTATTTCAGCTTTTCCATCGTCAACTTCCCATATTTATGTAGCAATATTCCATTATTACCTGCATATGGTGTTTATATCTCTCAACTGATTCGATACGCAAGAGGTCTGCATGTGGTCGGTTTTTAAATCGAGACAGGCTACTGACAAACAAGTTGATGGTAAAGGTGTTTCAACAGTCTCGTTTAAAGTCAGCATTTCGCAAATTATATGTTCTAATAATTTGCCAATACAACCTATAATTGGGTCAAATGCTGTCTAACGTGTTTCATACCGATTGTTAGGTCGTTCTTGACACACTGATTTTGTTCGCGGATGGTTCCGTTTGCCTGATCAAGATATAGGGCTCACGGCGGGTGTGACAGGTTGACAGGATCCTCCTCCTAAGAACATGATCCCACCTCTGGTATATCAAGGGTCCGTGTTTGCCCAACTCTCTATCTTGTATTGCTTATAGGAGTTAAAAGATTGATCACTGTTCATTTTCTTCACCTTTCATATTTATCTTTCCAATGTATTGCCTTTGATATATTTACAAATTGTAATGATATTAACTTCCTCATGAGCGTGCTGCAAATGTAATCAAGCGCGGATATGGTACATCTATTTTAACAGCTCGGAAATTCCAAAGAAATGAAAAAGAATGCAAATATACGCGTTCCATGAAGGATACCGGTGTAAAGAGTCACAGTTGATACCTTAATGCATTTCTGAAATATATGCACAATGTGTACAACCACAAACACTACATAACGTATCACAACTATTCGTAATTGCTTTAAAAAAGTATTTTACTCGTTTAGTAAATAAATGATCTATAAATATATTAAAACACCCATTTCTGCAATGAAATCAATCACGCATATTTACCGTATTCGCAATGTGTTCCATAATACTCATCCGGGCAAGAACACGTGAACCTATTTACTAAATTGTGGCATGTTCCTCCGTGCATACATGGGTTACTGTTACATTCGTTTATATCTATAACAATGTAATAAATAGTACAGTAAATCATTTTTGTAATGTAATACAAATAAATATCATGAATTATAAAAATTAATATATAAATTAGAATTGTAAACATAAATATTAGATTATATACCCATACAAATATCAAAGCGCAAATCTTTGCAATTAAATCGATCGCGCAGATTTACCATATTCACATTGTCTTCCATTATACCCATCCGGGCAAGAACACGTGAACCTATTCACTAAATTGTGGCATCTTCCTCCGTGCATGCATGGGTTACTGTCACATTCGTTTATATCTACATAAAGGTAGTATAATCTGTATATTGAAATTCTTTTCACTTGTGATTGATATACATGTAACAATGTATGTTGTATCTTATAATCTGTTTGTTCTTACCTGAACACCCCACGTGGTATTGGCTATACCTGGAGCAATCATCATTGGTCGTATAACAGCGGTATCCTGGTCCACATCTTTTTTCCCCGCATCGCCTGTCTTTCATCCACTTGCACTGTTAAGTTTAATGGAGTTTTTAATTATTCCCACACTGTTCATCTGATTAAGCCATTTGTTTTTCCAGAAAGTATTTATAATGGAAGTAAACCAATATAAAACACATTTTAAAAGATGTCGACTTGTTCTTCCAGAGTTAGTACATTATATTTATAGAGCAGTGAGATTTTAATTCTAAAAGATATCAGAGCATATGCAGTTTGGTATTACTTCTTTGACCCTGACCTATGCGATCATTATCTTAACCATCCCAGAGATACCCTGAATGCGTATATGTAACGAAGATCTTTCCCAATACCATCTAATACTTATTGTAACGGGACCGTTACAGAAGTTCCCCAAACATTCCCCCATTTAGCAATTTGTGTCATTTGTTTCAGTACAAGTGCTTTTGACCATATCAATCTGTGAAGTGTCTGAATATATAATTATTTTATAACGTTCATTCCATGTCATGCTAAAACAAATCTGTTTTAGACATGAGAATTATGTGCACGTACGTACATGCACGTGCTGGTGAGTAATTTGACCATGTCGATACATTACAAGTCTAATTATATGACTACAAAAGAAGTTTCACAACAGTTCAATGAAAAACGAGAAATTAACAGCAACTCGAAACTACGACGACCAAAAGCAATTCACGTGCATACACGCGCGAGCGTGAGTACGACACAACATTCTTGTTGCTGCTATGCAATAAACATTTGAACGCTATATTCCCTATGAATTTGATATCGATTGCTTCATTTATAAGAAAGTTATGGTGATTTCAAAATCGTCCAATCAGGTTTAGCGCACGTGCGTAAAAGTGATTTTGACACCATCAATAATTGGAGAAGCCCAAAACATATCTGCAACCTAAATTTCAAAACTATTCACTGCAATCTAAAAAATATTATAGACCAATACCTGAATTTAGACCTTAAAACTTACCATGCACGCGCATTGGATTTTGATAATGGAATGTTTGTTGACACCATTCAAATCATAGATTTACAGGATAAATTTTGAATTCATTTGCGTCTTTAATTAAAAAGTTATGGCAATTTTAGTACCCATAAAATGAAAGAAAAACTATGCACGTGTATACACGTGCACGTGAGTATGACTCAGCATCGATATTGATGTCATTCAATAGACATTTGATAGATATGCTTAGAGTATACATTTGAATTCATAATTATTGTTTTCATCATTTATAAGAAAGTTATGACGATTTCAATCAGAAGTTAGCACACGTGCATGTACGTGCTGGAAATTTATTTTGACTATAGATTTGAGTTAAGAATATCAAGATACATTTATAAACTAAGTTTTAAAACATTCTGTGGAAAAACAAAAAAGTTATGGTCATTTAAAGAATTGAACCTTCAAAAGACAATGCACGTGCGTGCGCATGCACGTTTGCAATTTTTATTACATCGATATCGATCTGTATATATTTGGCATTTATACCTATCCTGTAAATATCATTATATTTCCTTGTTAGTATTATCCAATCAAATTGAAGCACAAATTGTAATTTTGACCATGCTAAACGGTTAAAGGTCTCAAGTTATATCAACGATATAAATATCAAACGATTTCATTGAAAAATAAACTATCAAACGATTTCATTCAAAAATAAACAAGAGGCCCACAAGCATTATGGGTCACCTAGTATCACTACTCCCAAGGGCTATCAAATTTAGAAGAAAAAATCCTGTTCTGAATATCTAAGCCAAATTTTAATGTTCAGCAACAGTATGAAACGAGATGTGTAAAATTACCTTTTTTTCGTACATCCTTTTCTGCTATTCCTATATATGTAAGTATGCATTTGGAATTTATACAGTATCAGCAAACTTACAGATAAATACAATATACTAAGTTTGGTCCCAACCTGGGGTCAAAAACCCTACTCCAGGGATCATCAAATTTACAATTTTGATAAAGGACTACCTGCTCTTTCTAAATATTCATTTAGTTTCAATTTAGTATCAATAACACTAAATTACAAATAAACACTATATAGTAAGTTTGGCCCCGCCCTGGGGTCAGAACCAATACCCCGTGGATCATGAAATTTACTATTTTGGTGGAGGCTGTCCTGCTATACATCACTAGGCATTTAGTTTTTCTTAAACATGTACGGTTGTAGAGACGACGATTTTTGAAAATTGGTCAATTTTGAGCAGTTGTTGCCCCGCCCCTAAGGCCTCAGGGGTGAAGGAATCCTGAAATTCATAATTTATGTCCTCCTTCTCCCAAAAATGCTTCATATCAAATTTGAAAAGAATTGCGATGATAGTTATCAAGAAGTTAAAATGTCTATTGTTCACACATTTAAGAACTGATCAATTTGGCCCCACCGATACCAAAACCCCTACTCCTGGGATCATCAAATTTACTATTTTGGTAAAGGACTACCTGTTTTTTTTCTAAATATCCATTGAGTTTCAATCAATAGCTCTAAAGATTTACACATAAACACTATATACCAAGTTTGGCCCCGCCCTGGGGTCAGAAGCACTACCCCGGTGATCATGAAAGTTACAATTTTGGTAGAGGCCTTCCTGCTCTACATTACTATGCATTTAGCTTTTCTTACACGTGTGCGGTTCTTGAGAAGATTTGTCAATTTGGGGGAGTTTTTGCCACGCCCCTAATGCCCCAGGGGTGATGGGGTCATGAAATTAACAATTTGTGTCCCCCTTGTCCCAAAGATGTTTCATGCCAAATATGAAAAGAATTGGACTGATAGTTATCAAGAAGTTAAAAATGTTCAATTGTTAACGCACATCGAACGACGACGGACGACAGTCAATTGCAATAGGTCACCTGAGTACACTCAGGTGACCGAAAAAGTTAGACGCATTTACAAAGTTTGTAATAAAAAAATTCCAATGCAAGTGCATGTACATGCATGCATTTTCAGACAAAATGCCATTCGTTCCGTACATCTACATATTCTATACTATCATCCTAAACAGGTTTCATCTTGATCCCTTGAGTAGTTTCTGAGAACACTCGTGGACAAAAAAGTCTCAAGAAGGAAGAATATTAATAGTAAGAAACAGAGTAAAACCAATATGTTCCCAAACTCCGTTTGGGGAACATAATAATTGTACCATCATCCCAACTACTGGATATATATGAATATGAATTAACACTATCATTAGGAGGATGCTAACAGTTTAGATGGATCTTTGCAAGAACTTTCAATGATGGTGGACACGTCTTCTGGGAGTAATGCTTTTATATTTTGATATTGAATATGGAAACTATTCTTTATTTAAAGTTGCCAATTAACATATGGACCTTCCTAATGCAAGTATAAAATTGTTGTCTGTGTTAGCAGTGGCGGATTTGAGGGAGGGGCGCAGCCGGCGCCCCTTCCCCCTTCCATTTTCCAAATTTACGGTTAATCGTAGTCTTTTGTTTTACAAAATGTAAACGATAAAAGAAGCAATATTTTTTTCTATCCTCGGAGAAATAAATGGCAAAATCTTTTGATTTATTGAATTACTTTTATTGGGAGATTTTCTTCCCCAAAACTCTTAAAATTTGCGTCATTTAATTAATTTCACTTTGTTAAAAATGACAGAAAATAGTAGAATTGACTACATAGGAGACATATTTCAATCCCTATAAAATCTGTAAACTCTTAAAGGTTCCGGGGACTTCACCCCTTGGGAGGCCTCAAGGCGGACCTCAAACCCCTTGTCTCATAAAGTTGCGCCCCCCCCCCTCCCTCCGCGATTTCTGGATCCGCCCCTGGTTAGGTACTACTATCCCTCTTCACAAAACCCATGTTAATTTTAACTTCATATGACAACTCAAGATCACGAAAACTTTGATTTTCAAAAATCCAGTTTTCCTTTATAAACTTGGTGTCACTTGACCTTGATCCTAGTTTGTGAGATCCCGTGTCTCTATCAGTCCCCGTTCTAAAGTTATATAAGTTTTTATGACCAAGGTCTAGGTCACTGGAGATACTAGTTTGTAGGTCATTACATCCTTTTATCATTTCTGAAGATTCCATGACTCTATCAGTCCAGGTTCTAAAGTTATACCAGAATTATGTTCAAGTTCAGAGGTTAAGGTCACTGGAGTCACTTGACCTTGATACCAATTTGTAGATCATTTATCATTTCTGAAGATCCCATATCTTTATCAGACCTATTCCTTAATACCAAGTCTATGATCTCAGGTCAATGGCTAAGGTCACTTGACCTTGATACTAGTTAGTATTGTATTGCATCTTGCTTAACATTCCTCTTCAGAATTTTCACTCATATGGAGACGTCACCAATACCGGTGAAGGACTTCAAATTTAGGCCTCTACTCGGCGCTGGGTGTCACACCTACTGTGTTTAGGTCATCCCAGAGGACCCGTGACATTCACACATGATGCCGAGCGTTTGGCGATAAAACTATCATTACCTGATTTAACGACTTAGGTCTCTCGCGGCCGGGATTCGAACTCGCGACATGATAAGATTTTATCCTCTTATCATTTTTGAAGATCCAATGTCTCTATTAATTGCGGTTCTAAAATTATATGTTCAAGGTCAGATGTCAAGGTCACTAAAGTTATTTGATCTCGATACTAATTTGTAAATCTCATCATTCTTTCATCATTTTCGAAGATCCCATACCTCCATCAGATTTGCTTCTTAAGTAATACCAATTCTATGTTCTAATGTATTTCACCTTGATACTAACTTGTATATCCCATAATCCTTTTTGACGACCCTATGTCTCTATCAGACTTGGTTTTTAATTAATACAAATTTCATGTTCTAAGGTCAAGGTCAGTGGAGTCACTTGACCTTGACATTAGTTTCTAGATCTTATCATCCTCTTGACTTTTCTGAATGTCCCATGTCTCTATCAATTCCAGTTCTGAAGTTACATGAGTTTATATGTTCAAGATTAGAGGTCAAGGTCAATAATTAAAGTCACTTAACCTCGATACTAATTTGTAGGCCCTGTCATTGTATTTTCACTTCCGAAGACCCCGGGACTCTACCTATCACATCTGTTAACGAAGTTCCACCCTCCTGTGACGTCATAAGATTTCGCAAAGTCATTGATTTAAAACGATTTATGCATGACAGGAACATGAATTTTGTTGGGGTCTTTTACCAAAGTTATTGTAAAAAAAATCTTGTAAACCATAAAATATTTCAAAAGTCTACATAACATATGCATAATCAATTATATGTTTCCCATGGGGATCCAGGTTAGAATAGGTCCTCAGTACCCCGTTGCTTGTCGTAAGAGGCAACTAAATGGGGCGGTCCTTCGGATGAGACCGCCAAAACCGAGGTCCCGTGTCACAGCAGGTGTGGCCCGATAAAGATCCCTCCCTGCTCAATGGCCATAAGCGCCGAGCATAGGCCGAAATTTTGCAGCCCCTCACCGGCAGTGGTGACCACTCTATATGAGTGAAATATTCTCGAGCGGGACGTTAAACAATATTCAATCAATCAATCAAAATATTTAATGTTAAGACAATAACTCTGTTTTCAATAAATTAAAGCTGTATGGTCCGAATTACAATATGTTTTTCCATCTCGTAAAAACGCTATCAAATCATCGCACTTATGTAGTTATGAAGCTGTATGATATATACATTATTTCACCTGTTTTAACTAAAATTATTTGATTTTAGATCGATGTTTACAAATAACCGTGTCACTCTGCCATTTCAAGTGCCAGCCACGTGACCAATTCAAACTTTCAGATCATCGGTGGTCTTATTTGTGTAAAGCTGTGTATTTTGTTACAACAGTACCGTGCCATAAGTTTAATAGAAATAAACATATAAAATACTTCTTAATAATTCGTTATTTTACGCTCTCTCAGCCTTAAAACTAGACAGTTGCGTATGAGTTAATGATTCCCCGGACGCGCGTGGGTCTATTTATAGACGTCTAAAACTGTATAATTTATGGGATGATTTATATATGTACCACACTATATTTACTTTCTAAATAATATTCTCACTGTTTTCTTTTACATGCAGATGTTTTCAAGCATGTAATTAAGGGAAAGTTAATAACTTTATAAAGTAATTAATCTGCTTTAATGTAATTATGTACAAAAATAATACATGAACATCGGGTCATACAGCTTTAATTATCAAGTCCAATATGCGATAGATTTCCTTTATTTTTCACACACATTTTGTATGTTTTTAAAGAAACACTTTCATGAAATTGTTATGAATACTTTTATATAGTTTTAACTAGTTTTTGTGAAATGTTGATAATGCTGTTTTAGGAAAATTGCAATTTTTTGACATTGATAACGGATATATATATATGCTAATGGATGAAAAATTTATTGTTATCGCAGCATACGTATTTTATCATTTTAATTTGTTACTAAGATATATATATTATTTGAAGAATCAACAATCAAATATAAGATTGGATCTATAATTCTAGAGAGGTGGAATTACCTTAAATTTTGGAATTATTTTCCCCATAGAGTTCTATGTTAAACCCCACCCCCATTTGAACACCCACCCACCCCCCCCACCCCCCAATGTACTCAAACCCCTTTCAATCTAAGATTAAAAAAAATACCCACATTTCTGCACATCTAGATACTAGTATATTGGCCTATCATATCCTTGAATATCCATTAATTTCATCGACTGGTTACAGAGAACAGTGTCGGACAGCTTTAGACGCGAGAGAGAAGCGGCAGAAGAAGAACCCAGCAAAAACAAGAAGTTTCCAAACTTCGTTTGGGAGACTTAATAATCAACCCAGCGATGTACGTCCTAACACGGTCAACACCGAATAACTAATAATGATGAGTGCTACAGATTAAGCATATGTCAAATCTCAACGTACCACACTTTTCTGGATGTGACGGTCATGGATCCATTCGTCCACTTCTTCGTGATCACAAGACCCCGATTCACTACATTCCTCGTCAATGTAGTCATCCCTCTTTGATCGACTTCCAATTTCCCTGAGGAATGAAGACGCCCTTTCTTTCGATGTTGTGAGGCTATCCAACGAAGTTAAGTCTTAAATACAAAAGATCATGTCACGATTTACCATTACAGCAGTCAAATCTAATGATCGATGATAACAAAAATGATACCAAGATCCATATTCATTGGTCAAATTGAAAAAAAAAGATTCATAAGTTTGATGAGATGGATCACTGTTTGTTATCATCAAAAGTATAACGGTACAAGGATCAGCGTACAATCATTGTCTGAAGTTTTAAGTCAGAAAGAATGTAATATAGCGATTATATAAAGTGCATGTATAGCACTGTGTTTAAATCTGTCGTGAATGTGTACCCATTTGTTATTTCCTACTATCATCTTTACTGTTAAAATTATGCTTTTTGATGGGATCAGAAAACCATTCAAAATGCGAATCGCTGTCTGACGTTTTTCAGACCAATCGTTGGACCGTTCTTACTATACTAATTTTGACTAAAGATTACTCCGTTTAACTAATCAAGATGTAGAGCTAAATAAGGAATGTTTACTCATCCTTGACACCTGACCCAAAAGTTTCCCTATAAAACAATCTCACATGTACCCTACATAATAATGGTATAATTTCAATCTAAAAATTTGAACTATTGTCACACAGTGGTTCTTGAGAAGATTTTAATATCATATCCATGTTTTGATTTTTTGTGGGATCAAATCCGGGCCTCCCGATTGCAAAGCGATCCCCCAGGCTACCGCAGTCGGTTCATCTATTTCTGTATACAAGTCCCGTAGGGATCCAAGTCAAAATACGTCTTCAATACCCTTTCCTTGTCGTAAAGGGCAATGAAATAGGAGAGATCCTTCGGATTACACCGCAAAAACCGAGGCCCGGAGTCTCATCAGGTGTTGAACGATAAAGATCCATTCCTGCTCAAAGGCCGTAAGCGACGAGCATAGGTCTAACTTTTGTAGCGCTACGACGACAATGGTGACGTCTCCATATCGGTGAAAAATTCTCGAGAGGGACGGTAAACAATATAAACCAACCATCCTACATGTACATTCTATATACAACTTTGGATTATCTTGTGGTTCCATTTTGACTGATGGATTGAATAAATATGAATCTCCGTTATGTATAGTATTTTCCTAATACAGGTATTTCAATTTATACATTTAGGCCCCAATCGTAGCCAAATACAAAATCCACAACTTTGTCAAGGGTGATGGCGTGACGAAATATGAATTTGCTCTACATGAGGTTGCTTGGATATTGATTTGACCAACTGTATCCTTGTGCTTGAGATTTTTTTTTTAAATTGAATTTTCTTCATGTGCTCAAATTTGAAAATAAGAATCCCTATAGAGGCTCTGACACCAAGGGGCATGATGTGAACACATTTCAGATAACACTACTGGAGTCCAATATCTGGCGTGTTTCATTCCAATTGATAGGCCGTACTTTGCATATTGCTTTTGACTACGGATTACTCCGTTTACCAGATGATCCCGTGGTTATCCAGGTTAGAATAGGTCCTCAGTACCCCGTTGCTTGTCGTAAGAGGCGACTAAATGGGGGCGGTCCTTCCGATGAGACCGCAAAATCCGAGGCCCCGTGTCACAAAAGTTGTGGCACGATAAAGATCCCTCTCTGCTCGAAGGCCGTAAGCGCCAAGCATAGGCCTAAATTTTGCAGCCCTTCACTGGCAATGGTGGCGTCTCCATATGACCGAAATATTCTCAAGTGGGACGTTAAAGTAATTCCACCCTCCTGTGATGTCATCAGATTTTGCAAAATCAATGATTTATTTACATTTATGCGTGATAGGAACTTCCATCAATTTGGTTGGAGTCTTTTCCGATAGTTATTGTAAAAAATCTTGTTAAAAATAAACTATTTTAAAAGTCTAAGTTATAGATGAATAATCAATTATACGTTTTAAAATATTGAATCCAAGGGCAATAACTCTGTTTCTATTGATTTTTTTTATCAAGTCTATTATGCGATAGATTTCCTTTAATTTTACGGACATTTTGTATATTTTTGTGAAGATACAGTTTCATGAAATTGTTATGATTGCTACTATATCGTCATAACCATGCAGTTTCTATGAAATTTTGATAACGCTGTTTAAGGAAAATTGCAATTTTCTGACTGTGATATATGATTCTGTTTATGTACGTCTCGTATCTTAAAAGTGTGATGACATATGTATTTTATTTGATAATTTGTTAGTTTTAACTCTAATGAATGGAAATAAATACATTTTTCAAACTTGTATCAGATAAAACTGAGAGTATGGAGTTACCTTAAACAATATAAAACCAACCATCCAACCGTTTACATGATGAAGATAGAGGGCTTGGGGCGGAAGTGACCGGCACCTGATTCTACTACTTGGGGTGTTGCTAAAACGCGGAACGGAAACGGAATGGAATTTAAGAATTAGAATGATTAGTGTAGCTAATACAACACAAAAAATCGGGGGGTGGGGGGGGGAGGGGGGAGTGGATGCTTAAGTTTGATTAAAATAAAAATTCTGGTACACAATTTTATCTTAAAATCCTGCATCATGAAAGGTGAAGATAACGAACAGTGATCAGTCTCCTATAAGCAATACAAAATAGAGAGTTGGGCAAATGACAAAGCCAGGAAAAACGATGGTACCCACAAGCCCTTGCTTAATATTTTCCTTGGTAAGTTAATGGTTTTAAAATACTGACGCATTAGTATGAAGTATATTAAACGGAGGATTCTGTGGATTACTTCGCGTTCTCTCTGTAATTTCTGCTTTCCTTGTTCGTAATAAGCCTTTTGATTTTACAAAATGCTGACCTCCTCATAACATAATTGCATAAAATATTTTCCGTTCCGTTCCGCGTTTTAGTAACGCCCCACTTCTGGTGTGTCTAGCGGTCCGTGTTTGCCCTAATCAATTTTATATTCTTTATAGGTTTTATGAGATTGATTATTTTTTCATGAGGATGATTGCATATAAATTCAATGTGTTGTACCATTGCGATTCTTGATATGTATAAAAAATGTATCTAGGTTTTAATTCTCTTAAAGCACTAAAGGCGGTCTGAACACATAGAGCTGTGGACCTCACAAACTTAATATGTGTCCAATCCTGACTCTAGGGATCATGAATTAAACTGAAATTATCGTCATATAGTAAAGCTTCTATGTTCATAGACTATTGGTTCTTGTAAAGATTTTTAAATCATTACACTTATATTTTTTTTTCAAATCATGTCCCTTTCGAATGAAACATCGTCCTTCATTTAAACAAACTAAGAATTCCCTTTACATATACATGCTTTGCACCAGTTTTGTTGAAATTAGTTCAGTAGTTCCTGAGAAGAAATAGAAAATGTGAAATGTTTATAGACGCCAGACAGACGGACGACAAACACATTTTGAATTTAAAAGCTCACTCAAGTTTTCAGCCGAGGAGAAAAAAAAAACTGTTTCAATCTGAATTTAAAAAAAAAAAAACTTTCGTATCGGTTATCTTGTTTATTTATCCTGAGTCATTATATAATTCCGTTTTGATCCTGTGAGAATTCTAAATTATTTAGACATTCGGTTGTCATTGCATAAGAAAAAGATAACGAACAGTGATCAATCTCAAATGCAAAACTGGGAGCAGAGTAAACACGGACCCCTGGCAATTTTAACGGTGAGATCAGGAAGAGCTTAAAGAAATTAGATAATCATTACGATTTATTTGATTTGATCGAATAACGTATTCTGCAGCAAAACATAGTTTTCCTTGTCAACAGCAATATGATGCGTGTTGCTAAAACGCGGAACGGAAAACGGAACAGAAAATATTGTATGCAATAATGTTATGAGGATGTCAGCATTTGGTAAATTCAAAAAGGCTTGTCCTGAACAAGGTAATGGCGGATCCAGGATTTCGGCTTACATGTGATTTGAATGTTTTCAACCTTATCATCTATATATACCATCATTTATTCTCAGAATACACTGTTTAATATACTACATATTAATGCATAGGAATTTTAACGATTATAAATATTATGCAAGGGCCTGTGGGTACACCTCCTTTCCCTGCTTTGTCATTTTCTTACACCCCCCCCCCCCCCATTGTGACAGTATGTGGATTCACCAATAAAATAAATATACTGAAGAAATATTTGAATTATAATTTAACCCCTTTAAAATGTTTTTACTTTATTATGGCTGCCACCTTAAAGGGAACGGTTCACGATTTAAAAAAAAAATCATTTTTAAGCCAAATATTAAAAATATAACTCACTTAATATTGATATCCAAAATTTTGACCTTCATAATGCAAAAATAAAAGCAATATGTTAGCTTTAAATCTGTGTTATATGTAAACAAAGACTCGAGTCTTTTTATGTTAACAAATAAACCAGTGAGTTGTTAATTTTGTACGGTCACAAATTTAACTGCTAGATGACACATTTTACCTAAAGAATACTTGAAATGTGATAGATATAATGCACTTAAATCGAAATCCATTTCTTTTAAAAACTCCATAAACAATAACACACCTCAAACTTTGTTTTCACAACAAATAACAAACTCTCTAAAATGAGCTTCTGTGATTATTTATAACCTTAATTTTTATGTGAAATCTTTCAAACACATTAGACAGTAGATTTTGATCATTAATATTGCAAACAAAATTTTAGGGAAAATTGTGAGTCAGTCCCTTTAAGAAAGGATTTTATGAGTCTATCCAATGATAAGAAAAAATCGTGTAGTTTTGCCTTCTCATAGCTAAGTAATGTTAACCTCAGTTTTAATATTTTTTTGTGGTTTTTTTCTATGTATGTATTGTTTTTTGAGTTTGCTTTTATTGTTTTACACGTAAAACGCTTTAGGGCGGTTGTCTTGATTAGATAAAGCGCTATATACATGTAAATGTACAACAATAATAATGAAAAAAGAGGTTTTTACCAACCCACCCACCCCAAAACAACATTGAAAAAGATGAATATTGTTTTCAACAATTTCCCCCCAAATTAGCCTTTTTAAATCGAAATTGTTTTAATTGAACTAGATATTTTAAAGATAATTGAGCTTGAATTTGATATCATTTCTACACCTCGAATAATCGAGATTATGTGAGTTTATATCAAGTAGTCCGTATTAATTGTGATACACCCTGTAGGTCGGGTCTACGTGACTTTACCGGCTAGATGGTACAAGTTAATTTGTATGCACTACGTCACACTCGGTACTCCCTGTGATCGAACCCATTCATTACACTTTTTCCAACCGAAGCAGCAACGTGGTTCTTGTATTTGAGGCGGAAACCAAGCACGTGGCCGAGTTCCCCCCCCCCCCCTTTTTTTTGATTTATTCCCTACACGTAGCTTCTTGACAATTTTTCCTGCATTAGGAATGCCACCTAAAATCGAGCAGCGACCCAGAGATCCCCGGCCAGGGGGGTCGGGATGAAACGTAATCGTCGGACAACAGCTCAACTCCGGGAACGAAGTCCAAAGCACACGGCCACACCTTGGACGGATCGACTAGCCCCTGCAGAGGGGCAGCCACAGCCCCCTGAGGAGGTCCCTCGATTCCCAATCGAAAATACACCGGATAACCCGGGTGAGTTTTTCAATTTTTTGTTGGACCAAGCGGCCTATTTACCCTTATCTTGTCAAATTACATCTACATGCGATGATATCGACAGTCATGTCCCGCTTGAACTCAAGCAAAAAATATGGGAGGGGGATTTATTGATCTGTCTGTCCTACTCCAATCGGCTCCGGAATTGGAGCAATTTGAGTCCCACGGGGATGTACAACTTGTCAATGGCAAGCTATGCGTAGTCAAGCGCCAACTTAACTCCTTTTTGAGCATAGAAAAGTGGACATCAGCCTTCATGATGTACACGAGCATCGTACTTCAACATAGTCAAACGGCCCAAGCAATGCTTAAGTACATGCGAGATATAAATAAGGCTTGCAGCTAATCGTTCACAAAATTGGCAAACGTATGACGAGCAATTCCGACTCCGTAAGGCCTCCAACCCTGCTATGTCTTGGGGCAAAATTCACAGCGAATTCTGGTTGATGTACATAAACAACCAATCAAATTTCTCCCATCCCTAGAAGGTGTCAAGCGGTCTATAGGCGTCTCAATATATCAGACTTCCTATATCGTACCAATTATTTGTTGAAATCTTTCATGCTTCAACATCAGTATGTCGCTCGCCTTTTTTTTTTTTTAAATCATGTCTTATTTTTTCAGCAGCCTTTTCATTGGCATTTTTACGGTTTGCTCAGTCAGTAATTTTTTGTCATTGTCAACTCCACAAGTTTCTCAAAACCAACTAGGTCAAGTTTTAGTATTTACACATTTAGGTCCAAGACCAACCAAACCGGCAAACCCCTAGTTTGTCAAATTATCCGCCCAACACTACCAATTAAGGCATAGTTATACCCCCCCCCCCCCATTACTTATATATTGCTCTTTTCATGCGGATGGCACTCCTACGACACGTTTTCAGTACCTAGAAGATATTGGCATTTTGCCCATAGTTGCATGATAAAAATTCATGGCTAACCAGGTTAGAGGTTTGTACATTGGACACGACCATGTCATCAAGGCTACTGAGATTGAGTTGTTCCGAACAGATGGCTTTCAGCTGTATGTCGGTCCTGGGAAATCAATTATTTCTCAACAATATTCAAGCGGCCTTGGAATATTTTCTTTTTTTCTTTTCTTCAAACGTCAAGGTTTTTCTTACCCGCCGCACAAGTAATTTAACATTTCGTACTTGCTGCTGTTTGTCAATTGTGCGTTTACTGTAATTTTTGTGCAACTCCAGGTTCAAGTACTGTGGTTTAGTCAAATGACTTATTCTTATCCATGTAAATCTTTATTGTATTTTGAGTTTCACTCATTTTTAATCCTTCAAGTTTTTTGTGGGGGACATTGTTCCAATGTCTGTGGCCGAACTGGGGAGTCGGTAATGGTATGTGATGACTGTTTCTGCTCCAAAACCTGATTGTTTCCCCCACCTGCTTCTAAAGCAGGGGGCAATTTACAGTACTAAAAGTCGTACAAGTTAAAACAAGTAAACTAATAGTGGGGCCACCACCGGGGACGGTTGGGGCCATGTCCATATCACTTCAGTGAGGGGATGCTACAGTCTGATGCATGTTCGGGGCTTATGTCCATGATAATGTACATACCAGGTAGCACTGCAGGAGACAAGGTGAGAAGGGCGGGTCTCGCTTACCTCCTTAGAATGCTGGTGTCCGTTCAGGTCTGGGCACTGAATGTTTTACTCGGGGCCCCCCAGTGTACCCCTTACAAGTTAAGTTAAACTGGCTCACTGGGCGACTCCCCAGTTACCCTACAAAATTTTCACATGCGTCCGATATTGTCCATTTCAGTATATCCCGAATGTGTCATTGCTGTTATATGAATAAATTGGTAATCGTTGCTAGTGTCAGTTATTCACTGCAATGAGTCATGGAGTGTTATTACAGCCAGTTTTTTGTTTTTGTTTTTATATATCAGGCGGATTCTTTAATTAATATACATTTATGAACATCAAATTTTAAATCGAACGAGTCCAATGTATATAAAAGGTTTGCCTCATTTGGAATCAATTTATGTAAAGTGAAAGTTCGTAGATATACCGGTATTCCGATTGCGGATTAGTGTTGAACACGAAGAGATACATCGGTAAAAAAGATTGAAACAAAACCATTGTTTTGTTTTTGTTTGTTTTGAACATATTTTATTGATGAAATCAAAAGGATTGGGAACAAGTTCTAACAACTTACAAGTCCCTCTCCTACAAAACCATTGAAAACGAAGGTGATGTCTATGACCCTAGTAAGAGGAATTTACTGCCAGAAGTCCTAATAATTCAAACACATAATGTAAAAATTCGTTGACTTAATAAAATCACGAATTATCGTTGTTTTATACATGTACATCACTTCCTGTTGGAAGTACACACATGCATCTATACACTGTATTATGCGTTAAATACGTTTCGTTAAGAGTGGGGATATAAACTCTGTGCGTTCTTCCCATTCGTTCGCTTATCGCTAACACTTCTGTCAATGCCGAAATTTCAAGATTCTCGTAAAACGCTTTAAACATAACCTAACTTAATCAATGTATGGTGCAGAATTTTAAGATAAAATTGTTTTACGGCTTGTAAACAAATTCCTAAAATGTTGATTTTTATAAAGATAAAGCATATTTTCCCGAGTTTTGGTGTTATCCGAATAATTTTGTAATCATTCGATGCAGGGAAATTAAAAGTTAAATTTCAATGGAAATGGGACGTCTCCATATGAATGAAAAATTCTGGAGCGGAACGTTAAACAATATTCAATCAACCAACCATCAATGGAAATGGTAGAGCGTTCGCTTCATAACCGGGAGATTGCAAGTTCTAGTCCCGCTCGTGCCATGCAAATAGCTGCGTTGAACCTAAGACATAAACAGAGGTAGTGATTGCTCCTTCACCAAACGATCGGCATTTAGAAGTGAGAAGCACTGGTCCTTCGGATATGACCTAAAAAATGGAGAAGCCATGTCGCGGTGGGCGGTGTCACGACAAAGAACCCTCACTGCTACGGCCGTAAGCGCTAATCATATATGTACATGTATGTCTAAATTTGTGGTACCTCACCTACATTTGGTGACGTCTCAATATAGGCGAAAATATTTCGACGGGACATAACACAAATGAAACCAACCATCATTAGAAATGGGGAGTTTGCACGTGATATTTTCCTGCAAGGAAGAACTGTGCACATTAACTCTGGATTCCCGCCTACATTTTCAACTCGTATATCTTAAAAGCTTTGCAATTTTGCTAATGATTTTTTTAAAATGCAAAGTAGAATCCATTAGTTATTGATTAGTAACATTAATATCAGTGTTAATTAATCAATCGCTTTTAATTTCAGCTCCTTTTGATTAGGGGTAGAAAAATGTTCTTCGAAACCGGGCTTTAAAACGTCTTCAATTTCAAAATGCTTATTGATATCAATGAATAACCATATAATTTGCCAAATTACTATTACATTTATATATGGAGTAAAAATGCTTAATCTTCATTTTTCACACTTTAGCCCTATTTGAAATTGATCAAAGAGTGAATACTTTCACTGTGTTTTGTTCAAGAACCATATCCCCCTCCCGGAAACAATAAAAGTGTTGGTATTAATTTGCTAAATGACAATTCATAACACCTTTAAAAAGGAATCTGTGTTTCACCGGGGGGGGGATATGTTTTAAAAAATAATTTTCCGTTTTCCATTGATTCCTCTAGTAAACTACTGATTTTAACCCAAATTATAGTTATCTCTCTGAAGTTTGTTTTGTCAAATATATCAATTTTTATGAAAATTCATATAGATACGTGTATTTACATAAAAATCATTTAATACTATAACTTTTAAAAATTAACTAGAAGGTAGGCGGCGAAATAGTTCTTTCCTCGTGTGTATTTTAAATGTTATAGGCGTTGCACGGACTATCATTTTCGCATACCTCAGTTTCGGTTAAAGTTTTCTCTTCGCCAATCTCCTTATGCAAGGTGAAGATAACGAACAGTGATCAATCTCATAACTCCTATAAGCAATGCAAAATAGGTAGTTGGGCAAACACGGACCCCTGGACACACCAGAGGTGGGATCAGGTACCTATGAGGAGTAAGCATCCCCTGTTGACCGGTCACACCCGCCGTGAGCCCCATATCCGGATCAGGTAAACGGAGTTATGCATTGGCCAATATTCTAGCACAACAAATTTACTTGTGGTGGTTTTCAAGCACTAATTAGTGTCTCGTGTTCATTTACGAAACGTTTTAGAGTCTAATATTAATTTTCATGCAATGACGACTTGGCAGAGTAGTGTAATGGTGCATGTCTTTATACTATATGTTATTACACGTATTGGTATGCACACACTAAATTCTGATCTAAAATAGTTGCAGATTGACGTTCTTTTAGTTGTCTTGCTTTGTTTTTTCTATGTACATGTACAAATGTATGTGTTTTTCTGTAAATATTATTCAGACATAACTTTCCTCAAAGAATCCCATATACAATGACGTTTGTTTCTTCGTCCAATACGCCCTTTCCGAAATCTTGCACTCTAAAACCTATGCAACTGCGACATATTTGCGAAAATAAAGTACACCAACAAATACATCCACATTAAAAAAAGAACTTAAAGAAATTCTACAACAAGGTTTTTTTTATAAGCACACCTAGGGTCGCTAACAAATGAAGAAACTTTATTTATAACTGTAACATTTGTAAAGACTGATCGTTGAAATATACATGTAAATTCTAATTTTTTCTGCAATCTTAATCAAAACTTGAGTCCAATATTCAAAAAAGCAAACAAAATATTTTTGATTTCTTACTAAATATAGGAATACTAGTATACATCTCTGAAACGAAACATTTTTTGGCCATTATATTTTATGTTAAATGATTTAGTTCACAATCGTTGAATAATCGAAATTGACGTCAGTTGTGCTTGTTGTGGTTAGAGCATTCGTTTCAGAACCAGATGTATGTTGTGAAGTGAGTGCCCTAACCATAAGACCACCGCGACCAAACGTACGCAGGAGTCTTTTTTCTACATTTGTAAAAATTCTTTTAATGTTTTTGGAAAAGTTTTGCTTTTATGCTTACCGTGTTCACAGCATATACCGGTCTTTCCAGGTTTACAAATGCAAATATCATCAACAAACATTCCGTCGTTTAGACACTCCGCATTGCAAACTCTGTGTTCTATCCGCAGTGGTTTCCCGCAATGTTCCTCTACTTCCTCCTCATTCCATTCTGGTAAACCACATATCTCTCGCTTCCTGATTTGAGAACCACCGCCACAGGACTGGCTGCATGTAGTCCAGTCTGACCACGGCAACTGACCACATATTGTAACATTTCTGCAGCCTTCGGGTAAAAGGACTGCACCGGTAACAGCTATAAAAATCAAAATCACCCACATCACATATCTGGAATGCACTGTCTTCCTATCAGTTTCAACTTGGATATTTATACGTTTTCAGGATAGCCTCTGCTCTCTAATTGTTTTCATGGTTGCTGTCAAGGGAATTTTATCTACACATACCTGAGAAACGAATCAAAATTTGGCGGATGATAAGAGTATTGATTGTATGGATATGGAGCTTAAAAAGCAGTTATCTTTATTTTCCTATAGACTTTCAGTTACAAAACAATTTATTTTTTGTTGTTGTTTTTTTAATTCCTTTTTTTTACCACCTGAGTCCTAAACGACCTGATATTTCAATATTGATGTTGGGTTATATTGTTTATGATTGATTGTTTAACGTCCCACTCGAGAATTTTCCACTCATATGGAGACGTCTGATATATTGTTTAAATACTAACTTTAACCAAGTTTGATACACATGTGCAAATGAGTAGTAATCCTGTGGGGATCCAGGTTAGAATGGGTCCTCAGTGCCCCTTGTTTATCGCAAGAGGCAACTATATGGGACGGTCCTTTGGATAGACCGCTAAAACCAAGGCTCCGTGTCACAGCAGGTGTGGCACGATAAAAATTCCTCCTTGCTTAATGACGTAAGGGTAGAGGATAGACTTACATTTGCAGCCCCTCACCAACAAAGATGACGTCTCCATATGAGTGAAAAAATTCCCGAGCGGGACGTTAAACTATATACCATTACCATTACAAACATGTAGTTAAAAAACTTTGGTAACTCACTTATCACGTGACAGACTGATTTATTGATTTTTTTTACGCCATTTTGGCAATATTTCAGCCATTTTACGGCGGTTAACTAATTGAATTATGTTTGGTTGTGAGTGTTGAAAACTTTTTATAATACAACTGTTTATATACACAAATTAATTTTTTTTAACCTGTTTATGTATTTTTAACTTTTATGTCCGTCGGGTGGGACGTTAAAGGGTGTCCCGTGTCAAGGATCACAATCCCCTTGGCATGCACACAAAAGATCGTTTCCCTGATGTTCGATAAAGAGTAGGCCCACTGGGGGTCGTCAGGGAAACTCAAACAAAACAATCACGTGACTGTATAACACGTGTAATTGTATTTTAATATTCATTCCTTCAGTTTTGATATTTCTGAACATTCTCTCAAAGAAAGATAAAATCCGTCTATTAGACACGGAAGTTGTTGGCTCGGGTTATTTGGGCAATGTTTGGTCGTCATGAAGATCATGCTCTTAATGGTGTCAAAGCTTGTCATGTTTATTTAAAAAAAAAAAACTTTGTTAAGTAAACATTAAGCTCCCACAAGCTTTTTCTATCTGAAATTAGCCACCAATTTCACTTGTGAACAAGGCCAGTAATATGGATTTATTAATCTGCTATCAACTTTGCTGACGAGATTGTCAATTTTCTCTTTGTGTGTCCATTCGTCTGTCACCACTTCCTTTTCCGGACTTCTCACGTGCGTAAACGAATTGTAAACTTAAGATGTAATTCAAAAGTTAGACGGACCGACATCTTCGGTTTCCCCGTTAGTGGAAAGGCAACCATAATAATGTGCGAAGTTGCCGATGAAATACAACAAACCATTTGGTATGCATTCTACTCTGTATTCTGATACAAGAGGTCCACAGGCTTTATCGGTCACATGAGTATTAGTTATATGTATATCTAGTCCCAAGGGCAATGGAATCTAGAAAAAAAAAATCCTGTTTTGAATACTTCTATTTAAAAAAGCACATATATAAGTTCTGAGAACACATCTTTCTTTTAAACACCCTTAAAAGTGTCTATAGTGATAAAAGGCTCGGTTATACAATCTTATGTCATATATGTGACATTGCATTAAACACAATATGACTAATTTGAACCCATCCTATAGTCAATACCCTGGGGTTGTGAAATTCACACGTTTGGTACATCCTTTTCTGCTTTTCCTAAATACGCATTTAGTTGTTTTTTTTTTTTTTACCATATCAGCAAATTTCAATAAACAATGAAAAGAAAATATAATCACTATAATAATTTGGCTCCACCCTGGAACCAAACCCTTACCCCTACTAGGATCATGAAATTCACAATTTTTAAAATGGACTATCTTCTCCTTCTAAATATCTGTTTAGTATCAATAACATTAAAAAGGTATTATCTAAATGTTTTATACATTATATATACCAAATTTGGCCCCTCCCTGGAGTCAAAACCTCTACCCCTGGAATCATGAAGTTCAAAAATTTGGTAGAGGTCATCCTGATCTACGTGATACCACTATGCATTTAGTTTTTCCTACACATGTGCGGTTGTAGAGGTGAAATATTTGGAAAAAAATGATCATTTTTTTGCCGCCAGCACGGCCCCAGAAATCCTGAAATTTACAATTTAGGTGCCTTTTGTCCCAAAGATGCTCCATACAAAATTTGAAAAGAATTGGAATGGTAGTTACATGCATCAAGAAGTTCAAATTGTTCTATTTTTCACACACTTAATAACTGACAATTTTGGCCCCACCCCGATACCAAACCCCTACTCCTGGGATCATAAAATTTATAATGTTAGTTTTACGTCCCATCGATGTTTCACTCATGTTAAGATGTCACCAGCTATAGAGGAAACAACGTCATATTTAGATATATGTTTAGTACTCAGGGCCGAAGGGTTCTTTAACTGCAAACACCTGACGCGATATGGGACAATGTTTTTTTTTTTTTTTTTTTTTTTTTTTTTTTTTTTAGAATTCATTCAGGTGACCTATTGCTATCTGTTTTTGTCCGTCGTCGTGCGTCGTGCGTTAACATTTGAACATTTTCAGCTTCTTCTCTGAAACCCCTGAACCAATTTCAACCAATTTTGGCATATAGCATCTGTGGGTGGAGGGGAACAAAAATTGTGAAATTCGTGGTCCTTGCCCCCCTGGGGCCTGAGGGGTGGGGCAAAAACCATCAAAATGAGTGTAATTTTAAAAAATCTTCTTCTTTACTCCTGGACACCAAGAAGCCAAACTGTGGACATAATTATAATGAGCGTTGAGCCCTCTACCAAAATTGTGAAATTCATGGCCCCTGGGGCAGGGGTTCTTGTGTTAAGGTGGGGCTCTATTGGTCATATAGTGAAAGTGTAGAAATTCTTTGAAAATCTTCTTCTCTGTCTCTGGGTATTAAGTAGACAAACTAATAGCATGGTAATGATGAGCAAGGATGCCTCTTTATACCCCCTGCAACAAGTTGTGGGGTGGGGTATACTGGAATCGGGTTGTCCGTCTGTCCGTCCGTCCGTCTGTAGACGCAATGGTTTCCGGGCTCTAAAGCATTATCCTTTCCACCTACCGTCACCATATCATATATATGGACTACCCATGGGATGAAGATGTTCCCTATCGATTTTGGGGTGAAAAGGTCAAAGGTCAAGCGCACTGGACATTGAAGTAGCAATATGGTTTCCGGGCTCTAAAGCGTTATCCTTTCCACCTACAGTCACCATATCAAACATATGGCCTACCCATGGGATGAAGATGTTCCCTATTGATTTTGGGGTCAAAAGGTCAAAGGTCAAGCGCACTGGACATTGAAGTAGCAATATGGTTTCCGGGCTCTAAAGCGTTATCCTTTCCACCTACAGTCACCATATCATATATATGGACTACCCATGGGATGAAGATATGTTCCCTATCAATTTTGGGGTCAAAAGGTCAAAGGTCACGTGCACTGGACATTGAAGTAGCAATATGGTTTCCGGGCTCTAAAGCGTTATCCTTTCCACCTACAGTCACCATATCATATATATGGACTACCCATGGGATGAAGATATGTTCCCTATCAATTTTGGGGTCAAAAGGTCAAAGGTCACGTGCACTGGACATTGAAGTAGCAATATGGTTTCCGGGCTCTAAAGCGTTATCCTTTCCACCTACAGTCACCATATCTTATATATGGACTACCCATGGGATGAAGATGTTCCCTATTGATTTTGGGGTCAAAAGGTCAAAGGTCATGCGCACTGGACATCGAAGTAGCAACACTCAGAAAAGAGGTAGTTTATACCTATTACCAACACCCTTTGGGAGATTGGGGTAAGCGGGGAGTATTCTTAGTGAGCATTGCTCACAGTACCTCTTGTTAAAAATTGTGAAATTCATGGCCCCTAGAGCAGGGGTTCTGTTGCTAGGGTGGGGCTCTATAAGTCATATAGTGAAAATGCATTATTTCTTTGAAAATCTTCTTCTCTGTCCTTGGGTATTAAGTAGACAAACCAATAGCATGGTTATGATGAGCAAGGATGCCTCTTTCAAAATTGTGAAATTCATGGCCCCTGGGTCAGGGGTTCTGGTATTAGGGTGGGGCCCTATTGATCATATAGTGAAAATGCATTTTATTTCTTTGAAAATCTTCTCCTCTCCTGCTGGGTATTAAGTAGACAAACTAATAGTATGATAATGATGATCAAGGATGCTTCTTTCAAAACTGAAATTTATGGCCCCTGGGTCAGGGGTTCTGGTGCAAAGGCGGGGCTGACCACATAGCTATTCAATGTTTCTTCCATCCAAAAGTAAAATTCTTATATTTAAACATAAACCTAATTCAAACATTGGAAGGTTGTTACATGATACTCAGGTGACCTATAAGGCCCCTGGGCCTCTTGTTTTTTTTTTTTTTTAAGATCTCATCCAAAAGACCCGTGACTCGCTTTGAAATGCCGAGTGTAATCACTACCCATATTTTACGTCTTAGGTATGACACGAGCGGGGCTCGGACCCACGATCTCCCGATTACGAAAATAACGCTCTACCACCGAGTTCCCGCGACCGGTAAAGATCAGTATAGGCACAGATTCTAATGCGTACTACTACACCATTTGAACCGTAACGTTACCATTCCCGATAAGAACCGTTTCGTTCCCACATCAGTGTTCCGTTCAAACTATTCAACGTTCTGTTCTTAGCCCAAAGCGTTCTGTTCTCATCTAAAACCGTTCGTTCTCTCAAAACGTTCGTTCCCGCATGGTCATTCGGAACTAGCGCGTCAGTATGTTATTGTAGGTCAATATGGCGCTTGGTCGAGATGGAAGAAAACTATTTCTCTTGATTCAACACAATATTTGAAATAGTACAAGGTTGGAAAGTTCTAAATTTCAAATCTGTAAAAGTTTACATACAAATAAGGATTCTGAGAGTATTGCATGGCAATACATAGTCCCCTACCGGTTACAAAAATTACTGTACCACAACAATATTAAAAGTTCAATATGTAGGTTATGGTAAAAGGGGAAATTGGGGAACCAGGATAGGAATGGTTGGAAATCAACTACTATTCGAGTAGAGACTAGACCAGGAAAAAGGACAAATTCATAATTAGGTTTAGGTCTTTAACTAAGTTAATAAACTGTCACATGTAGGTGATCATGAATAATTCAGCTATATTGTTGTATTACTATGCTAGAAGTTTTAATGAGTGTAGTACTCTTATCTACAGAGATAAGAAACTTGGATGTACACTAACAATTCATGCTATTTTTCTATGTCCAAGGGCAATAACTTAATTTTAAAACAGATAACGGACCGAGACAAAATTCGAACTTGATCTGTAACTTATTATGGCAAAGCAATGTACCAAATATCGAATGAATATCTGCAAGCACAAACAAAACAAGAGACACACAGGCCTTTTCGGTCACCTGAGTACTAGTGAAAAATTATCACTACTCCCAAGGGATATGAAATCTAAAAAAAAAATTCCTGTATAAAACAAGATGTGTTCTTACAACTTCAATGCCCTCATAAGTGAATACACTGATGAAAGGCTTCACATAATATAATCGGTGTATTAACATTAAAAGATATGACTAATTTGGACCCATCCTAGAGTCAAAACCATAGGTTGTGAAATTCACCTTTTTTGTACATCTTTTTCTGCTATTCCTTAGTATGCATTTAGATTTTATACAGTATCAGCAAACTTACACATAAACACTGTATAGTAAGTTTGGAACCAGCCTGGGACCAGAACCCCTACCACGGGGATCATGAAATGTACAATTTTGATAGAGACCTTCCCGCTCTACATCACCATGCATTTATTTTTTCTTATACATGTGCGGTTCTTGAGAAGATTTTTGAAAATTGGTCAATTTTGGCAGTTTTTGCTCCGCTTCCAAGGCCCCAGGGGTGCTGGAGTCCTGAAGTTTACATTTTATGTCCCCCTTGTCCCAAAGATGTGAAAAGAATTGTATTAGTAGTTATCAAGACGAAGTTAACAAGAGTACCGCAAACGGTACAATATTCGCCTGTCAGACAGTGAAATTCAACCTGGAAGCATATTGTGCACTCTGAATTGATACAAAACACATTCTGAATAGAAAAGCCTTAAAGTGGGTCATGGTGCACCAATCCATCTGACATGTAAACTGATTATGTATTAATTTTCACTGAGATTGAGGTTTTGACAAAATGTTGGTGCAATATCTATTTATGATGATAAAAAGTCCAGGAAACCATTTGATCTACTATAAGCCCTAAAGTAGGTCATGGTACACCAATTAAGTTGAAATGTGAACTGATTATGTATTTCTCTGAAAGGGAGGTTGTGACTAAATTTCAGAGCAATGCCTGTGACCATACCAAAAAAAAATCTGGAAAACTGTTTGACCTACTTCTACCCCTAAGGTACTGTAGGTCGTAGTGCACAAACCAACTGAAATGTTAACTGCACTTGTCTTCCTCCGAGAGGAAGCTTTTGATTAAATATCAGAGCAGTATCTGTATCTGTAATGAAAAAAGCTCATAAAACTGTCTGACCTATTTCTAGTCCAAAAGTAGGTCAAGGATGGACCAATCCTGCTGAAATGCAAACTGAACTTGTATTCCTATGCGAGGAAGCCTTTGACTAACTATCAGGGCAGTATCTGTATCCGTAATGGGGAAAAAGCCCGGAAAACTGTTTGTCCTATTTTTTCTCCAAAAAGTAGGTCAAGGATGAACCAATCCAGCTGAAATGCAAACTGAACTTGTATTCCTCTGAGACTAAGCCTTTGACAAAATATCAGGGCAATATTTGTATCCGTAATGAACAAAAGCCCGGAAAACTGTTTGACATATATTTTCCAAAAAGTAGGTCAAGGATGGAATAATCCAGATGAAATGCATACTCACTCTTACAATTCTTGAGGGAGATATTGTGACCAAATTTCAAAGTTGTACATGTATCCGTTACGGAAAAAAGTCCGGAAAACCTGACCCGGGACGGACGGACGATCAGCTAGCCAGCTAGCCGGACAGACGCACGGACAGCGCCATAACATAATACGTCCTGTCTAATGACGGGCGTATAAAAATGTTCAATTGTTAACGCACGACGCACGCCGCACCATGACGGACGACAACCAATTGCAAAAGTCTGGAAAACTGATAATTCATCCTATTTTTCTAAGTCCAAGGGCCATAACTAAATGAAAAATCAACGGACCAAGACGAAATTCAAATTTGATCTGTAAGTTGTTATGACAAAGCAATGTACCAAATATCAAATAAATATCTGTAAGAATAGAGAAAAAAAAAGTGCAGAAAATTGGACTGACCGACAGACGGACGGACGGAGTGAAACCTAAAGTCCCCTTCGACTTCGTCGGTAGGGGACTAATTACATGTACCAGTTCATCACGACACAACGACGACAGAGCATATTTTTATTTTGGGGTAAAAGGCAATTTTATTTTCATCAAGATTTTGAACGGATATCAACTTGCTGAAGACGAAAATATTTGAAAATGGATTATACATCATGAAACCAATCAATCAATAAATAAGTAACGATAATGCTACCGTTGAAGTAAAGAAAAAGTACGTGCAGTGGGCCTTTTTTGGTCGATAGGAGATTTCGAAACAAACAAAATGTCAAAAGACTTTAAGTACGAATAACTCTTAGGCTATTATGCATTTGACATGTTTCAAAATGTTAAAAATTGTGGGAAATTAAAATGAATTACGCGTTAGAATTTCAACTGGTGTGGTGTCACATGCAAAAGAAAGTATGAAGTGATCGAGACAATAAGAGTTGCTAGAGTAACGGTGTGCATGTACTAGTCTACGAGAGAGTGGTATAGTTGCTAATTTAACCCGATTTTGTCGGGTTACACCCTATTTTTCGACTTGTAGCCCGATTGTTTTTTATGACCCGGCGGGTTATATTTTTCACCCGATTTCCGGGTTTGGTTTTGTAAATTAGTTCGCACATGCAATATCCAGTTTGCAACACAAGCTTGGATCTTCGTAAACAATGCCGATGGTCCTGTACATTATAGATAACCTATCAAAGCAGTTGTTAATAATTATCTGCAAGTTGGTTTGACAAATTGGGGATTGAAGTCATTATGTAAAATGGCTTCCAACAAGAAGTGATCCCTATCAGGGTCCGCAGACACGCAAACAAAAAGAAAACGATACTTATGTTACCTACCAACAAATCTGGGAACATTTCTTTCCATGGATAAAGAAAGTTATTGATTGAGGACAGCATGAAGCTTATTGTCCATTGTGTAACTCGCACTTGTCTATTTGGTCTGGATCTAAATATAATCTGACAACACGTGTCAAACGCAAAATCATGTAAAAAATACTTAAACACAAAAGTCATCTAATTACTGTCGTAATTCTTGCCATCATCTTCGAATGTTAATATTGTAAAGAAAATACACACTGAATTCGGATCTGAACCAAACAATGAAACTTATCATGTAAATTTGATAAATCTATGTCCTGTTTTGTATATGTCTTAAAAAAATTAAAATGTGCCACTATCAGTTACAATGCTTCTCTTCAATAAAATACTACACATTACACACATTTTTGATGCAAATATTTTTGAAATATAAACTGTTATAACGCATATAATCCTAATAAATGTCATGAACGCCGTTACGCATCATTACCAGAATCTTTGCCTTCCAAAGAGGGTTACAACCCTCTTTTTGCATGTTAGAGATTGGCAACGATGGAGAGTGGACACAGAGTTCACACTATACATTGTAAGTCCCCGTCTCAGGTGACTGGCTTCCTTTCTATCCCTGTTCATATTTTGGCAGGTGTCTTCAACGCGATTGTATGTTCGTTCGCCCTAAAACGCGTTTGCCCAAGGTCTGTTCGCACTATTTTCATGATGAATATATAAAGGGTACTACTAAACAAAGTACCTTAGAGTACTCTGCTAAAATTTCATAATTTAATGCAATTAAATTGTTTATCCATATGCTTATCGCTTAAAAATATAAACACTTTAATAAAATAATATTGCAATATTTGTCAACAGTTTTTGTTTTTAGCGATATTTGGATCAAATATTAAAGATTTATGCCACTCCGATTCCGATTATCATGGTTTTGTTGTGAGAAAGTATTGAGCGACATATTACATCAGTAATTAATTTCATCAGAATATAAAATTTTCTTTAATTTTCTTGTTATCTCTCCTTATAATATGTTTGATTTTTTTAATCATTTCTTTATATATATATATATATTTTTTGTTATTTATTCATTTATGTTTTATTTAACATTTGGATTTTAAAAATAAAATCATGATCTTGGAATTTTATATATAATGCGCTAGTATTTTTTATCTATGGTCTATGGTCCTAATGGCTCGCCTGTAGAGTCGATTTTTTGTCAATATCGGTCGATCTCAATAACTTTTTACAGGTAAATATTTTGTAAAGACATATAGAACTAAAGTTGTTGAGTCTATAGAGGGCTAACAAATGACATCAAGAAATAGGCCCGCGGGCCTTATGGCTCGCCTGGAGAGTCGAATTTCAAACGAATTTCACCGCAACTTTGCTTCAGAAGCTGATGATATGAAAAATTGATTATATCTAAAGTGTCTTAAAGTCGGAAACTAAATTGGGACTCATTTGTCTTTTTTCTTTTTTTTTTTTTAACTCCGAGTGCATCAACAAATCGGACGGAAGACCTACTCGTTGCTCGCAACGAGATCGTGTCTAGTTATTATTATTATTCTTTTTCTCCGGTACTTTTTTGTCCGGTAGTGTTCTCAGAAACTACAAAAGGGATCAATATGAAACTTTCCAGGATGATAGTATAGCGTTTGTAGATGTGCATAGTGATAGTCATTTTGTCTGCACGTGCATGCACGCGCGCGCACGTGCATGCACGCGCGCGCACGTGCATTCCAATTTTGGTACAAAAAATGGAAAATCAGAATATTGAAGGAAGCGATATAAAACCTAAATAGGATGATAGCATATCATTTGTACATATGAAAAATAATAGTTATTTTGTCAGCACGCGCACGCATGCGCGTGCACGTGCATTACAAAATTTGTACTCTAACTTTGGAATCAGTCTAACTTTTTTTTTCTTCATTGAAATGGCTTGATATTCATATCATAAGTAGATATTGAGACCCTTGACTGATTTGCATGGTCAAAATTACCAATTTGCACGTGCATGCACGTTCGCTTCATTTTGATTGGATAGTACTAAAACGTCTGTAACTATCTTATTTATGAAGCGAATGAGATGATATTTACAGCATACGTAGACAATATGTGTATCTATATTTTGGTATAACAAAAAATGCCCACGCGCATGCGCGTGCAACGTTTTTCAAGTGTTCAATATTTAAAGAACGATAACGTTTTTGTTTTTCATCAAATTCTATTGATATTAGGGGTTTAGATGTGTTTTGGTACTCCTTACAAATTGCTGTGGTTAGAATTACTGCTCAGCACCTGCATGCACGTGTGCTGAATTCTGATTGGACGATTTTGAAATCGCTATAACTTCCTTATATGTGGTGGAAAGGTTATGAAATTCATACTGTGGGTATATGATACAAATGCCTGTTGAACGACATAAACAAAAATTCGGAATCGTACACCCGCGCGCGTGTATGCACGTGCAACGCTTTCTTTCATTTCTTGGTACTGAAATGACCATATTGAACGTACTACATGTAATTAAAGGCTAAAATAAAATGATTTTTTCCTATAGATTCACAAGGACATCACTTTTTAATTGGGGGGGGGTTTGGGGAACATCTGTAACGGTCCCCGTTACAATTAGAACTATTTAAGGTCTTCCGTTTCCAACGGAAGACCTTCTAGTGATTCTACTGTTTATTATTATTATTATTATTATTTTTCCCTTTCGTCTCCTAGACCGTTGGATGGATTTTCCTGAAACTTTCACAAGTTATAGGGAACGATGGTACCTCGAGGCATTTTTTTCATTTTTGCAAAATTCACTTCCGTTCGTCAGATACGTCCGATTTTCCGGTTTTTGAAAGAAACTTTGTCCGGGGGTAAACTTGAAAACCACTAAAGATAATCGAATGAAACTTTCAGGGATGATAGATCTATATTCTCTATGGTGCATGCACGTAATATTTTTTGTCGCCGTCACTTCCGGTCGTCACCGGAAGTGATTAAATAAATCATCAATTTCAAACTTTTTTCTTTTAAATTGAAACCTACTTTGGTTTACTATATCTCGTTCTAAATCTCAAAAAATGTTGACCCCACCGGAAATTGAATCTCCAACTTCCGGTTATATCAAAGAAAGACTATTCATTCTGTCATTTTTCAGTGCCATAAATCTCGCTCATGAAACTAGTTAATGAGTTGAGTTTTACATATATTATAGTCACTATAAATGTCTAAAGTAACGTCAAATATTTTTGTAAAATTTACTTCCGGTCGGCAAATACGGCTTATGAGCTGTTTTCGTTGTCAAGCGTTTTTCTCAGAAACGGTAAAAGATAGAGTCACCAAATTTTCAGATTTAATAGATCTCACTTTGTAGGCGTGTAGTAGGGGGGTAAGAATGTCGGCCGTCACTTCCGGTCGTCACCGGAAGTGATTAATAAATCATCAATTTCAAACTTTTTTCTTTGAAAATGAAACCTATATCGGTTTATTAGGTCTCGTTCTAATTCTCAAAAACTATTGACCCCACCGGAAGTTGAATCTCCAACTTCCGGTTATATCAAAGAAAGCCTGTTCATTCTCTCATTTTTCAGTGCCATAAATCTCGGTCATAAAACAAGTTAATGATTTGAATTTTACATATGTTATAGACACTATAAATGTGTACAGCAAATTTAAATATTTTTGTAAAATTCACTTCCGGTCGTGAGATATGGGGTGGACATATTCAAACCTTGTTTTTTCAGTTTCTCAATAATGAATATAGATACACGTTTGAAACTTGTAGAGTTGATCAACTAACATTAGTCCATTGTACACATACATTCAATTTTTTTGTCCGTCACTTCCGGTCTATACCGGAAGTATTTGAAAAATGTCGATTATCCGATTTCTTCCAGTGATTTCTGAGAGATGGTGGATAGATTTTCTTGAAATTTTCAGGAATAATGTCGTATGAAAGGACCTTGCTATAACTATTTTTCTTTTTACAAAATTCACTTCCGGTCAGAAAATATGGCCGATTTTCTGTTTCTCAAAAGGAATTTTGTCCAGCAATTTTCTTGGAAAAGGTAAAATATACCTTCATCAATTATTCAGAAATTATAAATCTCCGTTTGCAGTCGTGCAGTAGAGGGTTGAACATGTCGACCGTCACTTCCTGTCGTCACCGGAAGTGATTGAAAGAATCGCAAATTTCAAATTTTTTCTTTTAAATTGAAACCTATACTAGTTTATTAAGTCTCTTTGAAAGTGTCAAAAGAATATTGACTCCGTTGGTAGTCAAAACAACTACTTCCGGTTTCTTGATAAAATACCTTTTTACTTTTTATCTCTTTGTCCCCATAAATCTCGCTTATATTTGAAGTCTTTCATATGATTTTCACATGTCATAATAAAAGTATCAACTTCTAAAGTTTTGATAATTTTATTTTTCAAAATTGACTTCCGGTAGGTAGTAACCTACTACTTTTTCTTTCTTTAGTCTACTTCTTTTTGTTGAGAACTCTTTGAGATAGAGACGTGAAATTTTCAGGGAATATAGACAGTAAAGAGTCGCTGTCATTTATGGGAAAACGCATCATAAAAGTACTTCCGGTCATCACCGGAAGTTACGAGAAATAAGTAAAAGGTTCGATAATACATTTCTCATTCATTGTTAAGGCTTATTTTCTGATATATTTAAATGGTTTTCGTAGGAACAGAAAGCTCTTTACCGGAAGTGGTCTAACGGAAGACCTACTCATTATTAGTAATGAGTTTCTAGTTATTATTATTTTTTTTTTCTCCGGTACTTTTTTGTCCGGTAGTGTTCTCAGAAACTACAAAAGGGATCGATATAAAACTTCCCAGGATGATAGTATAGCGTTTGTAGATGTGCATAGGGATAGTCATTTTGTCTGCACGTGCATGCACGCGCGCTCACGTGCACTGCAATTTTGGTACAAAAAATGGAAAATCAGAATATTAAAGGGATCGATATGAAAGCTAAATAGGATGGTAGTATATCATTTGTAGATATGAAAAATAATAGTTATTTTGTCTGCACGCGCACGCATGCGCGTGCACGTGCATTAAAACATTTGTACACTAACTTTGGAATCAGTCTAACTTTTTTGTTGTTCATTGAAATGGCTTGATATTCATATCATAGGTAGATATTGAGACCCTTAACTAATTTGCATGGTCAAAATTACCAATTTGCACGCGCATGCACGTTCGCTTCATTTTGATTGGATAATACTAAAACGTTTGTAACTATCTTATTTATGAAGCGAATGAAATGATATTCACAGCATACGTAGACAGTATGTGTATCTATATATTGGTGTAACAAAAAATGCAAACACACATGCGCATGCGCGTGCATCGTTTTTCAAATGTTCAGTTTTTAAAGGACGATAACGTTTTTGTTTTTCATCAAATTCTATTGATATTAGGGGTTTAGATGTGTCTTGGTACTCCTTACAAATTGCTGTGGTTAGAATTACTGCTCAGCACGTGCATGCACGTGTGCTGAATTCTGATTGGACGATTTTAAAATCGCTATAACTTCCTTATATTTGGTAGAAACGTTATGAAATTCATACTGTGGATATATGATACAAATGCATGTTGAACAACATCAACAAAAATTTGGAATTATACACGCGTGCGCGTGTATGCACGTGCAACGCTTTCTTTCATTTCTTGGTACTGAAATGACCATATTAAACGTACTACATGTAATTAAAGGCTAAAATAAAATGATTTTTTGCTATAAATTCACAAGGACATCACCTTTCAATTGGGAGAGGTTTGGGGAACATATGTAACGGTCCCCGTTACAATTAGAACTAGTTATGCATGTATTTGAGTGTAGCGATTAGAGCAACCATCTCCGTCGAGTAGACAGAGATGTTTTCCGTGCATCCATACCCTTCTATGGGATCGCTGAGGTCATAGATGGCTACACCCGTTTTGCTTGTGGTGGGTTCTTTGCTTCCATCAGTGTAGATTTTGTGGAACCCTTGGTAGTGTATGTCTATGTGTTGCAGTGCAATTGCTTTGATTTGTAATGGGTTACTTTTGATCGGGATTGTTTTTTGTGTTTTTTTTTGGTGATTGCACTGCCGCTATTGGTGCAAATTATAGGAGGAGAAGTCCATGGAGCCATTGGTAGCAATTGTTTCGTTGGTGACTCGGCAAGCCCATACGTGTTTGTATACTTCCATATTTGGTAGCCAAATGATCCATTTCTCCTATCCTCTCCCACCTTTCGCTGGATATGGTGTCAGTGTATGCGTATGTGTGTGGTATTTGCAGGATTTGTTTTGTCAGAGGAGACCCTAATCCAGTACCTTAGAGAAAGTTGGAGTCTATATAGGTTAAGTGGTAGTTCTCCCGATTCCAGTAGGACTGTGTTTTTTTCTCTGTGATGTGGTGAGTTCGAAGTGCAATTCGGAGTGCCGACGCTTGGATCCTGTCCATACTTTGAAAAATAGGTCTTGCAACCTGAGTTGCAGGCCCGGCAGCCGTAGTCAAGTGTAGATCTAAGAAGAGATTTGTATAGCATTAGAAGAGTTTGTTTGTCAGCACCGAATTTTGTGCCTGAAACAGAACGCATAAGATTGAGTATTTTGCAGCATTTAATTTTGAGTTTTTCGACTTGAGCTTTGAATGTCATATGTTCGTCGAAAATGACTCCCAGAAATGTTACCTGTGATTCTACTTTGATGGATTGATTTCTTAGGTAGGGTTTTAGCTGGGATTTGTAGTTAGTGTGCCTTGGATTAGTTTTGCCAAACAAGATTACGACAGTTTGTGGTTGAGATAGTTTGAAACCCCAATGGATGGACCAGTTTGAAATTGAGTCCAGAGTGCTTTGCAACCTAATGTTGATGATTTTAATAGAGCGACTTGTGTGGTGAATTTGCGTGTCATCTGCAAATTGGGAGAGATCAGCCACTTGGTGAGGTTGTTTTGGTGTTGTATTGTGGATGATAAGTCATTGATCATGTGATTGAAAAGTGTAGGACTGATAACAGAACCCTGTGGTGTACCATTGTCCAAGGTTTGCGGATCCGAATTGGACTGGTTTACAGTGACTTGTATTTTCATGTCTGTGAGGAAAGACCTGATGAAGCAGAGTGTGTTGCCAGTGATGTGGAACTGATGACGAAGCTTGTATATCAGTCCATCATGCCAGACCAGATCGAAGGCTTTAGAGATGTCGATGAAGACCGCTCCTGTGTATTGGCTGTTTGCCATTCCTGTTAATGTAAAACTTATACGGTACCAATTTTGATGCACCAGATGAGCATTTCGACAAATAATGTCTCTTCAGTGATGCTCAACCGAAATGTTTGAAATCCGAAATAACTATGAAGTTTTAGAGCTAAATATAGCCAAAAAACAGCGTGCCAAAAAAGTGAAGCCAAATTCGTCCAAGGATAAGAGCTATGCATGAGGGAGATAATCCTTAATTTTGAAATGAATTTCTAAATTTTGTAACAGCAATTAAATATACATCCGTATTTTCAAGCTAGTAACGAAGTACTTAGCTACTGCGCTGAAGAGACCCTCGAGGACTAACAGTCCACCAGCAGAGGCCTCGACCCAAGGGTCATAATGTAAAACTTATACGGTACCAATTCTGATGCACCAGATGCGCATTTCGACAAATAATGTCTCTTCAGTGATGCTCAACCGAAATGTTTGAAATCCGAAATAACTATGAAGTTTTAGAGCTAAATATAGCCAAAAACAGCTTGCCAAAAAAGTGGAGCCAAATTCGTCCAAGGATAAGAGCTATGCATGAGGGAGATAATCCTTAATTTTGAAATGAATTTCTAAATTTTGTAACAGCAATTAAATATACATCCGTATTTTCAAGCTAGTAACGAAGTACTTAGCTACTGGGCTGTAGAGACCCTCGGGGACTAACAGACCACCAGCAGAGGCCTCGACCCAGGGGTCATAATGTAAAACTTATACGGTACCAATTCTGATGCACCAGATGCGCATTTCGACAAATAATGTCTCTTCAGTGATGCTCAACCGAAATGTTTGAAATCCGAAATAACAATGCTTTGGTTTCCAGCTGGACAAAATTGTCTATTGTACTGCGACCTGGGCCGAATCCACTCTGTGCAGGATCGAGTTTGCCTTGTTTATCTAGAAACCACCTCAACCTGGTGTTGAGCATTTTTTCGAAGGTTTTGCACAAGTGTGATGTTAGTGTTAGTCTGTAGGAGTCAGGAACATGGTGATCCTTGCCTAGTTTAGGTATTGGAATGACTATGGCATTTCTCCAACATGTTGGAAATTGGTTTTTTTTTTTTTTTTTTTTTTTTGTAAATAGTTGATTGTAGAAATGAAGTATAATGTTCGTGAAATTTGGAGGGAGGTGTTCTAGCATGAGGTATGTAATTTTGTCCCCTCCTGGTGCAGTATTTTTGCTATGTGTGAGAGCTTGCTTGAGTTCGTGCAATGTAAATGGTAGATTGGGTGTTCCAATGTTGGGACCTGTGTCTTTGACGTGGAGTTTGTGTTTGAATCGGTCCCTGACTAGTGCATGTGCTGTATCAAGCTTGGTGTTTGAACTAGCTTGTTGTAATGTCTTGTATTGTGAGCTGTATGCATTTTGTATTGTTGGAAGAGTTGTCCTAGTGTTTTTACCTAGAAGTTCTTTGACCTTCTTCAGACTTGTTGTGTTTGTACGCGAGTGTAGTGTTGAAATAACGTTTTGCCAGTGAGTTTGCTGTTCTTGGAAGATGACATGTTTTGTGTGTTTACTCGCTCTGTTGTATTCTGCCTTGGACATGTGTCTCTGCTGGAATTCCTTAAAGGCTTTCCTGGCTTGGGTGCAGTTGTCTGTCCAAGCAGGGTTAATTGGCCTGGTGACTTTTTTTACCTGAAGTGCTGGGTATGGAATGTTCAGCTCCTTGAAGAATAGCTTTGTTGATATTGTCTAGATATTGATTTATGTTGTTATCTGCATTTTGATCAACTAGAATTGCACTAAGTAAATGGGAAAATTTGGCCCAGGTGGCTTTGGCGTAGACTCAATGTTTTGGTAATGTTGTGGTTTCCATGTATGGAGTAAGGGAAAAGTTGGATATGATAGGGAGATGATCTGATCCACAGGGATCTTGTACAATTATCCAATCGGACATGGCCGATATGGTGTGTGGTACGATGGTTACATCCAATGCTGTGGTGTTACCAGTATTTGGATCAATCCTAGTAGGGGATCCATCATTAAGTATGACTAAGTTTTGATCATCTACCCACTGGATGGCATCCTCTCCTGCTTTGATGAAAGGTGAAGATAACGAACAGTGATCAATATCATAACTCCTACAAGCAATACAAAATAGGGAAACACGGACCCCTGGACACAGCAGAGGTGAGATCAGGTGCCTAGGAGGGGTAAGCATCCCATGTCGACCGGTCACACCCGCCGTGAACCCTATATCCTGTTCAGGTAAACGGAGTTATCCGCAGTCAAAATCAGTGTGCCAAGAACGGCTTAACAATTGGTATGAAACACGTCAAACAGCATTTGACTCAATGATATGTCTGATAAACATGCACCAGCAAGTACATGTATGAAAGTTAGAGGCAAGCTCAAATCTACAGTATATAATGAAAAAGAGACCTTGACCTTTGACCTCAAAATAAATAGGAACCTTCCTCTTTTGAATGTGATCAAAATATGCAAGTCTGACAAAGACACACCAAGTAGTATGAAAGTGAGAAACCGGACAAGCTCAAATCTATGGCATTTAGTGACAAAGAGACCTTCACCTTGTCCTTTTGACTTCAAAATAGATATGAACCTTCCTCTTTTGGATGTGATCATGATATGTAAGTTTCACAAAGATGCCCCTACTAGTATGAAAGTTACAGACCGGACAAGCTCAAATCTATGGCATTTAGAGACAAAGTGACCTTGACCTTAAAATAAATAGGAACCTTCCTCTTGGATGTGATCATGGTATGTAAGTATCACAAAGATGTACAAAAAAGCATGAAAGTTAGAGACCGGATAAGCTAATTGTGGACGCCGCCCGACCACCTACGCAACTCGGCTAAAAAAACAAACCTCTTCCGTCGAGACAAACACAATCTTAAATCAAGTGATAAACTGTTTATCACGTGTTCGCATTCAATATCGGGCGAGAGAAAGGGAGAGAGAGAGCTGACTAAAAGAACATTTTAAAAAATCAAATCTACAGCCAAACTGGGAAAGCCCATCTCGCGAAATTTCACATGGTAATCCTGTGAAAATAGACAGTGATGGGAGACTGCTTAATTGATAATACATCAGTCACATGTGACGAGATTTCATTGATTTTAATTGCTTTTTTTAAACATACGTTTTAAAGGATATTAAATTGGGATAGTATACAATTACAGTAATACGTACATGTATTCATAATTTAGTTAATGACTTGAATTGCTGTTGACATCTACAATTTATGAGATGATGGTGTACAAACATTTTCAGTGAACAAATTGACATGTTTGCCAACGTATATTCGACATGTTTAGGCCCATGAGACGGGAGTTGTCCAAAAGACCTTGAGACGTAAGTGTTTTATCATTTGAGCACCATTCCTTGTGTTTTCGATCAGACTGTACGTGAAACACCTGACAAAATCGATACATGAATTGATACAGAAAGAGTTATAATAGTTGACAAATAAAATGCTAATCAAACTCCGAAGACTAGATAATGCACGTTCATTGGATTTGCATCTGACAATCGCATTTTTCAATTCATATCAAATAAAAATCGCACTTCGGTTAGTACTAACAAACTGCTTTGATGTGTCTTATTGACTCGCCTTTTAGGGAACCAGGGTTAATCAGGTGATCTTCTTTTCTATCCGCTGTCGTCTGTCAAAATTTGGATATTATCAACTTATTTTACTGGACCAATATTTACCAATCTGCAATCTACAAAAAAACAAGGATTTCTACGCCCCACACTTTGTATGCATACAATATACATATTTACTACTCTTAGGTACCTTATCAAGATATAGGACTCACGGCGGGCGTGACCGGTTGATAGGGGATCCTTATTCCTCCTGGTCACCTGATACCACCTCTGGTGTGTCCAGGGGTCCGTGTTTGCCCAACCCTCTATTTTGTATTGTTTATAGTAGTTATGAGATTGATCACTGTTCGTTATCGTCACCTTTCAAACAGGTTAAAGAATTATGTAATATATATAATAAGTGATTTTTAAATATGCAAAGGCAACGGGAACCTAAATTCAAACCTGTACATCTTTAAAACTATTTCCTTTTAAAATTAGAACACATACAATGTAGCTAAGGTAAATATTGAAACAAAAATTGCACGAAACAGGTCGATCAAGTAACATTTACATAATACTGTGAATATGTGTACCTACAACAGGAAGTGTGGTATGTACATATATAAAACAACAATAATTCATGATCTTAGTAAGTCAACACGTTAAACATGTTGTTTTTGATTTATTATTTTGACTTGGTGACCGCAGCACTCCAATCCTGAATAAGGAGGACTTCTGGCAGTTTATTACTAAACTAAATACAAACTACATGTATATACATGTACTTGTATCTTAACATTTAGATTAATAATGAGGTGACCTTTTAATTCCATTCAATCATAAATTCTCTGTTAGCCTTTTAGCTATTTCATATATAGCCTTTTAGCTATTTCATATATTATATGAAATAAATCTGTTAATTCCTTACTATGGATCGTAAATTTCAACTTTTCATTGGTTGTTTCAATCTTTCTTTCCAGCTGTATCTATTTGGGTTCAACACTAATCCGAAGGTACGAACTTTCACTTAAATTCATCCCAAATGAGGCAACCTTTTACACACACCGGACTATTTCACTTTTTTTGATGTGATACATAAATGTATATTATACCAGGTGTAGAACTAAATTCAAATTCATTTATCTTAAAATATTATTTAGTTCGAATAAAAGCAAGGTCGATTTAAGAAGGCTGTGTTTGAGGAAAATTGTTGATTTTTTTTATCTTTTACAATGTTGATTTCGAGGGGGGGGGGAGGCTTTTTATTCATTGGGTATAAAATTTGGAAGTTAAATCTGTATGACCCGATGTTCATGTATTATTTTTGTACATAATTACTTTAAAGCAGATTAATTACTTTATAAAGTTATTAACTTTCCCTTAATTACATGCTTGAAAACATCTGCATGTAAAAGAAAACAGTGCGAATATTATTTAGAAAGTAAATATAGTGGCTACATATATAAATCATCCCATAATAGACGTCTATAAATAGACCCACGCGCGTCAGGGGAATGCCAACATGATGTATTAACTCATACGCAACTGTCTAGTTTTAAGCCTGAAAGAGCGTAAAACAACGAATTACTAAGAGGTATTTGATATTTTTATTTCTATTAAACTTATGGTACGGTACTTTTATAACAAAATACACAGCTTTACACAGATAAGACCACCAATGATTTGAAAGTTTGAACTGGTCACGTGACTGTCACTTAAAATGGCAGAGTGACGCGGTTATTTGTAAACATCGATTTAAAATCAAATTATTTGGATTAAAACAGGTGAAATAATTTATGATATGTCGTACAGTCTCATAACTACATACGTGCGATGATTTAATAGCGTTTTTACGAGATGGGAAAAAAATTTGTAATTCGGACCATACAGCTTTAAATTATAATTCAAGTCTTTTTCTGTATGTTCACTTTCTTTATTTTTTTCTCTACCACTGGCGCTTCCTTAAAAAGTTTTTACCACTATTATTGCGTGTAAATATATCTGAAAATGTGGTGTTTTAAATCGTGGAGGTATTAATTTTTTTATACAAGGCGTGCTTTAGTGGTTATTTTGTATCGGAATTCCAAAAAGCCAGACATGCATATTCTCGTTGGGATTTTCGCTCCATTAGTATGTGACGTCCTACGTGTCAATCGCAGTGAAGTGAGTAAGCATGAAAACATTCTAAACAAGTACAGCAGGCTATTGATAACAAGAGCAACGCCAACGTGGCATAATACGCCCGTAGATTTTGCTCAAGGAAAACATATTTTAGTGGGATTCATATTTTAGTGAAGTTAGCACTGTCCTCTGTGAGCTAATTCATTATTACGCTTGTAGAAATGGATATCAAGATATAAAGAGGGATAGCCTTAGAATGCGCTACTTCATAAATATGCTAACGGTTCGGTTTGTATCCTGCCCACAAGGTTTTCGTAATGAGAGATACTACGACCTTGACCTTTGACCTTGAAAAACAATAGGCACCTTCCTCTCATCATGATGATCAAATATACCAAGTTATAATATCCTGGAGCTTACGGTTTGGTTTGTATCCTGCCCACAAAGTTTTCCTAATAAAAGATACTACGACCTTGACCTTTGACCTTGAAAAACAATAGGCATCTTCCTCTCACCATGATGATCAAATATACCAAGTTATAATACCTTGGCGCTTACAGTTCGGTATGTATCCTGCCCACAAGGTTTTCCTAATAAGTGATACTATGACCTTGACCTTTGACCTTGAAAAACAGTAGGCATCTTTCTCTCATCATGGTGATCAAATATACCAAGTTATAATATCCTGGAGCTTACGGTTCGGTTTGTATCCTGCCCACAAGGTTTTCCTAAAAAGTGATACTACGACCTTGACCTTGAAAAACAATAGGCAACTTCCTCTCATCATGATGATCAAATATACCAAGTTACAATATCCTGGAGCTTACAGTTCGGTTTGTATCCTGCCCACAAGGTTTTCCTAAAAAGTGATACTACGACCTTGACCTTTGACCTTGAAAAACAATAGGCATCTTCCTCTCATCATGGTGATCAAATGTACCAAGTTGTAAAGTCCTAGGGCTTATGGTTCAGTCTGTATCCTGCCCACAAGGTCCGGACAGACGGACGACGCCATACTTCGACGGGCGTATAAAAATTGGAGAAATTCAACAGTTACAAGTCTTATTATATTGTGCTATATGCAAGGTGAAGATAACGGACAGTGATCAATCTCATAACTCCTACTAGCAATACAAAATAGATAGTTGGGCAAACACGGACCCCTGGACACACCAGAGGTGGAACCAGGTGCCTAGGAGGAGTAAGCATCCCCTGTTGACCGGTCACACCCGCCGTGAGCCCCATATCCTGATCAGGTAAACGGAGTTATCCGCAGTCAAAATCAGTGTGCCAAGAACGGCTTAACAATCGGTATGAAACACGTCAGACAGCATTTAACCCAATGCGAGGTTGTATTGACGAACTAGATCGTCATAATGACCATAGAATTTGCGAAATGCTCACTTCAATCGAGACTGTTGAAATCCCTGTACCATCAACTTGTTTGTCAGTAGCTTACCTCGATTTAAAAACTGACCATACCCAGAACAAGCTCTTGCATATCGAATCAGTTGAGATATATAAACACCATATGCAGGTGATGATGGAATATTGCTACATAAATGTGGGAAGTTGACGATGGAGAAGCTAAAATCATCCCGTTTGTCATATAGTTGAGTATATATATATATATATATATATATATATATATATATATATATAAGTAATAATCAGCACCCCCAAAACAGTTTCTTTACTTTTACGAACGAGACAAGTCGGAGAAATTTTGTTAACTTTGAACTATACTAGCGGAAAACAGAAAATGTGCATTATAAAATTTAGTATAATTTTTCTATATTTATTGTTTATATTTATAAAATTTAAACAATCGATAAAGATGATGTTTTTTAACAATATCGGATAGTACCCGACTCAGATGCACGGACTTTTTCATGGTTAGTGAACACATGTTGTTTATTGAAGTGTTCGTACGCACGAGTTTTGGAGTAAGAAGTGTAAAAGGTTTGTTTGGACACTATTCGTTAAGGAAAGCACTTTAGTTTTGACAAAATTTACCCTTCTGTCATGCCACGACTCAGCGTAAACTAACGTAATCGTGCTGTTGGGATGCTTCAAGCTGGAATGACACAAAATATCGTAGCAAAACACTGGAGTTCATCGGAACACCATCCAGTCATTATGGAGACGTTTCAAACAATCTGGTAACACTCGGGATCGACCACGTTCTGGGCGTCCTCGTGTGAAATCAGCGGTTGAATTACATATGTTTAAAACAATAAGATGCGGACCTACCAACCCCTCTCGAGAATGAATATCGATAATTTAGAATCTATCTATATCTTGTAAAAAAACCAAACAACAACGTTAAGCTGTAAAATGTGTAGTAAGGGTGATGTATAACATCTCTTTATAAATACACTGTAGAGAACGTAAACATATTGCAGGTTACTTCACATCTAACCAGTTAATTAACACTTTATTGGCCTGTGGTATTTTGTACCACTTTCGTGGTTGAATTGCTAATTTTAAGATGGCTTCACCCCTTAGGCGATATTGTAAGAAAGTTAAGCCATGGCATTTTGATTTCAGACTGGAAGCATATGATCGCAATTCTGATTTTGGTGGTGGTGAGAGAGTAGAAAGAGAGTACAGCATGAAAGTTCCCAATTATGAGAAATACAAGGACATCAACAAGGACACAGTCATAACAAGAATAAGAGAAGAAGCAGTGAGTGCATATGTGGGGGAAATTAATAAAGTGATTCATTATGCTTTGTGCAACCTTGGTTGAATTCTAGAGAAGGAAGTGAAAAATGTGAAAAGTTTACATACATACAGACAAATAGACGACAGACAACGGTGATCAGGAATAGCTCAATTAGACGTTTGGTTCAGGTGAACTAAAAACAGAAGTATACTATCATCAAAATAATAAAACAAAGGCACTATGGCTATTTGGCAAGGTCAGACTTGACTAAATGCTAGATAAAGGGGGATTGATGATTTAGATAATGAAATGGAGAAATATTGATTAGAAAAATGAGTACTTATTAACACATGGGGAAAATATTAAATTAAGTTTTTATGTCATTTCCCAAACCCAAGAATTTATATTGAATGTATAACCATAGATAACAACTTTTTAAATGTTGAACATATATACATTGTAAATTGATAAATCAAATGTCGAGGACACTGCAATCAAATGTTCAATCATTTTTTATTGACTTTCCGAACAGGTCAAGAAATCTGTCAAATCTGTCTAATTTTTGCCTCTGGTGTTCGCGAATTTCCTGTTCGAATTCTTCATTTTTTTTAAGGCTGACTCCTTCATCATTTCTACTAATTTGCCTCTTGGTGATTTGTTTTCTGCAGTTTTCAATCGTTTCAGTGGGGGTGGCTTCAGAGTTTCCTTTGCATCTTGTAGATTCACATCAGCATTACAGGTTTCTGCTTTATCCGTATCAATAACACACAGTGGTCTGGTGGATGGCTTGGTTCCATAGAGGTTGCTGAATGTGTCCTGAAATTTGCAAGTCTGTTTCTCTCGACCTTATCTGTTGTTGTTGTCTTCTACTTCCTTATATTTCTTCTTCAGGTTTTTCCATTTGTCCTGAGCTTGTTTACTGGTGACATGGACATTATTTTCTGATAAACTATTTTTCACTTTCTGCCACAATGTCGTGTGACTTTTTGAGGAACAGAACTCCTCTTCCATGGACAATCGTGTGTCCACCAATAGTTTTTCCTCCTTGTCTGTCCTATAATGAAACTGAATGTCCTTTGCCTGCTCTGCTTCCTTCGCTTTCTGATCTTTCTTCCCAGATTCTTTACTCTTACAAGGCTCAAGCTCTTTGCACTGGACTTCCCTCAATACCCAGTTCATAGCGATTTGTTTCACTGAGGGATCTGAAAAATTCATATGAATCATAAACTCATCTGTTTAACTCTACAGTATTTATACTTAGTGCATGGTTATCATTCTGTATTAAAATACTAGGTTATGTGTTGAAATTCATACAAAACACAGAGAATGAACACTGAACGACACACAGAAAAGGATAAATAATTTCTCACAATTGATGCTTGAAACACCAGAATTATAAATAATTTCCTATATAACATTTCATATTCATTTAATTACTCTAAGATTAAGTCATTTTTATTTAAGAACAAGATGCTGTACATGGCGTTGGCAATGTAAGAAAATGCTAGTATAGCAAAATGTTTGAAGAATTGTAGGTCAAAAGTCACGTAGAAGGTTGTTAGGTCAGAATTGTTAGCAGCAGTGGAAACGTTTCATCTCAAGAAATGCACAAGTGAAATATGCAAAACCTATCTGTCACAGTTCAAATGTTATGGTGAAAGTTTGATTTGTATTTTTTTGTTTTTGTTTCACGGACATACAGACAGACAGATAAGACACACAAAAAATTAGATACCCTCAAATTCCATTCCGGAGGTAAAGGGAGACTCGTTCATTAGTGTGTGCGACTGCAAGCACCCCTGAGCATTCAGTCAAAATATGCACAAAAGTTGTGAAGTTGAAAGTTGTGAATCTAATATGTTCGTCTAATTGATAAACCTACCCGTGGAATTCAACATCTCCACAATTCCTGGAGTGACCAGACAAGTGTACTTCGTACCATCCACTTCAATATCCACTTGAAACCTGAAAGAAATGTTGCTTTGTTCATAGATGTATGATTAATTCAATTTTAAGCACACTTTCACGTGAGAGGCCTTTGTAGAAAAATAAAGTTTATGTAGCAAATACTTATTTTAAAACAGCAGTTGTACAGGTCAGTAGGCCTAGCTTTAAAGTTAAACAATGCACATCAATACAACATAATAAATCACAAATCTTCATAAACATATATATACTTTCAGTGATCATACTGAACAAAAAAGATAATATTACATCCAATTCTATAAGCCTTCAGCATTTGATTAATCCCACCCCACCCCAAAATATAATTCTAAAAAATAATCTAAAATTGTGTTTTAAAGAATGATTAATAAAATCTACAATTCAAGTATTTAATTACTTATAATATCCAACTCTAGCATGTCAGGCCTATGCAAAAGAACTTAGAAGATCTGATATATATACTTATGCAGCCAAGTTACACAGGCACCGGAATGATGGACACTACCCCCTCCCCATTTATTTTTTTAATAATTATTTTAGCAGTAACAATTCCTCCAAAATGTGTGGATTCTCTGTCTATCCCATCCCAATTTCGATTTATGTAATCGTTTTGCATTTTTGTATCGCTTTACAGAGTGCCTCTGCCTATATACTGTATAACTATAAATATTGGTAGAGGAAATCTGTAAAGCTTATGAAAAATGCAAAACTGTTATATAAATCATAATTGAAATGAGATAGACAAAAAATCCACACATTTTGGAGGAATTAATGTTGCTAAAAATTGTTTTAAAAGCGGGGGGAGGGGGGGGTAGTAGTTTCCATGCTTCAGGTGCCTGTGCCAAGTTAGGCCAACAACGTATAAATTATTTAATGCTAGAGCCCCATACTTGCCAACATTCGGGAGTTCCTTTTGGGTTGTACTCCCCATTCAGGATGTTGGGAGGGGGTGTTAGTTATAGCAAGCCAACTTTTCAGTGTACATGTATACTTTTGTGTGTATTTTGAAATGAAGCATATGAGTCCGATTCATAATGAAAACATGACATTAAATAACATTAGAAATATCTTTATTCAACAAAATTTTCTTAGGTGGTGCATTTTTACTGCAACTTATGCATCGATGCGACTTGAAAAAGTTTGTTTGCAGGTCTCTCAGGGGTGATGGTATACTTGACGTGTTACTGCGCTTGATTTCAGTGTGAGAGTTGAGTTGGCAAGTATGTATATATTAAGAAAAAGACATGGTTCTGCAGTGGAAAATTCAGCATACACGCTCACGTCATCTTAACCCTTACTCCACCGTTTTATATGATGTAAAGTGAAATATAAAATGCGTTAGCTGTTCTGTTGTAATTTGTGCCTCTATAAAACCTCTCTTTCTATTACCAAGTATTGTAAAAAGCTTAAAAATTAGGTAAAACAAGTTCACACTTACCGTGTTTCGCTATTTGCCGCCATCGTTGTGACGTAAAATACCCGATTAAATGTGGGTAGTACCTAGGATGTCTCGGGTTAGGTTAAAAGGTCATTTTCGTGACGTTTTAGAGTTACTCGGTACGTTCTATTCATCCTCGAGTTAACTCGGGTTTCCCAATCGAAGTAGGCCTTTAAGTTCCACGCAGCGTCTTGCGCTAGAAACACCAGTCTTCAGCTCAGTCCGACTTCACAGATATCAGATGACGACTTTGTTGCATAAAGTATTTACGGTGGGTTAAACATTTGCTCTGTAGATCGTAATATTCTGCATTAATGTTTTATGCTGAAATGTTATCTATCCTTAGTGATGCAGTCATCAATGATCTTATAATTATATGACACCCCCCCTCCCCCTATAGACTAGATCTAATCGAACAGGGGAAATTTGAGTCATCAATATATAAACGAAGTATGGTACAATAATGTATTTAATATGTCATTTAAAAATCAATTTTAGAGTTAACCAAGGTCGTCAAAATATGAATGAACGCGATTGCTAACAGCAGTCCATCCCCCCTTCTCCGCCGTCACTCGGTACGACAACGCGACTGTAATGAAAGGGCGGGCTATGATCAGACTTTAATTGTAAGGTAGTGAATATTCCTAAGTCTTGTTTTCGTTTTTGATGACTGAATTGTAAATTAATTTCAACACTTTACTTTCATTGTTAATTTTGTTATAATTCAAAAAGTGTTGTAAAATAGTGTTTGAATTTCAGGAAAAACGAGTCTGATTCTTCAATACATATGATATTAATCAAAATATTCGATGAAATTGTCAAACTTTCATAACTTATCAAAGTTTGCATTATCATGGTTATTTTGTTATGTCATGTTGATCAACTGACCCACGGAAGTACAGTCCAATACGTCAAAAAAATGAATAGCATTCCTATCCTAGTTTAACTGTTGACGCAAACGAGAAGAAAAATGCATCTCAAGAGATTAAAATATTTCTGAAATTTTTAGAACTAAAGTCTGAATCATATCTACTTTTATCAAAATTAAATGCAAATTCATAAAGCTATAGATTTATCCAAGTGAAGTAAATACAAATTTCACTGGCATGATATACAATGTTGTGTTTATAATAAAAGCCATACATAGGCCTATTGTTCATTGAGGTTTTATTTTTAAAAATCATTGCATTACATTTTTCAATATTCACTTGTAACTTTCAATCTGAAGTATGAACATTCAAATTGACCTTCGAATTGAAAAGTGTACTACATTTGTTAAGTGATGTATTTTAGTATTAAATCATTCATATCATGAACTCTCATGGTACATATAAACATGATAAATCTTTATACGTGAAAGTAAACACGGGTCAAATTATGTAGGCCTACATCAGTTTCCTGCAACACCGTGGCCAAACTGGTACAACATAAGGAGTAGATGACCACTATTGATTTTTAGGTCCTATGGTAAATCCACTCTGAACATAGGAAGATATTATTTGTTCAATATTTTGAAATGGTTTGGCACTACTAACAATTACATGATGCATTTGTATAACCCTTTTAAATTGTGCATCATGGGGGCATCATGTTTTACAAACATTTCTTGTTAATGTTTTCTTTCTATCCATCATAGACAGTGGTACTATTCATCTACATAATAACTGATATATGATAAAATGATGGAAAAAGAACAAAATCATGTCTTCATCACCAATTTTATTTACAAATAATTAATAAACCAATGAGAGAAATTAATATAAATGGAAATATTGAATACATTCCGAGTACAAATTTCAATATATGAATGAGGATATAGTATGAATAAAGCTTTGTTATGTGCACAAAGACAATGCACTTGGGCTACAATGCTCACCCGAGCCGCCTTATGGACTAACAATGACCCAAGACCTTCCATACAACAACATTGTACATGCCTCGGGAAGTTTTACCAAAACAATAATAATTTTGTTTCTATTGAAAGTATTCTGGAAAAAAATAAGACAGGTCATATTTGAATAATAAGACCATTCTGCTCCGACAAGGTATTATTGTCTTACAGACTTCAAAATTGTATGAGCATTGAAATTTAAAGCATATATTGACTTAATTGTGATCCCATTCTTTATCTAGATTCGGAGGATCATCTGCTGAAAGAAACATGAGGACAAAAAGTAAACGTTGCATTTTGATCTTAAAAACATTTTTTCAGAATGGTTCTTGATTTCTGCATAATCTTTCCTGAGAGTTTGGTTTACCCATCCAGACGGTCAGTAATTTATACACTGCGATTTTGACAAATGTCGTGATACTCTTTGAACCCTATTGTGGCCCCATCCAACCCCCGGGGGCCATGATTTGCACAAATTGAATCTGCACCATGTCAGGAAGCCTTCATGTAATTTTCAGATTTTCTGGCCCAGTAATTCTTGAGAAGATTTTTAAATGACCCTACCCTATTTTGCTTTTTGTGATTATCTCCCCTTTGAAAGGGACATGATCCTTCATGAATAAACTTGAAAGCCCTTCACCCAAGGATGTTGTGTGGCAAGTTTGGTTGAAATTGGCCCAGTAGTTCTTGAGAAGAAGTCGAAAATGTGAAAAGTTTACGATGATGCCGACGACAGACAACGGAGAATTTTTGATCAGAAAAGCTCACTTGAGCCTTTGGTTCAGGTGAGCTAAAACGTGATCCTACATTTCTACAAACTTGAGTTCTGTTTTCCAGGACACTTTTCAATCAATGAAGTAAACTTTGATGATGTGATTCTGGAGTAAAAAGGAAAATGTGTATAAATTAGCAAGGGGTATTTATGTACAAACATGCAGACATTTTGATCAGGAAAGTGCCTTCCACTGCATGACTCAAATGAACTAAATGTAACTTCTAAGTAACAAAGAAATACTACAAGCTTCAGAACATAAGTAATCTAATGGCTTCAAAAACCAAGTAAAAAAGTGTATCTTTTTAAAGTCATTTAGACGCAATCATTTTGCTGGACGGATATTTGAAATATCACACTTCAATTTCAAAAATAAATTTTGATATTATCTACACTTTTTCAGCAAATAATGTCCATTTGAATATTGAGAAGAGACATCAGCATACTTCGTTTCTAAATTTCACATTAGATTTAAAATTTACACATTGCCTCACGCCAATTCTGAACTGTAAGTGCATTTTTAATTATCCTTACGCAGTGTATGGCAGCAAAAGCTAACTTGTGACTACTGTGTGTTGTACACTCCGTGATATGCACGCGATTCTCCTGTCGGACAAACAGCATTGATATCTATATATATAACCGCGGCATTATTGATGTCGATGGGGATGGAATGATCAAGTGTGTAGAATGGAGACAGTATGTCCGAATATCCTCTGTTGCTGCCAATGGACACGACAAATGCTGTGGGTCCCTTCATGGTGTCTTGGAACACATTCGACCAGTCAATCATATATTCGCCTGTTGATGATTTCTTCACTCTCAAGCTATTACCTATGAAAAAGAAGACGGAATACAAAATAGAGTTGGACAAACATCGATTCCTGGATATACAAGAGGTGGGATCAGGTGCCTAGGAGATGTAAGCATCCACCCTATATCTTGATCAGGTTGAAATGTGAACTTATTATGTAATTGTCTGAGAAAGAGGTTTTAGACAAAATTTCAGGGCAATACCCGTGTCAATTCCGAATAAAAATCTGGAAAACTGTTTGACCTACTTTTACCCAAAAAGTATGCCATGATCTCCAATCCAGCTGAAATACAAACTAAACTCATGTATTCCCCAGAGAGGGACCTTATGACAATCTCGGCAATATATGTATCCATAACGAAAACAAGGGCTGTTTTCCTATTAATGTTTTTCCTATTAAGTGATACTATATATGACATTGACTTTTGACCTTAAGAATCAATATGCATCAGGTGCACGTGTACCAAGTTTGACGGTCCTAGACCTAACGGTGCGGTTTACATCCTGTCTACAAGGTTTTCTTACTCAGTGACACTTCTAACTTTTACCACCGACTTTGATGGACAAAAGCGCCCTCCACTTAACATGAGGGATGTGTGTACCAAGTTTGACTGTGATGCCATTAGAGACCGATTGAAATTGAAAATCCTATTTCACGTCCAAAAATGTAATAATTTGTTCAGTAATATTTGTAGAGAAACTTTTGAAAATGTTTTAAAAGTTCTCAAGAATACATCACGAACATTGCATAATGACGGACGAAAATGGAACGCAAGAGATCTGATGAAATTATTCTGCAACAAATCATTTAACACGGTCTGCTAGTTAAAACAGCAATTTTACCTGTTAGTTGTGGACGTCTAGCATCTGTCATTATGCTGCTATTTGTTGGTTCGCTCGAAACTCCGCCATCATTTATTGCTTTCACCTCCACTGTGTAAATATCGCCGTCTGAGCCGTGTATGTCGTTAGATGCGTATGTTTTTAATCCGACTTTTCTCCAAGGTGAAATTACTTTATCTTCCCTCCACAATCGTGTTTCATATTCATGGATACCAGAACTGTCCGTAAACCCATTCCACGAAAAGGTCAAACGTGATTTATTGGACTGGGTTGTAATAATAGGAGAACTATGTTTGACAGAAATTGCATTGCTTGGTAAAAAATCTATTTTTGTTGCCCGAGTTTCTGGAGATTTGAATGATATAGTAATGGGACCGTGCGATTTCGTTCCTCGAAGTTCAACACCATTTGTGCATCGTATAGCGATGTATAATTTTGTTCCGTGCTGGAGATGGATATTAGAGAAGACACAGGACGTGGTCGTAATACTCTTTCCCCAAGGGATTAGGGATGTTGAGAGTGGAAAAGGTCCTGAAAGAAAACGGATGGTTATCGTAAATGTGAAAAAATGATTTAATCAATAATAAAATTTTACTCGGTAAACTTACCAGCTCCACATTCACATTCGCGTATTCCACTTTCGTTATCCATGATTTTCCATGTGACTGTAAATGTTGTGAGGATTTTATTTCCTGTCACTTCCGATGTGTTATCATGTTGACCACTACTATTCTTGTTTGATATTGAAAGATCTTCATATATAATGTTAACGTTCACATGAGAAATATCTGGTTCTGTATGGTCAATTACCATGGCTGAGGAATGATACGTGGATTTCAAACCTGCATTATTTGTAGCAACAACAGTGACGTAAACACTACTGTTATGTGGAACTTCTATATTCATTATCTCCTGGAATCCAGTAGTGAAAGGAAGCAGTGACCTTACTTGGTACCCACTTTTCGTTGTTCCAGCTCCGACGTGTATAGACTTTATTCCACTTTCAATGTCTTGAATGTGCATGCAGACCCTTATAGAACTCGACGATAGCTGGGAAAGCGTGATGGGTTCCGTTGCTGTTTCATACGTAAGGCATTGATAAAGTTTTATGGTAAACAAATCTGGTAAACCCCTGGACGTGAAAGTTATTGTAATGTTAGCAAAACCAGAATGTTTAGATACAAACATGTGCTCAGTTTGCGCTGATCCATTTGCAAGATGAAACAGATAAAGTGTTGTTTTCATGTTTCCAATATGCACATGAACATCACGTGATGGTATTTGGGCATCTGACATGATAGTCAATCGATAAAACTTTTCAGCTTTTAAATGTGTAGATCCTTGATATTCAACCCGTGTCTTCTTGTGTAAAACAGAATGGGTTTTCTTCACTATGTCTATTGTGGTAGCCCCCAGCTGTGTACACCGTAAACCATTAGGTGGTGTGGTATCGATTTGTATATCTTTTGCATAAATTGGACCAATCCAATGTCCAGCAGCGTCAAAGGCAACCAGGGCGACTCTGTATGTCCTATCATGTTTTAAAGATAACCCGTGATATTTGTATGTATTCCTTATCTTCGCATCGATATAGATATCTATGGTATCATTGCTGTCTTTTTCTGTCAGAATTACTTTATAATCCTTAATGAAGGAATGGTGATCGTCAAATCCATGCCATGATAAAGCTACTTCATTTGTTGACGATTGGTATATAGCGTTTCTGTGGAATTCAGTATTGTAAACGACCCCTCCAACTGGATTATCTAAGTCAAGAAGAATTCCATCAGAAGCAAAAGACGACTTCATTCCAATAGTGTTTGTAACTGTAATTGTGAAGTAAAATCGGACACCTGGTGCTATTATATTGCCTTCCACGGGAAACGAGGTTGAGAGTCCAACGTTGAGAGAATCAAACAGGTCGTTTCCTGAAGAAGAAGAAGAAGAAGAAGAAGAAGAAGAAAAAAAATATAAATCAGATACATTTACACCCTCACAAAGAATGATATCGATTCAAAAGAACGTTTATTTGAAATGGTAAAACTTATGAAAATCATTTGGCATACCAAACGGAGACGAGCCTGCAGATATTGCATATTTCTCAATTTGTCCTCCACTTTCTGAAAACACGCCATCCCAACACACAAGAAAATCGGATGTTGAATTAAGAATATCAATATCATTTTCACTGCATTTGAAAGCTGTCTCTTTAATAGATTTTCCTCTTCGAATAGTTGGCGCTGTTGTGTCGATAAGTAGGGGACTTGATTGCCTGTCTATATACGTATTTACTGATAGCCAACCTCGTACATAAAATACGTAGGATTCCCCATGCAAAAATTGTTTCCCTTTTTTTGTGCAAAATGTTGTGTTTGTTAGATGTCCGTTTTCTTTCCAAACATTTTCTGTCTTTCTGTCAAACACACCGGCTCCTGGATATTCATGATAAACACCGATGCTCCATTCAAAACGTTGAATCTTCGTCATATCCTTCACTGTCCACTGAGCAAACACGCATGCTGATGATAAGCTCACGCTTCCCGGAGATTTCGCATATCCAAAGCTAACAGAAGTTATTTCGGTTTCATTTTCTCTTTTTGTACACGCATTAGACCTCAAAGCAGAATTACATTTGTGTCCTATTACAGAACATGTGCAATCGTTATTACATGTATGTGTTCGACATAAATATCGTTGAATCTTTAGAAACCCCCTACCATGCGTGATATCATCCGCAACTATTGAAACAGTAGTTTTCGAAATTTTACTTCTTAAGCCCGCTTTGTTCAGCGCAAAGACCGACAGAATTATTTCTTCTGTTTCTGATAATTTACGAGTTAAATTTAAAGATAATGTTTGGGTTTCGCTGTCAACATGGTCTGTGTATACTATTCCATCGGATAATTCCGAACCAGTATAAGAATTGCTGACAGAAATTCCATACTTCTCTATTCCAGTATGGATATCCGTAAACCCATACCAAAGCAGCGCAAGTTCTGTAGTCTTATCAAATGTTCTCCATTTCATCGTTTTTTTGAAACCGCCAAGCTGTGGAGGAGACGAGTCAATGAGGACTGAATTCGATACCCCATGTGTGCATAACCCAGCTGCATTGCAACTTGATACATGCACTGAATACGAGTCACCACTTTTGAAAACATCTTTATCTTCAAGTTTAATTGTTATATTATTTTCATTCCCCTGGGTGTAAATATTTTTTATAGTTTTTCCATTATTGTGCGACTTCAGAATAACTTCATTGGATATGATGAAGCTTTGCTTTTCTGTAAACTTCCATCTCGCAATCAATACGGAATTGTCATATTGTGTGCCTAGTCGATGTGAAAACTGAGAAGAATCAATGAATGGTACAATCTCTTCTGCTGGTGGTGTTGTATCTACCCGGAATTTTTCCGATGATCGTTGACTGTATAGTCCTACTTGGTTGTACGCCCTCACTATAACGTATAAATCTCTATTTTCTGGCAAATTTACTGCTGTTTTAGTCATGCGCTCGCTAAGGAGAACGTTTTCAAAGACGGTGATATCACATATGTCATTGCTCGTGCTTATACACCATTCAAAATGGTCGAGGTCCGAATGAGGATCTTGAAATCCTATCCACTGTGCCGTCAGGGAATTTCTGTTTTAAAAAGAAAGTATTTAAGGTTACACAAAAATGAACGTTCTATCATTTATTTTAAAAATCATCTCTTTTCAATTGTTTTCCATTTGATACGGAAACAATTACCAATTGCGTAAATGCGTGTGATAGCCGGATCGGTGTATACGTACTTGTGACTGATGTAATGTTGATGACGATCACTCATTCCAACATGAACAAGTCCAGCTATTGGTGGAGAGTTATCCAGTATAATACCATCAGAGGATTTGGAGGTACACAATCTCGCTTGGTTGCAAGCCTTTACGTTGGTGTAGTACTTCGTTCCAGGAATAAACTCGCTTGTCCAGCAGTACTCTGTTCATAGACAAAGAGGGAAAGTACCACTATAGTATTATCAACCGTTTTAATCTTTTTAACTATTTAACAACATTATGTGGGAAATTCCCTTCACCTTTGATTAATCCAGCAGGCGTAGCTGGGAATACGTCAGAGGCCCCCCTCATTGTGCCGATGCCTATTTCATAATATGCTAACTCTGTATGTGGATCATGGAATCCATACCATTTTGAACATATGTGGGTTATATTGCGCTGGAAATCCACCTCAATCTAACAAATATTGTAATGTGTTACGTAGTTTTAAACTATTTGAAGGAATAACGTGTTTAAGAAACTCCCACATTAAAAATATTCATGATGTTATACCCCATTTTCATTTCCGTCCAAGACGAAACCTGTAATCGGCGGACTACTGTCGATGATAAAGGGTTCAGAGTTTTCCAAGATCGTTAAACCAGCGTTGTTAATGACCTGAAATCAATTAAACAGAAATGTTTGTTTTCCTGCACAAACCGTTACAACATCAAAACGTACACATCTCGCCTCTACTACTATTATGTGCATGTGGGACAAAATACTACAGCACGATTAACTTGTTATTCTTCGGCTTATCAAATATATTAGATAGTGTAAAGCCAGCATTAAAACATATAAATAATTACAATTTCAAATTCTTCATGTAAAACTTATACGGTACCAATTTTGATGCACCAGATGCGCATTTCGACAAATAATATCCGAAAATCAGATGCCACATGTAATAACCCAAATATCATTGAACACCTACACCCCGTAATTCATCATTGTGGTAAAGTTGCTTCAATGATGTACTTGATTCAACTAAAATTCCTCTTTCGATTTAGGTAGATATCATTCAGATATTGATTGGGTCCGAAGACAGCAAGTGCTGTGTTTGACCCGAGAACACATGCCCGAAGCTGCAGGCAGAGTGCAACACATCATTTCGAGGCTCAAACAAAACAGCTGTTGTCCGACGACACATTCTACAACTCTTTTGTTATACACCTTCATTTTTAGGTTGTTTTTATTAAATGCGCATTGTTTGTCGACTATGAAACTTTAACAGGGCAGTGTGATTGCGCATATTTATCAACGTATCTACTAGTTTTAAAACTTAAGTACCAAATATCCTAATCAAAAATTACATTTTACGTGTGTCTGTTCTGCGTTTCGTCTAATAATATTATGTATTCATCATCATTCAAATCAGTAAACCTCGCCACTACGTAAACAAGCAGCCAACAGTATGTGTGGCGGCTCAACAGGGGATGCTTACTCCTTCTACACACCTGATGCCATTTCTGGTATATCCAAGGGTCCGTGTTTGCCTAACTCTTAATTTTGTATTCTAAAATATGAGTTACGAGATTGATCACTGTTCGCCATCTTCACCTTTCCATGCAAGTTATTCAAACATTATGATTTGACAGAGCACTATTTATTGAAATTATCAATTTTGAATATTTTTTCAAATCTTGAAGTATTTCCAATATCCGGGAAATTACATAATCAGCACATGTACATGTAATACTGCCGATGAAATGTGGTTACTAGATTCTTTTACATTTTTAAATCAGGAAATGCACATTCGTATACGGGATCTATGCTGAGACGACGACATGGAATGACAGAACGAATATGAAATAATATTATGCGTAATTATATGAGGTGAAAAAGGTGTTTATAAAATAGAAAAAGCTGACACTTCTGCTTACCAGTAATAATACATAATATTCGTAACAATCAACGAATTTTCCATCAGCGTCTTTCAGTTTCCATGAAGTTCCTTCGACTTCAGTCATTGGAAATACATCAGCAGAGACAGCTGATGAACCAATTCCGATTTCGAATGACTTTATCCCACTTTCTGGGTCGTTAAAATCGTACCAATTGACAAAAATGTCTTTGTAACTTGATACGTATTTATCGAATCCTGTTCCGCCAAATACTATACTGCCAGGTAGTGGTGGAGTATTATCGAACATGACTCCATCTGATGATACTTCAGTGAAGAGTCCAACTCGGTCAATAGCTTAAATAATACAAAGACATTTTAAACACACGTGACTACATTTTATAGTTGGGTGAAACGGAAAGTTCAACATACCTCTAACTGTTGCATAGTACACTATGTGGGGTTTTAACAATACATTGCTGATAGTTGCATATGTTAATTTTCCTGCGTCAGTAAATGACGCCACGTCCTCTCCTCCAGGGTATGTTCCTGATAGAAAGAAATGTGAATACTTAGATTTAATCAGTTACATACATGTACACACAGTACAGTATATACGTAAGGGGTATATGAATTGATTAAACGATTAGAATAAGTGATTACCAATGCTGTAGGAATATTTTTCTATTCCAGATGGGTACTCTATCACCATTTCCTTTTCTATATCCGTAAAGTCTTCCCATGCAAGTGATAATGATCTGTTGCTGTTCACAAAATATCCAAAGTCAGCTGTAATCTGTACTCTCCCGGGAAAAGGTGGTGTATCGTCAACAACAAATCCATTACCACATAAAGCAATCTGACTTTTCTCTTCAAAAGTTTTTTCATACTTGATTATTGTTTCATTGGCAAAAGCACAAACATAATATTTTTGGTTTTTTGTAAACCCTATTCGTTTGAAATATCCAATCCCTCCTTCTGAGAAAGTATCTTGTATACAGGCAGAATCATCAGCGCATGTCTTTTGTGGAAGACGTTTCTCTTTCATGATGTACCAATTGATCTTACGACCAAATGTGTCCAATACGACGCCATTTATTTTCCAATCTGGTTTGATAAAATTGATCTCATAATTATGTAACACATTTATTTTCTCTCCCAGGTAACGACTGTGAACAAAAGCTTTTATTCCTGTAATATCTAGAGTATTGGCGTTAACTTCATAGACGATGTTTAATTCAGAGTTACCCGTACTTTCTTTTTCGTTAATCAGTTGACACGATATTGTCGATTTTCCTGACAAGCAAAATCCTCTTACACATACCGACAGTTTGTGTTGAGAATACTCAGGCAGGGATATATTTCGTTGATGAATCTGAAGGAAGAAATATGAATTTCTTGCAATTGATACCAGACCATTTAGTCTACATGTGTAAAAAAAACAACCTAATTTCATTTCATAAACTGTTACATAAAAATTATAATATAAGCACTAATGTGTTCAACATTCAAATACTTACTGAAACAATAGAGGTGTTCACGGTAATGAAACTGGCCGTCATCCACTCAGTTATTTCAGCTGCATTTTTGTCTTGCATTGCTAGTGTGTACCTAACCGCGTTGGATGAGTCGCTGCATTCAAATCCCTTGAAGTTTAACCATAGATCAAAACAGTCGGATGTGGACTTCTTTAGTAAAGACTGGACTTTGTTCGGTGAAGGTACTTTGTATTCTATTCTAGATCCAATTGATTTCAATGACTTTGTACATATTTTTTCAAAGCATGGTTGTACAACAGCCTTATAGTGTAAACCATCTAATAAATGTATATCTATGAAAGTTATGTTTTCACGGTTATGCACTATTCTTAGTGGAACTATTTGGTTTTCTGTCATTCCTATTTGCAGAAGTAACCCAGCTCTATAATGTGTTACCAAATGTTTGTAGGGACTTCTAATTGTCCAGTACGCCATGTAGGATTTGGGATCAGTTTGGTAATGCAAGTTTTCATCGCAAGCGATAATTTCAAAACTAAAACTTGTGTTAAACAACTTCATAGTATTGATGTAAAACTTTGGATTTTCTATTATAGGTAGGAAGGATTTTCTCATAACATTCCCCAATATTGATGGGCGCCCTGTCCAAATAATATCTTCAGATGTGATAGAGTACAAATCTGGTCCAATTCCAGAAATCTGAAGAGTGAAGGACTTCTCAGTTGTTAAGCTTTTATTTGTTACCATGATCTCTACATTTTGACTGGTTAGCATGACCGTACTCCGGAATTTGGGACTAAGAGAGTCACATGGTATTCCATCGTATACATTAACTGAGTCCGCTGCTTTTGATTTGTCAATAACAAAGAACCCATCAGAAGTTGATAAACTACTTCCTCCTGAAGAAGTTGCTCTAATTAGAGTGTATATTCTGGTATTCTCGGGTAAACTAATGTTATTAAAGCATTTATTGCTTGGAAGAGAACGAAAGTTCATCAAATCATCCGTGTTATTTGAACCGAATGCAACTTCAAAAGTAACAGTTTCATGGTGCTTAAATCCAGATATAGCCACACAGACAGTGTCATCGCTTGCAATATAATCCAAATCCTCTGACTGGGAGAACTGCTTGCTAATGTCAAGAACCGTTCCAGTTGTCGGAGGATATCTAGAAGGTACGCTAAACTCCTCCGTCCGAACAGTTGTGGCATGACCGACAATATTGTAGAAATACAATTCGAAATAAAATGGCGTACCGTCTTCGTTTAAGTTCTGCACTCTGTCTACGGGATACTTAAGGCAAGTATGTTTTCTATCAAACATGGGGCAGTAGTTGGATGGGTAGCCTTGTAGTATTGGGGTTGTAAAGGTAGATCCGTGACCTGTCACAAAAAAATGAATAATTAATGATTAACTATTAGCGACACATTACAAAACCTAACTGCAAACTTAAAGGCATCAAAATCGAATGTGCAATTTACCTATTTTGAATAAAACCGTGGACACCGGCTGACTTTGTTCTTCATCAACAAATGTATCATTATTCCATACAATGAATACGAGCTTTTGGTCAACAATAACCTTGATACTGCCTTTATACAGAGGAGGTGTGTCGTCAATTACCACGGGTCCAATCATAACAGATGTTTCTAAGCCCGCTTTACTTGTTGCTTTTATCATTATGAAGAAAGGGATTCCTGAGTCAAGGGTAGAATGGAATCGTTTATCGCTCTGCATCCGTTTTGTTGGTCTATACGGCAAAATATCTGGGGCTATAAATTGAGATTTAGTCGATGCTAATCCGATCTGTAAATCATGAATTTGCGATTCTGGGTCTGTCACATTCCAAGAGAGAGAAATTGTGTCAGACGGAATATACGTAACTTCATTTTTATGATACGCCTTCACTTTTTGACAAATCGAATCTGCATAAGATGAATCGTTAAATTTCTCTTCATTCAGGTGAAAGAGATTACCCACAAGTGTAAATTCATTGTCAGTACTGTTGCATATATGCGCACAAGCCTTGGTCCAATGTAAGTTAATCGCTGACAAATTTTGAAGTATAAGCCATGCGGAATTATTATAGCAGCCAATAAATTCTCTTGTTTTGGCTTGTTCTAATACTACGTTGTGTAATTTTGGCGGAGAAACGTCGTATATGATACCATTAGAACACGCTACGTCTGAGGGTTGGAGAGCATAATTGTAAGCAATCACGCTGGTAAAATAGAGGCCTGGGGATGGAATTATTACTCTGGTATACTCATCAACTGTTTCGTAAATATAGCCTGGCAGCGCATTATGATTTGTATGCAGTAACTCTTCTTTTGACAAGCATTTTTCACTGAACCCGATGCGATATTTTTTAATCCCACTCTCGTGATCGATGAAACCGCTCCACCTCAAAAACGTTTCGTTTGTGGATGTATAGTCAACTTCAGGGGACCCTATCTCTCCTTCCATGGCAAACCCAGTTTCAGGAGGAGAATCATCTGCTAGTATTTCCGTCCTAGAAATACTTACCAGCTTGGCATTGTTCATTACTTTCACCGTGAAGAAATATTCCCTGTTGTGGTGTCCATTCTGTGTATTGTTTTTAATCAAGCTATTAAACTTAACTTCATACAAAGAGTTTTCACAAACGCCGACTTTTGGACAGTAACATTGATCTGTATGATTGCACGATTCCTAGGGAAGAATAAATGAAATTAATTGAAAATATAAACAAAATAATATTAAAATCATATTTTCCTTCTACATTTCTATGTACATAAATGTCATACTTACTCCAAACTGAAAGCGATTCACCGCAAGGCTACCTATACCTAACTCTTGTCCACCTAAGGATGTACCAAGCATCCATTCAATGGAATAGAGACCGCTGTGTTCATCTAAAGCTTCAAATGAAATCGTCATTTTTGATAGATCAGTAGAGTTATGAACGAACAGCTGATGAACCCCGTCTTTAATCAGATACATGTCATTGATGTCCGGAACACTTGCATCTATATGTATTGCTATTGTTTCTTTTATGGTGTTGTTCATTATATCTTCAGGAATAATGGAAGCCTTATATGTTTCTCCGTCCCTTACATTGTAATGTCTGCAAATCGATTGCTTCATAAAATTTGGAACCGGTATATTTTCTAGTTCAATATCGTTCAACGTAACCGCATATCGAAAGTCAACGATACCATCCACATTCAGAGTTCCGCTGACAGGAAGTTGACCAGTGTGTTGTTCATAAACTCCGTTGTAAAGACTGTGATAATCAGCCTGGATTTTCCTCAACAAATTGTAGTTAACATTGAAAGAATTATAGTATCGTTTTATCCAGTTAACACAAATTTTCCCATGATTTGTCTGCCATGAGTAGTTAGTAGCTGGATTTCCTGTACTAACTTTAAGTTTTTTTGTAGGATTGATCAAGATTTCTGACGAATTATCGAACAAAACGAACCGTCTTGCTTGTTTGAAATTACCAGCATTGTCAATAATGCCCAGCGAAACTCCATACAATGCTGGTTGCTTGTCAGGTAATTTGATTGACTGGGTGTCACTAGTAATGTTCAGAGTTAACAAGGAGCTTTCATCCATCGTTAGTGTCATGTTGTCTTTCTCTTTCGTATCATGAATGGTTATTGTATAAGTTTTTATTCCAGATGCCTGATCAGGGTTGTGAAGATAGGGGTCAAACCAACCTCGTAGTGTTACACCAATATCGACAGTTTTTGTTAATCGATTTTCAAACAGAATATGTTCATTGTTTCTGCATGAATTGCCTTCTAGACAATGTTTGGGCGCAGTGGAGTCTCGTATCATACATACTTCATGAGACGATTTTGTAGAACGATAGATATGTGGGGATGATGAGTGATTATTGAAATCTAACGTTTTTAGGTATCCTCCTGCATACGCTATGAACTCCAAACAAAGGCTATCAAATGAATAATAGAAAAATGAACTACAGTTAGAAACACTACTGATTTGCGAATATGAAAGTTGTTATTTCAAAACCCAACCTCTACGATAAATCATTTTTAAACGATTTCAAATAAAGTATCAGAAATTTTACAAGTGTTGTGAACTAAATGGTTGTTTGACTATTCCGAGTACACAAATGCGTTATATAATGTACATGTAATTTTATTCTACACTTACTGTTCGCCATCTTGTAAACTCCATTTCGCCCCTATTGACATTTTGCACGTAATTAAGGTGGAAAGAGGTTTTATGTCTGTATAGATGTTTAATGTACAACTGTTTGACTGTTTAGGATCCAATGACTCCAGATTTTCTCGGTATCCTTAACAAAATGATAAATGTCTTAGTTACAGCATCATCAGAACTCATCCCAATACTTAAGTTATATCACTGCATTCTTTCTCACTTGACATTTGAAAAAAAAATTATTTTAACATGCAACAGTAGGTACCTAAGGCATTTCTCTTTGAAAGATGTATGGATGAATTGACAATTCCAAATTGAAATTCTGCAATGTGACTTGGCTGAGGAGTTGAAACGTTCACTTTGCTTGAAAATGTAAACTCAAAAGATAATTCAGCTGGCTGAAACTTCATATAATTCGCTTTCTCTTGAAGACATGGTCCAATGGAAGTTGAATTTCGGGCTTCACCACCACTGTTTTGTACTCCAAGTCGACATGTTAGTAAATTTGGTGCAACTTTTACTGAAATGAAATAATGGATGTTGAATTGTAAATAATTATACTGTAGTTGTTACAATCACGATTAGTAGACTGAAATATTGCTAGATGCAATTGCTAGATGTAAGTACAAGAAAGGTATTTTGTATCATTTTTATATACCATGCATATATTTGCGATTCAGCAAAAAACATTTAAGAGTACAAAATACATACAGTTACAAATTTTGTGGGAGTCACTGGATGAAAGTGAGAATCCATCACTGCAGACACAGTTCTTGGCGAGGTGATCACTACACGTACCCGGCCAACACCAGTTTTGTTTCCAGGAGCAAGTCGCTATCAAAGACAATTTGAAAGTTTGACTTTAAGAAAGTTAGCTGATCAGCTTTTATGCACAACTGTACAGGATGCTATAACTTTGTATGTACTGGTTCAATATTGATCGCATTGGTCCAAACATATTATACATGTACTACTTATCCCTATCGAGTTGAATATTTAAAATTTGTGTCGTTTCAAATACTAAAAGGGTTTGGCAGGGACTACTTTTTGTGGCGGAAGGATTATTTAATCAAACAAGTCGTAAATTTGCACGATTTTACAGTTTCTGTTGTATCCAACATATCGTAAATTCTACTTATATTTCAGTTGTATGATATAAGCAGTTGAGACTTGGAACAAATTTAAACGTTGTAGTCAATTAATTTGTTCGATATATTTTTCCAAACCGAACGCCGATTCTTAAAGAACGTCTAAATTAATTTACCGGAAATTTTGTATAAATATTCAGTATTTTGACCAATAATACAAAACTATCATTTATAACACCCCCGCCCGCAACTTTTAATGGGGGCATAGACACGATTTGAACTGAAAATTTTTAAATCTTATTTTCCATAGTTTTAATGTTTGTCATGGTTAACTAAGGTATTTCTAATGATCAGCAAAAATGTTAATGTCAAAACAATGTTGAGTAAATTTTAAGACAATACTTTGTTTGTAATTTACATGCAATTTCAGAAATTGACATTACTCTCCTTGTATCCCTTTTTAAAGTCTCGAATTCTACATCATGAATTGTTTAAATATCAAGTGCAAAAAGGTCATCATTTATTTTCAATCTACTAGCATTAACATTTTTACATCAAAGATTGTTACAAGACATGATTATGTATCTGTTTTATGTAATGATTAATTTGTGTTGTTTATGTTGTGTTGACACCAACAGACAAGTCTAAACGAGTAAAGTTTGAGTATTTAGGTCATGTTTAAATAATTGTAGTAATGTACACACTTCTAAAGTAGCAACCCTTCTGCTCTTATCTTTTGTCGTTGTAAAATCATCAACTTTCGTCATAATACGTTGCTTTAAAACTTATGTTTACCAATACCATGATTTTTATGCAAATTTGAATAACAATGACAATCAAGTACATGCACATGAATAATAAGGAGTGAGTAACATTTTCCTTATATACTAGTTGATAACAACGAAAAATGTATACACAATACGATTCATAAAGACTCTGTAGTGTGTTTTACTACGAGTTCACAGGGATCCGGATGCAAGGTGAAGATAACGAACAGTGATCAATCTCATAACTCCTATAAGCAATACAAATAAATAGTTGGGCAAACACGGACCCCTGGACACACCAGAGGTGGGATCAGGTGCCTAGGAGGAGTAAGCATCCCCTGTTGACCGGTCACACCCGCCGTGAGCCCTATATATATATCGACATATGAATGAAAATTATTGTTGTAAAATTTATATATATATATATATATATATATATATATATATAAGGTGGGAGCATGTGCATAGGAGGAATGTATCCCCTGTCGACCGGTCACACCCGCCGTGAGCTCTATATCTTGAACAAGTAAACGGAGTTATCCGTAGTGAAATTCAGTGTGCAAAGAACGACCGTTGAAGCATGCATGGGTAACTGTCACATTCGTTTATATCTATAAAACATGTAATATTTAGTATCTTATAAAACTTCCAGTTGTAATCGCTAGAACAATATATTATTCCTATATATATATATATATATATATATATATATATATATATATTTGCATGTTCAATGTTTTTGTCGTTGATTTCTTTACAAATTCTAATGATAGCTATTTCCTCATGAATGTGCTGTAATTGTCAATAATGTGCGTATGAAAAAATCGTTAAAAGTACGTCCATTTTAACGGATAGGAATTTCGATCAAAATAAAAATGGGCAGAAAATACGCACTTTACGAAGAATGACGGTGTGCATACTCGAAGTTCATGCATTTTCAAAATTAAAATTTATTCCTGAAATATAATAATCTACTATGTATACATGAACCAACACTACGTATTGTATTAAAACTATTCGCATTTGCTTGACAAATATCAAAACGCCAATTTCTGCAATTAAATCGATCATGCATATTTACCGTATTCGCAACGTCTTCCATAATACTCATCCGGGCAAGAACACGTAAATCTATTCACTAAATCGTGGCATCTTCCTCCGTGCATGCATGGGTTACTGTTACATTCGTTTATATCTATAAAACATGTAATATTTAAAATATCTTATAGAAATTCCAGTTGCAATCGCTAGAACAATGCACCACATATTAACTCGTTTGTTCTTACCTGAACACCCCACGTGGTAACTACTTAACTTCGAGCAATCATTGTGGGTCGTATAACAGCGGTATCCTGGTCCACAACTTCTTTCCCCGCATCGTCTGTCCTTCATCCATTGACACTGTTAGGTTCAATGAAGTTTTAAATTAATATTCTAATTATGTCATTCATTTTCCAGAGTGTTCATCATAAATAAATTTAAGTTTACTTAAAATATTTTATAGTAATCAATAAGTATCCTCTTTGAATGTTAAAGTCTGATATATTGTTAGGTGATGCATGATAATGGTAATTTTATTTCATGTCTTAGGAGCGGCAGAGATTGACCAATCAGAATCTAACAATAAAATTTCGGCCGTGCAGCGCGTCACTCTGCCTCTTCTCCCACCTACAGCCTTGGGAGACGGACATTTTGTCAAGTTTCTGAGTTAAATGTTAGCAAGTATTCGGTGAGTAAATTATATTATCATGTCTTCAACGGGTAAAACTTCAGTTATTTTGGGTCACTCAACTGTTTGTTGTTTTCACGAATTTTTTAAACAAGGTGGTGATATTAGATATTCTTCAAATCTTAGGTCTTGAAAGAAAGCATTCCGTTTTGTACAGGGGTGTAGGTGGAAGGAAAGTTCATGACATAGAATCTGAGGATATGGAGAGAGTAGTTGTTTTAGGTCCTGAGATAGTCGTTTTAATGATTGGGGAGAACGATATTGTTTCTAGTATAGATCCTGCATTGTTGGCTGATAAAATTGAAGTTGTAGTATCGGATGCAGTATAATATTGCGAAGATAATTGTTTGCAAGTTATTGCCGAGAGTTAAGGTTAATTTTGGATACAATGAAATAGCAGACAAAGTGAATGCAATATTGAGATGCGCATTGCCATCACTGGGTTATTTTGGGTTTTGGGAACACGGGAATTATTTTGTGTCTCCCCGTGAAGGAGATTGCAGTCGGAAATTCGTTTGCGACGGAGTTTACTTGAATAAACAAGGAAATGTATATTTATATCGGAGTGTAAGGGGAGCGTTAATATCAGAGAGAAAATAGATTTTCTAGAAAATGGAAAAACATTTTCAGTTTATTCATTTGTTGCATAGATCATTTACGTATTGTTGGTAACACCTTTACATGTATATGCTAATTTGCGGTTCTGGTCAATCTTTAAAACTAGTAAATGTGTTAAATGTGTTTGTAATTACTGACATTTTGTGATTTTTACAGTACTATAGGCATGACCTAAGTACTTGTTTCAGGCAATCGGTGTACTTGTCATTTGTATATACCCTTTTGGGTATTCTCATTTTAGTTTCAACTTTTACCCTGGCGATTTTTCCATCGGATTTTGTGATTTATCTTGGAATGAACAAATTTACATTCCAGGTTTATCTCTTGTTGTGAAGATTAATCGACTGGAAAAATGTCTGCCAATTTATTTGTTACGGTTTTAGTAGTTGTTTGATGAAAATCAATTTCAAACACATTGTAAAACATGCACACAACTCTCGTAGGTATAATGCTCACCGCGTTGCCTTGCTCTACCTGACCGTTCTAAAATACATCAGAACGCATGCAGTTCGATAGCATTTCTTTGACCCCGACCTCTTAACAATCCCAAATAATATCCGCTGAATGCGTACATGAAACGAAGATTTTTTCCCCATTCAAATATCAATTATCGATTCATTAACTAAACTACTGAATACAGATGGATATGAATCAACACTAGCTACTAGTTTAACTTGGAATTCTGGTCTTGTTCTTCCCAAAATGTTTGATTAATTGATTGAATATTGTTTAACATCCCTCTCGAGAATATTTCACTCATATGGAGACGATACCACTGCCGGTGAAGGGCTGCAAAATTTAGGCCTATGCTAGGCGCTTATGGCCTTTGAACAGGGAGGGATCTTTATTGTGGCACACCTGCTGTGACACGGAACCTCGGTTTTTGCGGTGTCATCAGAAGGACCGCCCCATTTAGTCGCCTTCTACGACAAGCAAGCGGTACTGATGATCTATTCTAACCTGGATCCCTACGTGACAATTTTTTCTTCAACATTTTTTATGATTGATTGATGTTTTCCCGCCACATTCAACAATTTTTCAGTTATCTGGTGGCGCCCAGTTTTTTATTGGTGGAAGAGAGAACCCAGATACAATATACCTGGGAAGAGACCACCGACCTTCCGAAAGTAAACTGGGAAATTTCCTCACTTACCGGCGCGAGCGGGATTCGAACCCGCGCCGATAGAGGGGGTGTTGCTAAAATGCGGAACGGGAGACGGAATTTAAAAATTAGAATGATTAATGTAGATAAGATAACGCCAAAAATTGGGGGGAAATCATTCATTTTGATTAAAAATCAACAATTTGGGAATTTTTCACAAGCGATAAAACAACTTTATCTTTAAATGTTTGCATCATAAATTGATTAAGCGAAGTGTGTTAATCCTTGTATCAGAATTTACAAAGCATTTTACAAGAATTTTGAAATTTCAGCATTGACAGAGGTGTTAGCTAGCAGTGACACCTATGGGTAAAGAATGAAAAGAAAATGCATGATTTACACCCCCCCCGTTCCGTGGCAAAACGTCATTAACGCACATGTACTGTATGCATTTACACATTTACCATGTATGTGTGTGCTTACAACAGGGAGTGTGATATGTATAAAACAACGATAACTCAATCTTATTAAGTCAACAAGTTAAACATATCGTGTTTGATTTATTATTATTTTTAACTAACAGACTTAGTGACCGCAGCACTCCAATGCTAAATAGGGATGACTTCTGGCAGTTCATTACTAAACTAAATATTTGTATATCATAACATTTAGATTGAAAATGAGATGTCTTTTAATTCCATTCAAGCACAAATTCTGTGTTAGCCTTTAAGCCATTTTATATATTATGAAATAAAACTGAACATGATTCCTCTTACTATGGGTCGTAAACTTCACCCTTGTTTACATTGATTCTGTTTCAATCTTTGTTTCCCGCTGTATCTTTTCAGTTTCACTACTAATCCGCAGGATATCGGTAAATGTACGAACTTTCACATAGATTCATCCAAAATGAGGCAAACCTTTTTTTCCACAACGGACTTGTTCGCTTTGAAATTTGATGTGATATATAAATGTATATTGTACCAGGTGTAAAACTAAATTCAAATTCATTTATCTTAAACATATCTAGTTCGATTAAAAGCACGTTCGATTTAAAAAGGCTACGTTTGGGGAAAATTGTTCAAAACATTATTTCATCTTTTAAAATGTTGTTTTCGGGGAGGGGACTTTTATTCATTGGGTAGGCTCATAATTTTTTTTCTTAGGGTAGCAGCCAGAATAAAGTAATATAATTTGAAAGGGGTTAAATTATAATCAAGTCTTTTTCAGTATATTTATCTTATTTTTTAAAATTCAATTGTGAAACAACATACTGTCACAATCGAAGGATGGGGGTGGGGTGTGTGTTACAAAGCCGGGAAAATGGATGGTACCAAAAGGCGCTTGCTTAATATTATTATTAAAACTTACTATGCCAAATATTAAGTAAGAACCTGTACGTTAGTACATTCATCCACAAAATCCACCGTTTTTAAATACACAATAATGCATTAGTATGAGGTATTGATATGAAATGGTGGATTCTGAGGGTGACTTCCTGTTTTCTCTGTAATTTCTGCTTCCCTAGTTCATAATAAGCCATTTGATTTTATAAAATGCTGAACTCCTCATAACATTAGTGCATAAAATATTTTTCGTTTTCTGTTCCGCTCCGTCTTCCGTTCCGCGTTTTAGCAAAACCCCGAAAGAGGTAAGAGGCCGTGTGATTTTGAGCGCGATGCTCTAACTACTCGGCCACGGAGGCCCCATTTTTGAAATAATTTATTGCAATCGTATAATAATACCGTGGGGGTCCAGGTTAGAATAGGTCCCCAGTACCCCTTGCTTGTCGTAAGAGGCGATGAAATGGGGCGGTCTTTGTAAGACCGCGGCCCGGTGTTACAACAGGTTTGGCACGGTAAAGATCCCTCCCTACTCATAGACCGTAAGTGCGGAGCATAGGCCTAAATTTTGCAGCCCATCACCGGCGTGACGTTTCCATATGAAGGAAATATTCTGAAGCAGGGCGTTAACAGTATACAATCAATCAATGGTATAATGCACAGCCATGGTCCTGGGGTGATTTTTGTATGTTAATTTGACATAAAACTGTATTAAAGAAATTTATAACACTCCCCCTTTATTGTATTTAATTTGTATATCGGGGTGGTCACTACGCAATGGCTACGCATCAGATTTGGAATTTCGTGTGCATCTATCACACACTACCATGCATTATAATAATTATAACCATTGTTAGCTATATCAAAAGAATCATTGCCAGAAGTTTTGTACGAAAATCAATTATTACCGCAAAGGTAAAATTTAATACGTTTAAGTATTTCAATTTATTTCGTACTAGAATGGCGTTCTTTTATTCATTTAGGATAAAATGCGTCGTGTGATTGCCGGCCATAATTCTACATACTGTAAATAGCAGAAGTATATACACCAATATTACAGACGATGTCGAAATTTACGACAGATTTGTAGAAATTATACTTATGTAAATTATTTGTTGTGGTGCAATCCCCAGCTTTGTTTTGCTTCGTCGTATATGGAAATAATCAACACCGCGATGTACGTCCTAACACCGTCAATAACACACATAATAACGAATAATAATGGGTGCTACAGATTAAGCATATGTCAAATCTCAACGTACCACACTTTTGTGGATGCGACGGTAATGGATCCATTCTTCCACTTCTTCGTGATCACAAGACCCCGATTCACGACATTCCTCGTCAATGTGGTCATCCCTCTTTGATCGACTTCCACTTTCCCTGAGGAAAGAAGACGCCCTTTCCTTCGATGTTGTAAGGCTATCCAACGAAGTTAAGTCTTAAATACAAAAGATCATGTCACGTTTTACCGTTACAGCAGTCAAATCTAATGATCGATGATAACAAAAATGATACCAAGATCCATATTCACTGGTCAAATTGAAAAAAAAAGATTCATTAGATTGATGAGATGGATCACTGTTTGTTATCATCAAAAGTATACCGGTACAAGGATCAGCGTACAATCATTGTCTGAAGTTTTAAGTCAGAAAGAATGTAATATAGTGATTATATAAAGTGCATATATAGCCCTGTGTTTAAATTTGTCGTGAATGTACCCATTTGTTATTTCCTACTATAATCTTTACTGTTAAAATTATGCTTTTTGATGGGATCAGAAAATTATTCAAAATGCAAATCGGAAATTCCAACGCTGTCTGACGTTTTTCAGACCAATCGTTGGACCGTTCTTACTATACTAAAACACGGAAAGGAAACGGAAAAGAATTTTAGAATTAGAATGATTAGTGTAGCTAATACAACACAAAAAATCGGGGGTGGGTGGGGTGCTTCAGTTTGATTAAAATCAAAATTCTGGTACACAATTTTATCTTAAAATTCTGCATCATGAAAGGTGAAGATAACGAACAGTGATCAATCTCCTATAAGCAATACAAAATAGAGAGTTGGGCAAATGACAAAGCCGGGAAAAACTATGGTAGTACCCCCAAGCCCTTGCTTAATATTTTCCTTGGTAAGTTCATGATTTTAAAAGACATGCGTATTAGTATGAAGTATATTAAACGGTGGATTCTGTGGATTACTTCGCGTTCTCTCTGTAATTTCTGCTTTCCTTGTTCATAATAAGCCTTTTTATTTTACAAAATGCTGACCTCCTCATAACATAATTGCATACAATATTTTCCGTTCCGTTCCGCGTTTTAGTAACACCCCACTTCTGGTGTGTCTAGCAGTCCGTGTTTGCCCTAATCAATTTTATATTCTTTATAGGTTTTATGAGATTGATTATTTTTTCACGAGGATGATTGCATATAAATTCAATGTGTTGTACCATTGTGATTCTTGATATGTTTAAAAAATGTATCTAGGTTTTAATTCTCTTAAAGCACTTCAGGCGGTCCGAACACATAGAGCTGTGGACCACACAAACTTAATATGTGTCCAATCCTGACTCTAGGGATCATGAATTAAACTGAAATTATCGTCATATAGTAAAGCTTCTATGTTAATAGACTATTGGTTCTTGTAAAGATTTTTAAATCATTACACTTATATTTTTTTTCAAATCATGTCCCTTTCGAATGAAACATCGTCCTTCATTTAAACAAACTAAGAATTCCGTTTACATATACATGTTTTGCACCAGTTTTGTTGAAATTAGTTCAGTAGTTCCTGAGAAGAAATAGAAAATGTGAAATGTTTATAGACGCCAGACAGACGGACGACAAACACATTTTGAATTTAAAAGCTCACTCGAGTTTTCAGCCGAGGAGGAAAAAAAAAACTGTTTCAATCTGAATTTAAAAAAACCAAACTTTCGTATCGGTTATCTTGTTTATTTATCCTGAGTCATTATATAATTCCGTTTTGATCCTGTGCGAATTCTAAATTATTTAGACATTCGGTTGTCATTGCATAAGAAAAAGATAACGAACAGTGATCAATCTCAAATACAAAACTGGGAGCAGAGTAAACACGGACCCCTGACAATTTTAACGGTGAGATCAAGAAGAGCTTAAAGAAATTAGATAATCATTACGATTTATTTAATTTGATCGAATAACGCATTCTGCAGCAAAACATAGTTTTCCTTGTCAACAAAAAATAACTGGCAATATGATGCGTGTTGCTAAAACGCGGAACGGAAAACGGAACAGAAAATATTGTATGCAATAATGTTATGAGGATGTCAGCATTTGGTAAATTCAAAAAGGCTTGTCCTGAACAAGGCAATGGCGGATCCAGGATTTCGGTTTACATGTGATTTGAATGTTTTCAACCTTATCATCTATATATACCATCATTTATTATCCTCAGAATACACTGTTTAATATACTACATGTTAATGCATAGGTATTTTAACGATTATAAATATTATGCAAGGGCCTGTGGGTACACCTCCTTTCCCTGCTTTGTCATTTTCTTACACCCCCCACCCCCTTGTGACAGTATGTGGATTCACCAATAAAATAAATATACTGAAGAAATATTTGAATTATAATTTAACCCCTTTAATATGTTTTTACTTTATTCTGGCTGCCACCTTAAAGGCAACGGTTCACGATTTTAAAAAAAATCATTTTTAAGCCAAATATTAAAAAATATAACTCACTTAATATTGATATCCAAAATTTTGACCTTCATAATGCAAAAATAAAAGCAATATTTTAGCTTTAAATCTGTGTTATATGTAAACAAAGACTCGAGTCTTTTTATGTTAACAAATAAACCAGTGAGTTGTTAATTTTGTACGGTCACAAATTTAACTGCTAGATGACACATTTTACCTAAAGAATACTTGAAATGTGATAGATATAATGTACTTAAGGTAGGTCCCTAGTCCTGGACCTACTTGTGATTTCTCAAAAATTTGAGTTTAAATACTTAGATTGTTCATTTGAGGGTATGATAAAAACAAAAAAATGGGGGGTTGTCAGTATAATGAGTAAATTATGGTATTTTTATTACGTGCACCCCCATTTGTCAAACGGCAATATCAAAATTCATTGAAGAAGTCCTAGAATATGTCCATAAAATTTTGTTGGAGGGTATGATGCTGCAATTTTTTTCCTCAAATATGAAATAAATATGTTTAACTAAATAATTAAAAGTGAAATTTTAACACAATTTCATGTTTTTTAATAATGGTGGTACAAAATTGAACTCAATACAGGCCCTCGGCAGTCAAAAATACGACACTGCAACACCACTAATATGAATATTTAAAAAATTTGACTTGTGATTTTTCATTCAAACTCACATATTATGTTCATATATGAATGCTTGTTAAAATACATCTTAAAAATCTGCCCTTTCTCAGCATAATATTTTCACAGCATCTCAATTTATATTTACATTTTTTGGCCAAAATAGTCATTTTGAAGATGATTTTCACATAATAGAAGAAAACAAATATATAACAAGATAACAAATATATAACAAGTGCAGAATTGTTTTATTTAATTCCACAAGTGCATTATCGCATATCATGAATTTTTTTTAATTTACAGATAATTTTAACATGTAATACCCCTGTATATCAATTAAACAAATATGTACCTCTGGTTTTATGTGTGAATTAGATGACAAAAAATGGAAAGAAGATTGGAGCCATAGTCTACTCAAATATAAGTGATTGAGTGTTATTGTATTCATTTTACTAAATTAAAAAACATACAGGTAAATGTAAAAATATGTTTGATAATAATAGTACGTGAACCAATACCAGAGTTCGATCCGGACATGACGTCACGCTACTAGACCCCTACTTTAAATCGAAATCCATTTCTTTTAAAAACTTCATAAACAATAACACACCTCAAACTTTATTTTCACAACAAATAACAAACTCTCTAAAATGAGCTTCTGTGATTATTTATAACCTTAATTTTTATGTGAAATCTTTCAAACACATTAGACAGTAGATTTTGATCATTAATATTGCAAACAAAATTTTAGGGAAAATTGTGAATCAGTCCCTTTAAGAAAGGATTTAATGAGTCTATCCAATGATAAGAAAAAATCGTGTAGTTTTGCCTTCTCATATCTAAGTTAACCTCAGTTTTAATATTTTTTTATGGTTTTTTTTCTATGTATGTATTGTTTTTTGAGTTTGCTTTTATTGTTTTACACGTAAAATGCTTTAGGGCGGTTGTCTTGATTAGATAAAGCACTATATACATGTAAATGTACAACAATAATAATGAAAAAAAGAGGTTTTTACCAACCCACCCACCCCAAAACAACATTGAAAAAGATAAATATTGTTTTCAACAATTTCCCCCCAAACTAGCCTTTTTAAATCGAAATTGTTTTAATTGAACTAGATATTTTAAAGATAATTGAGCTTGAATTTGATATCATTTCTACACCTCGAATAATCGAGATTATGTGAGTTTATATCAAATAGTCCATATTAATTTTGATACACCCTGTAGGTCGGGTCTACGTGACTTTACTGGCTAGATGGTACAAGTTAATTTGTATGCACTACGTCACACTCGGTACTCCCTGTGATCGAACCCATTCATTACACTTTTTCCAACCGAAGCAGCAACGTGGTTCTTGTATTTGAGGCGGAAACCAAGCACGTGGCCGAGTTTTTTCTCCCCCCCCCTTTTTTTTTTTTTTTTTTGATTTATTCCCTACACGTAGCTTCTTGACAATTTTTCCTGCATTAGGAATGCCACCTAAAATCGAGCAGCGACCCAGAGATCCCCGGCCAGGGGGGTCGGGATGAAACGTAATCGTCGGACAACAGCTCAGCTCCGGGAACGAAGTCCAAAGCACACGGCCACACCTTGGACGGATCGACTAGCCCCTGCAGAGGGGCAGCCACAGCCCCCTGAGGAGGTCCCTCGATTCCCAATCGAAAATACACCGGATAACCCGGGTGAGTTTTTCAATTTTTTGTTGGACCAAGCGGCCTATTTACCCTTATCTTGTCAAATTACATCTACATGCGATGATATCGGCAGTCATGTCCCGCTTGAACTCAAGCAAAAAATATGGGAGGGGGATTTATTGATCTGTCTGTCCTACTCCAATCGGCTCCGGAAATGGAGCAATTTGAGTTCCACGGGGATGTACAACTTGTCAATGGCAAGCTATGCGTAGTCAAGCGCCAACTTAACTCCTTTTTGAGCATAGAAAAGTGGACATCAGCCTTCATGATTTACACGAGCATCGTACTTCAACATAGTCAAACGGCCCAAGCAATGCTTAAGTACATGCGAGATATAAATAAGGCTTGCAGCTAATCGTTCACAAAATTGGCAAAAGTATGACGAGCAATTCCGACTCCGTAAGGCCTCCAACCCTGCTATGTCTTGGGGCAAAATTCACAGCGAATTCTGGTTGATGTACATAAACAACCAATTAAATTTCTCTCATCCCTAGAAGGTGTCAAGCGGTCTATAGGCGTCTCAATATATCAGACTTCCTATATTGTACCAATTATTTGTTAAAATCTTTCATGCTTCAACATCAGTATGTCGCTCGTCTTTTTTTTTTTAAATCATGTCTTATTTTTTCAGCAGCCTTTTCATTGGCATTTTTACGGTTTGCTCAGTCAGTAATTTTTTGTCATTGTCAACTCCACAAGTTTCTCAAAACCAACTAGGTCAAGTTTTAGTATTTACACATTTAGGTCCAAGACCAACCAAACCGACAAACCCCTAGTTTGTCAAATTATCCGCCCAACACTACCAATTAAGGCATAGTTATACCCCCCCCCCCTCATTACTTATATATTGCTCTTTTCATGCGGATGGCACTCCTACGACACGTTTTCAGTACCTAGAAGATATTGGCATTTTGCCCATAGTTGCATGATAAAAATTCATGGCTAACCAGGTTAGAGGTTTGTACATTGGAGACGACCATGTCATCAAGGCTACTGAGATTGAGTTGTTCCGAACAGATGGCTTTCAGCTGTATGTCGGTCCTGGGAAATCAATTATTTCTCAACAATATTCAAGCGGCCTTGGAATATTTTTATTTTTTTCTGTTCTTCAAACGTCAAGGTTTTTCTTACCCGCCGCACAAGTAATTCAACATTTCGTACTTGCTGCTGTTTGTCAATTGTGCGTTTACTGTAATTTTTGTGCAACTCCAGGTTCAAGTACTGTGGTTTTGTCAAATGACTTATTCTTATCCATGTAACTCTTTATTGTATTTTGAGTTTCACTCGTTTTTAATCCTCCAAGTTTTTTGTGGGGGACATTGTTCCAATGTCTGTGGCCGAACTGGGAAGTCGGTAATGGTATGTGATGACTGTTTCTGCTCCAAAACCTGATTGTTTCCCCCACCTGCTTCTAAAGCAGGGGGCAATTTACAGTACTAAAAGTCGTACAAGTTAAAACAAGTAAACTAATAGTGGGGCCACCACCGGGGACGGTTGGGGCCATGTCCATCTCACTTCAGTGAGGGGATGCTACAGTCTGATGCATGTTCGGGGCTTATGTCCATGATAATGTACATACCAGGTAGCACTGCAGGAGACAAGGTGAGAAGGGTGGGTCTCGCTTACCTCCTTAGAATGCTGGCGTCCGTTCAGGTCTGGGCACTGAATGTTTTACTCGGGGCCCCCAGTGTACCCCTTACAAGTTAAGTTAAACTGGCTCACTGGGCGACTCCCCAGTTACCCCACAAAATTTTCACATGCGGCCGATATTGTCCATTTCAGTATATCCCGAATGTGTCATTGCTTTTATATGAATAAATTGGTAATCGTTGCTAGTGTCTGTTATTCACTGCAATGAGTCATGGACTGTTATTACAGCCAGTTTTTTTTTTGGTTTTTATCTATCAGGCGGATTCTTTAATTAATATACATTTATGTACATCAAATTTTAAAGCGAACGAGTCCAATGTATATAAAGGGTTTGCCTCATTTGGAATCAATTTATGTAAAGTGAAAGTTGAAAGTTCGTAGATATACCAGTATTCCGATTGCGGATTAGTGTTGAACACGAAAAGATACAGCGGGAAAAAAGATTGAAACAAAACCATTGAAAACGAAGGTGATGTCTATGACCCTAGTAAGAGGAATTTACAGATTTACTTCATAATAATTTTGACATAGCGAAAGACTAACAGAGAATTTATGGAAATAAAAGGTCATCTCATCATTAATCTAGATAATAAGATACATGTATTTGAATTAGAAATAAACTGCCAGAAGTCCTAATAATTCAAACACATAATGTAAAAATTCGTTGACTTAATAAAATCATGAATTATCGTTGTTTTATACATGTACATCACTTCCTGTTGCAAGTACACACATGCATCTATACACTGTATTATGCGTTGAATACGTTTCGTTAAGAGGGAGGATATAAACTCTGTGCGTTCTTCCCATTCGTTCACTTATCGCTAACACTACTGTCAATGCCGAAATTTCAAGATTCTCGTAAAACGCTTTAAACATAACTTAGCTTAATCAATGTATGGTGCAGAATTTTAAGATAAAATTGTTTTACCGCTTGTAAACAAATTCCTAAAATGTTGATTTTTATAAAGATAAAGCATATTTTCCCGAGTTTTGGTGTTATCCGAATAATTTTGTAATCATTCGATGCAGGGAAATTAAGAATTAAATTTCAATGGAAATGGGACGTCTCCATATGAATGAAAAATTCTGGAGCGGAACGTTAAACAATATTCAACCAACCAACCATCAATGGAAATGGTAGAGCGTTCGCTTCATAACCGAGAGATTGCAAGTTCTAGTCCCGGTCGTGCCATGCAAATAGCTGCGTTGAACCTAAGACATAAACAGAGGTAGTGATTGCTCCTTCACCAAACGATCGGCATTTAGAAGTGAGAAGCACTGGTCCTTCGGATATGACCTAAAAAATGGAGAATCCATGTCGCGGTGGGCGGTGTCAGGACAAAGAACCCTCACTGCTACGGCCGTAAGCGCTAATCATATATGTACATGTATGTCTAAATTTGTGGTACCTCACCTACATTTGGTGACGTCTCAATATAGGCGAAAATATTTCGACGGGACATAACACAAATGAAACCAACCATCATTAGAAATGGGGAGTTTGCACGTGATATTTTCCTGCATGGAAGAACTGTGCACATTAACTCTGGATTCCCGCCTACATTTTCGACTCGTATATCTTAAAAGCTTTGCAATTTTGCTAATGATTTTTTTTAAATGCAAAGTAGAATCCATTAGTTATTGATTAGTAACATTAATATCAGTGTTAATTAATCAATCGCTCTTAATTTCAGCTCCTTTTGATTCGGGGTAGAAAAATGTTCTTCGAAACCGGGCTTTAAAACGTCTTCAATTTCAAAATGCTTATTGATATCAATGAATAACCATATAATTTGCCAAATTACTATTACATTTATATGTGGAGTAAAAATGCTTAATCTTCATTTTTCACACTTTAGCCTTATTTGAAATTGATCAAAGAGTGAATACTTTCACTGTGTTTTGGTCAAGAACCATATCCCCCTCCCGGAAACAATAAAAGTGTTGGTATTAATTTGCTAAATGACAATTCATAACACCTTTAAAAAGGAATCTGTGTTTCACCGGGGGGGGGGAGATGTTTTAAAAAATAATTTTCCGTTTTCCATTGATTCCTCTAGTAAACTACTGATTTTAACCCAAATTATAGTTATCTCTCTGAAGTTTGTTTTGTCAAATAAATCAATTTTTATGAAAATCCATATAGATACGTGTATTTACATAAAAATCATTTAATACTATAACTTTTAAAAATTAACTAGAAGGTAGGCGGCGAAATAGTTCTTTCCTCGTGTGTATTTTAAATATTATAGGCGTTGCACGGACTATCATTTTCGCATACCTCAGTTTCGGTTAAAGTTTTCTCTTCGCCAATCTCCTTATGCAAGGTGAAGATAACGAACAGTGATCAATCTCATAACTCCTATAAGCAATGCAAAATAGGTAGTTGGGCAAACACGGACCCCTGGACACACCAGAGGTGGGATCAGGTGCCTAGGAGAAGTAAGCATCCCCTGTTGAACGGTCACACCCGCCGTGAGCCCCATATCCGGATCGGGTAAACGGAGTTGTGCACTGGCCAATATTCTGGCACAACAAATTTACTTGTGGTAGTTTTCAAGCACTAATTAGTGTCTCGTGTTCATTTAGGAAACGTTTTAGAGTCTAAAATTAATTTTCATGCAATGACGACTTGGCAGAGTAGTGCAATGGTGCATGTCTTTATACTATATGTATATTCGGTGGTTATTACACGTATTGGTATGCACACACTAAATTCTGATCTAAAATAGTTGCAGATTGACGTTCTTTTAGTTGTCTTGCTTTGTTTTTTCTATGTACATGTACAAATGTATGTGTTTTTCTGTAAATATTATTCAGACATAACTTTCCTCAAAGAATCCCATATATAATGACATTTGTTTCTTCGTCCAATACGCCCTTTCCGAAATCTTGCACTCTAAAACCCATACAACTGCGACATATTTGCGGAAATAAAGTACACCAACAAATACATCCACATTAAAAAAGTAAACTTAAAGAAATTCTACAATAAGGTTTTTTTTATAAGCACACCTAGGGTCGCTAACAAATGAAGAAACTTTATTTATAACTGTTACATTCGTAAAGACTGATCGTTGAAATATACATGTAAATTCTAATTTTTTCTGCAATCTTAATCAAAACTTGAGTCCAACATTCAAAAAAGCAAACAAAATATTTTTGATTTCTTACTAAATATAGGAATACTAGTATACATCTCTGAAACGAAACATTTTTTGGCCATTATATTTTATGTTAAATGATTTAGTTCACAATCGTTGAATAATCGAAATTGACGTCAGTTGTGCTTGTTGTGGTTAGAAAATTCGTCTCAGAACCAGATGTCTGTTGTGAAATGAGTGCCCTAACCACAAGACCACCGCGACCAAACGTACGCAGGGGTCTTTTTTCTACATTTGTAAAAATTCCTTTAATGTTTTTGGAAAAGTTTTGCTTTTATGCTTACCGTGTTCACAGCATATACCGGTCTTTCCAGGTTTACAAATGCAAATATCATCAACAAACATTCCGTCGTTTAGACACTCGGCATTGCAAACTCTGTGTTCTATCCGCAGTGGTTTCCCGCAACGTTCCTCTACTTCCTCCTCATTCCATTCTGGTAAACCACATATCTCTCGCTTCCTGATTTGAGAACCACCGCCACAGGACTGGCTGCATGTAGTCCAGTCTGACCACGGCAACTGACCACATACTGTAACATTTTTGCAGCCTTCGGGTAAAAGGACTGCACCGGTGACAGCTATAAAAATCAAAATCAGCCACATCACATTTCTGGAACAGACTGGCTTCCTATCAGTTTCAACTTGGATATTTATACGTTTTCAAGATAGCCTCTGCTCTCTAATTGTTTTCATGGTTGCTGTCAAGGGGATTTTATCTACACGTACCTGAGAAACGAATCAAAATTTGGCGGATGATAAGAGTATTGATTGTATGGATATGGAGCTAAAAAAGCAGTTATCTTTATTTTCCTATAGACTTTCAGTTACAAAACAATTTATTTTTTGTTGTTGTTTTTTTAATTCCCTTTTTTTACCACCTGAGTCCTAAACGACCTAATATTTCAATATTGATGTTGGGTTATATTGTTTATGATTGATTGTTTTTACTTAAGTCACTCGAGAATTTTCCACTCATATGGAGACGTCTGATATATTGTTTAAATACTAACTTTAACCAAGTTTGATACATATGTACAAATGAGTAGTAATCCTGTGGGGATCCAGGTTAGAATGGGTCCTCAGTGCCCCTTGTTTATCGCAAGAGGCAACTATATGGGACGGTCCTTTGGATAGACCGCTAAAACCAAGGCTCCGTGTCACAGCAGGTGTGGCACAATAAAAATTCCTCCTTGCTTAATGACGTAAGGGTGGAGGATATACTTACATTTGCAGCCCCTCACCAACAAAGATGACGTCTCCATATGAGTGAAAAAATTCCCGAGCGGGACGTTAAACTATACACCATTACCATTACAAACATGTAGTTAAAAACTTTGGTAACTCACTTATCACGTGACAGACTGATTTATTGATTTTTTACGCCATTTTGGCAATATTTCAGCCATTTTACGGCGGTTAACTAATTGAATTATGTTTGGTTGTGAGTGTTGAAAACTTTTTATAATACAACTGTTTATATACACAAATTAATTTTTTTAACCTGTTTATGTATTTTTAACTTTTATGTCCGTCGGGTGGGACGTTAAAGGGTGTCCCGTGTCAAGGATCACAATCCCCTTGGCACGCAAAAGATCGTTTCCCTGATGTTCGAAAAAGAGTAGGCTCACTGGGGGTCGTCAGGGAAACTCAAACAAAACAATCACGTGACTGTATAACACGTGTAATTGTATTTTAATATTCATTCCTTCAGTTTTGATATTTCTGAACATTCTCTCAAAGAAAGATAAAATCCGTCTATTAGACATGGAAGTTGTTGGCTCGGGTTATTTGGGCAATATTTGGTCGTCATGAAGATCATGCTCTTAATGGTGTCAAAGCTTGTCATGTTTATTTTTTTAAAAAAACTTTGTTAAGTAAACATTAAGCTCCCACAAGCTTTTTCTATCTGAAATTAGCCACCAATTTCACTTGTGAACAAGGCCAGGGATATGGATTTATTAATCTGCTATCAACTTTGCTGAAGAGATTGTCAATTTCTCTTTGTGTGTCCATTCGTCTGTCACCACTTGCTTTTCCGGACTTCTCACGTGCGTAAACGAATTGTAAACTTAAGATGTAATTCAAAAGTTAGACGGACCGACATCTTCGGTTTCCCCGTTAGTGGAAAGGCAACCATAATAATGTGCGAAGTTGCCGATGAAATAGAACAAACCATTTGGTATGCATTCTACTCTGTATTCTGATACAAGAGGTCCACAGGCTTTATCGGTCACATGAGTATTAGTTATATGTATATCTAGTCCCAAGGGCAATGGAATCTAGAAAAAAAATCCTGTTTTGAATACTTCTATTTAAAAAAGCATATATATAAGTTCTAGAACACATCTTTCTTTTAAACACCCTTAAAAGTGTCTATAGTGATAAAAGGCTCGGTTATACAATCTTATGTCATATATGTGTCATTGCATTAAACACAATATGACTAATTTGAACCCATCCTAGAGTCAATACCCTGGGGTTGTGAAATTCACACGTTTGGTACATCCTTTTCTGCTTTTCCTAAATATGCTTTTAGTTGGGTTTTTTTTTTTTTACCATATCAGCAAATTTCAATAAACAATGAAAAGAAAATATAATCACTATAATAATTTGGCTCCACCCTGGAACCAAACCCTTACCCCTACTAGGATCATGAAATTCACAATTTTTAAAATGGACTATCTGTTTAGTATCAATAACATTAAAAAGGTATTATCTAAATGTTTTATACATTATATATACCAAATTTGGCCCCTCCCTGGAGTCAGAACCTCTACCCCTGGGATCATGAAGTTCAAATATTTGGTAGAGGTCATCCTGATCTACGTGATACCACTATGCATTTAGTTTTTCCTACACATGTGCGGTTGTAGAGGTGAAATATTTGGAAAAAAATGATCATTTTTTTGCCGCCAGCACGGCCCCAGAAATGCTGAAATTTACAATTTAGGTGACTTTTGTGCCAAAGATGCTCCATACAAAATTTGAAAAGAATTGGAATGGTAGTTACATGCATCAAGAAGTTCAAATTGTTCTATTTTTCACACACTTAATAACTGACAATTTTGGTCCCACCCCGATACCAAACCCCTACCCCTGGGATCATAAAATTTATAATGTTAGTTTTACGTCCCATCGATGTTTCACTCATGTTAAGATGTCACCAGCTATAGAGGAAACAACGTCAATTTAGATCTATGTTTAGTACTCAGGGCCGAAGGGTTCTTTAACTGCAAACACCTGACGCGATATGGGACAATGTTTTTTGTTTTTTTTTTTGGTTTTTGTTTTTCTTTTTTTAGATCTCATCCAAAAGACCCGTGACTCGCTTTGAAATGCCGAGTGTAATCACTACCCATATTTTACGTCGTAGGTATGACACGAGCGGGGCTCGGACCCACGATCTCCCGGTTACGAAAATAACGCTCTACCACCGAGTTCCCGCGACCGGTAAAGATCAGTATAGACACAGATTCTAATGCGTACTACTACACCATTTGAACCGTAACGTTACCATTCCCGATAAGAACCGTTTCGTTCCCACATCAGAGTGTTCCGTTCAAACTATTCAACGTTCTGTTCTTAGCCCAAAGCGTTCTGTTCTCATCTAAAACCGTTCGTTCTCTCAAAACGTTCGTTCCCGCATGGTCATTCGGAACTAGCGCGTCAGTATGTTATTGTAGGTCAATATGGCGCTTGGTCGAGATGGAAGAAAACTATTTCTCTTGATTCAACACAATATTTGAAATAGTACAAGGTTGGAAAGTTCTAAATTTCAAATCTGTAAACGTTTACATACAAATAAGGATTCTGAGAGTATTGCATGGCAATACATAGTCCCCTACCGGTTACAAAAATGACTGTACCACAACAATATTAAAAGTTCAATATGTAGGTTATGGTAAAAGGGAAAATTGGGGAACCAGGATAGGAATGTTTGGAAATCAACTACTATTCGAGTAGAGACTAGACCAGGAAAAAGGACAAATTCATAATTAGGTTTAGGTCTTTAACTAAATTAATAAACTGTGACATGTAGGTGATCATGAATAATTCAGCTATATCGTTGTATTACTATGCTAGAAGTTTTAATGAGTGTAGTACTCTTATCTACAGAGATAAGAAACTTGGATGTACACTAACAATTCATGCTATTTTTCTATGTCCAAGGGCCATAACTTAATTTTTAAAAAAATAACGGACCGAGACAAAATTCGAACTTGATCTGTAACTTATTATGGCAAAGCAATGTACCAAATATCGAATGAATATCTGCAAGCACAACCAAAACAAGAGACACACAGGCCTTTTCGGTCACCTGAGTACTAGTGAAAAATTATCACTACTCCCAAGGGATATGAAATCTAAAAAAAAAATTCCTGTATAAAACAAGATGTGTTCTTACAACTTCAATGCCCTCATAAGTGAATACACTGATGAAAGGCTTCACATAATATAATCGGTTAAATTAACATTAAAAGATATGACTAATTTGGACCCATCCTAGAGTCAAAACCATAGGTTGTGAAAGTCACCTTTTTTGTACATCTTTTTCTGCTATTCCTTAGTATGCATTTAGATTTTATACAGTATCAGCAAACTTACACATAAACACTGTATAGTAAGTTTGGAACCAGCCTGGGACCAGAACCCCTACCACGGGGATCATGAAATTTACAATTTTGATAGAGACCTTCCCGCTCTACATCACCATGCATTTATTTTTTCTTATACATGTGCGGTTCTTGAGAAGATTTTTGAAAATTGGTCAATTTTGGCAGTTTTTGCCCCGCTTCCAAGGCCCCAGGGGTGCTGGAGTCCTGAAGTTTACATTTTATGTCCCCCTTGTCCCAAAGATGTGAAAAGAATTGTACTAGTAGTTATCAAGACGAAGTTAACAAGAGTACCGCAAACAGTACAATATTCGCCTGTCAGACAGTGAAATTCAACCTGGAAGCATATTGTGCACTCTGAATTGATACAAAACACATTCTGAATAGAAACGCCTTAAAGTGGGTCATGGTGCACCAATCCATCTGACATGTAAACTGATTATGTATTAAGTTTCACTGAGATTGAGGTTGTGACAAAATGTTGGTGCAATATCTATTTATGATGATAAAAAGTCCAGGAAACCATTTGATCTACTATAAGCCCTAAAGTAGGTCATGGTATACCAATTAAGTTGAAATGTGAATTGATTATGTATTTCTCTGAAAGGGAGGTTGTGACTAAATTTCAGAGCAATGCCTGTGACCATACCAAAAAAAATCTGGAAAACTGTTTGACCTACTTCTACCCCTAAGGTACTGTAGGTCGTAGTGCACAAACCAACTGAAATGTTAACTGCACTTGTCTTCCTCCGAGAGGAAGCTTTTGATTAAATATCAGAGCAGTATCTGTATCTGTAATGAAAAAAAGCTCATAAAACTGTCTGACCTATTTCTAGTCCAAAAGTAGGTCAAGGATGGACCAATCCTGCTGAAATGCAAACTGAACTTGTATTCCTATGAGAGGAAGCCTTTGACTAACTATCAGGGCAGTATCTGTATCCGTAATGGGGGAAAAGCTCGGAAAACTGTTTGTCCTATTATTTTCCAAAACGTAGGTCAAGGATGGACCAATCCAGCTGAAATGCAAACTGAACTTGTATTCCTCTGAGACTAAGCCTTTGACAAAATATCAGGGCAATATTTGTATCCGTAATGAACAAAAGCCCGGAAAACTGTTTGACATATATTTTCCAAAAAGTAGGTCAAGGATGGAATAATCCAGTTGAAATGCATACTTACTCTTACAATTCTTGAGGGAGATATTGTGACCAAATTTCAAAGTTGTACATGTATCCGTTACGGAAAAAAGTCCGGAAAACCTGACCCGGGACGGACGGACGATCAGCTAGCCAGCCAGCCGGACAGACGCACGGACAGCGCCATAACATAATACGTCCTGTCTAATGACGGGCGTATAAAAATGTTCAATTGTTAACGCACGTCGCACCATGACGGACGACAACCAATTGCAAAAGTCTGGAAAACTGATAATTCATCCTATTTTTCTAAGTCCAAGGGCCATAACTAAATGAAAAATTAACGGACCAAGACGAAATTCAAATTTGATCTCTAAGTTGTTATGGCAAAGCAATGTACCAAATGTAAAATAAATATCTGTAAGAATAGAGAAAAAAAAGTGCAGAAAATTGGACTGACCGACAGACGAACGGACGGAGTGAAACCTAAAGTCCCCTTCGACTTCGTCGGTAGGGGACTAATTACATGTACCAGTTCATCACGACACAACGACGACAGAGCATATTTTTATTTTGGGGTAAAAGGCAATTTTATTTTCATCAAGATTTTGAACGGATATCAACTTGCTGAAGACGAAAATATGTGAAAATGGATTATACATTATGAAACCAATCAATCGATAAATAAGTAACGATAATGCTACCGTTGAAGTAAAGAAAAAGTACGTGCAGTGGGCCTTTTATGGTCGATAGGAGATTTCGAAACAAACAAAATGTCAAAAGACTTTAAGTACGAATAACTATTAGGCTATTATGGATTTGACATGTTTCAAAATGTTAAAATTGTGGGAAATTAAAATGAATTACGCGTTAGAATTTCAACTGGTGTGGTGTCACATTCAAAAGAAAGTATGAAGTGATCGAGACAATAAGAGTTGCTAGAGTAACGGTGTGCATGTACTAGTCTACGAGAGAGTGGTATAGTTGCTAATTTAACCCGATTTTGTCGGGTTACACCCTATTTTTCGACTTGTAGCCCGATTGTTTTTTATGACCCGGCGGGTTATATTTTTCACCCGATTTCCGGGTTTGGTTTTGTAAATTAGTTCGCACATGCAATATCCAGTTTGCAACACAAGCTTGGATCTTCGTAAACAATGCCGATGGTCCTGTACATTATAGATAACCTATCAAAGCATTTGTTAATAATTATCTGCAAGTTGGTTTGACAAATTGGGGATTGAAGTCATTATGTAAAATGGCTTCCAACAAGAAGTGATCCCTATCAGGGTCCACAGACACGCAAACAAAAAGAAAACGATACTTATGTTACCTACCAACAAATCTGGGAACATTTCTTTCCATGGATAAAGAAAGTTATTGATTGAGGACAGCATGAAGCTTATTGTCCATTGTGTAACTCGCACTTGTCTATTTGGTCTGGATCTAAATATAATCTGACAACACGTGCCAAACGCAAAATCATGTAAAAAATACTTAAAACACAAAAGTCATCTAATTACTGTCGTAATTCTTGCCATCATCTTCGAATGTTAATATTGTAAAGAAAATACACACTGAATTCGGATCTGAACCAAACAATGAAACTTATCATGTAAATTTGATAAATCTATGTCCTGTTTTGTATATGTCTTAAAAAAATTTAAAATGTGCCACTATCAGTTACAATGCTTCTCTTCAATAAAATACTACACATTACACACATTTTTGTTGCAAATATTTTTGAAATATAAACTGTTATAACGCATATAATCCTAATAAATGTCATGAACGCCGTTACGCATCATTACCAGAATCTTTGCCTTCCAAAGAGGGTTACGACCCTCTTTTTGCATGTTAGAGGTTGGCAACTATGGAGAGTGGACACAGAGTTCACACTATACATTGTAGGTCCCCGTCTCAGGTGACTGGCTTCCTTTCTATCCCTGTTCATATTTTGGCAGGTGTCTTCAACGCGATTGTATGTTCGTTCGCCCTAAAACGCGTTCGCCCAAGGTCTGTTCGCACTGTTTTCATGATGAATATATAAAGGGTACTACTAAACAAAGTACCTTAGAGTACTCTGCTAAAATTTCATAATTTAATGCAATTAAATTGTTTATCCATATGGTTATCGCTTAAAAATATAAACACTTTAATAAAATAATATTGCAATATTTGTCAACAGTTTTTGTTTTTACCGATATTTGGATCAAATATTAAAGATTTATGCCACTCCGATTCCGATTATCATGGTTTTGTTGTGAGAAAGTATTGAGCGACATATTACACCAGTAATTAATTTCATCAGAATATAATTTTTTTTTTAATTTTCTTGTTATCTCTCCTTATAATATGTTTGATTTTTTTAATCATTTATATATATATATATATATATATATATATATATATATATATATATATATATATATATATATATATTGTTATTTATTCATTTATGTTTTATTTAACATTTGGATTTTAAAAATAAAATCATGATCTTGGAATTTTATATACAATGCGCTAGTATTTTTTATACAAACATATATGTAGTTAAATTTGATCGGGATTGCGGTCAAACAGTAAACTGTAACCTTATACGATTTATGAAATAATTCCAAAAATATTTCAATCAACCACATTGTATTCCAGATATATATTTATTAGATTAAACTAAAGTAACAACACCTACAAAAAGCTATTTAATTGCATTGAATTATGAAATCTTACCAGCGTACTCTAACATACTCTAGCGTACTCTGTTTAGTAGGACCGATATATAAAGCAGACTTTTTTCACGAATTTGTCTTGGTCGTACTTCTCTGTCACATGGAATGCACGGTGGCTTGACCTTGGCCATTGTGGATAGTACTTTGATACAGTTGATGATGGTGTAGATTTATAGTGCAGACTGCCCAGTTCGGACCCTGCTACACTAGGTTTGTTGCGGCGAGGCGACGATGGTGGTCGACCCTCGGATCCCCTGGAAACGGGGACGGGTCTTCTTTAAGATCCAGGAATGGTTAGGTCCTCCAGAGGGTGGTGGATGGGTCCATCTCCTCTTCCTCCAGTCGATCCCCCACGGATCCCCTCAGTATAGTCGGTAGATGGGCTTCTTGAAGATAGCTTGTTATTATTCATCTGTGGTCGATCGACCCTCGGATCTCCCTCAGTAACATCGGTGAGACGGTCTTCTTGAAGACCGTGTTGAGGACGCAGCAAAGAAAGTACGGAGGGAGCACCCCATCGGATCCATTACAGATACCCGACAGCTACCCACCAGCTCTGTGCTTGTAATTTGTCTAAATAATTTAGATAGTCGCCTAAATTTCCTTAGTTACTGGCTGAAAGCAGAAGGATAGGTGTGTGTGTGTGTGTGTGTGCAAATGTATTTATAGCCGAAAGTGTTTAACGTGGAGTTGACCAAGCTCGCACGTCCTTGACTTTATGAGAAACCCATAAAAGACGCGTTAGACCACTGTCTTTAATAGATAGTTGGCCTCTAGCACCGATGCGTTATTGTTTAAAGAATTACTTGGTAAATTTAAGTGTATGTGTGTCTAATTTAAACTATAATACAAAGAGCTCTATACCCTATTAAGGAGCAAACGCTTATTAATAATACAGGGAATAGGATTCTGAATCCTATAATCAATCCAGGATATGCCTGGATATATCAAAATAAATTAATAATAGACCTAACCTAAATGGGAAGTTTGATATTAAGGACGTGGAGATGTAGTGTTGGCTGTAATTTGTGTTATTTTAAGGAAAGACATGCATGTTAGTATTATTTGTTTTCATTATTATTATTGTTTTTTGGTGTTTTTTTTAAAACTCTATTGTAATGAGTTCTTTTTGGATTGTGTCAGATTGAGCAAAGACTAACGATAAGTTGTAAAATAAACAATAACAAATTTATTAATTTAATAAACAAATGATAAAAAAATATCCACACTCACTCCTTTCACTCTCAACACAAATTCACATGAATAAGCAATTGACAATATATATATCTGATACGTTGTAAACACAGTTATCTTTTTAAAAGTTCGATAGTACGTATCAGATGTAAAGCAAATGTACAGGTTCTAACTTTTCCAAGTTAAAACAATATTCAAAAGTAGTATAATTTAGAAAAAAGTTCCAAATATTCCAATTCTCCTTTTCTCTAATATAATATTCTTTGTTTTTGTTTCTAAATTTCGAGTCACTTTAAATTTATAATGTAACTAATCTGCACTCTGAAGACACTGTTCCAGTTTCCCGCCAACTTGCAATAAGCACACCCAGAACGAAAAAAGACTCCACCACCATGCAAGCCTTCCACGAGCTATCGTCAACTTCTGACAATACACCAGGATTCCGATGCCTCCCAAGTCTCGGGTTATCCTCTACGGAGCTACACCACGCCCTTCCATATTGTAGCACAATATCCGCATGGATCTCCGTATATCCGAATCCCGCAACTCTCTGCCTGCCTTCGAGCTGAAAGTGGTTTTTCTAAACACCTATGTATGCATTGAAATTAATTTCATAAAAACTACCAACTTGCAACCAAACAAGAAACCGAGAACTCACAAATAATAAGACCGTGCTAGACTAATTATTAATACTCACGAACTATCAAAATACAAACAAAACACGCTTACCGGCTAGGAAAAAGATGTGCCCTCCGAACAAACTCCTATTTCAGTAGTTATATTTCTCCAAATGTCCTACATAAAATCTGACAGAGAAATAAATATCCCCTGAACTTCTAGGACCTGTCAACGTGGCGCCCAGCTGATGTCGTTACCGTGCCCTATCTAATTTACAGCCAGCCAAACCGGTCTCTTTTATACTAGCAACTAAAAATAACTCACACCCGACTCACTCTTACGATAACCCATTCGCATCAAAATCAAAACAAGCGAAAAATACAAAACGCCAAATTAGCAAAACTGAATCAACTTCATTTCGGACTTTTCAAACGAGAATAAAAGGAATTAGTTGAGGAGGCTTAGGGTATGTTTTATGGGTAAGGTATAAGCGTAAACTGCCAAGGGTAAGTGATATGTTTATGGTATGTTTGGGTGTTTTGGTGCATAAATTTTAATGGCGGTGGGCATGTGTTATAGCTGGGAAACTACATTAACAGAAGTGACTGATAACTGCAGCAGCCCTTAAAGGTTAAAATGTATACCTTGTCGGCCACGCCTGTCACCAGAGGTGTAAGTAAATGATGTAGGGATGGGCGTGTATTGAGTATGAATGAATACAAGGTGAAGATAACGAACAGTGATGAATCTCGTAACTCCTATCAGCAATACAAAATAGATAGTTTGGCAAACACGAACCCCTGGACACACCAGAGATGGGATGTGACGCAGCGTATTTATGAGACATTTGACACCGGCCCAGGGTCAAGCCCCGGATCACTGCCAGCAGACAAATTCTGACCTGACATAGTGCCAACACCACACAAACCGCTGGGATGATAGAGGATGATTAGAGTAAGAGAAGATGCAACCAAAAGCAAATGGTCGAATTCTACCCCAACTGGGGCATCTCTACAATAAGATACGGAGTTCGAGCCAAGAGCAATTAGTCACACTTAGATAAAGTTAGTATATCCTGTGGATGTGATAAAGTTTAATATTGCTGGTACGATGGTGTTAATATGGCAGGTGGATATGGTTAGCAGGGTATGAAGGTTAAAGGGAGTGACTCCTGCTGCGTGAAGTGTTTGCATGAGGTTTGTTCTGTAGTGGACAGTGTAAAAGGTAATGGGCGATTGTTTCTGGGACCAGGCAGTGTACATTTGTTGTTTGTGTGCCTGGTGTACTGACCTAAATATCCCAATATATTGGTTTTTCCCACTCTCAAGCGTGTGATGATTTTGTCGTAGTGTATGTTAAAGTGATATTTAAGAGGTTTTGAGCATGGGTTGGATTTGATTTTAGCTATGAGTTTGGTGTTTGAGTTTAGCTGTTGTTTGTAGATGCCGATTATAGTGCGATGCATGGAGCTGTTAATGTCTCTGACCCCTAGCGATATGTCATATGTACATGTAACCTTATTATGACCTAGTGCTTGTTTTGAAGTGTTGTCGACAGTCTCGTTTCCTTGAATGCCGACACGTGAAGGTATCCACTGGAAGTGGATGTGTTGATTGTATTGTGTGGAATGATGCAAGAGGGTGAGGATGGTGTTGAGAAGATCTGGCCTACTAGTTTGAAATGTTTGTAGTGCACTAAGGGAGTCACTGAGAATTGCCGTTCTCCGATATCTCTTATTATGCATGTATTTGAGTGTAGCGATTAGAGCAACCATCTCCGTCGAGTAGACAGAGATGTTTTCCGTGCATCTATACCCTTCTATGGGATCACTGAGGTCATAGATGGCTACACCCGTTTTGCTTGTGGTGGGTTCTTTGCTTCCATCAGTGTAGATTTTGTGGAACCCTTGGTAGTGTATGTCTATGTGTTGCAGTGCAATTGCTTTGATTTGTAATGGGTTACTTTTGATCGGGATTGTTTTTTGTGTTTTTTTGGTGATTGCACTGCCGCTATTGGTGCAAATTGTAGGAGGAGAAGTCCATGGAGCCATTGGTAGCAATTGTTTCGTTGGTGACTCGGGAAGCCCATAAGTCTTTGTATACTTCCATATTTGGTAGCCAAATGACCCATTTCTCCTATCCTCCCCCACCTTTCGCTGGATATGGTGTCAGTGTATGCGTATGTGTGTGGTGCTTGCAATAACGTATTTGCAGGATTTGTTTTGTCAGAGGAGACCCTAATCCAGTACCTTAGAGAAAGTTGGAGTCTATATAGGTTAAGTGGTAGTTCTCCCGATTCCAGTAGGACTGTGTTTTTTTTCTGTGATGTGGTGAGTTCGAAGTGCAATTCGGAGTGCCGACGCTTGGATTCCGTCCAGACTTTGAAAAATAGGTCTTGCAACCTGAGTTGCAGGCCCGGCAGCCGTAGTCAAGTGTACATCTAAGAAGAGATTTGTATAGCATTAGAAGAGTTTGTTTGTCAGCACCGAATTTTGTGCCTGAAACAGAACGCATACGATTGAGTATTTTGCAGCATTTAATTTTGAGTTTTTCGACTTGAGCTTTGAATGTCATATGTTCGTCGAAAATGACTCCCAGAAATGTTACCTGTGATTCTACTTTGATGGATTGATTTCTTAGGTAGAGTTTTAGCTGGGATTTGTAGTTAGTGTGCCTTGGATTAGTTTTGCCAAACAAGATTACGACAGTTTGTGGTTGAGATAGTTTGAAACCCCACTTGATGGACCAGTTTGAAATTGAGTCCAGAGTGCTTTGCAACCTAATGTTGATGATTTTAATAGATCGACTTGTGTGGTGAATTTGCGTGTCATCTGCAAACTGGGAGAGATCAGCCACTTGGTGCGGTTGTTTTGGTGTTGTATTGTGGATGATAAGTCATTGATCATGTGATTGAAAAGTGTAGGACTGATAACAGAACCCTGTGGTGTACCATTGTCCAAGGTTTGCGGATCCGAATTGGACTGGTTTACAGTGACTTGTATTTTCATGTCTGTGAGGAAAGACCTGATGAAGCAGAGTGTGTTGCCAGTGATGTGGAACTGATGACGAAGCTTGTATATCAGTCCATCATGCCAAACCAGATCGAAGGCTTTAGAGATGTCGATGAAGACCGCTCCTGTGTATTGACTGTTTGCCATTCCTGTTAATGTAAAACTTATACGGTACCAATTTTGATGCACCAGATGCGCATTTCGACAAATAATGTCTCTTCAGTGATGCTCAACCGAAATGTTTGAAATCCGAAATAACTATGAAGTTTTAGAGCTAAATATAGCCAAAAAACAGCGTGCCAAAAAAGTGAAGCCAAATTCGTCCAAGGATAAGAGCTATGCATGAGGGAGATAATCCTTAATTTTGAAATGAATTTCTAAATTTTGTAACAGCAATTAAATATACATCCGTATTTTCAAGCTAGTAACGAAGTACTTAGCTACTGGGCTGTAGAGACCCTCGGGGACTAACAGTCCACCAGCAGAGACCTCGACCCAGGGGTCATAATGTAAAAACTTATACGGTACCAATTCTGATGCACCAGATGCGCATTTCGACAAATAATGTCTCTTCAGTGATGCTCAACCGAAATGTTTGAAATCCCAAATAGCTATGAAGTTTTAGAGCTAAATATAGCCAAAAACAGCTTGCCAAAAAAGTGGAGCCAAATTCGTCCAAGGATAAGAGCTATGCATGAGGGAGATAATCCTTAATTTTGAAATGAATTTCTAAATTTTGTAACAGCAATTAAATATACATCCGTATTTTCAAGCTAGTAACGAAGTACTTAGCTACTGGACTGTAGAGACCCTCGGGGACTAACAGTCCACCAGCAGAGGCCTCGACCCAGGGGTCATAATGTAAAACTTATACGGTACCGATTTTGATGCACTAGATGCGTATTTCGACAAATAATGTCTCTTCAGTGATGCTCAACCGAAATGTTTGAAATCCGAAATAACAATGCTTTGGTTTCCAGCTGGACAAGATTGTCTATTGTACTGCGACCTGGGCCGAATCCACTCTGTGCAGGATCGAGTTTGCCTTGTTTATCTAGAAACCACCTCAACCTGGTGTTGAGCATTTTTTCGAAGGTTTTGCACAAGTGTGATGTTAGTGTTAGTCTGTAGGAGTCAGGAACATGGTGATCCTTGCCTAGTTTAGGTATTGGAATGACTATGGCATTTCTCCAACATGTTGGAAATTGTTTTTTTTTTTGTTTTTTTTGTAAATAGTTGATTGTAGAAATGAAGTATAATATTCGTGAAATTTGGAGGGAGGTGTTTTAGCATGAGGTATGTAATTTTGTCCCCTCCTGGTGCAGTATTTTTGCTATGTGTGAGAGCTTGCTTAGTTCGTGCAATGTAAATGGTAGATTGGGTGTTCCAATGTTGGGACCTGTGTCTTTGACGTGGAGTTTGTGTTTGAATCGGTCCCTGACTAGTGCATGTGCTGTATCAAGCTTGGTGTTTGAACTAGCTTGTTGTAATGTCTTGTATTGTGAGCTGTATGCATTTTGTATTGTTCGAAGAGTTGTCCTAGTGTTTTTACGTAGAAGTTCTTTGACCTTCTCCAGACTTGTTGTGTTTGTACGCGAGTGTAGTGTTGAAATAACGTTTTGCCAGTGAGTTGGCTGTTCTTGGAAGATGACATGTTTTGTGTGTTTACTCGCTCTGTTGTATTCTGCCTTGGAGATGTGTCCCTGCTGGAATTCCTTAAAGGCTTTCCTGGCTTGGGTGCAGTTGTCTGTCCAAGCAGGGTTAATTGGCCTGGTGACTTTTTTTACCTGAAGTGCTGGGTATGGAATGTTCAGCTCCTTGAAGAATAGCTTTGTTGATATTGTCTAGATATTGATTTATGTTGTTATCTGCATTTTGATCAACTAGAATTGCACTAAGTAAATGGGAAAATTTGGCCCAGGTGGCTTTGGCGTAGACTCAATGTTTTGGTAATGTTGTGGTTTCCATGTATGGAGTAAGGGAAAAGTTGGATATGATAGGGAGATGATCTGATCCACAGGGATCTTGTACAATTATCTAATCGGACATGGCCGATATGGTGTGTGGTACGTTGGTTACATCCAATGCTGTGGTGTTACCAGTATTTGGATCAATCCTAGTAGGGGATCCATCATTAAGTATGACTAAGGTTTGATCATCTACCCACTGGATGGCATCCTCTCCTGCTTTGATGAAAGGTGAAGATGACGAACAGTGATCAATCTCATAACTCCTACAAGCAATACAAAATAGGGAAACACGGACCCCTGGACACAGCAGAGGTGGGATCAGGTGCCTAGGAGGGGTAAGCATCCCATGTCGACCGGTCACACCCGCCGTGAACCCTATATCCTGTTCAGGTAAACGGAGTTATCCGCAGTCAAAATCAGTGTACCAAGAACGGCTTAACAATTGGTATGAAACACGTCAAACAGCAATTGACTCAATGATATGTCTGATAAACATGCACCAGCAAGTACATGTATGAAAGTTAGAGGCAAGCTCAAATCTACAGTATATTGTGAAAAAGAGACCTTGACCTTTGACCTCAAAATAAATAGGAACCTTCCTCTTTTGAATGTGATCAAAATATGCAAGTCTGACAAAGACACACCAAATAGGATGAAAGTTAGAAACCGGACAAGCTCAAATCTATGGCATTTAGTGACAAAGAGACCTTGACCTTGTCCTTTTGACTTCAAAATAGATATGAACCTTCCTCTTTTGGATGTGATCATGATATGTAAGTTTCACAAAGATTCCCCTACTAGTATGAAAGTTACAGACCGGACAAGCTCAAATCTATGGCGTTTAGTGACAAAGTGACCTTGACCTTAAAATAAATAGGAACCTTCCTCTTGGATGTGATCATGGTATGTAAGTATCACAAAGATGCACAAAAAAGCATGAAAGTTAGAGACCGGATAAGCTAATTGTGGACGCCGCCCGACCACCTACGCAACTCGGCTAAAAAAACAAACCTCTTCCGTCGAGACAAACACAATCTTAAATCAAGTGATAAGCTGTTTATCACGTGTTCGCATTCAATATCGGGCGAGAGAAAGGGAGAGAGAGAGAGAGCTGACTAAAAGAACATTTTAAAAAATCAGATCTACAGCCAAACTGGGAAAGCCCATCTCGCGAAATTTCACATGGTAATCCTGTGAAAATAGACAGTGATGGGAGACTTAATTGATAATACATCAGTCACATGTGACGAGATTTCATTGATTTTAATTGCTTTTTTCAAACATACGTTTTAAAGGATATTAAATTGGGATAGTATACAATTACAGTAATACGTACATGTATTCATAATTTAGTTAATGACTTGAATTGCTGTTGACATCTACAATTTATGAGATGATGGTGTACAAACATTTTCAGTGAACAAATTGACATGTTTGCCAACGTATATTTGACATGTTTAGGCCCATGAGACGGGAGTTGTCCAAAAGACCTTGAGACGTAAGTGTTTTATCATTTGAGCACCATTCCTTGTGTTTTCGATTAGACTGTACGTGAAGTACCTGACAAAATCGATACATGAATTGATACAGAAAGAGTTATAATAGTTGACAAATAAAATGCTAATCAAACTCCGAAGAGTATATAATGCACGTTCATTGGATTTGCATCTGACAATCGTATTTTTCAATTCATATCAAATAAAAATCCAACTGCGGTTAGTATTAACAAACTGCTTTGATGTGTCTTATTGACGCTCCTTATAGGGAACCAGGGTTAATCCGCTGTCGTCTGTCAAAATTTTGATATTATCAACTTATTTTACTGGACCAATATTTACCAATTTGCAATCTACAAAAAAACCAAGGATTTCTACGCCCCACACTTTGTATGCATACAATATACATATTTACTACTCTTAGGTACCTTATCAAGATATAGGACTCACAGCGGGCGTTACCGGTTGATAGGGGATCCTTATTCCTCCTGGTCACCTGATACCACCTCTGGTGTGTCCAGGGGTCCGTGTTTGCCCAACCCTCTATTTTGTATTGTTTATAGTAGTTATGAGATTGATCACTGTTCGTTATCGTCACCTTTCAAACAGGTTAAAGAATTGTGTAATATATATAATAAGTGATTTAATATGCAAAGGCAACGGGAACCTAAATTCAAACCTGTACATCTTTAAAACTATTTCCTTTTAAAATTAGAACACATACAATGTAGCTAAGGTAAATATTGAAACAAAAATTGCACGAAACAGGTCGATCAAGTAACATTTACATAATACTGTGAATATGTGTACCTACAACAGGGAGTGTGGTATGTACATATATAAAACAACAATAATTCATGATCTTAGTAAGTCAACACGTTAAACATGTTGTTTTTGATTTATTATTTTGACTTGGTGACCGCAGCACTCCAATCCTGAATAAGGAGGACTTCTGGCAGTTTATTACTAAACTAAATACAAACTACATGTATATACATGTACTTGTATCTTAACATTTAGATTAATAATGAGGTGACCTTTTAATTCCATTCAATCATAAATTCTCTGTTAGCCTTTTAGCTATTTCATATATTATATGAAATAAATCTGTTAATTCCTTACTATGGATCGTAAATTTCACCTTTTCATTGGTTGTTTCAATCTTTCTTTCCAGCTGTATCTATTTGGGTTCAACACTAATCCGAAGGTACGAACTTTCACTTAAATTCATCCCAAATGAGGCAACCTTTTACACACACCGGAGTATTTCGCTTTTTTTTGTTGTGATACATAAATGTATATTATACCAGGTGTAGAACTAAATTCAAATTCATTTATCTTAAAATTATTTAGTTCGAATAAAAGCAAGGTCGATTTAAGAAGGCTGTGTTTGGGGAAAATTGTTGATTTTGTTTTATCTTTTACAATGTTGATTTCGAGGGGGGGGGGGGGGCTTTTTATTCATTGGGTATAAAATTTGGAAGTTAAAGCTGTATGACCCGATGTTCATGTATTATTTTTGTACATAATTACTTTAAAGCAGATTAATTACTTTATAAAGTTATTAACTTTCCCTTAATTACATGCTTGAAAACATCTGCATGTAAAAGAAAACAGTGCGAATATTATTTAGAAAGTAAATATAGTGGCTACATATATAAATCATCCCATAATAGACGTCTATAAATAGACCCACGCGCGTCAGGGGAATGCCAACATGATGTATTAACTCATACGCAACTGTCTAGTTTTAAGGCTGAAAGAGCGTAAAACAACGAATTACTAAGAGGTATTTGATATTTTTATTTCTATTAAACTTATGGTACGGTACTTTTATAACAAAATACACAGCTTTACACAGATAAGACCACCAATGATTTGAAAGTTTGAACTGGTCACGTGACTGTCACTTGAAATGGTAGAGTGACGCAGTTATTTGTAAACATCGATTTAAAATCAAATTATTTGGATTAAAACAGGTGAAATAATTTATGATATGTCGTACAGTCTCATAACTACATACGTGCGATGATTTAATAGCGTTTTTACGAGATGGGAAAAAAATTGTAATTCGGACCATACAGCTTTAAATTATAATTCAAGTCTTTTTCTGTATGTTTACTTTCTTTATTTTTTTCTCTACTTGTGAAACAACATACTGTCACAGTCGGGAGGGGGGGGGGGAATTGACGAAGCCGGAAAAAACGATGGACCAAGTACCCACTGGCGCTTCCTTAAAAAGTTTTTACCACTATTATTGCGTGTAAATATATCTGAAAATGTGGTGTTTAAAATCGTGGAGGTATTAATTTTTTTATACAAGGCGTGCTTTAGTGGTTATTTTGTATCGAAATTGCAAAAAGCCAGACATACATATTCTCGTTGGGGATTTTCGCTCCATTAGTATGTGACGTCATACGTGTCAATCGCAGTGAAGTGAGTAAGCATGAAAACATTCTAAACAAGTACAGCAGGCTATTGATAACAAGAGCAACGCCAACGTGGCATAATACGCCCGTAGATTTTGCTCAAGGAAAACATATTTTAGTGGGATTCATATTTTAGTGAAGTTAGCACTGTCCTCTGTGAGCTAATTCATTATTACGCTTGTAGAAATGGATATCAAGATATAAAGAGGGATAGCCTTAGAATTGGCTACTTCATAAATATGCTAACGGTTCGGTTTGTATCCTGCCCACAAGGTTTTCCTAATAAGAGATACTACGACCTTGACCTTTGACCTTGAAAAACAATAGGCACCTTCCTCTCATCATGATGATCAAATATACCAAGTTATAATATTCTGGAGCTTACGGTTTGGTTTGTATCCTGCCCACAAAGTTTTCCTAATAAAAGATACTACGACCTTGACCTTTGACCTTGAAAAACAATAGGCATCTTCCTCTCACCATGATGATCAAATATATCAAGTTATAATACCCTGGCGCTTACAGTTCGGTATGTATCCTGCCCACAAGGTTTTCCTAATAAGTGATACCTTGACCTTTGACCTTGACAAACAGTAGGCATCTTTCTCTCATCATGGTGATCAAATATACCAAGTTATAATATCCTGGAGCTTACGGTTCGGTTTGTATCCTTCCCACAAGGTTTTCCTAAAAAGTGATACTACGACCTTGACCTTGAAAAACAATAGGTAACTTCCTCTCATCATGATGATCAAATATACCAAGTTACAATATCCTGGAGCTTACAGTTCGGTTTGTATCCTGCCCACAAGGTTTTCCTAAAAAGTGATACTACGACCTTGACCTTTGACCTTGAAAAACAATAGGCATCTTCCTCTCATCATGGTGATCAAATGTACCAAGTTGTAAAGTCCTAGGGCTTATGTTCAGTCTGTATCCTGCCCACAAGGTCCGGACAGACGGACGACGCCATACCATAATGCGGGACGTATAAAAATTGGAGAAATTCAACAGTTACAAGTCTTATTATATTGTGCTATATGCAAGGTGAAGATAACGGACAGTGATCAATCTCATAACTCCTACAAGCAATACAAAATAGATAGTTGGGCAAACACGGACCCCTGGACACACCAGAGGTGGAACCAGGTGCCTAGGAGGAGTAAGCATCCCCTGTTGACCGGTCACACCCGCCGTGAGCCCCATATCCTGATCAGGTAAACGGAGTTATCCGCAGTCAAAATCAGTGTGCCAAGAACGGCTTAACAATCGGTATGAAACACGTCAGACAGCATTTAACCCAATGCGAGGTTGTATTGACGAACTAGATCGTCATAATGACCATAGAATTTGCGAAATGCTCACTTCAATCGAGACTGTTGAAATCCCTGTACCATCAACTTGTTTGTCAGTAGCTTACCTCGATTTAAAAACTGATTATACCCAGAACAAGCTCTTGCATATCGAATCAGTTGAGATATATAAACACCATATGCAGGTGATAATGGAATATTGCTACATAAATGTGGGAAGTTGACGATGGAGAAGCTGAAATCATCCCGTTTGTCATATAGTTGAGTATATATATATATATATATATATATATATATATATATATATATATATATATATATATATATAAGTAATAATCAGCACCCCCAAAACAGTTTCTTTACTTTTACGAACGAGACAAGTCGGAGAAATTTTGTTAACTTTGAACTATACTAGCGGAAAACAGAAAATGTGCATTATAAAATTTAGTATAATTTTTCTATATTTATTGTTTATATTTATAAAATCTAAACATAATTTAGAATCTATCTATATCTTGTAAAAAAAACCAAAAAAAACGTTAAGCTGTAAAATGTGTAGTAAGGGTGATGTATAACATATCTTTATAAATACACTGTAGAGAACGTAAACATATTGCAGGTTACTTCACATTTAATTAACACTTTATTGGCCTGTGGTATTTTGTACCACTTTCGTGGTTGAATTGCTAATTTTAAGATGGCTTCACCCCTTAGGCGATATTGTAAGAAAGTTAAGCCATGGCATTTTGATTTCAGACTGGAAGCATATGATCGCAATTCTGATTTTGGTGGTGGTGAGAGAGTAGAAAGAGAGTACAGCATGAAAGTTCCCAATTATGAGAAATACAAGGACATCAACAAGGACACAGTCATAACAAGAATAAGAGAAGAAGCAGTGAGTGCATATGTGGGGGAAATTAATAAAGTGATTGATTCAAATGTGAAATACATCTATGAAAGCAAGTGTTTGAAGTATGTGAGGTTAGCATGTGAAGATGGAATGTATTTCGTTAGAGCTGAATGTAAAGCACAGATGAAAAAGAGTTTCTTACAGAGTTGATGCAAGTGTAGATGTTGATGGCTGCATAGTGGAATGTCAGTGTGAATGTGCGGTAGGTATGGGTCCAGTTGCTGTATGTAAACATGTGTGTGCAGTTTTGCTTGCTCTGTAGAAGTTTTGTGAGAATGGTGATTTAATAACAGAAGAGACATGTTCTCAGAATTTAGAAACATTTCACCACACCAAGCCTTATAAAGGGAGCCCAATCAAGGCAAAAGACTTTCCTCTTGCCAATCATGCTAATGTGAATTATGATCCACGTCCCAGAGAATTTAGGAACAAGGCTGGGTATCAAGACACATTTAAAATGTATGGCTGAATCACCCTGGTGTTAATGCATTGTCAGTCTCTCATTTATATCCTATAGCAAACACATTAGGTGTAGAGGCAGATCACGACTACTTACCTGACACATTGTCAGACACTTGGTTAAAAAATGTACATATCATTGAAATATCAGATGAGGAAATTGCCAAACATGAAAGGCTAGCACGTGGGCAAAGTAGTAATCCTGGCTGGCGTACTGAAAGGCGCAAGAGAATTCATTCATCTAATTTTGGAAGAATTTGTAAAGCCACAGAGAGAACTGATTTTAACAAACTTGCAAACAATTTAACAAAACATGTGTCTGAAATTCAAGTTTCATCTATTCTTATGGTAAATGCTATGAGTCTGTGGCTGTTGGAAGTTTTGCAGAAATGTGGTACATTTGTTTCTAAATTGTATCCTTTCCTGGCTGCTTCACCCGACGATGTAATTGATGAACATAGGATCATAGAGGTGAAATGTCCTTTCAGTGCAAAAAATGAAAACATATCGGAGACAACTGTATCATTTCTACAGAATGTTGAAGGTCGATTAGAACTTAATGTCTATCATGACTACTATTACCAAATTCAGGGACAACTGTTCTGTTCAATTAGTAAAGAATGCATGCTTGTAATATACACTTTCAAAGATCTGCAAGTTATCTCTGTTCATAGAGACCAAGAATTTATTAATGATATGCTTGTGAAGTTAGAATCTTTTTTTCAAAACATACTTCAAGAATGCACTGTTGAACAAATTTTATTACCACATTTGAATGTCAGATAGACAAGTTATTGACAAAAAAAAAATGTAATTCTGCTTCCCAGCTGATCATATTTTCTTATACAACCATACAAGATTTTATAACACTATTTATGCTCCCAATTATTTTGTTAAATATCACTATTATTTTCCTGTCTTTGTATGAGTTGAAACATGCTAGATTACAGTTTTGTAAAGAAAAGAACATGGAAATTAGAAGAAAAAAATCATGCCTCCTTCATGTATTTTTGTGTCAGCTTGCAGGAAACAGATGTACATTATTTTGACCTGTGTTTACATTTGGTATAAGGATCTATCATGCTTAGGCATTTGTACCATGACAATTCATAAAATAAATGATTTAATACCAAAATACATTACTCAACAAATGTAGTATACTTTTTCAATTAGAGTGCTCATACTTCAGATTGGTAGTTACGAGTTTTTGAAGAAAAACAAAAATGAACATTATGTACACAAGTATAAACACAACATTGTATCTATGACAGGTCAATATAAACATTTAGGACTTGTGCTTATATCAAATGGAACTAGTTCTAATTGTGACGGGGACCGTTACATATGTTCCCCAAACCTCCCCCAAATAAAATGTGATGTCATTGTGAATCTATAGCAAAAAGTTATTTTATTTTAGCCTTTAATTACGTGTAGTACGTTTAATATGGTCATTTCAGTACCAAGAAATGAAAGAAAGCGTTGCACGTGCATACACGCGCACGCGTGTATGATTCCGAATTTCTGTTGATGTCGTTCAACAGGCATTTGTATCATATACCCACAGTATGAATTTCATAACGTTTCCACCAAATATAAGGAAGTTATAGCGATTTTAAAATCGTCCAATCAGAATTCAGCACACGTGCATGCACGTGCTGAGCAGTAATTCTAACCACAGCAATTTGTAAGGAGTACCAAGACACATCTAAAACCTTAATATCAATAGAATTTCATGAAAAACAAAAACGTTATCGTCCTTTAAAAATCGAACATTTGGAAAACGTCGCACGCGCATGCGCGTTGGCATTTTTTGTTACACCAATATATAGATACACATATTGTCTACGTATGCTGTGAATATCAACTCATTCGCTTCATAAATAAGATAGTTACAAACGTTTTAGTACTATCCAATCAAAATGAAGCGCACGTGCATGCGCGTGCAAATTGGTAATTTTGACCATGCAAATCAGTTAAGGGTCTCAATATCTACCTATGATATGAATATCAAGCCATTTCAATAAACAACAAAAAAGTTAGACTGATTCCAAAGTTAGTGTACAAATTTTGTAATGCATGTGCACGCGCATGCGTGCGCGTGCAGACAAAATTACTATCATTTTTCATATCTACAAATGATATACTACCATCCTATTTAGGTTTCATATCGATCCCCTTAATATTCTGATTTTCCAATTTTTGTACCAAAATTGCAGTGCACGTGCGCGCGCGTGCATGCATGTGCAGACAAAATAACTATCACCATGCACATCTACAAACGCTATACTATCATCCTGGAAAGTTTCATATCAAACCCTTTTGTAGTTTCTGAGAACACTACCGGACAAAAAAGTACCGGAGAAAAAGAATAATAATAATAATAATAACTAGATGCAATCTCGTTGCGAGCAACGAGTGGGTCTTCCGTCCAATTTTAGATGTGAGGAGATAAGAATTTCACTGAGATTTTCGTTCATAAATAATGATAGAAATATATTGTCTAGACGTACAATTTAGCTTCGGTAATGTTTTACAAATATTGATCATTTAAGTGCTATGAATTAAAGAATCTCTGCCGCGCTCGGCCACTAATGAAAGGGGTCAGCCTTTTTTTCGAGAAAAAAGTTAATAATGTTATTTACTGCGATACAAAGTCGACTGATCAGGCGAGTCATGTCGCCCGGAAGCCTTTTTTTTTAATAATTCTAGATATACCTCGCAAAACTGAACAAATTTTGTTCTACATGACCTATTAAAATTTTCTTGAGAAAAAAGTTATTGATTGCGACATTTATGAGACTGTTAAGGCGAGTCATAAGGCCCGTGGGCCTTTTTCTTGATATCGTTTGAAAGATCTTGCAAAACTGAACAACTTTTGTTCTACATGTCTTATCAAAAGTTTTTCGAGAAAAAAGTTATTGATTGTGACACTAATCAAACTGTTCAGGCGAACCATGAGGCCCGTTCGCCTTTTTCATGATGTTGTTCGAAAGATCTTGCAAAACTGAACAACTTTTGTTCTAGATGTCTTATTAAAAGTTTCTTGACAAAAATGTTATAGCTTGCAACAATAACCCAACTGTTCAGGTGAGCCATGAGACCTGCAGGCCTATTTATTAACATCGTTAGTTAACGCTTGCGAAACTGAACAACTTTTGTTCTACATGTCTTGTCAAAAGTTTCTCGAGAAAAAAGTTATTAATGTTATTAATTGTGATACAAATTCGACTGTTCAGGCGAGCCATGACGCCCTGAGGCCTAGTTTTTGATATCATTAGATAGATCTTGCAAAACTGAACAACTTTTATTCTGCATGTCTTATCAAAAGTTTCGTGAGAAAAAAGTTAATCATTGTAACAGAAATGCAATGGTTCAGGCTAGCCATGAGGCCTATGGGCCCATTTCTTGATATGACACGAAAGATCTCAATAAACTGTACAACTTTTGTTATATATGTCTAAGCAAAATATTTACGAGTAAAAACTTATGATTTAAAACGTGAAAAAAAAATGGACACTTTTTAAAACTCCATTTTCGACCCCTACCGAGCTTCCATACTAGGCACTTCCGGAAATTTTTAAAACCGATGTGCACAACTACAACATGTCGTCTAACATCACTGAAAATTTCAGCAATCTAGCTTTTATCGTTTTTGAGATTTTGGCTGGACAAAATGGTCATCTGAAAATCGATAAAAGGGGGATAACTTCTAACCGGAAGTGAATTTTCAAAAATTCAAAAAAAGATATAAACTTCAAATAGCAATGCATCAACCCTGAAAATTTGAAGTAAATCGGTCAAGCCATCTCTGAGAAATCCTCTGCACAAAATCGGTAAGGAAAAAAAAAAAGAATAAAAATAATAATAAGAAGAAAAGTGAAAAATCAACAATAGAATAATAGAAGGTTCTTCCGCTGAAGACGGAAGACCCTAATAATAAGAAACAGAGTAAAAACAATATGTTCCCAAACTTTGTTTGGGGAACATAAAAATGTAGCTTGCTTAACCCTTTAACGCCCAGTGACGCCTTTTGATGCCTTTTATGTGCCGACGTGATTAAATTGGGGGCGTTTTGTTAATAATTGGAATACAATGAAACAAATCATATTTTCTAAAAGTAGAGTAAAAACTAAACAATTTTTCTACTCAAAGTTTTTCTGTGCGATGTTGGGAACTAGTCGAAAACATGCATTCAAAATCGCACATCGTTACCGGAAAGTAGGAAATTTAAGCCGAAATGACAAAAATTGTGTTATATTCTGTTAGTAAAATCTTTTCTAAAAAACAAAATATTTAAAACCGTATATCATATTCGGAAAGGTTGAAACATTTCCTTCATTTTTTATTACGGTCATATTTAGGTACGGGCAAGTGTCATAGACCTATTTCTTCATGAAAGTAATGCATTTTATAAGTTAAACGCGATAAAAATGCACTTTGACATCATTTGACATTAGCGTGAGTGTGTATTGCGCAAATAGATTATATAACGATACATAACTATATTTATGTTTATCAGCTTCTATTACCCAAACTCTGCTCACCGTAGCTCGTTTTTGCTGTCATAAAAAATCTGAACAAAGAATGATTGAGATTGAAAATTTGTCATTTATTACAATACCAAATGACGAAAGAAATCTTCAACATAAGATTTTGGGGGAAATCAGATAATACATTCTACATGAAAGTACCTGCAAAGCTAAATTACTCAAAGTCTGATTTCCCCCAAAGAAGACAAAATAACTTAAATAATGCTACGCTATAAGATGACAAATAAAAATTCATCAAAACAAACCCAGAGCAAAAAGATGGCGAACAAATAAGGCCAACCCAAATGATTAAAAGCCTATATAAAAAGATTGCATAGCACTGGAGTAAACCTCCATATTGAGGACGGAAAGTTGGGGTGGTGGAGGGTTGAATAAAATGAAAAAACTTTGATCCGCTTTACAATTTGTATTCACTGAATCCCATGTATATGAAAAGGCTAACGTGTGCAAAACACAAGCTATCGCGTGCCTATCCAAGCCATTGATTGGCTAACAAACTTGAGGCCCCCAACGGGGTAAAGTTATACGAGGTCCCCAATAGGGCAAATGACACATATATACGCTTTAAACATAAATGCTATTATGTTCCATAATATTGATTTTATGTTTATCAGCTTCTATTACCCAAACTCTGCTCACCGTAGCTCGTTTTTGCTGTCATAAAAAATCTGAACAAAGAATGATTGAGATTGAAAATTTGTCATTTATTACAATACCAAATGACGAAAGAAATCTTCAACATAAGATTTTGGGGGAAATCAGATAATACATTCTACATGAAAGTACCTGCAAAGCTAAATTACTCAAAGTCTGATTTCCCCCAAAGAAGACAAAATAACTTAAATAATGCTACGCTATAAGATGACAAATAAAAATTCATCAAAACAAACCCAGAGCAAAAAGATGGCGAACAAATAAGGCCACAAGATATGAAACACAGTATCATATCGGCGTCATCCAAGGTGAGCAGAGAGAAATAACTAGTTTGACTGTGGAGAGTTAATAAACATTTATCACACATGAACAGTTAAATACTGACCCGATTGCAATTAACAGTGTATATGGTTACCAAAGTTGACACATTCCTGTGCTAGAACATAAAGGATATTGTATATAACAAGACATACTTTGGACATATCTGTGTATAAAAGGATAGCGTAACTAAGTGAGTCAGTAAGGTATATTGCACCAACCACATATAACAATGTATACAGTACCAATGTGTAGCATATAAAACAGAAAAAAATTTCTCTACAACTTGCAAAAAAGAATTACTACAAAGAAAATATAACAGATACCAACTTGCAAAAAACCTATTTTGTTTAAATATTTACATAGTACCACACTTTTTGCAGCAGTTAAACACTGACCTGCTCGAAGTCTTAAAATTGATATAACAGTCAATTGATACAGTCCTTAGCAGCAGTTAGACACTGACCTGCCCAAATTTTCAATTGATATATGCACGCAAGTGATGCAGTCTTTAGCAGCAGTTAGACACTGACCTGCCCACTGATTTATGCACGCAAGTGATGCAGTCTTTAGCAGCAGTTAGACACTGACCTGCCAAAGGTTGTTGCTGAACCTGAATGCGCCCTGACTACCAAGTAAAAAAAAAAATCAGAGGATGGGGTAGAAAATAAGTTAAAGGTTGAACGCAGGTATTCTTATGTAGCGACGAAAGGCATTAGAGTTCCATCTGCCTAATTGTTTGATCAGGTTCTCAGAATAACCCAGACTTGTGGCATATGTAGCAGCACCTATTCTAAAACTATGACCTTTGTACAACTTTGGGTTCAGACCAGCAAAGGTTGCAGCGGCATAGAGTTGAGTGGAGACATAAGAATATGTAACAGGGTTTTCCCCTATGAACTGGAATAAGGGTCCCGAAGAATGCTTGAAATGTGATAAATAGCGATGCAGAGCTGCCACAGGGCACATTGTTGGATCTATGCTGCTCACAAGTGTAATGACAAAAGGATTGTTATGTTTCTGATTTTTGAAATGATGTAGAACTATCTGCACTGATTTCAGTAAAGAACCCTCAAATTGAAAGGCGACATTTGACCGCTGCACCACCAAACTGCTACTTCCTGCAGATTTTGAAACCACTTCCCCAAGGCGAAGGAATGCATGAAAGCATAATTTAAACAGAGCATCTAATAATATGCAGTTGGCTTTTGCTGCAACCGTATGAGACAAAGCCGCAATAAGTTTTGCTAAAATATCTTTCGTTATCGGTAGCCTTGAGTCTACAGTCCCTGCCAATTTGTGACAACCACGCAGAAGTTTCTTTACTACAAATTGAACAAAATTGAACAATTTGTGGACATAGCCCAGAGCAGATATATGTGATGATATAGTGCTTGCACTCAAATTGGATTGAAATAAATGTCCAATGAAGTTGCATACATCAGAGACTTGCAAAGGTAAGTTAGTAACTGGTTTGTAATTCAGGAATAGGTCCCAAGACCGCCTATATGCAGCTCGAGATGCCTGTGTTAAGGAAGCTGTCAGAATATGAGCTGTTGCTGAAGTTAAATTTGCAATAAATGTTCCGGAACCGGGGTGGGATACTGCTCCAAATATGGAGCTTGGAACCGGGCTGTCTGAGAAAACTACATCTAAAATCGAACCCACATTAGAAATGTTGGGGGTGTCCATGGGAGAGACAGACTGTGGTCCAGGTAGGACATTGGTAGCCCCCACACTATGGATTCCCAGGGCTCACACTAGACCAAAATTTTGTGTCGCAACCTGGCGAGCGTGCATCGACTCATACATGTTTACTGTAGATCTATATTTCATGTATCTTATTCAAGAGGCATATACAACATAATATATCTCTGATTATTCTTACACAATGTATACAACATAGCTTTGTTTAGCTTATTGTGAAAATCGATCGTATTTCAGCAGATTGCTTTTTAGTCAGTCTGATGACATTGCAGCACAATCATGGTTTTATTTCTAAATATTGTTTTTGGCTAAGTTGACTCCATTCTATTTCAACCACAGTAAATCTGGGCATCAAGGAAAAAAGGGGCATGTCAACTTCCAACAAACTTGATGAGTGAGAAAGTTGGCAAACTAATACTACTGTAAACACCAAACAGTATACCACATGACATCCAGCAGTTCGCCTGTATAATAAAATGGACTTGTACATCGCAACAAGGGCTATTGTTCATGATAACTGAATTTGACTGAAATTCAATAGCCCAAAGAACACCTCTAGGCACAATAATATATAGATAATATAACTTGATAGAAAGAAACTAAATGCCAAATCTGGAGGCTGTTTTTAGTTATCAAAGAATATAAATATAGTACCATAAGTAGGTGTCAGGGAAATATGTAGTAATAGTAGCGTCATACCGCTAACCTTTCCCTACTTTTAAATCATACTCATGTTAATTGATAACAATGGAATATCATACTGAAATGCCTCTCAGTGTAATAGACATTGCATTTTATGTATCTCTATAGCACAGGCCTTGCACTCTGCCCTGCTGCTACTTTACAATATAGACAGATATATACTAATAGTTTATATCTATATAACTCTGCAACCACACACTAAATGTTTCCGTGGCAATAATGACACATTATACTGAATGCTTCCTGGTAATTATGTAAACATTATACTGAATGTTTCTGGGTAAGTATGTAAACATTATACTGAATGTTTCCTTGCAATAATGAAACGTTATACTGAATGCTTCCTGGTAAGTATGTAAACATTATACTGAATGTTTCCTTGCAGTAATGAAACATTATACTGAATAGTTCCTGGTAATTATGTAAACATTATACTGAATGCTTCTTGGTAATTATGTAAACATTATACTGAATGTTTCCTTGCAGTAATGAAACATTATACTGAATGCTTCTTGGTAATTATGAAAACATTATACTGAATGTTTCCTTGCAATAATGAAACATTATACTGAATGCTTCCTGGTAATTATGTAAACCTTATACTGAATGCTTCTTGGTAATTCTGAAAACATTATACTGAATGTTTCCATGCAATAATGAAACATTATACTGAATGCTTCTTGGTAATTATGTAAACATTATACTGAATGTTTCCTTGCAATAATGAAACATTATACTGAATGCTTCCTGGTAGTTATGTAAACCTTATACTGAATGCTTCTTGGTAATTCTGAAAACATTATACTGAATGTTTCCTTGCAATAATGAAACATTATACTGAATGCTTCCTGGTAATTATGTAAACCTTATACTGAATGCTTCTTGGTAATTCTGAAAACATTATACTGAAGGTTTCCTTGCAATAATGAAACATTATAGTGAATGCTTCTTGGTAATATGTAAACATTATACTGAATGTTCCTAATAATAATGAAACAGTATACCGACTGCTTCTTTGTAATTATGTAAATAAACATTATACCCAATGTTTCTTTGAAGATATTGAAGAATGCTTTTTAAAGTGTTTCAAACACCAATAACACCCATGGCCTACATAGGCAAGGCCTAAAATAACTAAGTTTGCATTTAATTTTTGATGTGTTTATACTGGCCTGAGATCTTTGGCGTTAATAATTATGGCGTTGCGTGTACTCCGCAGAAACTTCCTCATGGGCTGATCATTGGCTTGAGTACATAGCAGGTGTACTCCATCTGGGCCGATGTATGACAGGGACTCACATAATCCACGGTGTGGCCAAAACACAATCCCTTGGGCGTTGCAAATAAACATCCAAACGGAGCACATATGAATGTCCTATCACCATCGCCTTGCACGTTTGATCCGCCATCATCACTGACGCGACGCGTCTGCTGAGCGAGTGCACAAAGTTACTGTACCAATGATTCAACCCACGAGGATGTTAACATGTACTAGTTAACAAAACAAAACTGCAAGTCACTTACACTTAGTGCAAATCTCCAATGCACAAACTATAAACCTTACTGGATTTCTCAAATTTCAACACGCTTTCTACAAGTCCAAACAATCAAAACTTTCTAACCCTACAATACATATGCATGAAGTATTTGCTCTCAACATATTCAAATTATGACATCCATATTAGCATTATCATCAACTGATGTTGAAAATACTATTTCAATAAATATCAGAATGAGATGATTGATCTTACCAAAATTGTAAGCTGCACTGAATCTAATTAGATGTGCTGTAGAAGATGAATAGGTGTTATCACCCATCATACAGTTTGTAGTATTATATAATGTAAAACGGAACTAACATCATCCATAGATGAGAATCAGCTGCTGTGCTTACAAATATGTACACCTTTTTAGACATATGCACTAGCCTCATCAGCAATGAACACCGAGACTTGCGTCCAAGGTAGAAAATGAAGGGACATAAATAAACAGCAGTATCACACAAATGTTGCATTAAAGCGAGTTCATTAAGAATAAGCTGAATATGCCACTTATTAGCTATATTATATATATCCTCACCAATGCACACACAGCATGAATTCACTTCTAGTGATAAAAATATCTTACTGGACAATAGAACAATGTATAAAATGTTCCTTTAGCATGTCTTAAATTTGCAGGTTATGTTATATGTAAAACATATATCATACATATATGGAAAAACTCAAATGTTTTACCCATATGTAATGTGTCAAGTTTCAGCAAAATTATACTGAAAATTACCACAGAGGGAATAATATCCTTAACCATTGACCTGCCTTTTAAATGTGTAATAGTTCATGACAAGTAGTCTGGTATCTTAGAACATTAAAGCCTTAATGTTTCTAAACACTACGAAATATCCATCATGTAATGTATTCACCAGCATTAATGCACACTTTGTATGTTAGCTGTCTGCTACAGAATTTGTACAGGATTTTAAGGCAAGCATGCAGTATATATTTAGGGAAACATTATATTGAATGTTTACCAGCTAAAATGCAATGCTAGTAGAAGGATAGCAACAGAGCAAGGGAGATGAGAATAATTATAGATGTATACATTATACTCGATGTTTCAAATGACCTTCAAGTACACATGTACTGACTATTCACAAAGCAGTATATCTCAGTGATACACATGACATGTAAACATACTTAATGTTTAATAGGTGATGTAAGTACACATACTAAATGTCTAACACTTAAATGCACTGCTCGGTTGAGGATAGCACCAGGGTAACATATATCAACAGTATAATGCATTTACTAGTAAACATGACACTGAATGTTTACAAACTTAGTATGATTGCCAGGGGTAATGCAGCAACAGACGATAGACTAATAATCATATATGAATGCTTCAATGTGAGATTTAAGACAACATTATACCGAATGCCTCCAATGAGATTTAGGTGAACAACTGAAAATATACTGAATGTTTCAATAATATATGAGATTCAAGTGAACATTATACTGAATACTTCAATATAGGATTTAAGTGAGCATTATACTGAATGCTTCAAATTAGATTCCCCTGAACATTATACTGAATGTTTCAATAATCTATGAGATTCAAGTGAACATTATACTGAATACCTCAATATATGATTTAAGTGAGCATTTATACTGAATGCTTCAAAATGAGATCCCGATGAACATTATACTGAAAGTTTCAATAATCTATGAGATTCAAGTGAACATTATACTGAATACTTCAATATAGGATTTAAGTGAGCATTATACTGAATGCTTCAAATTAGATTCCCCTGAACATTATACTGAATGTTTCAATAATCTATGAGATTCAAGTGAACATTATACTGAATACTTCAATATAGGATTTAAGTGAGCATTATACTGGATGCTTCAAAATGAGATCCCGATGAACATTATACTGAATGTTTCAATAATATAAAATTCTGAGATTCAAGTGAACATTATACTGAATGCTTCACCATGAGATTTAAGTGAACATTATACTAAATGTTTCAATACTCTATGAGATTCCAGTGAACATTATACTGAATGGTTAAGTATGAGATTTAAGTCAAACATTACATGAATGTATCAGATATATATCAGCAGCTGATATATTGAAATAGTTTTTTTTAATTTTTTTTTTTATAGCTGTTATTATAACAGCATTCCTGATGCTTCTCAAGGAACTTTCTCATAGGTTGGCAATTGGAGGGCGTTGATAATAAGTGAACTCCGTCAGGTCCGAGGAAAGACAGATACTGCCAAAATCTTCGATGGGGCCAAAATATCAACCCCTGTAAATTATCTGTCATTACCCGTAGATGGTTATTAATGGCGATGACTTGGGAATTGAAACGCTGACCCGCAACGTATGGTAAATGACGCAGCAGTTGACCAATTAACACATGTTTAACCCCAACTCCTTCGTGTAAAAATTTTTGCAACAGCGACAATGTCCGTGGCAATCTTAAGAGGGTCTGAATTCACTTTAATGTCATTTTCCCCGATTTGAATAAGCAAATATCTGGGATGGCGGAGGGGAAACTAAGTATTGTAGCATCCTGGGATAGATGCGATAAACGTAGACCTCCTTTACCCCTCATTGTTACGGAATATACACCCGCATCCAAATTCAGATTAGAAATTTTATTTCTGATTGTGAATTCATCCAATCGCCTGATGAAGGAATGTCCCAAAATCACAACATCCATGATATGACCATTAGCCATTGTTTACAAAACGCACGCCACTCCAACGCCAACACTGTAGGAAAGTTCACCGAAAATACCAGCTCAAACCGAGCGAATAGATACGTAACTGAAGTTAACGAATCCGCACAGTCATTCAACTTACTTGTTGTTATAGAAATTAAATTTGGATCCTTCGATTTGAATAAAATGAAAAAACTTTGATCCGCTTTACAATTTGTATTCACTGAATCCCATGTATATGAAAAGGCTAACGTGTGCAAAACACAAGCTCTCGCGTGCCTATCCAAGCCATTGATTGGCTAACAAACTTGAGGCCCCCAACGGGGTAAAGTTATACGAGGTCCCCAATAGGGCAAATGACACATATATACGCTTTAAACATAAATGCTATTATGTTCCATAATATTGATTTTACGTGGAAAAACTAAATAAATTTATAACGGTAAATCTGTGATTGGGTTTTTGTTTTATGAATTAGAACTACTGTTTTACAACCTAAATACAATGTACATTTATTTCCCTATGTAAGCGTGTCCGCCTTCAACCTAGGTATACGTGTGTGAACAATGGCTAATAGTACCTTAACATTCACGGATTTTTCTTACGGATTCTTACGTATTCCACAAATCCATAAAAGTACACGGAATGTTACGATTTAGACATGGATACCGAAGAGTGATTTACGAATGCTTGTGATTGACTACGAGTCGGATATCCGTAAGGACTCGTAAGAAAAATCCGTGAGTGTGAAGGTGGTATAATGCGCACATAATTTGTGGGTTTTTTTTCTCTCTATCTTTTTCACATACATGTCCGCATTCAGTCTAAGTATATGTGTGTGAAAAATGGCTAAAGCGCACGGGATTTGTGGGTTTTTTTTCTATCTTTTTCACGTACATGCACTATATAATCTAGAAGAATAAAGTTTTGTTTACATTTGAGTGTCTCGCATGCATGAATAAAGAAAAAGGTATATATGTATATTTTCATTAGATGAATAGGCAATAAATATGATGTAGGCTATGGAACGGACTAAAATGTACATTTTTTATAAGTTAATCATTACGAGCAAGTTGTCAGTGTGTGCTAGATGTAAGTATGTATACTCATTTAAAAATGTTAGCGTTTAGATTATGATTTTTCCGTTTATTTGCAATAATAATCTGTTAGAATTTAAAGAAAAATAACTTCAGTACAAGTAAGTCAAATGAGTTGTTTTGACTAAATATTTTCATTTCTTGTTACGTTGTCATGACTGTAACATAAACAGCGCATAATTTAATCATGGAGTATAGCGCTGAAAGCGATACAGGCTCAGTTTTGTTATCCGTTGGGTCACCGTCAGACACCGGTGCAGATGACTACAGTTATGAAGAAGTTTCTATAATAAGGACAATGAATCAGAATATATAGAAACACGGTCACCAGTATACACTGGACAGTCATTTGAGTGACATTACGGACGAGGATTTCTACTTCTAGTCGCATCAACTCCATAACGTAAATATTGTAAAGTTCCATGAAGATGTTGGTCCTTCTCATGAACTTGACTCCTTATATGAGGGGGCGTACAGGGGGTGGTCCTCCCCCCCTCTCTTCCCCTGAATAGTGATGAATTGCATATTTCATTTGGGTACTAAAGCGTATTACATGCCAGTTTACTACCCATATGCACGGCAACGATTATGATGCATATAGATATAACAGGCTTACGTGATATTGCAAATGTATTCTTTAATTGTTTCTTTTATCTGTTAAAACACAATGGGCACGGCATCGAATACGTATAGCCGTTGATGCAGATTAGATATGAAAAAGGAAAAACGAAGGAGTTATAAGAAAAGAAGTATAAGAACCTCCCCACTAAACCTCTTTCTCCTCTTCCATGCACCTCCTTCCTCTCATCCTGTCCGCCTCCTCTTATATCATGTATAATGTTACTTTCTGCTGATAGTACCTCTTGTCAGTTTTGGGGAAATAGCAAAGGTTATAGATATGTAAGGAACAGAAAGCAGATCGAGTACAGGACAGCCTGACCCCAACTGGACCCCGACAAACGACATGCGTATCTTTGATGGGAATTAACCAATTACCCGATATCAAAATATACAGAGACATATAATCATTTCTATGATATGTACTGGTCAGATGACAATGCATCGGTAATTTGTTTTTAAATATTTTATGACAATGGCAACAATTTTGATAAAATTTCCGTTATTTGAAAAAACACCATAAAACACACACACACACATGATTCTACAACATAAAATATGCATATATGTAAATACAAAATATTGCAAACATTTTGAATTATGTCAGAGAAAAAGTACGATTGTGTACGGTGCCGACGGAGAATCTCTGATCTACATATAGTACTAAATAGTGATGCTTTTAAAGGTACGCTTAAAATATCACTACATGTAAAATCATGCAAGAAAATGTACTCTATTGATTGAATATTGTTTAATGTCCCTCTCGAGAATGTTTCACTCATATGGAAACTACTTTGTAAAAAGGGATTGTATTATGTACGGTACATACTCAGTACACAAAGACCTGCAGGATAACCGCATTACGACATGCAGGTATTTTATACAGGACAGGCACGTACATGTATGTAGCATAATTTTTCAACAGAGGAAGGGGAAGCCGGAAAAAATCCCTACACCATTGTCTAAATTTCTTGACGAGCAAATAAAAATAAATAAATGGATAAATGAATAGATAAACCAAAAACATAAAAAAGTTCTTCTTTAGGACAATCAGCACTTAAATTCTCCAAACTCGGGGTGGGGATGCGGGATTAACGTGCAACCTTTGAAAAATTCCGAAAATAAATTTTAAATTCAGGGGTGTGACATGTATTAGCGCCGACTCATAAATAATCCCAAACTTCGACTTCTTAAAAAGGGGGAGGGGGTTACGCACCTTTCAATACATGTACACAAGTTCAATTCATAACTTCGACTTTACATTTTTATATTTCAATACTATTATAAAATATGGGAGGGGTCACCAAATATATCTTTTAACATTAAAAGGTGTTGAGAAAAGTTGGGGGATGGCAACACCCCCTCCCCCTATTCTACGTGCCTGCAGGAAACACGTTTTATGTTCTATGGTTGAACACCCCAGGTACCGTGAAACTTCACAGGCATTACTCTCTAATGTGATTTCTCACTAGACGTTGCCCAGTGTCTGATCGGAAACTTCTTCAGTCCGATGAGAAAACGGCTTGAATGTGAGACACATCAGCGAAAAAAGCGTCGGTGCCGATGGTGTAGTTTTCTATGCGTGATCGAGGCGAGACAGTGTACGCATTATTTTTATAATATAAATAGAAAAAATTCAGTAACAATTAATTTAGATAATATAACGCTGTAAATATATGGTACACTGTTTTATCAATATATTCACCGTCGCAAACGACGCCTAATGTAAATACGTACGGTACTCCCAGACTTAGTAAGCGTGACTTACGCGGATGCAATGTACATGTATTTGGCTTATTGTATTATAAACGAACTAAGCTATTGACGCATTTATGATCTACTGAACAATATTATATTACAATTTGGAGAGTAAAGGTATTTAATTTCTATAGGCATATGGTTGTACGTATTGTAGGTTTATAAATCTTGCATGTATATTTGAACTTGTACTGCTAGTTTTCATGATATCATTACGTACATGACGTAAATATTGTGATAGTTTATTGAACAATTTTTCTATTTCACGGGAAGAAAATGATGAAAAACTCATTTTAGCGATTTATGGGTTACTGTGTTCCCATGGCAACCATAACATCAGATCATACTACATAATTCAAAACTTGTGTAGCAGTTTACTGGTCAATTTGTATTTTCATGTGAAGGAAGGAATGAAAAATCAACAAAAATGTACCGAAAAAAAACCAACAACATATTTTTGTCATTCATGGACTCATTTAGTTGCCATGGTAACTGTAAAAATTCGTTACACTGCATAATTAGAAACTTATTTTTTCATTTTGAAATTTTTATGAGTTATATTCTAAAAATATGCGTAGAGAAAGTTTTAATTTTCATTAAAAAATTTCTTCAAGTTTTAAGGAACATTTTACAATATTTACAGGCAGTCTACTGTAACTTACGCGCATCTTGTACTTCAATGTTTATGTATATGTATAATTATATTTACAATAAATGACACTTAATTTCATGAATGCATGCAATACATGTATATGAATACAACTATTCCTAAAATTTATTTAAATGATGGCTCATAAACATTCAATTTGTGTGTTTTAGGTGACGAAACTGGTGAAAAAACACATTTTTGGGGATATGTGGGGTATTTCTGTTGTCATGGCAACCGTTACACCACATTTTAGTGCATAATTAAAATCTTCAAGATTTTTCCTTTCAGAATATGCATAGGTTATATTACGAAAATGTGACTACAAAATGCTTTAATTTCAATTTGAAATATTTGTATCTGCTTTGAAGGAAAACTCGAAAATTTCTGGTAGTTAAAGGGTTAAGGCAATATGGATCTGATGCATGGGTTATGTATTAAATCTTCAGAATGTTTTTCATTTGAAAATGACACAAAATAATATATTATAGACATTTAAGGTGTGCATAAATTACTGAGTTGGGTTCCCACTTACTTTACTATTTTATGTTATAATTTTTTTCCAAATACTATACTAGGCTCAGAGATTTAGAATTGTGTCTGCATATTTAGTATCAGCTTTCAAAGATGACAAAGAGTTGGCTTCTAAAAAGTCCTATACATGTACTTCATGTCTTTTAACAATAACTGAACTTGACTTCTTTGAAGATTTCTTAAAAGTAGTTAAGGCTTAAACTGAATTTTAAAAAAAAATGCTGATACAATTTATGAACAATTGACCAGTATTTCATTAAATAGCTAACCTGGGAAAACTCTTTTTCTATAATAGCAGAATTTTACATTACCATGAAAATAAAATACAAGATTACGTAACATTTCCTTTAAAAAGTGTGAACGCTCACAACAGTGCACATTCACTAACTGCATTTTTTTCAAAATGTAATTTTCGGGATTGTTAGTAAATTTGAAATGCATGACAGATGGAAAAAGTGATGCAGTAATTCTTCCACATCGATGCTCAAACCAAGCAGTGTTATCAGATTGACCTTGTGTATTTTTTTCTATTTCTACTAGAACATCTGATGTGTAAATATTTCTTAAATGATCCATATTTGATGACATAGCCAGCATGGCATTTTTAAAGAGACACTACAACTCATTCTGCGTAAAAATCATGAAATCACAATTTTCCCAGCGCTTTTTTCAATTTTTGTTGCATTGTTGAATGTATGAACTTTGCAAAAATAACACTTATTTAAAGTCAAAAATTCTCAATTTAACGTAACATTTAATACTTTGTGATGGCCTATACAAAAAAAAAATAAATATCGAGTCTCCTCCTTTCGGTCTTCAGACGCATGCGGAGAGAAAGTGTAGTGGATAGATCCAGAATTTTGACAGATTCTGTGAGAAAAGAGGTTAAAATAAAATGAGATAAAACTCATATAAGAAATAAAATTGACCTTGCGATCAGTATGACTGTTGGAAAACAAAGGGCTAGGAGAAACGATTGTAACTCAGTGGTGGATCTAGGATTTCCGAAGGGGGATGTGAAAATCAAATATTAGCCAAAGTAATCGGCTTTCTGGGTGCAAAATTTGGATTTACACTCACAATTTGTGGCGAGAGGGAGGGGGATCCTGCCCCCCCCCCCCCTAACTCTGCCATTGGGACTAGCCGCGAAGACACTGTTTTAACAGTAAGTGCTATTTTTATCTGAACACGACACGTGTTAGATGTAAAAACATCGGTCAATTGGAACGTGGAAGGGTTTCTGTTGAAACAATGATTTATATAATTATTTATCATAAGGAGCAGGGAATAATCTTATACTTGAAAGGTGTGGACCCCTTTGAAGGGAAATTCACAAATAATTTCCTACACAACACCTTTGCTGTCATTCAAAACCACGTGATGTAAATAAGCATTCGAAAGTCCGAGTCAGCATGAAGAAACCTTTGAATTCCGCACGATCTTCAAAGCGATTTGAGAGTAAATTGATGCATCCCAATTGTTCAAAATTGTCAGTATCGATATGATACTTATCATTTTATCAATACGTGTTTTCAAAAACACTTTATTAAAATGTGGAAAATGAGCTGTAGTGTCTCTTTAAGTGTAGGAATATTCAATTCATCCTCAGATGAGCTGTCATCACTTGGTGGATCTAAGACTTGTAATAATAAGGAATTAGTAGATTTGAACAACTTGTATACATCTTTTTCAACATCTCTGCTATTGTTCTCACCACAAGGAGAGTAATTTTTAATAGTGGGTGGTATTTTCTTTCTCTGTGGTGCTGTCCCTCTGCAGATCAATGCTGTCTATTTCCATTGGCTCTGGTGTTTTCTTGGGCTTGTCCCAGGTACACATAGTGTCGGTACATGCTTCTGAATAACGATATTTGTGTCTGTTGTCGAAACTTACCAAAGAAAACAAGGCTATGCAATGTTTACATGTTCCATTTCCACTGAAAAATAAAATGCATTTGATTGTTGCTATCATATGCGTGTACCATTGTATTGATGTTCATGTAAAATTTTGTTGACTAACTGAATTTTTTTTATCAATTGTAAATACTCTTGATAAAATACTTGAATTGTATTTTCATAGAATACAAGTATATGAATTTGAATATCTCTTTTACCATAAATATACACTAATTATAAATCATGACAAGTACTTTATCATCATTTATTAGTAACTGAATTGGATGATCAAAATTTATGAAATGGAGATGAATGAAAAACCATACTAAATTCATGCCAGGTGAAAGTTGGTTGCACGGTAATGAATTTTGAAAATGGTTACCGCCAAGTTGCCAGCACTGGGTTAAGTAACCGATGATGTATGAATGTGAAGTCAAGGATTAAAGTACAAAGAAGACTTGTTTTTAATATTAAAAGCCTTTTAGGTACTTTTCTCAGTTGCAACACAAAATAAGGATCAAACAAAATCTAAAAATGTTGGAGATGTAAAAGAAAAACAAAAGCACATTTTATACAATGATCATCAATTCATCATAATTCATACACATTTCAAGACATTATTTGACAGTTGAAAGAAGTAATTGATTTATGAATATCTTAGTGATATATAGCTTACACAACACAAGAACAACCTCCACTGAGAATTGGCTCATTTGTATTCAAAAGTACCCAAGTGGCATATGGGGCTTCTGTCTGCCTGCTTCCTGGTATACAGTTAACCTTCACATAATAGTGTGGTGTACAGGTGTATGGTATCTCAGCTATGGTTACATCACTAATGTAGTTATCTAAGTGTAGCTTGTAACCATTATCCGTCTTGTATGAAGTTCATCTAGAGGCTTCCCATCCACATTCATTTACAAGATACACCATAACATCACATGATTCGATTGCTGGTAGGGTTGTCACAGTTTTAGACAATTCAGTTACATCTTGTATTGGCAATACATGCAAGGTGAAGATAACGAACAAGTGATCAATCTCATAACTCCTACAAGCAATACAAAATAGACAGTTGGTACATCCTTTCCATTAACCATAACACATGTTGTCTTCATTCTACTTTGCAACTCATCTAGGAATTCAATAAACAAACATTTTGTTTTCTAAAGCTGTACAATCATAAGAGAACGCATTGAAGATACGGTAAAATACATTTTAGGGAAATGTTTCACTCATCAATATGGCGGTTTTCAATGATACACCAATTTTCAATGATGCACCAACGCTGATAGTTTTTATTTTCTTTACAAAGACCAGGTCCATATCATCTTAAAAGACAAATACTATGGGATACCAAAAACCTACATACACAATATATCCAGCATGCTATTAACTAAAGATATTTTTACTCGCAATTAGTCGAAGTTCTATCTATAATGTGTGAATACACAGACACATATGAGACAATAAAGGGTAGAAACTTCAATGAGAACGTAAATTCTTTGTATGCATTACCTGATTCGTCATTCAAGATTTCTAAATTCAATTCTTCTGCTAGTTTACATAGTCATAATTCCAATGTTATTTATTACAATTGTTTTGATTGGACAAAAATAAAGCTGAACAAGAGTTTATACGTCAATAAACCCGAAAACGATGTATTCATACACGCCTGAAAACAAATAACATAGTGCGGGGAAACTATTTAAATTTTTGCAATTGTTAATAAAGTGAATGAATTGGAATTATAAGAATCAAACATTCTTTTTGAAGAATTTATCGATTTGTAAACTCCGGACATTTTACTCACAAACTTAACATTTATTCAGTTTGTGAGTAAAATGCCCGGAGTTTACACATCAAAAAATTCATCAAAAAGAATGTTTAATCCTATATTAATAAGTGATCTTTTCTATAAAAGTGACATTCGACTTTTCGATACTGTAAAAACCGCTTTAATTCTGGTACTTTCAAACTTTCGAAATTCATGTTGAAAACCGGATGTTGATGTGCCCGCATCGAGTACAAAGTAAATGTTAGAATCATGCCGGAATACGGTAACTGGAAAATGGACTGATCCCACCTCTGGTGTGTCCAGGGGTCCGTGTTTGCCCAATTATCTATTTTGTATTGCTTGTAGGAGTTATGAGATTGATCACTGTTCGTTATCTTCACCTTGCACTATTGACACATCACGTGACTAGATAACTCATTAGTGACGATTTGTGAAGCGGAAGCTTGGAGTACATATATGTGCAGATAAAATGCATATTTGTATGAATTATTGGGAGTAATGAAACAATATAGCAGCAGAAACGTGCTTTATTAAGTTACTCCTTCTGATTTTATTACATTAAAAATCGTGGTAAAAATTCTTTAATATTTTCCTTGGTAAGTTAATGGTTTTAAAATACTGACGCATTAGTATGAAGTATATGAAACGGAGGATTCTGTGGATTACTTCCCGTTTTCTCTGTAATTTCTCCTTTCCTTGTTCGTAATAAGCCTTTTGATTTTACAAAATGCTGACCTCCTCATAACATTATTGCATACAATATTTCCCGTTCCGTTTTCTGTTCCGCGTTTTAGCAATACCCTTCTCTCAATTTTTACTCGGCCATTTACCGGTCCAGATTACCAGGTGATTTCTTGCCTATGACACCAGCAGAATTCAGACTAGTGTGGAAAATTTAGGATCTGTGGGTCTGTGTACTGGAGGTTAATTGTATTTGGCGCACCCGCAATTTTTCAGAAGAAAATTAAAATTCATCGTTAAATTTTTAACCGTTGGTACATGTACCAACACGTGGTGGTGTCATAATAGAGGTAATTTAACATGGATGTTTTTTGGCCGGGTTGCACAAAGTGCATCCGGCTTACAAAACGCTTAATGGCGGGTGGGTGGCGTTTGTTTAATTGTGGTAGTGTAAGTGATATGGCTAGTGGGGTAACCCTTTAGCTCGATTGGTAGAGTGCTGGACTTGTGTGCCAGAGGCCCGGGTTCAAATCTCATCAGAGGCAAAAAAATGTCTCTGTTACATATGGCGCCCACGTTGGGACCTAGGTTATCTCTGGCGGGTGAGGAGGATTGTCCTCAGTACTTCGCCCCACAGATGTTGAAAGTCCACTCCAGAAGAGTCAGGAACGACTCTTAAAAAGGAGGGGGCAATGTGGTAGTGCAAGTGATATAGCATTCCTACTAGCTCTGGCCAATGGGTTAACCCTTTAGCTCGATTGGTAGAGTGTTAGACTTGTGTACCAGTGACCCGGGTTCAAATCCCATGAGACACAGAAAAATGTCTCTGTTACATAATCAACTCCTCTCACGCCGCTAACTTGACATTCCTCAAGAGCTCAGGACCGTGGCCGTGTGGGTTCTTTAACGTGCCAACGCCTGACGCGACCTCCGGTTTTTAAGGTAATATCCGAAAAACCTGTAATTTACACTTCTAAATGACGAGCCGTTTAGAAAAGGGGCAATCACTACAGGTTTATGTTCACGTGGTACATGTATGTTTAACGTGGCCATGGCACGAGCGGGGCTCCAACTCACGACCTCCAGTTTAAGAGGCGAATTCGATACAAGGATCACTGTTGTCAGCATCAGAGCAACAACAAATGTCAATCCTTGCGCCGAGTCAAACTTAGATTGATTGATTATTGCTCGAGAGTATTTCACTCATTCGGAGACGTCACCACTGCCGGTGAAGGGCTGCAAAATTTAGGCCTATGCTCGGCGCTTACTGGCCTTTGAGCAGCGAGGGATCTTTAACGTGCCACACTTGCTGTGACACGGGGCCTTGGACCGCCCTGTTTAGTCACTTCTTACGACAAATAAGGGACACTGTGGACCTATTCTAACCTGGGTCCCTACAGGATGTCAAACTTAAGACTTGTAACATAGGTGATGACTGTTCATTCACTAAAACCCAAAAGTCGTAATTTTTTTTGGATATAACGTTCAGGGCCACGGTAGGCGTTGGCATGATAAAGAATCCTCAATGTTGCGGTCTTGAACAACTGCTGTAAAGTCATTCGTTTGTTTTTGCAGTCAAACCATTTACCTTTAGTGAACAACAGTCCAATATGCTGGGCAATATCAGACTGTCTCAATAAGGAAATCCTTCAAAATTGGATAGTTACTTGGATAAAATAAATAAAACGTGATCTCTTAACAAACTTAGGGAATGAATTTATTATTTTTGCGTTGGATGGAGATATATCACGAAAAAAAAAAATAAGACGGAAAACTGCATCATTGCGCGTAGCACATGATGCAAAAGTTTGCCGTCTTTTTTTCTTTTTTCGTGGTATACCTCCATCCAACAACAAAATATTGAATTTATTCCTTATTATTTAATATTTTAAAACATTGAGTTTATATGATAAAACATTATATGATTTGAGTTGAATTAACGAGTTATTCTTGGACTACATTCTGTGTCATTTCGAGATGGGCGTAGTACTTTGTGAATACACAACTTTAAAAATAACCTAAATCCGTTAGCCTTATGGCGACTTCCACGAACTGTTGTTTACTGTTGAGCAATGGGTTTTTTGTGGACTGAAGAATGCAGTTTTAAAAGGATGAGTTAGAGATAAGTCCTGTTGAGAGAAAATTGCTGGAATTTTGTTCAGTGGAACTGAAAGTAAGTGCAAAGTTTGATGTCGGTACTAACGGCAAGCATGGGACACGTACATAATCATGATGTGGGATGCCAGGTAGGATTCTCTTGAGGGTTGTCACGGCTTCCATGTGGACAAGTGAGTGTTATAGAGGGTTTTTCGAGTTTTATCAGTGAATTTCTAAGGCGTCACAGCTGTTGTAACGTCATACGAAAGCCTCGTTTCGGTGCCCACTCATAAATATATTATGCCGGAGTTCGAAACCATAGTCGTTTAGGGCTGCGATATTGAAGTATCTCTGAGGCAGTATGCGGTGTTCTGGTATTTGGTTTTGTGACAACATGAAGGAAGTTGTCGCAAGGTGTAAACTGGACTCTTGTCATACCCGGTTGAATGCATTTAACTCTCAGCCCGGAATTGCAGAATCAGACGTGTGTTATATATGGGAGGGGGGGGGGGTCCTCAAATAGCCATGTTTATTTCATTTTGCATAATTAATTTTTATATATATTTGATATTTGTTTGTTTTTATCATTAGAATTGTTAAGTTTTTCTTTTCAGGATTCCCTAATGAAAGGTGAATATAACGAACAGTGATCTATCTCATAACTCCTACAAGCAATACAAAATAGATAGTTGGGCAAAGACGGACCCCTGGACACACCAGAGGTGGGATCAGGTGCCTAAGAGGAGTAAGCATCCTCTGTTGACCGGTCACACCCGCCGTGAGCCCCATATCCTGATCAGGTAAACGGAGTTATCCACAGTCAAAATCAGTGTGCCAAGAACGGCTTAACAATCGGTATGAAACACATCAGACAGCATTTGACCCAATGCGAGGTTGTATTGACGAACTAGATCGTTATAACGACAATAGAATTTGCGAAATGCTGACTTCAATCGAGACTGTTGAAATCCCTGTACCATCAACTTGTTTGTCAGTAGCTTACCTCGATTTAAAAACTGACTATACCCAGAACAAGCTCTTGCATATCGAATCAGTTGAGATATATAAACACCATATGCAGGTGATAATGGAATATTGCTTCACAAATATGGGAAGTTGACGATGGGGAAGCTGAAATCATCCCGTTTGTCATACAGTTGAGTTGTTCGTTTGCCGTTAATGTCTACTTTCAATAAAATATCTAAGTATGAAGCAGAAGTGGACGACTCTGTGGTGTCCTTTATGTCGAGCTCACAGGGATATATCAAATCGACATATGAATGAAAGCTATCATTGTTAATAGACAAAACGTCATCGATATATCTAAAACGTAGAAGTTTCTGAATAAATTCTGCTTCATATGAATATAAAAACAGGTCAGTTAACAAAGGAACACAATTCGTGCCCATGGGAATTCCAACAGACTGTTGGAAGACCTGATCACCAAAGACCACAAAGATATTGTCAATGAGGAACTCTAACATATTTTTTATTTCAACTTCAGAGTACTTGTGCGTGGAATCAGAGTGGTGAAACAAAGTAAGTTTTTGAATGACTGATCACTAGATATGAATATTTCCGTTTTTGTTGACGAAGCAACTGTCTATGATGTCAAAAAGTCTAGTCTTTAATTTATCGTGAGGAATGGTCGTGTATAGTGTTGAAAAGTCATAGGTTTTAATGCTATTGATTTTGGAAAAATTCTGTGATTTCAAGTTTACTAGAAGTTCTTAAGAATGTTTTAGAATCCACATTTGATTAACACCACTTCTGGTATATGTAGTTGCACAGTAAGTTTGAAGTTTCTCCTTCACAGCTGTTAACATTTTCGTGAGAAGCAAAGATAGGGACTTGGCAGAGCACTTACTGGATCCAGCAATGTATCTTTGTTTGTAAGGGTTTTTATGTAGTTTAGGAATCCAGTATAGGTACGGTAACTCATATTCATTCGACCCTTTGACTGGAATATTAAATGTGTCTAAAACTGAAGCATGATTTTGAAGAATTTCATCTTTTGAAAGGGCAGTTGGAGTACACTGTATAAGTATGATTACCAAAAGTGGAATTATTGCCAAGTTCGTTTAAAATACAGTTGTAATAATGAGCTTTAGAAACAAAGACAATGTTGTTACTAGCTTTGTCAGCTGGAACCAAAACATATTCCTTATGTAACCTATCTAATTCTTTGATCACTTCTGGTTTATGAGGGTATATACATATATATATATATATATATCTATTTTTTTTTTTTTTTAAGGAATGACTTTAATTCTGGGGCAAGTTATACGAGTATAACCTGGTTTGGGTCAGTTTACGCTTTATAATCCGCAAAGTCATTCCTTATAATTTAATGCAAGAGACAAAGATGCTAACCTTCGTTTATCAAAATGTACATACACTCGGAAAAATACAAGTCAACCAAACCGCACAATGATTTACTTAGCAACAGCGACATGAAGCGTCTAGATCTAGCTGCGAAGCCAAAGGTCGTCATCTTTAATCTTAGTTCTACGGAGCTTAGCTATTTATCAAAATATTGTATCGAAAGTGAAGTTTATCATGATAGAAAATATGTGTAGACTATCCATGTAATGAGTATTTCGCTGCCCTTTAGAGATAGAGATCGACTTTGAAGTCGCTCATCTCCGACAGATTGAGAAAATACGGGAAATTGCATTGTTTAGGCCTACCCAAAATAAATCTTCAAATATCAGAAAATGCAATAATTTACGGCTTTCAACTCTGCGAAAACTTCTACTAAATGAAAACTTCCCCTTGTATGCAATGTTGTCGCTAATAGTAAATCCGACACAAGAAAATATGTAAGCAAGTACCAAATTAGCATCCACATGTCAATGTGTCTGACGTCATGTGATAAAATGTGACATATGAATTTTTGCTTGCTTTGTTGAAAGACGGGTCAAGGAATGAAACAACGTACCCCCCTTCTTTTCCCCAGTGAGAAATGTATTTCAAAATGAACAGGGTAATGCTTACTTGGAAAATCATTAATTCGAATATAATATATTTGTTTTAATCTATCAATAGTATTCGACCATACATACAGAGAAAGATGTTTAACAAAAGTGATTTGCGTACAAGTAGCCGTAGATGCTAATATTGACAACGAGAAAACAACATGTGTATCAAACCGAAGTATCTTATTGTGTACGTTGACTTTCTATTCCATAGAAGTTTAGAGAGAGAGAAAAAAATAGTTCCGACATCTGGTTGTCAAGGGGGTGTGTCCCCTTACCAAACCAGCTGACCAAACCAGTTTATACAAAGATAACTTGTGTTCCTCAAGTGGAATTTGACCAATCAGAGACAAGAATACAATAAGAATTAAATTATATATATATATATATATATATATATTATGTCATATTGGGCAGTTGTGTTATGTAATACTGCTTAAATTTTAATAATGTATATCGATTAAAATAATGCCGACACGCCGTCTATTGGTTGGCGGTATAGACATGGTAAATGTAGGTAGCGAATAACAAAATGATTATATTTAATGCAACACAGTTTAGTATACCACGATGGTAATTGTAATTATTTGACTCCCCTAAGACAATTGATAATCGGTCGTATCTGGCACTGCTGGGAATATACCCAAGCAAGTTGTCCTTCGAGTCTCCTCACTCATCTACACTAAAAACTGACACGAAGTGCACTTACATGAACGCAAATCATCCCGGGCGAGATTACATCGGCATATGTATAAATTTAATTTAAGTTTTGATTGAATGTAGTATCATTATGTCATTAATTTACAGATTCAAGGTACATGTAAAAGATCCGATTTATATATAAAATATATGTACTGTGCATAGAGAAAGATCGCTATGAAATTCCGGACACGGACCTATATATAACAATGTGTGAACCAATATTATTGATTATACTACTCTAACTAAATGTACTTATAAATATTTTGTCGATAATATTTAACCTACAAATTTGATTGAAAACACAATTCAACACATGTCAAGAGATGCGTTCAATAACATCCTCTACCTTTAGAACATGACGAGTCGTTGATAAAAGATGATGGTTGACAACAGGTGGTGATTTTTAAATACAGTTTTTACAAAAACAATAAACAACCAAGTCGGGATTGTCGACTCCAGGTAAAAGACCGTCCGATTAAATGACGCAAAGTCTAGTGATAAAATGCATTCTGTGGTAAAAGATAAAAACAAAAAAGACGTGTAGCCGGAATATTTTGATATCTCTTCTTCAAATGGACTATCTTCTCCGCTGTCAGACTCATCAATGGGCCGTGCTGCGTCATCCAGATTGTGAGTCCAATCACGTAAGCCTTTTCAAGGTCTATCTTGGTGGCGCGCAAACGATAAGTACCTGGAATCATTGTAGAACTATAAAATATGAAGTATCAGAGTTCTTGAAAAGTGTCGGTAATGTCGGATTATCCGATAAAAGTAGTAAATGTCCGACACAAATTACTCAATTGTCGGTCCTGATGGCCGATAAAAGATCGGGATCGAAGTCCGTTTTTTACCGGGAAAAATGACGGCCATGTGGCCCATAAATTTTCAAACCGATGCTAAATCCGGCAAGACATTGAAACGTAAACGTGAAGAATCTGTTGTGAGAACTATGAGGAGAAAAGAAACCGGGAATCTGGGAGACAATGACTTGTTTGATGCGGTTTTACCTATTACTAGGTGACACCATCTGCTCAAAGTCGCGAGACCAACTACACCCGGGCCAAAGTGAGAGAGAGTAATTTAAACGATTGCAGAGGAAGATGAGAAAGAAGTTGAGAGGAATAGACAGGATAGAGAGAAAAGTGGAGGGTGAGAGAGAAGTGGAGGATGGGACAGAAGTGAAGGATGAGAGAGAAATGGAGCAAAAAAGTGACTCGGTGAATTGAAGAAGATTCAGAGTGTGAGGAAGATGCCAAAGGGTATGAAAGGAGAATTTATGAACGTATAGCTGAGATGGAGATTGAATACAATAACACATGTTGATTATAAATAAAATTTATAAAAACCTAAAAAGCAATGCATTTTTTTCTGGACTGACAAAATTTTGTTTGGGCTGACACTATTTCTAACAGTATCGGACCAAATGTCTGACACTTCCAAAGAAATTTCAAGAACTCTGAGTATTGAAAATATCTTATCAATAAATGTAATACGCAATTAGTAGATAATGGTCAATTTATCAGCAGCAAAGAATTAAAAAAAACAACAACAAAAACACCATTTCAAATCTTCATTACCGTACCGCAGCTTGCCTACAATTCGGACAATGTACATTTTAACATCATGATTATAAAAGCATCAATCTAATTAAAAATAGATCCTACGATCCACTTATCTACTATGTAACGATAGTAGATGAGCGGATCATAGGATCTAATTTTAATTAGATTGTAAAAGCATGAACGACTGTACAAATACATACCACAGAACACTTGTTATATGTGCACAGCAGCCAACAACCTGGGAACCAGCCTTGTATTTGCAATAACATGATGTTATAGCTACTTCCTTATGTTCAAAACAGCAGAAGTATTTCTTGGCAGACACATGGCGAGTCTGTATTTTGGCGCCAATAACAAAGGGGATGTCCTCACTCAGTAGGATTTCATAGCCACCATCTTCCTAGAGGAAGTTTATTTGATTTTGTTAGCTTATTGTCACTGTATATATATATATATATATATATATATATATATATATATATATATATATATATAATATCTTTCTCTCTGTTCTTTTGGCTTTGGACTTTATTTCCATACAATCTACTGAATTTCTAAAATGGTTTGTATATCTTTTACATGGAAAGCAATATTTGTATTATTTTTTTCTTATTGTGTTGTTACCGCGGGATTTTACCACTCGCATCCGGATGCAGAATAAATTTCGTTGTGGCATAACATACATGTATATTCATAAATATGAAATATATTAAAATAGGACCTGCAAATGTTCATGAGTGTAAGCTTTTGCCATCTTGACTTGGTATGTGCCAAGAGTCAAGCTACGGATTTCATCTTCGGTGAATCTAGTGCAACATCCATGGCGTCCAGCTTCTTCCATGAGTAGGACCTTAGATCCCATCACTCCGTCTCTACGCGGACGCGCATCTCGTTCGTTTGACGTGAGAGGTTAAGCATTTTCATTGCCAGGGCTTGATCTTGATCAGCAATGCCTGAGCTTAGAGGTGGGGAATATTTGTTAGATATTGCAGCTACAATGCGCACATATTCACCAATAAAAGGAATTTGTGTGTTTGGTACGGTTCTGCCAAGATACCGCCATCGTTTTAGTCTTGCGTTTGCAAACTCTACAACCCATCGAACCTATATTAAAATGTTGAACTAAGTATATATAATATAATAACAGCATTCTCATGTGAAATGTACATTAACTATATTTCAATTCATCCACTTCATAATGTCAATACTAAATGTATGTATATATAATTTACAACGCAGACTACATGTTTTTTGGTCTTTAGGCTTGCCAATCAATGTTAAAAGTGGAGCGAATTAGGACATGCCTTATTCGTCCAAGGAGCTGATCCAAAATGTACGAAGTGATGAAAATAGACTTAAGGTAGCTCCATCCTCATGTGACTTATCAATATTAATGGTTAAAAGTGGAAAAACGTGATTAATTTCCACTCAATATAGTTTAATTCAATTAATAACGAAAGAAAATGTATGTGTTGCCACCTTTTTAAAGATGTCAGACATACAAAATCAGAAGTATATATCAATATCAGAAAATCACACATTTTCGTTAAACAAAATAATAAAAATAGATAAAAACTTGTTGAAATGACAAAATTTAAATATCAACACTTTTTAAAAAAAAAAAGCTAATTCTTAAATATATATAGATTAATCATGGATATTAGGGAAACCAATGTATAATAGACATCCAGTTGAGGAAATTCAAGCACAGGAGTTATTGCCCTTGACCACATTTTTAAAATCATAAATAATTGATTATCTATGGAAAATATAAACTTTTTCAGTATTAATAGTTTACCAGATTTTTTATTATATCCAGTGAATAATATTCCTCAGAAAGATATATTTCTGTCATGCGCAAAGTTTAATTTATTAAGATTTTTGCAAAAACCTATGACGTCACATGGGGATCGATCGACCTTAATTAATCTCAAGTGGAACGAGTTAACCCAATTATGTTGACAAATTGTAAAGGTAACTCGTACCCAGAGAGATTCTATTTTAACTATGCATTAAGAATAAGTAATTTATAAAAGATAATAAGTAAAAAACATATCAACACACACACACAAAATTAAATAAAAATAAACTATGTAAATGAGGTAAAAAATTAACAATATATATACATATATATCTAAAAACACTAAAGTTCCAACAACACCCGATACCTCAAAGTGTCGGATCCACAACATGGATACAAGGTCAAATACAAAAAATTATACAAAGCACTAAAATGACCAACGACACGAACAACGAGATTGTCAAATTTTCGGGACGACCCGTCCCTTCTTCAGGACAAACGAAAAGAATTACATAATGTGGTCAATATCAACAGAGCATAATAACAAAAACTACATATAAATACATCTAGCACTACAACTACACTAATCTACAAACGTATTTACAACGCAGACTACATGTTTTGGTCTTTAGGCTTGCCAATCAATTTTAAACGTGGTACGAATTAGGACATGCCTTATTCGTCCAAAGAGCTGATCTAAAATGTCCGAAAAGAAAAATAAACTTAATTAATCTCAAGTGGAACGAGTTAACCCAATTACGTTGACAAATAGTAAAGCTAACTCGTACCCAGAGAGATTCTATTTTAACCATGCATAATTTATAAAAGATAATAATAAGTAACAAATACAAAAAAAAAATAAATAAATGAAAATAAGCTATGTAAACGAAGTAAGAAATAACAAAGTTTGAGAGAAAGATAATGTAAACAACAAGTTTGAATAAGTTAACAAAATGGACCAACTCCAAACAAAAACAAAGAATAGACAGCCCAGGAAATTGAATCAACATCAGACATTCCCGTACTGATCATGTCTAGGGTAGATGTGTAAAAAACATAGAATCACGGAAACTGATATATGGGTTTTACATGTAAGCAATCGGTTATGAAGTTCAAAAAAATTAAAAAAAAAAAAAAAAAAAGTTTTAAAAAAAGATGAGCTGATTGTAAACAGAATTGAAAAGAAAAAAGAAATGTGTTCAAAAATGGTCATAGTACCACTGTTAGGGACATGATCAGACGAGTAGGTCTAGATGAAGCTTAAAATCTAGTAAGGGTTTAGCCCGTATTCATCCTGGTGAAGTCAGTAGGTTTGTTGATACCATGCGGTTCAAATGACTTCAACCTGTGCATCCAGAATTTTTCCTTCTGCTTTCTTTCGGTATCTGACCAACTAGGGTCATGATCAATAACCACTACTGTCATGTCCTCCCATCGGTGGTTATTGCCATTGAAATGTGTTGCTAGTGGCAAATCTTTTTTGGTTCTGTTGGAGGACCGGTGGTTGTTGACCCGTCTGCGAAGGTCTGTTGTTTCTCCTATGTACTGCTTCTGGCAGACATCGCAACTGATGAGATAGATGCAGTTATTGGTTTTGCAGGAAAAGTTTCCCAATATTTTATAACTGCGACCCGTGACAGGACTGTTAAAACCCTCAGTGTCTGAGCTATATTTGCATAATTGACATCTGAGGTCTGAGCATATTTTGAAACCTCCATTGGGTAAAGGGTTATCCAGTTTGGTCCTTACTATCATGTCCTTCAGGTTTCTGGGACGTCTGAAGGATGCCATCGGTGGTTCTTTAAAAACACCAGCCATTCGTTTGTTGGCATGCAGAATGGGCAGGTGTTTCTTCAGAATACCGTTGATGTTCTTGAGGGCGGGATGATACGTAGTGACCAATGGAACCCTGTCATTCTGAGGTTTTTCTTTATACTGGAGGAGGGACTGTCGGTCCTGTAGTGACATCTCATCAATCGCGGATTGTACCTTGCAAGGATCATATCCTCTGCTTGTTCTTGGAAAATAGTAGGAGTGGAGCAGATGCGGCGGATTCGCGTAACCAAACCCTTAGGTACACCTTTGAAAGTGTGGGGTGGATGACAACTAGATGGCATAAGGTATAAATGAGTCAGTGGGTTTGGTGTGGAGATTAAACTCAATTTCACCGTTTCTAAATGTGGCTGTGGTATCCAGAAACGTGTTTTTTGAGGTGGAAATTTCCACAGTAAACTTGATGGAATTATGGAAAGAGTTTGCCATCTCGATAAAATCGTCCAGGCTTTCACGACCGTTAACCCACTTCATCTCAATGTCATCAATAAAACGTAGCCAACTATATATATATATATATATATATATATATATATATATATATATATATATATACATGATTTTGTATTCACAAGATTTCTTAAGCTATCCAGGAGGGAAAGCAGTTCGTCATTGCAAAGAGATGTATTGTCTCTAACTCTGGTGTTGATTCCGGTCTTTAACACTTCTCCACTTATACGTCCGCTGTCGATGTGTACTGGACAACATCTCGCACCTTTTTTCAGAAGGATGCCAAATTGCACTAGAAGTTTAAGTCGTGCCTGGTCAGGAAGTACAATAGATGTCCACGCTTTCTTATCACAGATAGAACAACAGTCATGTCTGTATCCTGATGATGGTATTTCAAGAGTTATTTTGTCACAAGATGGAACGAAATTTTCATTGCCCTGTATGGTAATGAGGGGATGTCTCAATTTCAATGATGAGTAATGTAACTGTCTACATTTATTACAAACAACATCATTGTCACAAACATTCGTCGTAAATGTTTTTAGAGAGAAGCGTTCGAAGGAGCTTATTTTGATTTTCTTTGACAGGTCTCCTTTCATCTGTTTTTAATCGTTTTTGACGTGTGCAACATGTATACGTTTGATTCCATGCAAAAGACATTATGAATCTGTAATAATAATAGAATACACTTGAGAAATGTCACATGCGTTCTATAAACGAAATAGTTTGTGAATACAAATGTATTCATAAACTACATGTACATGCATGTTTATTGCAAGTAACGCACACAAAAATAAATTAAAACTGGTCTTTTCTAAGAGACAAAATAAGAAGATAAAACATACTATATAAAATGATTTTATTGACTATGGGGCACGAATACTCGTTTTTCAAAGTGCGGTCAGGTCAGTCCTATCCGAAAAAACCCAACGAAAAGCATACGAGAGAGAGAGAGAGAGAGATTGATGTTTTCCGTCACACTCAACATTTTTTTCCAGTTATATGGCCCTGTAACATCGGCCTTCCACCTCTGCTCGGCGCGGGTTCGAATCCCGCTCGCACCGGTAAGTGAGAAAGTTTCCCAGTTACTTTCGGAAGGTCGGTGGTCTCTTCCCAGGTACATTGTATCTGGGTTCTCTCACCCATCAATAAAAACTGGGCGCCACCAGATAACTGAAATATTGTTGAGTGTGGCGGAAAACATCAAACAATCAATCTTGATAAGAAGATTTTTCTTATATATTTGTATGTAAGACTTTGATCCCCTATTGTGGCTCCATCCAACCCCTGGGGGCCATGATTTGAACAAACCTGAATTTGCATTAAGTCAGGAAGCTTTCATATAAATTTCAGCCCTTCTGACCCAGTGGTACTTGAGAACAATATTTTTAAATGACCCAAACCTATTTTTTGCATTGTTGTGATTATCTCCCCTTTGAAAGGGACATGGTCCTTCATTTGAACAAACTTGAAAGCCCTTCACCCAAGGGTGCTTTTGGCCAAGTTTGGTTGAGATTGGCCCAGTGGTTCTGGAGAAGTCGAAAATGTAAAAAGTTTACAGACAGACGGACGGACAGCCACTCATTACAAGAAATTATCTAAAAATCTTACCCTCATTACATAACCGCAATATTTCGTTCCCAAGGAAAATACTATATAACACAGAGATTCATACTTGAAAATTGCCGATTTCCGCATTCAGTCTTTTTCAAAATTCATTTTGTTTCCAGCCAACAACCGACACCATATTGATTGATTGAATATTGTTTAACCTCCCTCTCGAGAATATTTCACTCATATGGAGACATCACCACTGCGGGTGCAGGGCTGCAAAATTTAGGCCTATGCTCGGCGATTATGGCCTTCCAGCAGGGAGGGATCTTTATAGTGCCACACCTGCTGTGATACGGGACCTTCGTTTTTGCGGTCTCATCCAAAGGACCACCCCATTTAGTCGCCTTCTCCGACAAGTAAGGGGTACTGAGGACCTATTCTAACCCGGATCCTCTCGGGATCCAACACCATCTTGATAATTGAAAGAAGATTATTAACGGATAATTAAACATGCAAGATATAAATCTGGTTGTTGTGTGCAAAAGTGTTTGTTTTTAACAAAGTTTATTCATATTTTATTTAAAATCAACAGATTCCCCTAAACAATCCAACTTTAGCGCACGACCATGACGTCATAATAAAATATTACATCATTGTCATGTAAGTGGGATTAATAGTGATACCGATTTGGTTTAACAGTCAACTAAATAATATTGAAGCGAACAGCATTGTCATCTAAGTGCACATTAACTGCTAGAACGGACCGAAGCTGAAAGTAAATTTCCAGACATGAATTTTGAAGGACTGTTCCGAGATTCGGTGAAGGCGTTAGTCCAAATATTTAGCCAAGCCGAATCTCAGCCGATATTAACCCGCCGTGAGCATTATATATTGATCGGTGTCTTGATCTTGGAAACAGTAGTCAAATTCAAGAGTGCTAAGAACGGCCTAACAATCGGTATAAAACACCTTCGACAACATTTGACCCAATTAAACGTTGTATTGGCAAACTAAATCGTTATAACGACCATAGAATTAGCAAAATGCTGACTTTAAACGGGACTGTTGAAACCCCTGCACCCTCATGCTGTTTGTCAGTAGCCTTTCTCGATTTAAAAACTGGCCCTACGCAGAACAAGCCCTTGCGTATCGAATCAGTTGAGCTATTTAAACACCATATTCAGGTGATAATGGAATATTGCTACATAAATTTGGAAAGTTGACGATGGAGAAGCTGAAAGCATCCCGTTTGTCTTAAAGTTGAATTGTTTAATTGCCGTTAATAAAAATAAAATATCTAAGTATGAAGTAGAAGTGGACGACTCTGCGGTGTCTTTTATTTCGAGTTCACGGGGATATATCGAATTGACATATGAAACTTATTATTGATAATAGATAAAACGTCGACGATATATCTAAAAGTGGAATTGAAGGCCACAGCAAGAGATGTATTCTTCTTCATAAGAATAGAAAAACAGGTCAGCTAACAAAGGAACACAACTCGTGCCGATGGGAATTCCAACTGACTGCTAGAGGACCTGGCCTGGGGGCCACCAACATATAAAAATATCAAACTCAGACTCCAATTCAAGTTTTTCATCTCAGCAGAGATTTTGCTAAAATGCCGTACCACTAAACTTTCTCAGATTCACCTCACGTGGGTTGAGATTTGACAAAATAACTCAACGTGTTTTCATTGTTACAAGGGGCCTTACTTTTCAATGATCAACTTTCACTTTGTTGTTTACATTAACTACAATGCTTTAGCATGTACTTTACATGTAATTTTCTTACGATTTAATGACGTAACCATTAGAAGTCGTCTGCAATTACATGTATAATCCAATATGTCGTTAGACTACGAAGTAGCGCTGCAAATTGCAAACGATAAATGCATTTCCAAATCCGCGCCCGCCCCTCTACTGAGAAAAAGGCCGAATTGGACTGAGATAGAAAAGGAAATCCTTGCCGAGGAGGTACAGAATAGAGAAGACATTCTATTTGGTGAATTCAAAGGCGGTTTTGGCGGAAAAATGGCGAAGGAAAATGCCTGGGCCGAGGTGGCCGCAGCCGTGAATGGGTAAGTTGTGTTTTTAAAATACTGTTTACCCGTGTCGCATGATTTTTAGATTAAAAATAGCACAACAAAAATGGCGACAGGATACGATAGCATGGGGATCATAAAAACGGATAAGTTGATTTATATATTGATAATCAAATTATTTTTGTTTATATGCGATCCAATGGTCTCTGAGGCTCTTCTCGTACAATCTCAGGGTCAATACACGTGTACAAATTGCTATGTAGATTGTAAAGAGCCCCAAGTGTCACTATACTGAGCAGACTTAGTAATATTTTTACATTCTATGAATGATGATTATCATACGTATTATGGTCTCTTAGCACAACAAGTTTATTAAAACGTTGTAAAAACATTGTGAGAATGTTATGAAAACATTTTCTAAAACGTTACTTTAACGTGATTTGCGTGGTTTTGTAAACGTTAGAGTCTAGCATAACATTTTTTGAGAACATTGTACTGCAATGTACTGAAAACATTTCCAAGAAACGTTTTGAGAACATTTAGAAGAAACGTTTTGAAAACATTTATAGAAACATTTTGAGAGCATTTAAAATTCAATTTTACAAGATTATATACGACATTCTTCAAATAATTCTAACAAATGTTTTCATACCTTTTCACCAATGTTTTATATAAACTATGAATATGTTTAAAAACCTGAACCGTAATAAAATAAATTAACCACAGTCTTCTTTACAAATAAAATTTGAATTTTTGAAAAATCAGTCCATGTTATTCCAAATCTGATGGAAATTGTAAAAGATATCTCCATCGTCAACTTCCCATATTTGTGTAGCAATATTCCATTATCACCTGCATATGGTGTTTATATATCTCAACTGATTCGATATGCAAGAGCTTGTTCTGGGTATAGTCAGTTTCTAAATCGAGGTAAGCTACTGACAAACAAGTTGATGGTACAGGGATTTCAACAGTCTCGATTGAAGTCAGCATTTCGCAAATTCTATGGTCGTTATAACGATCTAGTTCGTCAATACAACCTCGCATTGGGTCAAATGCTGTCTGACGTGTTTCATACCGATTGTTAAGCCGTTCTTGGCACAATGATTTGACTGCGGATAACTCCGTTTACCTGGTCGGGATGTGGGGTTCGCGGCGGGTGTGACCGGTCAACAGGGGATGCTTACTCCTCCTAGGCACCTGATCCCACCTCTGGTGTGTCCAGGGGTCCGTGTTTGCCCAACTATCTATTTTGTATTGCTTGTAGGAGTTATGAGATTGATCACTGTTCGTTATCTTCACCTTACACATTATTTATTGATCACAAAACATCTTGTCACACAATCATGTTACACATTGTCATTAAAACTTTTTAAAGGTTTCACAGTTAATGGTCAAGTACTCAGAACTTGTAATTTAAGGACCTGTAAATTACAAACATCTAGTGTGAGTAAAATGTTAAGAATTAGCACTCTTTTATACATCATTTAATTTTTGAAACGAAAACAAATCCTGTTATGAATATCTAAGCTAAATTCTAATACTATGCAACAGTATCAATGCCCTAAACAGTGCATATACTGTTGAAAGGCTAAATTACATAATATAATTTTTGTATCAACAATAAATGATATGACTAATTTTGACCTATCCTAGAGTCATAACCTTGGGGTTGCAAGATTCACTATTTTAGCTCACCTGAGCTGAAAGCTCAAGTGAGCTTTTTTGATCGCCTCTGCCGTCGTCTGTCTGTCCATCTGTAAACTTTTCACATTTTCAACTTCTTCTCCAGAACCACTGCGCCAATTTCAAACAAACTTGGCCAAAACCATCTTTGGGTGAAGGGCTTTCAAGTGTGTTCAAATGAAGGGCAATGCTCCCTTCAAAGGGGAGATGATCACAAAAATGCAGAAATATGATGGGGTCATTTAAAAATCTTCTTGAACCACTGAGCCAGAGGGGCTGAAATTTACATGAAAGCTTCCTGACATAGTCCAGATTCAAGTTTGTAAAAATTCAGGCCCCAGGCGGTAGGTTGGCACAATAGGCATCAAAGTTTTATATGCTAATATATAGAGAAAATCTTTAAATATGGGCCAAAGTGACTCAGGTGAGCGATGTGGCCCTTGAGCTTCTTGTTTTAATGCATCCTTTTCTGCTATTCCTAAATATGCATTTAGATTTTATACACCATCAGAAAATTAAAAAAGTCCTTCACATACTTTTGATACCAGCTTACTTTAAAACCAAACTCTTGTTAACCTTAAAATATTTCAAAAGTCTAAGATGTATTTGAATAATCAATTATATGTTTCAAAATATTGAATCCAAGGGCAATGACTCTGTTCCCATTAAATTATTTGTCAAGTCCATTTTGTTAATGATGAGTTTTTTTCCTGAATATTATCAGTGAATTACAACTCTGAAGTTCGGTCTATTGTCGGATAGCCCAAGACATGTAATTGCAGACGAACACAAGTTACGAATTTCCTCTGCCATAGTTACTCAATGTTCTAGGATAATGTTCTTGGACAAATTACAAAGGAGTGGTTTGCGAATAATAATTTTACCATGGATTATGAGGCCTCCGACCCCAATAAAGTTGGGGGAATCGTGGTGGATATCCAAGATTTTTTGCGACACCGGATCAATTGGCTGAGGAGGCGGACCGCCTCCGGTTTTGACACGGTGAGTCTTCTGGAGGTGTTTCTCCACTTTTGCCTTCGAGCAGGCCTTTCTATATTTTTCCTTTACCTGGTGTATCGAACGCACTACCCCCGATCCCCTGGAATTGACAGCGTCCGTGATATGTCGCCACACATCAGCTTTTTAAGCATTAAACAGTGCGACATTTAACTCCGGACACGACAAAAGTCCGGAGTTTCGCCAACCCTTTTATTAAGGATACAAATAAACCCTTTACAAAAAAAGATGGGATTTTATGTCCACAAGACATGCACCAACATTTACACTTGTAACTATTGTAGTTTTTAAGATATTTCACCTGAAATCAAAAAATCCCATGGGATTTTGGAGGGATTTTTAATCCCACTTGGGGGATTTTCACTCCCACCAAAAATCCCATGGGAGAAAAAATATAATTTCTCCCATAGGATTTTAACTCCCGTATTTAAATTTAAAATGGGATACAATGTCCCATAGGAGGAAATGTCCCATAATGAACATGAAATGGCAGTGAATATCCTATTTGAGCATGAATGGGAATAAATATCCCAAATAAAACACAGGATGGGGACTTTTATCCCATGAATACAGTAATAAAGCAGAAAATTGTATCTTAAAGAGTGTTGTTTGTCATGATTCTTAAGAATGTACTTGCAAGCTAAGGAATGACATTAACTTTATATCTAGTAATTACACTCCTAAACTATGTAGACCTATACATGTGTTAATGGATAAATGTCTAAACAACATGAGAAATTAAATTATATTAGAGCTCTGCATTACTAAACTCTTTCCCATGCAATTTTAAATGTATACATATAACCCTATCACAAAAATATCAGAATAAAATTGAACGGTATTAAATTATGCAGTTAGAACACTAACTTATTTACATGCAGCTGTTCATATTCACTATTGACAACCCTTTACAGGTCGTCAGGTGTGAATATTCACAGGAACCGGTATTTTTGTCTGTAATAATAATAGTACGCCTTATGGTACCATCCCCAATGAAAAAAATAACCCAAAAGGAATGGCACCATTTCTTACTCAAAACTTCGCTTCAAAATAATTCGAAAATTCTGCTTTTATCGTCACCCACCCCAATTGTCATTCTGATTCAGTAATCCCAGTGCTTTTATTAGGGGTGTGTGGTATATACCCCTACTCTTATCATTATGTACAGGCTAAATTATCGGTTCCTCTGATATGTTGTGGAATTTTGGAATAGCCTAGCTTACAGTTACAATTTGTTTTCAATATATTAAAATTAGTGTTAATTAAGTGCTTACGGTGAAATCTGCTACTGCTAGATGATGCTAAGTTGTTTCGTGAACCGAATCAGACATCTCCAACAAGATTCTCGAAGATTTAACAACACAAGAATCATTTTACAAAATGCATGCTTCGGTCCATCATTCTCCCTCTGACAATCACATTCATTCTGAAGTCAAAGTACTTTCTCCTATACCTTAAGCGTCAAAAAGACTTTGACAGGTAAATACGAATAAACGGTTAACAGACATCTCGACCTTAAGAAAGTTCAGTCCTGGATGTTCTAGTCCAAAAAGAAGTATGACCCAATCTTATGCATTAATTTATTAAATTTCCGGTTGAGCAACACCCAAATCCTCTAGAGACATTGTTTACAGTTATATGACATTACCTAAATGTGTGACACAATATTAATCCACACCTGCTCAAAGGGGCATAAGCACCGAGCATAGACCTAAATTTTGCAGCCCTTCACTGGCAATGGTGACGTCTCCATACAAGTGAAAAATTCTCAAGCAGGACGTTTACGTTTTTGTTTTTTCTTTTGAAAATTTTGTTTTCATTTTTTTTTTAATGTTAAACATGAAAAGTATGACTAAATCTGTGTTGACAGCCAAAATTTTAACCTTCTGGATGCAGGAATAAAAGCAATATTTTAGCCTTCATTCTGCGTTATGTAAACAAAGACTGGAGTCTTTTTATGTTTACATTTAAGGTGGCTCACTACACCGGGAAATAGTTTCTCAAATCAGTACAAATTGATTTAATATTTTAAAAAAGATCCAGAAGATATACAATAAGTGTGTATTTCAACACATGAACAAAAGACTGGTGGATTTGAGCTCAAGATCTGTAGTTCACCAGCCCAATGCTCTCTCTCTCTCTCTCTCTCTCTCTCTCTCTCTCTCTGTCCGTCTGTCTCTTGTCCAATGCTTTATTAATTAACCACTTAGCTACCGTGTTATAGACGAATAAATCGATCGATACAAATACTTTCCCAAAACATTTAAATCGCCATCTTGTAACATAGTGTCATAAAGCTTTAGTGTAGTGAGTACCTTAACAAACCAGTGAAATGTTTAATTTTGTAATTGAATTTTCAAAGCATCTTTACTTTTGCACATGCAATTTTACAAAGATTATTCAATAAAGGGTAAAAAAAACAACACTTAAAAATACTTGTTTTTGATCCACTGTAGATTTTAGGAAAATATTAGATTCCTGGGTCAGAGAAATCTAGACATCATTAAATGATAATGAAGTATTGTAAAAAAAAAATTCAAGACTCTCCAATATTGTTTGCAACTAGGAGAAATGGTCACAAGCTATTTTACACCCGCATCCCTCTTGGATCGAACCACTATAACTTTTAGGATAACAATAAATCCTCTCCCAACAATGTGCACATCTGCAAATGGCAATGAAGCATTGTACAAAGTTTCAAGTTTATCAGATAATCCATACAGGAGGAGAAGCATTTTAATGCACAATTTAAGACTTTGTGACAGACAGACTTACAGATATGGACAGAAAGTACAAAAACCATATAATTATATGAAATGAATTTGCATGTAAAAAGTACATGAAGTGCACAATTATGATTTAAATGTAATTATCATTTTTATTAGGAATTTTGATGTCTCCTCTTTTTGCAAACAATATACACATCTATATATGAAGATGAGATATATAATGAGGATATAAAACACTTCTAACAAAAATGTAAACAAATATGTGCAATGCGAGTTTGAAAATATGTATGTCTTAAAAAGTGATTGACTAGATATCAGGAAGCAAGCAAGCTCACTCCATGTTACTGTGCTACAACTAACTGAAATTCACTACATTATCCAAAATCCACCCCAAAAGAACCAAAACCTACCAACACTAAATACCAATATATATCCATGTGAGGTCAAGGTTTCAGGAGTGAAACAATGTGTTTTTTAAACTTTAAATCTCATTATGTTTTACTTTTGTAGGATATTCATAATGTTGAAATTGATTTAAAGCAATCAATTTTCAATTGGAGATACAAGGTACATGTATGCACATAAATGTACCACCCTGAATCTCATATCATACATGTACCTTATTTTATAGCTGGCAAAATTATGAAATGAAATTTAATGTCACCACAGAATTTATAATTTCCGTTTCTTTCTCTCAATTCACATGGAGACCTCCTTTTTTAGAGTCTTATTTTCTTTTACTTGAATGTTCTAAATTGAAATCTAAGGAATAATAATCTTGGAAGAAAAATCTACATGAAAATATTTTCTACTTTGAGAAACAAAATGACAAACATAACTGTTTTAAATGTAAGTCAGAAATAGAAAAATAATTCAATTTATTGCACTTACATATGTAATTGAAAGAAAATTCCTTTGAGTACATGATTTTAGAATGAAAATAAGATTGATTAATATTCAAAAAAGTATTTCAATTTCTTCAAAACTTCAATCTTCAGATGATTTTCCATCCATTGACACCCCAAATGTATGATCACACACATTCAGCAGGAACATCTGTTCCTCAAATCTCCTTCACATAACACTTGACTACTTTTGAAATGCAATTTAAGTCTTTTTAGAAATTAACAAAGATGAGTGTACAGATTCACACCCTAGCTGTTGATGATTGCTAAAACTGATCACTACTCAAAACTCTGAAACAAATCTTTCTGGATTTTTTTGTATTTCACACACACACGCACACATACACGTACATGCATACACACATCAAAAATATCAACAAGACACTGACCTTACCAGTCACCTGAGTTATTTAGTTAAAAGTATTACTAACCTCAATATGAATGAAATCTATATAATACAGTAACTTTTCTTGCTCTAGGCATGCATTTATATGCTAAATTCTAATATTCAGTAGAAGTATAATATAAGGTGTAATTCATTCCCCCAAAATCATCTATACTGATGAAACATTTTACAATTATAAACTTGATATACACTTTTAACACTATTTGGATCTGACCTTGAATCAGAACCCTGGAGTTGCAAGTGTCACAATTTTTGTACATCTCTTTCTGTTTTTCTTGACAATGCATCCATCATTTATAATATTCTAGTGTCAACAAAATTAAAGAAGGATTCTTTTAAATCATAAAGACATGTAATTACTATGACCATTTTGGTTCCATCTATTTTAAAGCTAGTATCAAAACCTTTAGATTCTAACATGTATATATAAACTGCGTTTTTAATTATCAAATACCAAAAAAAAAAAAAAAAAAAACCCACCCAAAAACCAACCAACTTTTAGCTATTGATCTTAATCATAGTGTTTTATTTTGATAATTTAATTTACAGATACATGTATAAGTTGTCATAATGTCATTTAATTCTATTTTATTGTTGCATTTCCTCTTCTTGCCCTTGTAAAACACCTTAGAGTAATAAACTGTTTTATATAAGGCTGCATGTATATAAATTTTATTATTATTATCACTGATCGAGGTCATGAAATTTACAATTACCTGTTCTACCTAAAAGCATCAATAGCATTAAGGAAGATGTTATCTAAATTTAAATGTTTTACACATAAACACTATATATCAAGTTTGGTTCCTCCTGGAGTCAGAATTTCTACCCTAGGAATCATGATATTTACAAGCTTGATGTTTTGTTTACTGTCACAACAGAAGCTGACCACTAGCAATAGGTCACATGAGAGAATCAATTGACCTAAAAATCTATCAATTAACATGATTGAAATGTTTTAATCTTTATATCCATGATAAGATATTCTTTATATATTTTATATTGAATTCAATTTGGTACTTTGACCTCTTTATTTTCAAAATAATTGGAATTATGTCTATATACATACATGTGAGAGTTGGCCTCCATGTGTCCAATGAAGAAATTATGAATAATGGAATCACAAATTAATGATTGTCTAATGCTTACAGGGATGGATCCAGGAATTTTTGAGAGAGGGGAATTTTACCATTAATTTTGGTTATCAAGGGAGGGGGTCCACCCTCAAAATGTGTTATTTTTACTTTATTTTAGCAAAATTTCCTGAACCAGCACCCCTTCTGGATCCACCACTGGGTTATCATTTACTCCTTCATTCTTGATTACAAACCTAAGGACACTAAATTGTAATTTCACATTTTTTTTTTAATTTGACAATATTTCATTATCACACAACAGCAAAATTATGAAAGCATATACATGTACGTACAATAATAGCAAATTGATTGTTCTGACATATCATTTGATATACATATATATTCATAAGAAAATTTGAACTATCATGCATATTACAGATTATCAGTCATCAAGATTTTTGTTGTGGTTTTTTTTTTTTTTTTTGGTTCAAAGTAATTTCACATTTTGAATCTTGCTTATTAATTGATATGTTGATATGGAATCAAATGACATGCATGCACGCAGAAGCTATGTGAAAAATGTCAGATCTTGTGTAGCAATTTGTAAACCCAATGATTACAAAGCCTATTAGTATTCTATATCAGTAAAAGAAAATCCTATTTTAATTCATATTTTGCAATAGATATGATAAAAGGAATAAGCATTTAATAATAATTATCAAAATCTATAGTTTAAAATTGAAAAACAATCTCATAAAAAATATAACATATATTTTACACATGCATTTTTGTAAACTTTACAAAAGGAACAGATTTCCCCCCTGAATTTATATAAAAATCAGTATTATGTCCTGTGACATTTTGTTATTATGCTTTAATAAACTTCTAATATTGACTTTGTCCTTGCATGGTCACTTTGTCCATTTTTATTTTTATATCTGTACCCAGGTTTTGTCTTGTGACTTTTACCCCCAACTAATCCCTCTGTGTATAATACACATGGGATGTTCTTTACAGCTCAGCAAGCCCCTGGCTTTGTTTCTCATTGTTCCTTATCTACAATTACTGGGTGAATGACTTTGTGAGGTTGTAATTTGCCATCTAATACTTTTATAAGCATTTCATATCATGATCAACATGTCATGCTATTTCAGTCAATATTATAAATAATTCATTTGACACATAATATGTAATATTGTAGGCTTATATGGTAATATTTGGAAAATAATGGCAAAGCAATTCTCAGCATGAACATTGAAAATTATGTTGCAATATACATGTACATCACCCAATACAAAGGCAAAAGATACATTTTAATTTTTACGTTTAAATTCATATGAAATATTGTGAAATTCATAATCATGTGAATGCATAGCTGCAGAACTGTAGCTCTCTGAGAAAATATTAATTGGTACAAATCTGTCCCAATATTTTCTCAGAGAGCTACAATTCTGCAGCTAGTGAATGTGGTTAACTTATACTACCATTAAGATATGTAATCTCTTTCTAATATTTGTTTAATTTGTACCTTTTTCATATTGTACAACAAAGTATAATTTAATGCACATTAATCCTCGAATTATAATAATTTTTTTAAATTATTTTTTTTTAGGCTTAATTTTTTTTTATTTATTTGTACAAATAGAAATTAAGTGCATCATAATATATACTTTTAAAGGTAAGATGTACAATTGATATATAATCACTCATACCAACCATTCATACCACTCAAACATTTCAAAACTATGGATTATAAATTTTGATTAGTGCAAAATTTGTTAATTTCTATAAGGTCATCTCAAATCTTTTAAAATCATTTTAGTGACTTTTTGGGGGAAAACACCTGAAACACTTTTAAAGCCAATTTAAATGGTCCAGGTCAAGCATATTTTGCTTTTAGGCCAAATCTTTGTAAGATCATTTGTGCACTTTGACAATTATTTCTAAATATGCGGGCTAGTATAATGAAGAAGTATGGATGTTTCAATTTTCATTAACATTTAATACCAAAACCATATCTCCTTTTCTTGACCAAAAAAGGGGGAAGAGATCTCTGCGCATCTCAGCTGTCTCCTGCGTGCTACCTGGTTTAAAGAGCAAGTACAGAGCAAACTGTGGACCCTACAGTTTCCAACATGCACCAGCCAGTAGCATTCCCTAGGAGGTGGATGTGAGCACAGGCACCAGAACGGTGGATATATATAGCGTGTTAGATCTTATGTACCCCCCCCCCCTTCCAATGAATGAAAGATATATACATAAGTCACATATTAAATGAATTGAATGTCAAAATCTTGTTAGAGTATCAGTGACGTGTTGAACAACCTCACTGTTGTATTTAGGACCCAGGTGATCTCTGGCGGGTGTGAGCGATTGCCCCTGGAATATTTCGCCCATATGCGTTGGTACTCCAGAAGAGTAGAGGAAGCCTCTCTCTCTCTCTCTCTCTCTCTCTCTCTCTCGTAGAGTAAAATAAAAAAAATTCGCATATGAATATCAAGATTTCTCACATATAAATCAAAATTTCCGTCCGCATATAGATATCAAGATTTCTCACATATAAATCAAAATTTCCGTCCGCATATAGATATCAAGATTTCTCACATATAAATCAAAATTTCCGTCCGCATATAGATATCAAGATTATCGAATACAAATCAAGATTTCCGCATATGAATAACAATATCATTAGATCAAAAGTTCAACATCTGACAAGAAAATCTAAAGTCACACGGTTTTCACGAGACCACCCCTTCAAAACTAAATATGATATATATTGAAACTAACCGATTCGCAAGTAAAACATACGAGTATAAATAACACTCTGTATACCTTTTCTACTGTTTATTCAGAAATGAAAGTGAACATTAAAACGTTAAAATGTAATATTATTTGGAAGTTTTTATCTCTCACTTCAACTCACCGTGGTTATTATTATTATTCATTTATAAAGCGCAAAACTACATATACTTTCTATGCGCTGGTTGTTGTTTTTTTTTCCACTAGAGCGTGATCGATGTAGATCGATGACAGAAACGTACGGGAGTTTTTAACCACCCCCCCCCTTCCGTGTTTGGCATTAATAAAAAGTATTAAAGAGAGCAATGATTATTAAACATAGAGACTTGAACAAGTCTATATATATCCTAGAAAAAACCAAAACTGATTTTTTTTTTTACTGTGTTCAAATTTTTCAGAGGTCATATTCATAAGAATTGCAAGCCTTATTTCATGGGATGGTTACCTGTAAAATGCGAAACGAAATCGAAAGGAAACGAAATCTACCGAAGCAAAACGAAACCTACCGAAACGGGTACCCTTATTTCATACGACATGCCTGCTGTTGTAGGCACGGTGAAATAAATACAGTACGTATACTTTGGAGTATTTCTAAGAATTCATAATTTTTATGAATGTACACTATACACGTACAAAGATTTATTTTCAATTTTTAAACATTAAATCATGCATGTGCTTTAGTTATGATATTACAGCTTGGAGATAATGAATTTGTTTAAAATGTGACGTTGCTTTCGTGATTATATTTTGCCACAATTTATGACGTTATAAGTGTAACGTAAAGTGACACCAGTACCGTGCGCTTAGTGAGTCGATTTTTTACGAAAAATCCTACTTATATTGACCATCGTTAAAGTCTTTTGGTAAGCATATTGTATTTACAATAAAAATATTTGTTTGTTTTATGAATATCGTAATATTAATGAGCGCATATCTATTTCCTTAAACTATTATAACAAATGAAATCCGGAAACAGGGGGGGGGGGGGGTTTATATATATACCAGGGCGATTTTTCCGCCAAAGGGGAGACTCTATACTGATTTTGTACATAGGGGGAAATTATATCCTGGGGCGCAATTCCGGGCCCGTTTTTCCGGGGGGGGGGGGTCTATGATACAACACCGGATCCCCACGGGATGAAACATATCTGATATACATATTACATGTAAAAGCCCTACATTAACTGGATACTGGATATTGGACTACAAGGGCTTTGCAATTGAGGACTAACCAAATCACGGTTAGGGTGGTTCGGGAGGGGTTGTCCCCCTCCCTTACGGGAGAAAATATTGAAGCATTACAGGTAATGATCAATTGCAAGCACATTAAATTCTTATCTTTGAAATGATGGGGGGGGGGGGGGTTCCATCTCCACACCCCTTAATTCTGCAAGTGAGACTGTTAGTTAACTCTATGATAAAATTTAGAAGATATAAAACAGAAAGAATTTTGATACAAGTAAAAAGTTTCATATATTTTTGGAAAATTATCTAGATGTGCAATATTTAGGATTAAGCTCAATAAAAATCCGAAGTACGTAACATTTGATAAGGGTAATTTTCGCATGGGGCGCCTCTATGCCGGCTTGATTAGATCGCGTCGTATACGTACATTTAATGACAGAGTGAAATTTTAGTGTTTTTATTGAAGAAAATATGTGGTTGTCATAGACAAAAAACTCCGCACTTTTATCGTGTCCAGTGTTAAATGTCGCACTTTTAAAGGTATTTTGTTGATTAGGAATATGCATTGATTGATCACTATTTTACGATCAAGTGTTGCATCTATATATTTTGGAAAATGAACTATACGTGATGGCTGGTCGAGGGGTTGGGGAAAGGGTGGGTGCTTTGATCAGTCCGCTACTAAAGTTTTCCTAGTAATGAAGACAGTATTAGTTCTTCATTGTAAAATCTATTTCCAATATCAACCGTAACTATTTCAACTCCAGTAAAGCTTCCACCAAAAAATTACAACAAACAACAAATCATCGATACATAAATGTTCGAGATTATGTCTCTAGGTAGTGTCAAAAATAACAACGAAATCTTTCTTTGGAAGCGGAAGACCATAATGATAACAGAGATAACAATGAGGTCTTCAGTTGGAAGCGGAGGACCTGAATTACAGTAAACAAAAAACCCATTTATACTAGACTAGATAGGTTAGGGTCAATGGCTTATGATCTCGTGTCTGACGAAGCGTAACGTGTAGAATATAATAGGGTAGATTGTTAATTGGGAATACAAAATGACTGACTAGTGGGACCACTATTTTTTTTTTTATTTAAGTAGTGTCAAGAACAACGAAATCTTCCGTTGGAAACGGAAGACCTTAATGATATCTTATTCAGGTTTCCATTTGGGAGCAGAAGACCTTAACTACAAGACTTGTTCGGTTAGGGTCAATGTGTTATGTTGTCGTGTCCGACGAAGCGTAACGACTAGGATTTAAAAGGATAGTTTGTTAATTGGGAATACACAATGACTGACCAGTTGGGGCACTATATTTTTTTTTATATCCGAACTAAACATCGTGTGATTATTTCCTGTACATATATGAAGTATTCAAATTGTACATTGTATAGAATATCAGGGACTAAGTAGAGTGATTGAACAGTATTTTCCGTTCAAGTGCCATTTCTATCTGGTCAAAACGAGCCTTTTGTCAATTTTGGACCATAAATTCTGCAGGAGGAGGGGTGGCTTCTGCTCCTCCGCCGCTAAAGTTTTGGTTTTTTTTAAATTTCAAAATATTCATAAATAAACACCGCACGATTATCTATTCTAAATATTCAAATTATTCAAAATGTTAACGTTGTCTATTTCAACTTTCAATATAGTTAGGAAGCTAAGTGAATAACGCTGAATTTTACCGCAGATATCCATTGACTTCATTTACCTGATTATTATAGATCAACACAATTATATTTATATGTGTACTTTTAAAAAGTGGCGGATCCAGGGGGTTAAATTGCAATATGAATACTTTACTTTTGAAGAAAGAAAAAATAGAAAACCCAAACAGATAGAAACTCCAAATAAACAATGAAACATACTAGTAAAGATCACAGGAATTTATCACGTACAAAATCAGTATCTAGGTAGTATTAGTGGGTTAGTGTCTGACGAAGCGTAACGGCCAGAACTCAATGGTGAAGTTCGTTAATTGGAATTACACAATGACTGACCAGTGCTTTACGTTCAAGGGTAAAAATGGGCCACTTGTCAATTCTAGAAATTGAACTGTGCGAGGGAGAGGGGGATGTTCGCTCTCGGTCATCCACCACTAAAGTTAATAAACATCATATGATGAATTCCTTAACATGTATATATGTAAAGTATTCAAAATGTTAACATTAAATTTACTTGTATTTTAACTTCCAATAATGTTACAATGATAGATGAGTACCGCTGTTATAGGCATCACCAAAATTATCTAGCTAGTGGCGGATCCAGAGGGGTAAGAAGTAGGCATAAAATCGTGATAACAGTACTTTGCTTTTGGAATAATGATAAATAAACCCTGACAAGACAACCCTGATATATATATATAAATGTCCGTGATCATAGAAATGTATCACATAAAAAATCGATGACTAAGTGGAATAACAATTAATTGTCAATGATAACAGGTTTTCATTGCGAAGTAGACCTTAATTACAATAAACAAGTACACCCACAAGATGTTGTCGTGTCTGACGAACCGTAACGAGTAGGATTTAAAAGGGTAGTTTGTTAATTGGGAATACACAATGACTGACCAGTGTCCCCACTACATTTTTTTTAAATTTCCGAACTAAACATCGTGTGACTGTTTATACCATACAAATATGAAATATTCAAATTGTACATTGTAGAATACCAGGGACTAAGTAGAGTTACAATGGGAGTAGTTTTTTTAATTGGAAGTACACAATGACTGACCAATATTTTCCGTTTGAAAGTGCCATTTCTATCTGGTCAAAACGAGCCTTTTGTCAATTTTGGACCATAAATCCTGCAGGAAGAGGGATGGCTTCCGCTCCTCCGCCTCTAAAGTTGTTTTTCTAATTTCAAAATATTAAAAAATAATCCTCGTATGATTATGTATCCTAGATATTTAAAGTATTCGAAATGTTAACGTTGTTTATTTCAACTTTCAATATAGTTAGGAAGCTAATATTAAGTGAATAACGCTAAATATTACCGCAGATATCCATTGACTTCATTTACCTAATTAGTAGATCAACACAATACGTCTACCTAATAACTGGCGGTTCCAGGGGGTTAAACTGCAATATCAATACTTTGCTCTTGAAGAAGAAGAAGAAGAAGGGGGAAAAACCAAACAAATAAAAACTCCAAATAAGCAATGAAACACACGAGTAAAGATCATTAGGAATTTATCACGTACAAAATCAACTCACGACTAGTGTCAGTGGCTGTATTCAATGATGAAGTTTGTTAATTAGAAATACACAATGACTGACCAGTGTTTTACGTTCAAGGGTAATGTCTATCTGGTCAAAATGGGCCGCTTGTCAATATTAGAAATTGAATTGTGCGAAGTAGGGGTGGAGTGTCGTTCTCGGTTATCTACCACTAAAGTTAATAAACATAACATCATATGATGAAGGCATGCCTTTATATATATATATATATATATATATATATATATATATATATATATATATATATATATAAAGTATTCAAAATGTTTACATTAGATTATATCTACATTTATTTTAACTTTCAATAAGTTAGAATGATAGGTGAGTACATGTACCGCTGTTATAGGCATCACCAGAATTAATTTAGCTAGTGGCGTATCCAGGGGGGTATTATAAGAAGTAGGTATAAAATCGTTGTAACGGTACATGTACTTTGCTTTTTGAACACTGATAAATAAATCAGATAATCCTGATATATAAATGTCCGAAATCATAGAAATGTATCACAATATAAAATCGTTGACTAAGTAGTGTCAATGGATTGATTTAAGGTTTCATGTCCAACGAAGCGTAACGATTATGATTTACGAGGGTAGATTGTTAATTAATTGGGAGTACACAATGACTGAACAGTGCTTTACATTCAATAGTCGTGTATATCTGGTCATTAAGTGGCTGGGGAAATAATTAGTACTATGCGTGAGGGATGGGAATGGGACGGGGGATCCGCCCATTCGCCACTGAAGTTATTATTTGAAAAATAAACATCGTATAGTTAAATTCTTTTGCGTATACAAGGTATTCAAAATATTAACGTCATCTATTTTATCATCCAATGAAATTAAAATGATAAGTGAAGACTGTTGTATCCACACAACTTGTGTAACTAATTAGTGGCGGATCTCGGGGTTAATACATTTGTAAGTAGACCTAAAAATTTGCGATAACATTGCTTTGCTTTATGAGTAAAAAAAAGTCTACAATATTAATAAAACATTGATACACAAATGTCGAAAATCATATAAGTTTATCACTATAAAATCGCTCGAGATGTTTAGAACACTTAGAGCCGAACTTCCCTAGAGTCGAGACGTCTGTTAACCGTTTATTCGGACACGCCTGTCAAAGTCTTTTCGACGCTTAATGTAAAGGTAGCAATCGGAGAAAGTACTTTGACTTGAGAATGAATACGACTGTAGAAGGGAGGGAAAGATGGACCGAAGCATGCATTTTGTAAAACGATTCTTGTGTTGTTAAATAATCGAGAATCTTATTTGAGATGTCTGATTCGGTTCACTAAACAACTTAGCATCACCTAGCAGAGTTCATGTTTCACCGTAAGCACTTAACACTAATTTTAGAATATGTAAACAAGTTGTAAGCTAGGCCTATTCCGTAATTCAACAACATATCACAGGAACTGGTAATTTAATCTGTAGTAATAATACTGCTACCCTTTATAAAACCACAAGGATGGTGGGTGACGATAATTTTAAGAACTATTTTGAAACGAAGTTTTGAGTGAAGTATCAGCCCTTGTAGGTCCCCCCCCCCCCCAATAGCAGCTGATTAGGGGATGGTACGGTATATGGTATATACCCACACTATTATTAATACAGACAAAATTACCGGTTCCTGTGAACATATTTTAGTACCTGACGACATATGAAGGGTTGTGAATAGTGAATGTGAGCAACTGCATGTGAATGCACGGGCAATGGAAGTTGATGTAAATAGATACATGTAGTATGTGCATGTATATATATTTATACATGCACATACTATATATTTACATTAACTTACAGTGCCCGTGTGTGAATGAGTATTTCATAGTGTTCTTGTCTGCTTGTTGCAATAATATAGTCCCGTCCAATTTTATATGGATATTTTTGTGCAAGGGTTATATGTATACAATTAAAATTGCATGGGGAAAAGTTTAGTAATGCAGAGCTCTAATATCTTTTATTATCTCTCATGTTTTTTAGACATTTATTCACAAACACATAGGCCTACACATAAGAGTTTATAATTACTATATATATTTAAAAATTAATGCCATACCTTGGCTTTTAAGTACATTTTAAGAATCATGACAAACAACACTTTTTAAGATACAATTTTCTGTTTTATTGTTATATTCATGGAATAAAAATCCCATCCTGTGTTTTATTTGGGATATCTATTCCCATTCATGCTCAAATAGGATATTTACTGCCATTTCATGTTCATTATGGGACATTTCCTCCTATGGGACATTGTATCCCATATTAAGTTTAAATATGGGAGTTAAAATCCTATGGGAGAAATTATATTTTTTCTCCCATAGGATTTTTTGTGGGAGTGAAAATCCCCCAAGTGGGATTAAAAATCCCTCCAAAATCCCATGGGATTTTTTGATTTCAGGTGAAATATCTTAAAAACTACAATAGGTGCAAGTGTAAATGTTGGTGCATGTCTTGTGAACATAAAATCCCATCTTTTTTTGTGAAGGGTTTATTTGTATCCTTAATAAAAGGGTTGGCGAAACTCCGGACTTTTGTCGTGTCCAGAGTTAAATGTCGCACTGTTATTAGTAACCTGGTTTGTTTGTTCAGACTTGAGCAAACTTAAATGTTCTTCAACTAGTTCCACTAGAAATAGTCTCCTCTGGTGAGAAATTTTCACTTCGTTTCTTGTTATACCCCCCGCATCAAGTTGTAGGGGGGGGGGGTGTATACTGGAATCGGGTTGTCCGTCTGTCTGTCCGTCCCTCTGTAGACGCAATGGTTTCCGGTCTCTAAAGCATTATCCTTTCCACTTACCGTCACCATATCATATATATGGACTACCCATGGGATGAAGATGTTCCCTATCAATTTTGGGGTCAAAAGGTCAAAGGTCAAGCGCACTGGACATCGAAGTAGCAATATGGTTTCCGGGCTCTAAAGCATTATCCTTTCCACCTACCGTCACCATATCGTATATGTGGACTACCCATGGGATGAAGATGTTCCCTATCGATTTTAGGGTCAAAAGGTCAAGCGCACTGGACATCGAAGTAGCAATATGGTTTCCGGGCTCTAAAGCGTTATTCTTTCCACCTACCGTCACCATATCATATATATGGACTACCCATGGGATGAAGATGTTCCCTATCGATTTTGGGGTCAAAAGGTCAAAGGTCAAGCGCACTGGACATCGAAGAAGCAATATGGTTTCCGGGCTCTAAAGCGTTATCCTTTCCACCTACCGTCACCATATCATACATATGGACTACCCATGGGATGAAAATGTTCCCTATCGATTTTGGGGTCAAAGGGTCAAAGGTCAAGTGCACTGGACATCGAAGTAGCAATATGGTTTCCGGGCTCTAAAGCGTTATCCTTTCCACCTACAGTCACCATATCATACATATGGACTACCCATGGGATGAAGATGTTCCCTATCGATTTTGGGGTCAAAAGGTCAAAGGTCACGTGCACTGGAAATCGAAGTAGCAATATGGTTCGGTTTGTCATGCCATTTGTTTTTTACACTCAGAAAAGAGGTAGTTTATACCTATTACCAACACCCTTTGGGAGATTGGGGTAAGCGGGGGGTATTCTTAGTCAGCATTGCTCACAGTACCTCTTGTTTGTGTTGGTAGCCATTATTGTTTATATATTCAGACAACAGATGTTGCATTGTGGGATACTAACCACTGGTTAAAGTACTAAACCATTGGTTAGTAAGTCCTAGGGCTAAACTCACTTTGAGCAACAGAATTTTGACCAGTGTTTAGATACCCAGTGGATAGTAAATTTAACCACTGGTTAGCTTAACCACTGGTTAAGCTTAACCAAGGTTTTGAGCAACTGGGTCCAGATGGTCATCTTTATTTGACTCCAGAGTCAAAAATGCGTAACAAGCTGGCAGAAGATGTGTTGGATACAGAGATGCTGCACCTGATGGAATGTTTCCAAGCCCACCTAGGTGCAACTCATGGACAGTATTTTAAATGCATCAATCAGCCTTTTGAGACACACCAGCATTCTTGATTTATAAGGTGAAATTAATAAAATGACGCAAATTTTAAGGGTTTTTTTTTTTTTTTTGTGGAAAAAATTAAGTTCTCCCAATAAAGTGATTCAAGAAATCAAAAGATCAGGTCATTTATTTCCCCGATTATCGCTTCTTTTATCGTTTAGTACATTTGTCGAAACAAGAGACAACGATTTACCTTCAATTTGAAAATGCCGACTGCTCCCCCTTAAATCCGCCACTGACATCAAATTCACAAAAAAACATTGACCATGATTGACACGCCGACGCGTTGAATACAACTGGCCGAATTATCAGCTTGTTCACAACTACATAATCAGTGGACCATCTCTAGTAACATATACAGGAACTTCACATATACAATATCTGTAGAGATTTTTATGAAACTCTGCTATGGACCTAACAAAAGTTTTTGCAGACATAATTATTCTATGGTTTTACCTTCTGTCACTGATCTGTGGAGAACCAGGATATAATAGGTCCTCGGTGCCCCTTGCGTGTTTACCTGATCAATATATAGGGCTAACGGCGGGTGTGAGCGGTCGACAGGGAATGCTTACATCTACTAGGCACCTGATCCCACATTTGATATGTCCTGGGGTCCGTATTTGCCTATCTCTTTATTTTGTTTTCCTAATAAAAGTTATAAGATTGACCACTCTTCGTTATCTTCACCTTTCATTTGATATACTTGTCAAAAACTGAAATTGTTATAAATAAAATTTCCTACCCCAAAACATAAAACAATAGAAACCAGCGTTCTTCTTGTTTTAAACCATAACTACTGCTAGTTTTCGTAAGACTTGGAGAGACGACCGGTTGCTGTAGCTGAGTGATAGTGCGTTCGCTTTATGACTGCAAGGTCGTAAGTTCGAGCCCCGCTCGTGCCATGGCCATATCAACCTAAGACGTTAAAATAGGTAGTGATTGCTCTTTCGCCAAACGCTAAGCATTTAGAAGTGAGAATCACGGGTCTTTTGGATGTCACCTTAAAAAGTCCCGTGTCGCGACAGGTGTTGGCACGTTAAAGAACCCTCACTAATACTGCCCTGGGCGCTAAGCATAGGTTTAAATTACTGGTACTTCACCTACAGCTGGTGTTGTCTCAATATGAGTAAACATTTCTTGACGAGACGTTTTTAAAAAAATCAATCGTGAGTGGCGACAAAATTGGGCGGACCTTCGGATGAAACGACCAAAACCATGTTTCAGTGCCACAACAGGTGTGGCACGATAAACATCCCTCCCTGTGCAAAGGTTGTAATTAGTGCCGAAGATAGGCCTAAATTTGCTGCCTTTCACCGGCAATGCGACGTCTCCAAACGAGTGAGATTCACGAGGAACGTTGAACAAAATATAATCAATCAATTTTTACAGATATATATTGATTGTACCTTATTTAACGTTCCTCTCGTGATTTATGAATTCATAAGGAGACGTCAGCAATACCAATGAAGAGTTTCAAATTTAGGCCAATGCTCGGCGCTTACGGCCATTGAGAGTTTTTTTGTGTCAGACCTACTATGACACAGGGCATCTGTTTTGAAGGTCATCTCCATGGACCTGTTGCATTCACACCCGATGCCGAGCGTTTGGCGAAGGAACTGTCACTACTTAAGGACTTGGGTCTGTCGCAGCCGGGATTCGAACCTCGACCTTCCCGTTGCGGGGCGACTGTAGGTGTAACACGATAAAGATCCCTCCCTGCTCAAAGGCCATAAGCGCCGAGCATGGACCTAAATTTAGCATCCCTTCACCGGCAATTGTGACTTCTTCGTATTGTAACAGGGTTTCTCCCAAGAAGAATGAGTAACGAAACGCCTGTAGGGTTCAGATCTCAATATATATTTATTCGGACACAGTGATTGGACTTGACAATATATCTCTTAAGATAGCTCTGAAATATGATAAAACAACGATATAATACTAACTTAACAATCAAAGCCTAGTATGCTAAACGATATTTAATCCTAATGATTTCCATCAAGATACGTTTATCATTTAAAGGGAGATAACTCTAAAGATACATCATTTTGCAAAATAGTATTTCTCCCGTGAATATTCATATAAAGTAATTAACGAAATAAAACAATATTGGCATACCCTTCTATGGGAAGAAGCTTCCCTCAGTAAATTTACAGCTCGGAGAATATTATCAGGTTCAAGGATTGACTCTATAATTCAATAAAGTACCATGTATGTACAATGTGAAATCACTTTCATAAATTAAACTAAAGATGTAATTGCGCATGATGAACAAAGTCATCAAATACTTTTGATAAGCATCAAATCTATGTAAACTGATTTATATCACCTTACAATATAGTAATATATATAACTGAAATCTTTAATCGATATAATGAATAATTTTGACTCATTCATTCATTCCTTCAGTCATTTATTAAAAGTCATTCATTCCTTCAGTCATTTATTAAAAGTGCAAATGGGAAGTTTATATTGCAAATATACAGAATAGACTTTTAATTAACTAGTAGCAATAGGAATTAGGATGAATATATATGTTACTCACCAGAAATCAAGGATTTTGTAGTCTGTTGTCAGTATTAAACTCTTTATCAAAATCACGTCTATTCAAATGTCTACCTAGCTTCTGAATACTATCAATACTGCTCAAAACTGGCGGTAAAACTATAGAACCAAGAAAACCAACAAAATGCAACTTGACAATCACTGACCAATAAAAACCCTTCATACAGAATGACCACACTCAGATCCATGACCAAAGCCCCCAAGGTATATAAATTGTAAGTGTACCTTTGTGTAGTGGTGTAAATAAAGGGGTGGATCTAAATATGTATGAATATAAAAACATATATTTGTCAGCAATGGATTGTCAAAACTTAATACTATTACAATATGAGTGAAAAATAGGTGTGGCGCGCGTGAAAAAAAAAACAACATACAATAATCAATCAATCAGAACCTTTATCCCCGGATCATAGAATTTACAATTTTCTACATAAATATGCATTTGGTCTTTGATAAAGATACGTGGATGTAGCGAAGATTTTTGAAAATGTCCAGCTCCTAAGGCCCAAGGAATTCTAAGATTTACAGATTAGTTCCCTTTGTCCCAAAGATGCTGCACAATAAATTTGTAAAGAATTGGAATGGTCGTTATCAAGAACTTAAAAATGTTCAATTGTTCACGGACGACAATCAATTGCAATTGTTGAAATAGAGGCCCCGGCAGTCTGCGAAATTAGCGGTAGTCCGAACGCCCGCGGCCAGTGATTTTCCTGTCGGACTTGTAAAATCCCCTTGGCAACAAGTCCGACTGGCTTGTAAAAAAAAAATTACCCGTCGGAGTTTTAATTTGACAATCGGAAGTAAATAAATATTATGCGCATGCTCAAGTCATTGAATTAGAATAACTCGACCCAAACAAAGTTGTTCGTCCCATTAATTACGCATCTTCACTATGTCTGTTCCGGATTTGTCTTGAAAATTATTCAGATTTCGCATGCGTATAATTATACCCCCCGCAACAAGTTGTGTGTGTGTGTGGGGGGGGGGGGGGGGGATATACTGGAATCGGGTTGTCCGTCCGTCTGTAGACACAATGGTTTCCGGGCTCTAAAGCATTATCCTTTCCACCTACCGTCACCATATCATATATATGGACTACCCATGGGATGAAGATGTTCCCTATCGATTTTGGGGTCAAAAGGTCAAAGGTCAAGCGCACTGGACATCGAAGTAGCAATATGGTTTCCGGGCTCTAAAGCGTTAATATCCTTTCCACCTACCGTCACCATATCATACATATGGACTACCCATGGGATGAAGATGTTCCCTATCGATTTTGGGGTCAAAAGGTCAAAGGTCAAGCGCACTGGACATCGAAGTAGCAATATGGTTTCCGGGCTCTAAAGCGTTATCTTTTCCACCTACAGTCACCATATCATACATATGGACTACCCATGGGATGAAGATGTTCCCTATCGATTTTGGGGTCAAAAGGTCAAAGGTCACGTGCACTGGACATCGAAGTAGCAATATGGTGTGGTTTGCCATGCCATTTGTTTTTTACACTCAGAAAAGAGGTAGTTTATACCTATTACCAACACCCTTTGAGATATTGGGGTAAGCGGGGGGGTATTCTTAGTCAGCATTGCTCACAGTACCTCTTGTTTACTTTCATTTTTGGGGCAAGTGAAATTGAGTTCGGGCATGTGGATTTCCTGAAAATGGTTGCCCGAATGGCTTGTGGTTTGCAAATCTTAATATCATTGACTGCAGAGGGCTGTTTTTACATAGTCGGTGTTGAGTGGCATTGACCATTCAAAAACTAACCCTGGGTGACTTTTCCCACAAGTCATTTACACAATGATTAAAGAAATGGTAGAAATATTGATACGGATTTTACGACAAGAAATATTGTTGATTGCTGGATTGAATATTGTTTATCGTCCCTCTCGAGAATCTTTCACTCAAATGGAGACGTCACCACTGCCGGTGAAGGGCTGCAAAATTCAGGCCTATGCTCGGCGCTTATGACCTTTGAGCAGGGAGGAATCTGTATCGTGCCACACCTGATGTGACACGACACCTCGGTATTTGCGGTGTCATCGGAAGGACCGTCCCATTATGTCGCCTCTTACGACATGCAAGGGGTACTGAGGACCTATTCAAGCCCGCATCCCCACGGAATGAAATACGTTTACCTGACCAGGATATAGGGCTCACGGCGGGTGTGACCGCTCAACAGGGGATGCTTACTCCTCCTAAGCACCTGATCCCACCTCTGGTGTGTCCAGGAGTCCGTGTTTGCCCAACTATTTATTTTGTATTGCTTATAGGAGTTATGAGATTGATCACTGTTCGTTATCTTCACCTTGCATATTGTTGAATTGATTAGTTTTCATAGATAAGGTATAAGCGTATAATTATGTTCTGAGTGACCTTAGTTTTAAAGGTCATCTCCGAGGACTCGTGACATTCACACCTGATGCCGAGCGTTTGGCGATGGAGCGGTCACTATCTGTATTAACGACTTAGGTCTGTCGCGACCGGGACTCGAACCCTGGCCTTCCGCATGCGGGGCGAACGCTCTAACCTCTCGGCCACCGCTGCGGTACCTGTCTCGAGGAATATTATCATTTTTTTTTTAATGAAAGGTTGAGACTTGAGATCGGACGGACAGAGATGACAGTGACTATATGCTCCAACAAAAAATTCGCATTAATTGATTGATTCACGGGACAAGAATTGTTCACTCATATCGTGACATCACCAGCTGTAGGTGAAGTGCCACAAATATAGACGCCGTAGCAGTGTAGGTTCTGTAGCGTGCCAACGTCAACCTCGGCAAGGGACCTTCTGGTTAAAACATTATAACATTAATACCATTATAGACGATATTTAAATGTGTTACACATGAGCTTAATTGCGAATATTTGTCAGTTCTTTCCCCTATTTCAAACATAGGAGGCGCAAGACTCATTTACGTCCTTGTTGACTTAAATTCTGGTGTACATAAGATTTATGAGAGAGTGTAAGGTTTTTGTTGTGCAAACAGGGAGCGGAGGTAGAATTCCCGAGAAAAGAAGCTTTTAAAAAACCAATTGGTTGTGACATCGACAACGATCGTTTTGGGCTACTTCGATTGGGAAACCCGTGTTAACTCAGGTTAATTTAAATGCACGTCATAGACATGCGTAAACGAATTTTGAATCGAACGAGTTAACGTAATACTCGAGAGTTGAATCGAAGGTAAATAAATATGGCGACGCCGGGTATGGCAGCAGCCTTTTTTGTGTGTTAGATTTGTTTTTAGAGGAGGATATCGAAGATTTTTTTTACTACTAATGATTTCATCAGTGCTTACATTACTTATTTACTTTCTATGCCACGAAAACACATCCCCCGCATTCAAGACTTCGCTCAGGATACTGTGCCGAGATATTCCACATAGGATTTTAAATCTCATTTTCGGTTGAATAAGGCAACATTTGAAGTTATCCTACAAATTATTGCCCCTTGTCTAACGGCAGTCCACGAAGGCGACAAGGAGGAAATATCTCCAGAAAAACAGCTTCTGTTTTTTATTTGGTATATGGCCAATCACGAATCTATGCGGGAGACTGCCAATATTTTCGATGTGTCCCTCTCGACTGTCCACAAGACAATTATCAGAGTTACAAGAACTTTGAACGAGGTGTTTGTTAATGTGAGTCATTATATAATTGATTTTGATTAATAGCTATGTTAATGTAAATACAACCACTTTTGTCTTTAATCTTTGCTGTTCCAAGTTATGAACTCAGAATGTAGTCGCCTCTCTCATACAGATGATACAGTGGCCAGATCAAGCAACACAGAACACAATTGCACAGTCATTTCAGATCGCTAGTGGTTTTCCTGGGATCATTGGGGTGCTTGATGGGACTCATATCAGACTAGCTGCAGCACTAGGAGAAGATTAAGATTACATAAACCGGAAGGGTTATACTTCACTGCGATTACAGGTTTGTTCATGTAAAAAGAATAAAGCTTGTTTATTTATGAAAATATAAGGGTACATCATTCAATGTAGTTGACCATACTTATGTTCCTGGATTTATTCTTTATTTTAATTACATTATTATTAATATTTTTATTTGCTATTATATTTTACTTTTAAAACAACATTTTGTTCATTAAGTTGGTGTAACTTTAATTTTCACAATGATTTCATGTAAATACAATTATACTACCATTCCCACCAGATTGAAATTTATAAGAATAGATGTTATTGATACAGATTGTTTTTAAAAGTTCACCCCATTTAGATGCTAAGTGATTACAATGCATTATACAGACACAATGCTGAAATAAAATGGTTACAATTAAACTGAATGTTGTTATATATATGCATGTAGTATTACATATCTCAAGTTACAATTAACAACCACTTAAAGGATTCTACATAATTGGCGAAAATTTCAATAACGTTTGATATAATTAAAAATATATAGTCAGTTGTTGAAAAATTGTTGTTTTGACGTATAAGATATATTGCGAATTTCTTTTTCGGGAACATACTAACGACCAACAACTGTACGTTTGATGTTACAATTGCAGATTGTGGTGGATAATAATCTAATGATAATATGTGCCCACGTTGGATGGCCTGGATGTGCACATGATGCAAGGGTTCTACGAAATAGTACTCTCTTTACGAAAGGTGAAAATGGACAGTTGATGCCACCAGATCTTCATATAATTGCAGACTCTGCCTACCCCCTGAGACCGTGTCTGATAACACCGTTTAGAGACAATGGAAACCTTAGAAATCTTCAAAAACGTTTCAATTCAGTTTTATCATCTTGCAGGCAGACAGTTGAACGAGCTATCGGTCATCTGAAAGGAAGATTTAGAAGATTGAGGGAAATATGCTTCCATGACCCTGAAGTTATATGCGCTTTCATTATTGCAGGATGTATTTTGTACAATCTGTGTATTACACATGATGAAGACATAGAGGAATTTGTTGATGTCCAACAAAACCATCACCCCAACCGTTTCAACAACATATATCCTAATGCTCAAGGTGGTGTGCAAAAACGCCAACAGGTTATGAACAACAGCTTATGAACATGCTTCCTTAAAGCAAAATGATCATATTCACTTTCACTATCTGTGACACTTTATCTGACTCTCGATTTTTTTTCGAGTTTATCATTGTGTTACGTACTTGTTCAGCCATTGTCTCAGAGTCAAGTCATGTGAATGTACGTTCTTGCAGTATGATTGTACTATGATGCAAGTTGTTTACTATGTGCAATGCAAAAGAATTAAATTTTCCATGTCAACAAAAACAATTGAAAGGAGTTTCAAACTATCATATTTATTCATGAAAGAAATAATTCAACAGAGTGGACAATTCAAAATAATAAATAAGTATAGAAATAAAACAAAAATATGCAACAATCAAATAAAGCTATAACATAAGTTACTTGACTACACAAAGTAGGCTTGACCAAGTATGAAAAGTATAAAAAAAAAATTTACTTAGTTCAGAACCATCAAAAATTTATATTTGACTAGACTTGACTTAGTACCAAATAGTAGATAAGTGTCAAATAACAATTACACAACCATCAAACAAAAAAGAAAAGAAAAAACCACCGGTTACTCCATCACAATACATAGTATACATAACGTATAAAAAATAAGAGGCCCGTGAGCAACATCGCTCACCTGAAAACAATGAGCAAATGTACTTTATTATGGAATCTGTAGATACTGTTTTTAAATTACTTCACCTTTATCATTATGCTTTGTGCAACCTTGGTTGAATTCTAGAGAAGGAAGTGAAAAATGTGAAAAGTTTACATACATACAGACAAATAGACGACAGACAACGGTGATCAGGAATAGCTCAATTAGACGTTTGGTTCAGGTGAACTAAAAACAGAAGTATACTATCATCAAAATAATAAAACAAAAGCACTATGGCTATTTGGCAAGGTCAGACTTGACTAAATGCTAGATAAAGGGGGATTGATGATTTAGATAATGAAATGGAGAAATATTGATTAGAAAAATGAGTACTTATTAACACATGGGGAAAATATTAAATTAAGTTTTTATGTCATTTCCCAAACCCAAGAATTTATATTGAATGTATAACCATAGATAACAACTTTTTAAATGTTGAACATATATACATTGTAAATTGATAAATCAAATGTCGAGGACACTGCAATCAAATGTTCAATCATTTTTTATTGACTTTCCGAACAGGTCAAGAAATCTGTCAAATCTGTCTAATTTTTGCCTCTGGTGTTCGCGAATTTCCTGTTCGAATTCTTCATTTTTTTAAGGCTGACTCCTTCATCATTTCTACTAATTTGCCTCTTGGTGATTTATTTTCTGCAGTTTTCAATCGTTTCAGTGGGGGTGGCTTCAGAGTTTCCTTTGCATCTTGTAGATTCACATCAGCATTACAGGTTTCTGCTTTATCCGTATCAATAACGCACAGTGGTCTGGTGGATGGCTTGGTTCCATAGAGGTTGCTGAATGTGTCCTGAAATTTGCAAGTCTGTTTCTCTCGACCTTATCTGTTGTTGTTGTCTTCTACTTCCTTATATTTCTTCTTCAGGTTTTTCCATTTGTCCTGAGCTTGTTTACTGGTGACATGGACATTATTTTCTGATAAACTATTTTTCACTTTCTGCCACAATGTCGTGTGACTTTTTGAGGAACAGAACTCCTCTTCCATGGACAATCGTGTGTCCACCAATAGTTTTTCCTCCTTGTCTGTCCTATAATGAAACTGAATGTCCTTTGCCTGCTCTGCTTCCTTCGCTTTCTGATCTTTCTTCCCAGATTCTTTACTCTTACAAGGCTCAAGCTCTTTGCACTGGACTTCCCTCAATACCCAGTTCATAGCGATTTGTTTCACTGAGGGATCTGAAAAATTCATATGAATCATAAACTCATCTGTTTAACTCTACAGTATTTATACTTAGTGCATGGTTATCATTCTGTATTAAAATACTAGGTTATGTGTTGAAATTCATACAAAACACAGAGAATGAACACTGAACGACACACAGAAAAGGATAAATAATTTCTCACAATTGATGCTTGAAACACCAGAATTATAAATAATTTCCTATATAACATTTCATATTCATTTAATTACTCTAAGATTAAGTCATTTTTATTTAAGAACAAGATGCTGTACATGGCGTTGGCAATGTAAGAAAATGCTAGTATAGCAAAATGTTTGAAGAATTGTAGGTCAAAAGTCACGTAGAAGGTTGTTAGGTCAGAATTGTTAGCAGCAATGGAAACGTTTCATCTCAAGAAATGCACAAGTGAAATATGCAAAACCTATCTGTCACAGTTCAAATGTTATGGTGAAAGTTTGATTTGTATTTTTTTGTTTTTGTTTCACGGACATACAGACAGACAGATAAGACACACAAAAAATTAGATACCCTCAAATTCCATTCCGGAGGTAAAGGGAGACTCGTTCATTAGTGTGTGCGACTGCAAGCACCCCTGAGCATTCAGTCAAAATATGCACAAAAGTTGTGAAGTTGAAAGTTGTGAATCTAATATGTTCGTCTAATTGATAAACCTACCCGTGGAATTCAACATCTCCACAATTCCTGGAGTGACCAGACAAGTGTACTTCGTACCATCCACTTCAATATCCACTTGAAACCTGAAAGAAATGTTGCTTTGTTCATAGATGTATGATTAATTCAATTTTAAGCACACTTTCACGTGAGAGGCCTTTGTAGAAAAATAAAGTTTATGTAGCAAATACTTATTTTAAAACAGCAGTTGTACAGGTCAGTAGGCCTAGCTTTAAAGTTAAACAATGCACATCAATACAACATAATAAATCACAAATCTTCATAAACATATATATACTTTCAGTGATCATACTGAACAAAAAATATAATATTACATCCAATTCTATAAGCCTTCAGCATTTGATTAATCCCACCCCACCCCAAAATATAATTCTAAAAAATAATCTAAAATTGTGTTTTAAAGAATGATTAATAAAATCTACAATTCAAGTATTTAATTACTTATAATATCCAACTCTAGCATGTCAGTCCTATGCAAAAGAACTTAGAAGATCTGATATATATACTTATGCAGCCAAGTTACACAGGCACCGGAATGATGGACACTACCCCCTCCCCCCTCCCCATTTATTTTTTTAATAATTATTTTAGCAGTAACAATTCCTCGAAAATGTGTGGATTCTCTGTCTATCCCATCCCAATTTCGATTTATGTAATCGTTTTGCATTTTTGTATCGCTTTACAGAGTGTCTCTGCCTATATACTGTATAACTATAAATATCGGTAGAGGAAATCTGTAAAGCTTATGAAAAATGCAAAAATGTTATATAAATCATAATTGAAATGAGATAGACAAAAAATCCACACATTTTGGAGGAATTAATGTTGCTAAAAATTGTTTTAAAAGCGGGGGGAGGGGGGGTAGTAGTTTCCATGCTTCAGGTGCCTGTGCCAAGTTAGGCCAACAACGTATAAATTATTTAATGCTAGAGCCCCATACTTGCCAACATTCGGGAGTTCCTTTTGGGTTGTACTCCCCATTCAGGATGTTGGGAGGGGGTGTTAGTTATAGCAAGCCAACTTTTCAGTGTACATGTATACTTTTGTGTGTATTTTGAAATGAAGCATATGAGTCCGATTCATAATGAAAACATGACATTAAATAACATTAGAAATATCTTTATTCAACAAAATTTTCTTAGGTGGTGCATTTTTACTGCAACTTATGCATCGATGCGACTTGAAAAAGTTTGTTTGCAGGTCTCTCAGGGGTGATGGTATACTTGACGTGTTACTGCGCTTGATTTCAGTGTGAGAGTTGAGTTGGCAAGTATGTATATATTAAGAAAAAGACATGGTTCTGCAGTGGAAAATTCAGCATACACGCTCACGTCATCTTAACCCTTACTCCACCGTTTTATATGATGTAAAGTGAAAAATAAAATGCGTTAGCTGTTCTGTTGTAATTTCTGCCTCTATAAAACCTCTCTTTCTATTACCAAGTATTGTAAAAAGCTTAAAACTTAGGTAAAACAAGTTCACACTTACCGTGTTTCGCTATTTGCCGCCATCGTTGTGACGTAAAATACCCGATTAAATGTGGGTAGTACCTAGGATGTCTCGGGTTAGGTTAAAAGGTCATTTTCGTGACGTTTTAGAGTTACTCGGTACGTTCTATTCATCCTCGAGTTAACTCGGGTTTCCCAATCGAAGTAGGCCTTTACGTTCCACGCAGCGTCTTGCGCTAGAAACACCAGTCTTCAGCTCAGTCCGACTTCACAGATATCAGATGACGACTTTGTTGCATAAAGTATTTACGGTGGGTTAAACATTTGCTCTGTAGATCGTAATATTCTGCATTAATGTTTTATGCTGAAATGTTATCTATCCTTAGTGATGCAGTCATCAATGATCTTATAATTATATGACACCCCCCCTCCCCCTATAGACTAGATCTAATCGAACAGGGGAAATTTGAGTAATCAATATATAAACGAAGTATGGTACAATAATATATTTAATATGTCATTTAAAAATCAATTTTAGAGTTAACCAAGGTCGTCAAAATATGAATGAACGCGATTGCTAACAGCAGTCCGTCCCCCCTTCTCCGCCGTCACTCGGTACGACAACGCGACTGTAATGAAAGGGCGGGCTATGATCAGACTTTAATTGTAAGGTAGTGAATATTCCTAAGTCTTGTTTTCGTTTTTGATGACTGAATTGTAAATTAATTTCAACACTTTACTTTCATTGTTAATTTTGTTATAATTCAAAAAGTGTTGTAAAATAGTGTTTGAATTTCAGGAAAAACGAGTCTGATTCTTCAATACATATGATATTAATCAAAATATTCGATGAAATTGTCAAACTTTCATAACTTATCAAAGTTTGCATTATCATGGTTATTTTGTTATGTCATGTTGATCAACTGACCCACGGAAGTACAGTCCAATACGTCAAAAAAATGAATACCATTCCTATCCTAGTTTAACTGTTGACGCAAACGAGAAGAAAAATGCATCTCAAGAGATTAAGATATTTCTGAAATTTTTAGAACTAAAGTCTGAATCATATCTACTTTTATCAAAATTAAATGCAAATTCATAAAGCTATAGATTTATCCAAGTGAAGTAAATACAAATTTCACTGGCATGATATACAATGTTGTGTTTATAATAAAAGCCATACATAGGCCTATTGTTCATTGAGGTTTTATTTTTAAAAATCATTGCATTACATTTTTCAATATTCACTTGTAACTTTCAATCTGAAGTATGAACATTCAAATTGACCTTCGAATTGAAAAGTGTACTACATTTGTTAAGTGATGTATTTTAGTATTAAATCATTCATATCATGAACTCTCATGGTACATATAAACATGATAAATCTTTATACGTGAAAGTAAACACGGGTCAAATTATGTAGGCCTACATCAGTTTCCTGCAACACCGTGGCCAAACTGGTACAACATAAGGAGTAGATGACCACTATTGATTTTTAGGTCCTATGGTAAATCCACTCTGAACATAGGAAGATATTATTTGTTCAATATTTTGAAATGGTTTGGCACTACTAACAATTACATGATGCATTTGTATAACCCTTTTAAATTGTGCATCATGGGGGCATCATGTTTTACAAACATTTCTTGTTAATGTTTTCTTTCTATCCATCATAGACAGTGGTACTATTCATCTACATAATAACTGATATATGATAAAATGATGGAAAAAGAACAAAATCATGTCTTCATCACCAATTTTATTTACAAATAATTAATAAACCAATGAGAGAAATTAATATAAATGGAAATATTGAATACATTCCGAGTACAAATTTCAATATATGAATGAGGATATAGTATGAATAAAGCTTTGTTATGTGCACAAAGACAATGCACTTGGGCTACAATGCTCACCCGAGCCGCCTTATGGACTAACAATGACCCAAGACCTTCCATACAACAACATTGTACATGCCTCGGGAAGTTTTACCAAAACAATAATCATTTTGTTTCTATTGAAAGTATTCTGGAAAAAAATAAGACAGGTCATATTTGAATAATAAGACCATTCTGCCCCGACAAGGTATTATTGTCTTACAGACTTCAAAATTGTATGAACATTGAAATTTAAAGCATATATTGACTTAATTGTGATCCCATTCTTTATCTAGATTCGGAGGATCATCTGCTGAAAGAAACATGAGGACAAAAAGTAAACGTTGCATTTTGATCTTAAAAACATTTTTTCAGAATGGTTCTTGATTTCTGCATAATCTTTCCTGAGAGTTTGGTTTACCCATCCAGACGGTCAGTAATTTATACACTGCGATTTTGACAAATGTCGTGATACTCTTTGAACCCTATTGTGGCCCCATCCAACCCCCGGGGGCCATGATTTGCACAAATTGAATCTGCACCATGTCAGGAAGCCTTCATGTAATTTTCAGATTTTCTGGCCCAGTAATTCTTGAGAAGATTTTTAAATGACCCTACCCTATTTTGCCTTTTGTGATTATCTCCCCTTTGAAAGGGACATGATCCTTCATGAATAAACTTGAAAGCCCTTCACCCAAGGATGTTGTGTGGCAAGTTTGGTTGAAATTGGCCCAGTAGTTCTTGAGAAGAAGTCGAAAATGTGAAAAGTTTACGATGATGCCGACGACAGACAACGGAGAATTTTTGATCAGAAAAGCTCACTTGAGCCTTTGGCTCAGGTGAGCTAAAACGTGATCCTACATTTCTACAAACTTGAGTTCTGTTTTCCAGGACACTTTTCAATTAATGAAGTAAACTTTGATGATGTGATTCTGGAGTAAAAAGGAAAATGTGTATAAATTAGCAAGGGGTATTTATGTACAAACATGCAGACATCTTGATCAGGAAAGTGCCTTCCACTGCATGACTCAAATGAACTAAATGTAACTTCTAAGTAACAAAGAAATACTACAAGCTTCAGAACATAAGTAATCTAATGGCTTCAAAAACCAAGTAAAAAAGTGTATCTTTTTAAAGTCATTTAGACGCAATCATTTTGCTGGACGGATATTTGAAATATCACACTTCAATTTCAAAAATAAATTTTGATATTATCTACACTTTTTCAGCAATTAATGTCCATTTGAATATTGAGAAGAGACATCAGCATACTTCGTTTCTAAATTTCACATTAGATTTAAAATTTACACATTGCCTCACACCAATTCTGAACTGTAAGTGCATTTTTAATTATCCTTACGCAGTGTATGGCAGCAAAAGCTAACTTGTGACTACTGTGTGTTGTACACTCCGTGATATGCACGCGATTCTCCTGTCGGACAAACAGCATTGATATCTATATATATAACCGCGGCATTATTGATGTCGATGGGGATGGAATGATCAAGTGTGTAGAATGGAGACAGTATGTCCGAATATCCTCTGTTGCTGCCAATGGACACGACAAATGCTGTGGGTCCCTTCATGGTGTCTTGGAACACATTCGACCAGTCAATCATATATTCGCCTGTTGATGATTTCTTCACTCTCAAGCTATTACCTATGAAAAAGAAGACGGAATACAAAATAGAGTTGGACAAACATCGATTCCTGGATATACAAGAGGTGGGATCAGGTGCCTAGGAGATGTAAGCATCCGCCCTATATCTTGATCAGGTTGAAATGTGAACTTATTATGTAATTGTCTGAGAAAGAGGTTTTAGACAAAATTTCAGGGCAATATCCGTGTCAATTCCGAATAAAAATCTGGAAAACTGTTTGACCTACTTTTACCCCAAAAGTATGCCATGATCTCCAATCCAGCTGAAATACAAACTAAACTCATGTATTCCCCAGAGAGGGACCTTATGACAATCTCGGCAATATATGTATCCATAACGAAAACAAGGGCTGTTTTCCTATTAATGTTTTTCCTATTAAGTGATACTATATATGACATTGACTTTTGACCTTAAGAATCAATATGCATCAGGTGCATGTGTACCAAGTTTGACGGTCCTAGACCTAACGGTGCGGTTTACATCCTGTCTACAAGGTTTTCTTACTCAGTGACACTTCTAACTTTTACCACCGACTTTGATGGACAAAAGCGCCCTCCACTTAACATGAGGGATGTGTGTACCAAGTTTGACTGTGATGCCATTAGAGACCGATTGAAATTGAAAATCCTATTTCACGTCCAAAAATGTAATAATTTGTTCAGTAATATTTGTAGAGAAACTTTTGAAAATGTTTTAAAAGTTCTCAAGAATACATCACGAACATTGCATAATGACGGACGAAAATGGAACGCAAGAGATCTGATGAAATTATTCTGCAACAAATCATTTAACACGGTCTGCTAGTTAAAACAGCAATTTTACCTGTTAGTTGTGGACGTCTAGCATCTGTCATTATGCTGCTATTTGTTGGTTCGCTCGAAACTCCGCCATCATTTATTGCTTTCACCTCCACTGTGTAAATATCGCCGTCTGAGCCGTGTATGTCGTTAGATGCGTATGTTTTTAATCCGACTTTTCTCCAAGGTGAAATTACTTTATCTTCCCTCCACAATCGTGTTTCATATTCATGGATACCAGAACTGTCCGTAAACCCATTCCACGAAAAGGTCAAACGTGATTTATTGGACTGGGTTGTAATAATAGGAGAACTATGTTTGACAGAAATTGCATTGCTTGGTAAAAAATCTATTTTTGTTGCCCGAGTTTCTGGAGATTTGAATGATATAGTAATGGGACCGTGCGATTTCGTTCCTCGAAGTTCAACACCATTTGTGCATCGTATAGCGATGTATAATTTTGTTCCGTGCTGGAGATGGATATTAGAGAAGACACAGGACGTGGTCGTAATACTCTTTCCCCAAGGGATTAGGGATGTTGAGAGTGGAAAAGGTCCTGAAAGAAAACGGATGGTTATCGTAAATGTGAAAAAATGATTTAATCAATAATAAAATTTTACTCGGTAAACTTACCAGCTCCACATTCACATTCGCGTATTCCACTTTCGTTATCCATGATTTTCCATGTGACTGTAAATGTTGTGAGGATTTTATTTCCTGTCACTTCCGATGTGTTATCATGTTGACCACTACTATTCTTGTTTGATATTGAAAGATCTTCATATATAATGTTAACGTTCACATGAGAAATATCTGGTTCTGTATGGTCAATTACCATGGCTGAGGAATGATACGTGGATTTCAAACCTGCATTATTTGTAGCAACAACAGTGACGTAAACACTACTGTTATGTGGAACTTCTATATTCATTATCTCCTGGAATCCAGTAGTGAAAGGAAGCAGTGACCTTACTTGGTACCCACTTTTCGTTGTTCCAGCTCCGACGTGTATAGACTTTATTCCACTTTCAATGTCTTGAATGTGCATGCAGACCCTTATAGAACTCGGCGATAGCTGGGAAAGCGTGATGGGTTCCGTTGCTGTTTCATACGTAAGGCATTGATAAAGTTTTATGGTAAACAAATCTGGTAAACCCCTGGACGTGAAAGTTATTGTAATGTTAGCAAAACCAGAATGTTTAGATACAAACATGTGCTCAGTTTGCGCTGATCCATTTGCAAGATGAAACAGATAAAGTGTTGTTTTCATGTTTCCAATATGCACATGAACATCACGTGATGGTATTTGGGCATCTGACATGATAGTCAATCGATAAAACTTTTCAGCTTTTAAATGTGTAGATCCTTGATATTCAACCCGTGTCTTCTTGTGTAAAACAGAATGGGTTTTCTTCACTATGTCTATTGGGGTAACCCCCAGCTGTGTACACCGTAAACCATTAGGTGGTGTGGTATCGATTTGTATATCTTTTGCATAAATTGGACCAATCCAATGTCCAGCAGCGTCAAAGGCAACCAGGGCGACTCTGTATGTCCTATCATGTTTTAAAGATAACCCGTGATATTTGTATGTATTCCTTATCTTCGCATCGATATAGATATCTATGGTATCATTGCTGTCTTTTTCTGTCAGAATTACTTTATAATCCTTAATGAAGGAATGGTGATCGTCAAATCCATGCCATGATAAAGCTACTTCATTTGTTGACGATTGGTATATAGCGTTTCTGTGGAATTCAGTATTGTAAACGACCCCTCCAACTGGATTATCTAAGTCAACAAGAATTCCATCAGAAGCAAAAGACGACTTCATTCCAATAGTGTTTGTAGCTGTAATTGTGAAGTAAAACCTGACACCTGGTGCTATTATATTGCCTTCCACGGGAAACGAGGTTGAGAGTCCAACGTTGAGAGAATCAAACAGGTCGTTTCCTGAAGAAGAAGAAGAAAATATAAATCAGATACATTTACACCCTCACAAAGAATGATATAGATTCAAAAGAACGTTTATTTGAAATGGTAAAACTTATGAAAATCATTTGGCATACCAAACGGAGACGAGCCTGCAGATATTGCATATTTCTCAATTTGTCCTCCACTTTCTGAAAACACGCCATCCCAACACACAAGAAAATCGGATGTTGAATTAAGAATATCAATATCATTTTCACTGCATTTGAAAGCTGTCTCTTTAATAGATTTTCCTCTTCGAATAGTTGGCGCTGTTGTGTCGATAAGTAGGGGACTTGATTGTTTGTCTATATACGTATTTACTGATAGCCAACCTCGTACATAAAATACGTAGGATTCCCCATGCAAAAATTGTTTCCCTTTTTTCGTGCAAAATGTTGTGTTTATTAGATGTCCGTTTTCTTTCCAAACATTTTCCGTCTTTCTGTCAAACACACCGGCTCCTGGATATTCATGATAAACACCGATGCTCCATTCAAAACGTTGAATCTTCGTCATATCCCTCACCGTCCACTGAGCAAACACGCATGCTGATGATAAGCTCACGCTTCCCGGAGATTTCGCATATCCAAAGCTAACAGAAGTTATTTCGGTTTCATTTTCTCTTTTTGTACACGCATTAGACCTCAAAGCAGAATTACATTTGTGTCCTATTACAGAACATGTGCAGTCGTTATTACATGTATGTGTTCGACATAAATATCGTTGAATCTTTAGAAACCCCCTACCATGCGTGATATCATCCGCAACTATTGAAACAGTAGTTTTCGAAATTTTACTTCTTAAGCCCGCTTTGTTCAGCGCAAAGACCGACAGAATTATTTCTTCTGTTTCTGATAATTTACGAGTTAGATTTAAAGATAATGTTTGGGTTTCGCTGTCAACATGGTTTGTGTATACTATTCCATCGGATAATTCCGAACCAGTATAAGAATTGCTGACAGAAATTCCATACTTCTCTATTCCAGTATGGATATCCGTAAACCCATACCAAAGCAGCGCAAGTTCTGTAGTCTTATCAAATGTTCTCCATTTCATCGTGTTTTTGAAACCGCCAAGCTGTGGAGGAGAAGAGTCAATGAGGACTGAATTCGATATTCCATGTGTGCATAACCCAGCTGCATTGCAACTTGATACATGCACTGAATACGAGTCACCACTTTTGAAAACATCTTTATCTTCAAGTTTAATTGTTATATTATTTTCATTCCCCTGGGTGTAAATATCTTTTATAGTTTTTCCATTATTGTGCGACTTCAGAATAACTTCATTGGATATGATGAAGCTTTGCTTTTCTGTAAACTTCCATCTCGCAATTAATACGGAATTGTCATATTGTGTGCCTAGTCGATGTGAAAACTGAGAAGAATCAATGAATGGTACAATCTCTTCTGCTGGTGGTGTTGTATCTACCCGGAATTTTTCCGATGATCGTTGACTGTATAGTCCTACTTGGTTGTACGCCATCACTATAACGTATAAATCTCTATTTTCTGGCAAATTTACTGCTGTTTTAGTCATGCGCTCGCTAAGGAGAACATTTTCAAAGACGGTGATATCACATATGTCATTGCTCGTGCTTATACACCATTCAAAATGGTCGAGGTCCGAATGAGGATCTTGGAATCCTATCCACTGTGCCGTCAGGGAATTTCTGTTTTAAAAAGAAAGTATTTAAGGTTACAGAAAAATGAACTTTCTATCATTTATTTTAAAAATCATATCTTTTCAATTGTTTTCCATTTGATACGGAAACAATTACCAATTGCATAAATGCGTGTGATAGCCGGATCGGTGTATACGTACTTGTGACTGATGTAATGTTGATGACGATCACTCATTCCAACATGAACAAGTCCGGCTATTGGTGGAGAGTTATCCAGTATAATACCATCAGAGGATTTGGAGGTACACAATCCCGCTTGGTTGCAAGCCTTTACGTTGGTGTAGTACTTCGTTCCAGGAATAAACTCGCTTGTCCAGCAGTACTCTGTTCATAGACAAAGAGGGAAAGTACCACTGTAGTATTATCAACCGTTTTAATCTTTTTAACTATTTAACAACATTATGTGGGGAATTCCCTTCACCTTTGATTAATCCAGCAGGCGTAGCTGGGAATACGTCAGAGGCCTCCTTCATTGTGCCGATGCCTATTTCATAATATGCTAACTCTGTATGTGGATCATGGAATCCATACCATCTTGAACATATGTGGGTTATATTGCGCTGGAAATCCACCTCAATCTAATAAATATTGTAATGTGTTACGTAGTTTTAAACTATTTGAAGGAATAACATGTTTAAGAAACTCCCACATTAAAAATATACATGATGTTATACCCCATTTTCATTTCCGTCCAAGACGAAACCTGTAATCGGCGGACTGCTGTCGATGATAAAGGGTTCAGAGTTTTCCAAGATCGTTAAACCAGCGTTGTTAATGACCTGAAATCAATTAAACAGAAATGTTTGTTTTCCTGCACAAACCGTTACATCATCAAAACGTACACATCTCGCCTGTACTACTATTATGTGCATGTGGGAAAAAGTACTACAGCACGATTAATTTGTTATTCTTCGGCTTATCAAATATATTAGATAGTGTAAAGCCAGCATTAAAACATATAAATAATTACAATTTCAAATTCTTCATGTAAAACTTATACGGTACCAATTTTGATGCACCAGATGCGCATTTCGACAAATAATATCCGAAAACCAGATGCCACATGTTATAACCCAAATATCATTGAACACCTACACCCCGTAATTCATCATTGTGGTAAAGTTGCTTCAAAGATGTACTTGATTCAACTAAAATTCCTCTTTCGATTTAGGTAGATATCATTCAGATATTGATTGGGTCCTAAGACAGCAAATGCTGTGTTTGACCCGAGAACACATGCCCGAAGCTGCAGGCAGAGTGCAACACATCCTTTCGAGGCTCAAACAAAACAGCTGTTGTCCGACGACACATTCTACAACTCTTTTGTTATACACCTTCATTTTTAGGTTGTTTTTACTAAATGCCCATTACTTGTCGACTATGAAACTTTAACAGGGCAGTGTGATTGCGCATATTTATCAACGTATCTACTAGTTTTTAAAAAAAGTACCAAATATCCTAATCAAAAATTACATTTTACGTGTATCTGTTCTGCGTTTCGTCTAATAATATTATGTATTCATCATCATTCAAATCAGTAAACCTCGCCACTACGTAAACAAGCAGCCAACAGTATGTGTGGCGGCTCAACAGGGGATGCTTACTCCTCCTACACACCTGATGCCATTTCTGGTATATCCAAGGGTCCGTGTTTGCCTAACTCTTAATTTTGTATTCTAAAATATGAGTTACGAGATTGATCACTGTTCGCTATCTTCACCTTTCCATGCAAGTTATTCAAACATTATGATTTGATAGAACACTATTTATTGAAATTATCAATTTGGAATATTTTTTCAAATCTTGAAGTATTTCCAATATCCGGGAAATTACATAATCAGCACATGTACATGTAATACTGCCGATAAAATGTGGTTACTAGATTCTTTTACATTTTTCAATCAGGAAATGCACATTCGTATACGGGATCTATGCTGAGACGACGACATGGAATGACAGAACGAATATGAAATAATATTATGCGTATTTATATGAGGTGAAAAAAGGTGTTTATAAAATAGAAAAAGCTGACACTTCTGCTTACCAGTAATAATACATAATATTCGTAACCATCAACGAATTTTCCATCAGCGTCTTTCAGTTTCCATGAAGTTCCTTCGACTTCAGTCATTGGAAATACATCAGCAGAGACAGCTGATGAACCAATTCCGATTTCGAATGACTTTATCCCACTTTCTGGGTCGTTAAAATCGTACCAATTGACAAAAATGTCTTTGTAACTTGATACGTATTTATCGAATCCTGTTCCGCCAAATACTATACTGCCAGGTAGTGGTGGAGTATTGTCGAACATGACTCCATCTGATGATACTTCAGTGAAGAGTCCAACTCGGTCAATAGCTTAAATAATACAAAGACATTTTAAATACACGTGACTACATTTTATAGTTGGGTGAAACGGAAAGTTCAACATACCTCTAACTGTTGCATAGTACACTATGTGGGGTTTTAACAATACATTGCTGATAGTTGCATATGTTAATTTTCCTGCGTCAGTAAATGACGCCACGTCCTCTCCTCCAGGGTATGTTCCTGGTAGAAAGAAATGTGAATACTTAGACTAAATCAGTTACATACATGTACACATAGTACAGTATATACGTAAGAGGTATATGAATTGATTAAACGATTAGAATAAGTGATTACCAATGCTGTAGGAATATTTTTCTATTCCAGATGGGTATTCTATCACCATTTCCTTTTCTATATCCGTAAAGTCTTCCCATGCAAGTGATAATGATCTGTTGCTGTTCACAAAATATCCAAAGTCAGCTGTAATCTGTACTCTCCCGGGAAAAGGTGGTGTATCGTCAACAACAAATCCATTACCACATAAAGCAATCTGACTTTTCTCTTCAAAAGATTTTTCATACTTGATTATTGTTTCATTTGCAAAAGCACAAACATAATATTTTTGGTTTTTTGTAAACCGTATTCGTTTGAAATATCCAATCCCTCCTTCTGAGAAAGTATCTTGTATACAGGCAGAATCATCAGCACATGTCTTTTGTGGAAGACGTTTCTCTTTCATGATGTACCAATTGATCTTACGACCAAATGTGTCCAATACGACGCCATTTATTTTCCAATCTGGTCTGATAAAATTGACCTCATAATTATGTAACACATTTATTTTCTCTCCCAGGTAACGACTGTGAACAAAAGCTTTTATTTCTGTAATATCTAGAGTATTGGCGTTAACTTCATAGACGATGTTTAATTCCGAGTTACCAGTACTTTTCTTTTCGTTAATCAGTTGACACGATATTGTCGATTTTCCTGACAAGCAAAATCCTCTTACACATACCGACAGTTGGTGTTGAGAATACTCAGGCAGGGATATATTTCGTTGATGAATCTGAAGGAAGAAATATGAATTCCTTGCAATTGATACTAGACCATTCCATTTAGTCTACATGTGTAAAAAAACAAACAACCTAATTTCATTTCATAAACTGTTACATAAAAATTATAATATAAGCACTAATGTGTTCAACATTCAAATACTTACTGAAACAATAGAGGTGTTCACGGTAATGAAATTGGCCGTCATCCACTCAGTTATTTCAGCTGCATTTTTGTCTTGCATTGCTAGTGTGTACCTAACCGCGTTGGATGAGTCGCTGCATTCAAATCCCTTGAAGTTTAACCATAGATCAAAACAGTCGGATGTGGACTTCTTTAGTAAAGACTGGACTTTGTTCGGTGAAGGTACTTTGTATTCTATTCTAGATCCAATTGATTTCAATGACTTTGTACATATTTTTTCAAAGCATGGTTGTACAACAGCCTTATAGTGTAAACCATCTAATAAATGTATATCTATGAAAGTTATGTTTTCACGGTTATGCACTATTCTTAGTGGAACTATTTGGTTTTCTGTCATTCCTCTTTGCAGAAGTAACCCAGCTCTATAATGTGTTGCCAAATGTTTGTAGGGACTTCTAATTGTCCAGTACGCCATGTAGGATTTGGGATCAGTTTGGTAATGCAAGTTTTCATCGCAAGCAATAATTTCAAAACTAAAACTTGTATTAAACAACTTCATAGTATTGATGTAAAACTTTGGATTTTCTATTATAGGTAGGAAGGATTTTCTCATAACATTCCCCAATATTGATGGGCGCCCTGTCCAAATAATATCTTCAGATGTGATAGAATACAAATCTGGTCCAATTCCAGAAATCTGAAGAGTGAAGAACTTCTCAGTTGTTAAGCTTTTATTTGTTACCATGATCTCTACATTTTGACTGCTTAGCACGACCGTACTCCGGAATTTGGGACAAAGAGAGTCACATGGTATTCCATCGTATACATTAACTGAGTCCGCTGCTTTTGATTTGTCAATAAGAAAGAACCCATCAGAAGTTGATAAACTACTTCCTCCTGAAGAAGTTGCTCTAATCAGAGTGTATATTCTGGTATTCTCGGGTAAACTAATGTTATTAAAGCATTTATTGCTTGGAAGAGAACGAAAGTTCATCAAATCATCCGTGTTATTTGAACCGAATGCAACTTCAAAAGTAACAGTTTCATGGTGCTTAAATCCAGATATAGCCACACAGACAGTGTCATCGCTTGCAATATAATCCAAATCCTCTGACTGGGAGAACTGCTTGCTAATGTCAAGAACCGTTCCAGTTGTCGGAGGATATCTAGAAGGTACGCTAAACTCCTCCGTCCGAACAGTTGTGGCATGACCGACAATATTGTAGAAATACAATTCGAAATAAAATGGCGTACCGTCTTCGTTTAATTTCTGCACTCTGTCTACGGGATACTTAAGGCAAGTATGTTTTCTATCAAACATGGGGCAGTAGTTGGATGGGTAGCCTTGTAGTATTGGGGTTGTAAATGTAGATCCATGACCTGTCACAAAAAAAATGAATAATTAATGATTAACTATTAGCGACACATTACAAAACCTAACTGCAAACTTAAAGGCATCAAAATCGAATGTGCAATTTACCTATTTTGAATAAAACCGTGGACACCGGCTGACTTTGTTCTTCATCAACAAATGTATCATTATTCCATACAATGAATACGAGCTTTCGGTCAACAATAACCTTGATACTGCCTTTATACAGAGGAGGTGTGTCGTCAATTACCACGGGTCCAATCATAACAGATGTTTCTAAGCCCGCTTTACTTGTTGCTTTTATCATTATGAAGAAAGGGATTCCTGAGTCAAGGGTAGAATGGAATCGTTTATCGCTCTGCATCCGTTTTGTTGGTCTATACGGCAAAATATCTGGGGCTATAAATTGAGATTTAGTCGATGCTAATCCGATCTGCATATCATGAATTTGCGATTCTGGGTCTGTCACATTCCAAGAGAGAGAAATTGTGTCAGACGGAATATACGTAACTTCATTTTTATGATACGCCTCCACTTTTTGACAAATCGAATCTGCATAAGATGAATCGTTAAATTTCTCTTCATTCAGATGAAAGAGATTACCCACAAGTGTAAATTCATTGTCAGTACTGTTGCATATATGCGCACAAGCCTTGGTCCAATGCAAGTTAATCGCTGACAAATTTTGAAGTATAAGCCATGCGGAATTATTGTAGCAGCCAATGAATTCTCTTGTTTTGGCTTGCTCTAATACTACGTTGTGTAATTTTGGCGGAGAAGTGTCGTATACGATACCATTAGAACACGCTACGTTTGAGGGCTGGAGAGCATAATTGTAAGCAATCACGCTGGTAAAATAGAGGCCTGGGGATGGAATTATTACTCTGGTATACTCATCAACTGTTTCGTAGATATAGCCTGGCAGCGCATTATGATTTGTATGCAGTAACTCCTCTTTTGACAAGCATTTTTCACTGAACCCGATGCGATATTTTTTAATCCCACTCTCGTGATCGATGAAACCGCTCCACCTCAAAAACGTTTCGTTTGTGGATGTATAGTCAACTTCAGGGGACCCTATCCCTCCTTCCATGGCAAACCCCGTTTCAGGAGGAGAATCATCTGCTAGTACTTCCGTCCTAGATATACTTACCAGCTTGGCATTGTTCATTACTTTCACCGTGAAGAAATATTCCCTGTTGTGGTGTCCATTCTGTGTATTGTTTTTAATCAAGCTATTAAACTTCACATCATACAAAGAGTTTTCACAAACGCCGACTTTTGGACAGTAACATTGATCTGTATGATTGCACGATTCCTAGGGAAGAATAAATGAAATTAATTGAAAATATAAACAAAATAATATTAAAATCATATTTTCCCTTCTACATTGGTATCTACATAAATGTCATACTTACTCCAAACTGAAGTCGATTCACCGCAAGGGTACCTATACCTAACTCTTGTCCACCTAAGGATGTACCAAGCATCCATTCAATGGAATAGAGACCGCTGTGTTCATCTAAAGCTTCAAATGAAATCGTCATTTTTGATAGATCAGTAGAGTTATGAACGAACAGCTGACGAACCCCGTCTTTAATCAGATACATGTCATTGATGTCCGGAACACTTGCATCTATATGTATTGCTATTGTTTCTTTCATGGTATTGTTCATTATATCCTCAGGAATAATGGAAACCATATATGTTTCTCCGTCCCTTATATTGTAACGTCTGCAAATCGATTGGTTCATAAAATTTGGAACCGGTTTATTTTCTAATTCAATATCGTTCAACGTCACTGCGTATCGAAAGTCAACGATACCATCCACATTCAGAGTTCCGCTGACAGGAAGTTGACCAGTGTGTTGTTCATAAACTCCGTTGTAAAGATTGTGATAATCAGCTTGGATTTTCGTTAACAAATTGTAATTAACATTGAAAGAATTATAGTATCGTTTTCTCCAGTTAACACAAATTTTTCCATGATTTGTCTGCCACGTGTAGTTAGTAGCTGGATTTCCCGTATTAACCTTTAGTGTTTTCGTAGGATTGATAAGGATTTCTGATGAATTATCGAACAAAACGAACCGTCTGGCTTGTTTGAAATTACCAGCATTGTCAAGAATGCCCAGCGAAACTCCATACAATGCTGGTTGCTTGTCAGGTAATTTTATTGAGTGTGTGTCACTGGTAACGTTCAGAGTTAACAAGGAGCTTTCATCCATCGTTAATGTCGATGCGTCTTTTTCTTTCGTATCATGAATGGTTATTGTATAACTTTTTATTCCAGATGCTTGATCAGGGGTGTGAAGAAAGGGGTCAAACCAACCTTGTAGTGTTACGCCAATATCGACAGTTTTTGTTAATCGATTTTCAAACAGAATGTGTTCATTGTTTCTGCATGAATTGTCTTCTAGACAATGTTTGGGCGCAGTGGAGTCTCGTATCATACATACTTCATGAGAAGATTTTGTAGAACGGTAGATATGTGGGGATGATAAGCGATTATTGAAATCTAACGTTTTTAGATATCCTCCTGCATACGCTATGAACTCCAAACAAAGGCTATCAAATAAATAATAAACAAATGGACTACATTTAGTATCACTAGTTATGTGCGGACGTGAAAGTTGTTAATTTTAAACCTTACCTGTACGACAAATCATTTTCAAACAATTTTAACTAAAGTATCAAATCTTTAATTGATATGGTGAGGTAAATGGTTGTTCGATTACTCAAAGTACACAAATGCGTTATGCAAATAAATGTAATTGTATTCTACACTTACTGTTCGCCATCTTGTAAACTCCATTTCGCCCCTATTGACATTTTACACGTAATTAAGGTGGAAAGAGGGTGTATGTCTGTATAGCTGTTTAATGTACAACTTTTTGACTGTTTTGGATCCAATGACTCCAGATTTTCTCGATATCCTTAACAAAATGATAAATGTCTTAGTTACAGCATCATCAAAACTCATCCCAATATCTAAGTTATATTACTGCATTCTTTCTCACTTGACATTTGAAAAAGAAGAAAAATTATTTTAACATGTGACGGTAGGTACCTAATGCATTTCTCTTTGAAATATGTATGGATGAATTGACAATTCCAAATTGAAATTCTGCAATGTGACTTGGCTGAGGAGTTGAAACGTTCACTTTGCTTGAAAATGTAAACTCAAAAGATAAATAAGCTGGTTGAAACTTCATATAATTCGCTTTCTCTTGAAGACATGGCCCGATGGAAGTTGAATTTCGGACTTCACCACCACTGTTTCGTACTCCAAGTCGACATGTTAGTAAATTTGGTGCAACTTTTACTGTAATGAATTAATGGATGTTGAATTGTAAATAATTGTTACAAACAAGATTAATAGACTAAAATATTGCTAGATTATCAGTAAATACAAGAACGGTATGTTGTATCATTTCTTATATACCATGCATATATTTTCGAGTCAGCAAAGAAAATATTTAAGAGTACAAAACACATACAGTTACAGATCTTATGGGAGTCACTGGAGGACAGAGAGAATCCATCACTGCAGACACAGTTCTTGGCGAGGTGATCACTACACGTACCCGGCCAACACCAGTTTTGTTTCCAGGAGCAAGTCGCTATTAAAGACAATTTTAAAGTTTTTCTTAAAGTTAAAGTTTTACTTTAAGGAAGTTAGCTAATCAGCTTTTAAGCACAACTGTGTAGGATGCTATAATTTTGTATGTACTGGTTCAATACTGACTCCATTGGTCCAAATATATTATACATCTATTACTTAACCCTATCGAGTTGAATATTTAAAATATATGTCGTTTCAAATATTAAAAGGGTTCGGCAGGGACTATATTGTGTGGCGGAAGAATTGTTTAATCAAACAAGTTCTAAATGTGCATGATTTTACAGTTTCTGTTTTATCCCACATATCGTAAATTTTTACTTGTATTTCAGTTTCATGATATAAGTAGTTGAGACTTGGAACAAAATCAAATGTTGTAATTAGCTAATTTGTTTGATATACTTTTCCAAACAGAACGCCGATTCTTAAAGAAAGTTTAAATCAATTTACCCGAAATGTTGTATAGATATTTAGTATTTTGGTCATTGATTCAAAAATATGATTTATAACCCCCAACTTTTAATGGGGGCATAGACACGATTTGAACTGAAAATTTAAAAAAAAATTATTTTCCACAGTTTTAATTTTTGTCATGGTTAACTATGGTATTTCTAATGGTCGGCAAAAATTTGAATGTCAAATCAATGTTGAGTAAATTTTAAGACAAGACTTTGTTTGTAATTTATGTGCAATTTTAGAAACTGACATTACTCTCCTTGTATCCTTTTCAAAGTCTCCAATTCTACATCATGAATTGTTCAAATATCAAGTGCAAAAAGGTCATCATTTATTTTCAATCTACTAGTATTAACATTTTTACATTTACATCAAAGATTGTTACAAGACGTGATTATGTATCTATTTTATGTAATGACTGATTTATGTTGTGTTGACACCAACAGACAAATCAAGTTTAAAAGTAGCAACTCTTCTGCTCTTATCTTTCGTCGTTGTAAAAGCATCAGCTTTCTTCAAAATACTTTGATTTAAAACTGATGTTCACCAAAACCATGATTTTTATGCAAGTTTGAATAACAATGACAATCAAGTACATGCACATGAATAATAATGAGATACTATTGACTACTAAAGGCAGATGTTGGACTTAATGACAGATCATACCTTCACATTGTTTTTCATTTGGAGATACAAAATATATGGAATTTTCGTGGTCAGCCCCTTGGTCGTTACACTTGGTACACACATAATTATCTCGAGTGGTACATCGTTGATGATGACAATTAGCTGGCTTTATACATTCTGAAATTTAGAATCGTGTCGGAATTATCAGTTTTAGTGCCTTAACATACAAATTAAAATCATTATAAGAATGATCATCAAGAAAGATTTAAATTTTATACTAATCAGAATAACTTGTGAACAATGAACCCAAGTAAATTGGTTTTGAATATAGAGCAAAACTATGAGAAAAATATGACAAACAGCTAAATTCTTCTCAGCACTTAATGTAGAAAATGTTGATGTAGTTTAATTAATATGTTACATGTAATAAAACTTTAATTTCCAATGTCTATTTCATGGATCTTGTATGTTGTTTAACGTCCCTCTTGAGATTTTTTCACTGATATGGAGAGGTCACCAATCAGGCGCGTATCAAGTACGTACACATCATATCCGGGTGTGACCGGTCGACAGGGAATGCTTACTCCTCCTAGGCACCTGATCCCACCTCTGGTGTGTCCAGGGATCTGTGTTTGCCCAACTATCTAATTTGTACTGCTTATAGGAGTTACGAGATTGATCACTGTTCGTTATCTTCACCTTTCATTCTAGAGAGAGATTCCTATCGTTGAAATATCGGTGCCTCAAAAATCAACTTTACATTTTACAGTTCCGATTTATAATTTAATCAACATCAATGTCCATTCTATCAAATTTAACGTCCATTTTAAATTTCAAATCATCAACATCTTGCAAAATATCACTTTAATGCACATCATATATGTACATGTAGTAGACGGATTTAGGATATTCATTGTTATGAGTAACATTTACCTTATATACTAGTTGATAACAACGAAAAAATGTGTACACAACACGATTCATAAAGAAATGTAAAGTCAGTCCAAGGTTGCATGGTAAGTTGGCACTATAAAGCACAAAAAATAGATTTCATTGGTAAAACCCAAGCGTTGCGAGGGCTTTACCTCCTCGGCCTCAAGGGCTTTACCTTGTACCCACTGGGGGCTTTAAGCCAGCCCCCACATTCCTTGCCATACTTTGCGTACACGTCATATGCGTTCTGACTAAGGGCCTGCCAATACCGGTGAAAGGCTTTAAATTTAAGTTTAACGGCCATTGATCAGTGAGGGTTCTTTAGCGTGCCGCACCTACTGTGACACGGGACATCCGTTTATAAGGTCATCTTTGAGGAACCGGAACGATTCACGATGAACATGTTTGTCAATGATTTAAAAAAAACTGTTTCAAAGCATATATAGTTTGTCTTAAATACAATGGCATTGTTTTACTGACGTATAGGTAGACTGGTACATTTCAGCCAGTTTGCTAATTAATATAAAACATCTAAGATGTAAAATTTGAAACTAAGAGTAAACCCCTTATAATGAAAACCTTCAAAGAACAAACGAGCAGTGATCAATCTCATAACTCCATAAGCAATAAAGGTGGGATCATGTGCTAGGAGGAATCCATCCCCTGTCGACCGGTCACACCCGCCGTGAGGCCTATATCTTGATCAAATAAACGGAGTTATACGAAGTCAAACTCAGTGTGCCAAGAACGGCCGAACGATCGGTATGAAACACGTCAGACAGCATTTGACCCAATGATAGGTTGTAATGGCAAACTAGATCGTTATAACGACCACAGAATTTGGGAAATTCTGACTTCAATCGAGACTGTTGAAACCCCTGTACTATCAACTTGTTTGTCAGTAGCTTGCCTCGATTTAAAAACTGACTATACACAGAACAAGCTCTTGTGTATCGAGTCAGTGATGAGATATAAACACCATATGCAGGTGATAATGGGATATTGCTACATAAATATGGGAAGTTGACGATGGGGAAGCAGAACTCATCCCGTTTCTCATAAAGTTGAGTTGTTAGTTTGCCGTTTGTATCTACTTTCAGTAAAATAGCTAAGTATGAAACAGAAGTGGACCACTCTGTAGTGTCTTTTATTTCGAGTTCACGGGGATCCGGATATATCGATAGATGAATGAAAGTTATTATTGTTATTAGATATCTATTTGCATTTTCAATGTTTTTGCCGTTGATATCTTTACAAATTCTAATGATAACTATTTCCTCATGAATGTGCTGTAATTGTCAATATTGTGCGTATGAAACTTGAAATTATAAATTATAAATTATTATAATTATTCATTAAAAGTACGTCCATTTTAACGGATAGGAATTTCGACAGAAATAAAAAATGGGCAGAAAATTCACACTTTACGAAGAATGACGGTGTGTATAGTTGAAGTTCACACCCGCATGCATTTTCAAAATTGAAATTTATTCCTGAAATATAATAATCTACTATGTATACAGAAACCAATACTACGTAATGCATTAAAACTATTCGCATTTGATTCACAAATATCAAAACGCCAATTTCTGCAATTAAATCCATCGTGCATATTTACCGTATTCGCATCGTCTTCCATAATACTCATCCGGGCAAGAACACGTGAACCTATTCACAAAATTGTGGCATGTTCCTCCGTGCATACATGGGTTACTGTTACATTCGTTTATATCTATAAAACATGTAAAATTTTAAAATATCTTATAGAAATTCCAGTTATGATCGCTAGAACAATGCACAACATAAAACTCGTTTGCTCTTACCTGAACACCCCACGTGGTAATGACTATACCTGGAGCAATCATCATTGATCGTATAACATCGATATCCTGGTCCACAACTTCTTTCCCCGCATCGTCTGTCCTTCATCCACTGACACTGTTAGGTTTAATGAAGTTTTAAGTTAGTATTATAATTTATAAGAGTATCTCTAAGTGAAAAACATGCAAAATGGTCCAGTGGCAAAATTCTCTGTATGGATTCAAACTTTGCCAATAATATCTAGTATGAATGAATTGAAATTCTGCAATTTTTTATCCCGATCATTCTACTTTTACAAGGTGGTAAACCTGTTTTTAAAAATAAACCTTCTGTAACAAGATTTTAAGTAAAATTTTACTGGTTTTTGTCCAGCTCTGGGGATAAATCAAATGAAATCTTAAATAATTGTTGATAGATTTCATTTTGCAAGTTAATCAATCAGATAAGCACTACTTGCAATTACAGTCAACATCACTGACATCCACCCTGTTTAAGTGCAAAAAGGTCATGAAAATGACATATTGTCACATTTTGAAAAAATATGCAATTTTTCTAAGCTTTTAAAACACCCTTACAGTCATTGTGAATCAAACTTTAAAAAATATTTTGCTTATTGTTAACCAATCTACATGTATTGTATACAAAATATTTAAAAAAAAATCTACTGACGGCAAATGTATTTTATAGCATTTTTTACTGTATGAATGAATATATGATATATTTTCTTGACAAAATGTCAAAGTTTTTAGAGCACATGTAGTTTTATATACACAATGAATTAAAAAAAAAATGAAAACATCAAAATATGTCTCTGTGGTTGTTCATAAATATACATTTTAAAAGAAAAATACATTTATGATTTCATTCAGATCACAATAAAGAGCAAATCATTCATCAGAAAGGGGGGGGGTTAAAATGCAATTTCTAACCAATACCATATTCTCTACCAAATTTACTTTTCAAAATTTTGGAAAAACTACATTGTACATACAAATGTGTTGTTAGAAAACCATTAATAAAATTGTAAAAACAAATTGATTTTTTATGCAATTCCCTAAAAGTCCCATGTTTAAGTTTGTAGACAAGTCCAAAAAGGTCAAATCTAAAAGAATAATAGAATGTGTCTAATTCAGCAATACACGTACAGCAATATCTAAATAATCATCAGATTAGAATTTCAGATTACAAATTCACTTTTCTAACTACTGATGAGGTTCCTTAGTACAGTCAAGTATTTTTTTCTAGTACGTGTGCATGTATGTATATATATAAACTTAAAATATTCAATGTATATACATGTATGCATAACTCTGTAAAAATGTGCCATTCTGTAGATTGAAATATAGTTCCCAATACGTTTCATAATTATATGCTAACAGGTATGCATACTTATTGAACAATTACAGAAAGTAAACAAATCACTGACCACACTACTCATTTGCTCAGTATAATCATCTTTCAGAAAACCATTGTGGTGTTTTTTGTTGTTGTTTTTTTCTTTCTTTTTTTTTTTTTTTGTTTGCTTCAGGAGGTACAATGACACTCGGATTTTTTTTGGGGACAAATATGAGGCAATATAACCACTTAAGGTAGGTAAATACTATTAGAAATTTCTGTCAATCAAATTTTTTTTTCATCTAAATAACTTTAACAACTCATAAACTAACTAAAAAACCCATATTAGACATACTTTTGCGGGTTTATTTTTATACTATGTGCTACAGAGCACATATACCCCCAAATGCAAAAGCCAAACTTTAACACAAGAATGCATGATCTCATGTTTTATTAAAAATATGCACCAAAGCACATCATATTAAGCTATAATATATAAAAACCAATAGCTATTCATTTACTGAGAGAATTTTTAAAGATATATAATTGAAAACATACACAATTGCTGTTTAATCTGCTCACATCCTTAAAAAAAAATCACAGAATATCGCAATTTTGAAAAATTCTCAAAATCTAAATTGTTTACATGCCAGTTTTTCTTTAAAAATATTTAGAATTATATCTAAGGTTAAAAAAACCCCATATTTTACCATAGTTGACCAGAGGTATTTTGCAAAATGGTCTCTTGAATACGTAAACCCCCATTTTTAAATTTAAGTTTTACAATTATTCTTTGCACACTTTGAAAATAGTAAATTGTAACAGCAAATACAGTCATAAAATCAAGATTAACAGAATATAACAATATATATATATATATATATATATATATATATATATGTGTGTGTGTGTGTGTGTGTGTGTGTGTGTGTGTGTAAAACATACTGAAAATTTTGTCCTACCAGACAATTAGAACACAAGGAGTGGGGGGAGGGGGGGGGACACCCCCAACCCTTCCTTTTTCTCACAATTTTTTTGGGTGTGTGTGTTATTCTTTTTTTTGTTTGGCTATAAATAATATCATACATAACAATACCTACATGCTATCTCATACTTATAGAAAAAATAAATATAGTGTAACATGTACAGCTCATGTACAAATAATTTTGTTTCTTGAAAATACTTCAACAACTTTACTGACGATTTTCTGAGGATTTATAATTCTGGGTTTCTTTGAACCAAACACAAACTCACTAAAAACAGTTTGAATTCCACTGTGAGGGTCACGCCTATGTATTATTTTTAACTTGCTCAGGCTTAGATTGCAAGCTATGAGCCTTTTAGAGATCAGTGTAGATATTACATTGCTTTGTACCATTGGAGCTAGTGAGGACTTGACACTATAATAATTCATAGTAAATATATCTAAGATTCACATCTGAATGCTAAATTTGACTCGTACAGTTCTGGTAAACCACAAACATCAGACAAAGAAGTTATAACTGGAACTTTCTAGTCGGTGTTTAAAATTTAAAACCGGATACGTAAAAGCACGGACTTTCCTTAATAGAGAACCTTGTGGCCTTTTTTCTGCATTTCAATGTCCATTCATTTCTTTTTCTGCTAGTTCTTGGTGGAGTCCATTGTCATCAATTCCTGTTTATATCAGCAGATCATGAGAAATACTGCCATATTTTGAGACATACATATCAGTTCATGTGTCCATACTCGATCTTCAACTTGAATTGTAAGAATTATTTCAAGTTGCCAGAGGTTTTTCAACATTCTTGTATGATGAGTCTTTATGTCAGAGTTTTGAAACCGATCACTGTTCATTGTTTTCGCCTGTTCACAAGGATAATATTGTTGAATACTATTATCTGTGCTTCCTGCAGAATTAAATGCAGAACAGTTATTGTCTGTAAGTATCTTCTGACTCTTGATCGGTCAATTCATGGTATTGATTGAGCAAAACAGTACCTCTTTTGTGTTCTCTTTCTCTTGGAAAGTCCTGTATGACCAGAAACATGGAAAACAATGTTTCAAAAGTTAATTAATGATTTATCATATCCAAAACCTTGCCACACTATTAAGGCCACAATAAAATGTGTGTTTCCGTTTCCTCTTTTTGCTGTTGACCCTAAATATTTTATAGATGATATACATGAAAGGCGAAGATAACGAACAGTGATCAATCTCTTAACTCCTATCAGCAATACAAAATATATAGTTGGGCAAACACGGACCCCTGGACAAACCAGAAGTGGAATCAGGTGCCTAGGAGGAGTAAGCATCCCCTGTCGACCGGTCACACCCGCCATGAGCCCTATATCCTGATCAGGTAAACAAAGTTATCCGTAGTCAAAATCAGTGTGTCAAGAACGACCTAACAATCGGTATGAAACACATCAGACAAACATTGACCCAATGATAGGTTGTATTGACGAACTAGATCGTTATAACAACCATAGAATTTGCGAAATGCTGACTTCAATCAAGACTGTTGAAACCCCTGTATCATCAACTTGTTTGTCAGTAGCTTCTCTCGATTTAAAACCTGACTATACGCAGAACAAGCTCTTGCATATCGAATCAGTTGAGAGATATAAACACTATATGCAGGTGATAATGGAATATTGCTACATAAATATGGGAAGTTGACGATGGGGAAGCTGAAATCATCTCGTTTGTCATACAGTTGGGTTGTCAGTTTGCTATTAATGTCTACTTTCAATAATATATCTAAGTAGGAAGCAGAAGTGGACGACTCTGTGGTGTCTTTTATTTCGAGCTCACAACGATATATCGAAAAATTTATTGATTGTATCTTGCTTAACGTGTCGCTTGAGAATATTTCACTCATATGGAGACGTCACCAAGACCGGTGAAGGGCTTCAAATTTAGGCCTATGCTCGGCGCTAACGGCCATTGAGCAGTGAGGGTTCTTTAGCGTGCCACACCTACTGTGACACGGGTCATCCGTTTTTAAGGTCATCTCCGAGGACCCGTGACATTCACACTTGATGCCGAGCGTTTGGCGATGGAACTGTCACTACCTATTTTAACGACTTAGGTTTGTCGCGGCCGGGATTCCAACCCCGGGCCTTCCGCATGCGGGGCGAACACTCTAACCTCTCGGCCACCGCGGCGGTGATTTCCAAAGAAATGTTTCAATAAAATAAAATGTTTTACCTACCTAATTTTTAAAGAGTGAAATAGGAAACACACATATTTTATTTTGGCCTAATCTAAAGTCAAATACCACCTTTTTGAAACACCTTAAACTTCACTAAATATACAGCATTTGTCTAATATGGTGTAAAAGATCAGATAAATACTAATTGTGAATAATCAACACATGTATATCATCTGTGGGTCTGTGACTCTTGTGAAAACACTGTATATAAATTCAAAGATTTTACGTGCACAATCCTACAATTATTCCATTGTAAAATGGTAATATAATAAACAATGAATTAACTCATCTGCATGTACACAGACCCAAAAGTAGAAAAAATATTCTTACTGTGACCCGGCAACCATGCAAGTTGCGAAAACAGTTCTCGTCCGGGACAAGCTAAAATTGGCGTTGTGGTCTGGATGACAGCACCTAGCTTTATTTCTCCTCCATTGTAACCCAAAATTTGATCGATGCTTTTGACATATTCTTAGTCTTAGTATGCAATTGTCCACGGAAATATTACAATTCTAAACATCGGTAGGTTGTTCCCGGCACGTCCAAATATTTACCACACTGTTCAGGAAGTTGTTCAGAGCATTGTAACAGTCGCAAGTGATAAGACACATCCGTCCTACATTCATATATTTGAAATATATGGCTTTCACTAAACGCAGTGTTCGAAAAACCGCTGAAATCACACATCTAATGCCATATGATGCATGTCGCGTCTGCTCGCTATTCCCCCCCGTACTTGAATATTAAAGAGCGGCATTACGGGAGATAACTCTTCCAAACATTCTCATAATCTTGTAATATTTTTTTTTTCATTTATGGTATGTACTGTTCATGTTTCATGTTTTTCATTGACTTCATAATATACATTTACATTAAAATTTGTTTATTACCTACAAAATAAAACCATATAAATTATGTTGAGATAAAAATATCAAGTAAAAAGATATTGATTAAACTCACTATGATCATTATTCCAACTACTTACTTAATATATTAGATAGGAAATGCCATCAGTGAATTTTATATATTTGTTAAACCCTAAATTGATCCTTATAATGTATATCAATACATGATATTTTGATCTCCATTTCAGGTGTACTGCTTCACCAAACTTGCATATTTTATCTGTAATTCCAAAGTTTAGCCTACATATGGTTTTGTCCTTAATTATAAATAGATGCAATCAGAGCAAAACATTGATATTATTTAAATCTAATGTATGTTTTGATGAAAAAGCAACAATAATAATAATAATAATAATAATAATAATAAAAATTTAAGTATTGCAATTATTTTAAAAGGCATCAAACTTCCAGAATTACTGCTATGCGTGAATGTCAATTATTGCTATATATCAAACCCAGTTGTTTCTAAAAATAGAAACACGTGAGGAAATTCCGAAGTACATTTTTCACATCATGTTACACCTTATATCATAAAAACAAAATGGAATTTTTCTATATACCCATCTGGACGATTTTTGTGATTTTGTATGTTTTTCTCTGAGACATCCTCTTAAGTATTTTCCAGAGAGTGTTTTTCATAAATTTCAAACAGATTTTACATTGTAAAACACAGGGTTCCAAATTACCGCTCGCCCACACGCTTTTGCGATTATGCTTTGTGTGTAGGCACCCAAAATATCTGTTCTCGTCGCCGACTTGGCGACCGTAATTGTCCGATCAACATTTTTCTTTCCGACCGATCCGAGTTCGAATATAAACGATGTTCAATTTCCGGTTGAGATTTTTACCACTTTGCGAGACATTCCTGATGTATCAAATTCCAAAACGTAAACCAGAAGTTGAAGAACGCAAGGGTTACTTTAAACGAAAGGAAAGCGTCTGTTTTCACCAAAGTGGAAAGAAGGGGAGAATATGGTTCGATGATGGGGATGACATGTGCTGTGAGTACAAAGCATGACAAGAGAGGTCCAGTTGTTATGACAGCTTGCCCGAGTAATAAACTTGACAGCATTGTGAAGCTGAGAACTTTCGAAATCGCATGAAAAGTTTGAAGAAGCGTGTGTTGAAATTAGACGCCGCGAAGATCACAAGTATGAGAGAGAGAGGGTGTTACGAAAATACAAACAAAATTTGAATATTGATATTTTAATTCTTTAAAAATAAATTACAATGTGAGTGACCTGATGTTTCTTTTTTCTTGTTAAAAACATGTTCTTCAATTTAATATGTGTGGGCTACTAAAATTCATGTGGGCTAAATCACAGGCAATTGGTAGTAATGTAGATTGATTATGTATGAATAAATTAAAATACAAAGTAGAATTCTATATCAATTAATTTATTGTCTTTACATCGGCTAACTTTGGTACCCTATATTTAGAGTTCTATACCTTTACTCTCTATATAGTAAATTCGATCCCCAAGCGATGCTTTGTTTGTTTGTTTTGATGTTTTCTGCCACACTCAACAATTTTTCAGTTATATGGTGGCGCCCAGTTTTTATTGGTGGAAGAGAGAACCCAGATACAATGTACCTGGGAAGAGACCACCGACCTTCCGAAAGTTAACTGGGAAACTTTCTCACTTACCGGCGCGAGCGGGATTCGAACCCGCCCCGACAGGTGAGAGGCCGTGTGATGCTCTAACCACTCGACCACGGACCCCCCCCCCCACCCCCCAAGCGATGCAATTGTCTGTGTGCTAAATGCATTATAATAATCATAACCATTGTTAGCTCTATCAAAACAATCATTGCCACAAGCTTTGTACGAAAATCAATTATTACCGCAAACGTAAAATTTAATACTATACTTGTAAGTAATTTCATTTTATTTCGTAATAGAATGACGTTCTTTTGTTCCTATAGCAAAATAATATACACCAATACTGCAGACGATGTCGACTATTTTAATTATACATATTTAAGTTATTTGTTGTGGCACAATCCCCAGATTTGTTTTGCCTCGTCGTATATGGAAATAATCAACACCGCGATGTACGTCCTAGTTAACACAGTCAGTAACACACATAACTAATAATAATGATTGATTGTATATTGTTTAACGTCCCTCTCGAGAATATTTCACTCATATGGAGATGTCACCATTGCCGGTGAAGGGCTGCAAAATTTAGGCCTTTGCTCGGCGCTTACGGCCTTTGAGCAGGGAGGGATCTTTAACGTGCCACACCTGTTGTTACACAAGACCTCCGTTTTTGCGGTCTCACTTACGACAAGCAAGGACTACTGAGGACCTATTCTAAACCGGATCCCCACAGGATTAAATAATAATGAGTGCTACAGATGTATCATCATTATACGTACCACACTTTTGTGGAGATGGCGGTAATTGATCCATTCTCTCACTTCCTCGTGATCACAAGTGCCTGATTCACGACATTCCTCGTCAATGTGGTCATCCCTCTTTAATCGACTTCCACTTTCCCTGAGGAAAGAAGACGCCTTTTCCTTCGATGTTGTAAGGTTATCCAACGAAGTTACGTCTTAAATACAAAAGATCATGTCACATTATACCTTTACAGCAGTCAGAACGAATGAACGATGATAACAAAAATTAGGATCAATAATTTGTCGAAGATATTATCAAAAGGGCACCCGGATCTGAAACAATGTAATATAGTGATTAAATAAAGTGCACATACAGAACTGTACCAAAATTTGTCATAAATGCGTGCATTGTTATTTCAGACTATCATCCTTCCTGGTAAAATTATACGATTGGTTGGGATCAGAAAAAACATACCAAATGTGAATCGGGAAGTCCAATGCTGTCTAATGTTCTTCAGACCAAGTCTTTACATACTCATTTTGACTACGGATTTTTTCGTTTTACTGATCACGATATACACTGTAGGGCTTACGGCTCCTAAGCACCTGATCCCACCTCTGGTGTGTCCAGTTTCTGTCCCACTTTTAATTTTGTTGCATGTATGATATTGATATCTTACCTCTACTCACAACTAGAAAACTTACACAGTCAGCAAGGGCCCCCCTGAGGGTTATTAGAGGAAAAAGTCATCTGTATTTGATATATCAATGTTTGGGGCTGGTATATATGTTAAAAATAATAATATTCAAAGATACGTTGAAATAAAAATTTGTGAAAAAGGAATCATGAAGTATATTTATAAGAGACTGATAAACTTCTTGGCTTAAAGGTCATATGAAACGATATCTGAAGAAATTGAGTTATGTATGGAAATTCATTAATCAAGGTTCATTAAACAATAATTCATTTTTAATTTTTTTTTATTCAATGCATTATAACGTCATAACAGCTGATCAAATGTACTCGATCACGAAAATTATTTTTGATGATCGCGGCTGATCTCCCTTACTGATGACGTCAAAAAGACCCACTGTGATGTAAACAACTAGGCCTTAGAACATGAATAGGCCTATAACGAAGTATTTTAAAACTGCAGAGCTTTGAAAAATGCAAAGTGTGCTGCATTTAATTGTAGTACATGTGTTAGGTTGTAGAAGAGGGTGCATATATACCTCTTCCCAAGGGATACCAGATTTAGAAGAAAAAATATGAGTATACAAAATCTCCGACGCGATGAATTCAGTGTTGCCATGAACATTGCACTTCAGTACATCCGTCGGTAGCCAAACAATCAAATAGATCAATTTCAAATCAGACGCTGTGCCAATAATTTTATATTCTCCAAAGATTGAGACAAATTAAAGTCAACCGCTTAGTTAAAGCGAAGACACTGGTATGTATTACTAAATTACACAAAGGTTGGATATCATTGTAATCACTAAAAAACATTTCATCAATGAACGTGAATTTTGAATAAATCTACTCAAAATTATATTCTATTTTCATATCTTATCTACATTACAAACTCTATCAGTCAACAGTATTCGTATAGTTTCATGATTATTAGGCCTACACGTGTAATATGTACATGTACCTGTAGATACGAGTATCCCAAAAGTGTGTAATTTTTATTTTCTTATTATTAATTGTAAAATTCAGTTGAATTAAAATTGTAAATAAACCTTTAGTTCTGAAATTCAAAACGAAAATCATGAATTAAGTATCATTCAGAAATTATAATTTATATTCCATATAGAGGTCTACTAAGATCTATATCAGTACTAAACATGCTTATCAAAAAAATTAATATTTTTTCTCATTAAAATAATATTTGAGCAGCGGGGATGTAGTGAGAAAGTAAATACCTGCTATAGAATTATAAACGCAAGCAATTTTTTACGATTGAAAAATATAGAAGCACCCCCCTCTCCATCGTCGCAAACCACGGTTTTGAGTCCACCCACGCTCCCTCATATGGTGATGGAGAGAATCGAATAGATGCACCCGTGGGTAACTGACGATGCCCCTTCTCCCATTAAAACAACGATTTGTGAATTTTACACTTAAATTGGGACACTTACAAGAATACTTTAGCGCTATTTTAATATTGTGGTTATTCGTATCCCGTGGGGATCCGGGTTAGAATAGGTCCTTGAGCAGTACCCCTTTGCTTCTCGAAAGAGGCGGTTCTTCGGATGAGACCGCAAACCGATTTTGCAGCCCTTCTCCGGCAGTGGTGACGTCTCCATACGAGTGAAATATTCTTGAGAGGGGCGTAAAACAATATTCAATCTCAATCAATCAATTATCTTATAAAAAGGAAAATGGGATTGCCATTACAGATTTTAAACTATTTCATAGACTAGAACTAATCTTTTAAAATAGATAGTTAAACTTCAGTATCTGATGGCATGATGTATGGACAGCTACTCCCTCCCCTTCCATTCTGATTTTTTTTTTTTTTTTTTTTTGCGCCGATAATTTCTCCAAAATATGTGGATTCCTTGTCTAACCCATACCAATTTCGATTTATGTAATCGTTTGACTTTCCCACTTTTTGTAAGATTTAGAGATTGGCCTTCTACCGGCTTTATTGTTACCTTTAGAAGGTCAATCTCTAAAGCTTACAAAAAGTGGGATAGGATTACATAAATCGAAATTTGCATGGAATAGACAAGGAATCCATGCTTTTTGGAGGAGAAATTATCCCCGATAAAAAAGTCAGAGAAGGAGGGGGTAGTAGTGGCCATACTTCAGGTGCCTGTGTAGTGTTTACAACTTTATTTCTTATCAATCCAAAGACAATATTTTTTTTATTAAACGCTGTTTAACCTTCATTCATATCCATCTTTATGTTTTTAAAGTAAAACACCATGGTTAGAAATCGTTTCATATGACCTTTAAACCTCGTTCTTCTTTCAGCTTTTTACACCTAGAGGAAAGTTCCTGAGATTCTAAGTTGCATTCATTAAGTTTCCTTTGATAGTGTGCATTGTCTTTACTGAGGACTTCAAGTCGTTTATTCTTCTCTCAGTTTTGTCTGGATCAAATTGAGTGTGTTGGAAATATCATCCATGTTTGCGCTGATATTGTCCGTTAGTTTACTGATTATTTTCAACTTGTCTTCAGACAGTTTTTCCTTCTTGTTATACTTTATAACCCAAACCTGTTAACTGAAGATCAACAGTAGATGTTGCGCCTACAATTCCTCAGATGATATCTATTTGATCCATCCGCAGAAAAAATAATAATGTAATGATCTTTCGTTTTTATATATATATATATATATATAAAAGGGCCATGTGTACTTTTGATTTAAGGACGCGTTGTTATAATTTGTTCAACAAAAATATAAAGAAACTAGTTCTAATTGTAACGGGGACCGTTACATATGTTCCCCAAACCTCCAACAAATAAAATGTGATGTCCTTGTGAATCTATAGCAAAAAATCATTTTATTTTAGCCTTTAATTACATGTAGTACGTTTAATATGGTCATTTCAGTACCAAGAAATGAAAGAAAGCGTTGCACGTGCATACACGCGCACGCGTGTATGATTCCGAATTTTTGTTGATGTCGTTCAACAGGCATTTGTATCATATACCCACAGTATGAATTTCATAACGTTTCCACCAAACATAAGGAAATTATAGCGATTTTAAAATCGTCCAATCAGAATTCAGCACACGTGCATGCACGTGCTGAGCAGTAATTCTAACCACAGCAATTTGTAAGGAGTACCAAGACACATCTAAACCTTTAATATCAATAGAATTTGATGAAAAACAAAAACGTTATCATTCTTTAAATATTGAACATTTGAAAAACGTAGCACGCGCATGCGCGTGTGCATTGGAATTTTTTGTTACACCAATATATAGATACACATATTGTCTACGTATGCTCTGAATACCATCTTATTCGCTTCATAAATAAGATAGTTACAGACGTTTTAGTAATATCCAATCAAAATGAAGCGCACGTGCATGCGCGTGCAAATTGGTAATTTTAACCATGCAAATCAGCTAAGGGTCTCAATATCTACCTATGATATGAATATCAAGCCATTTCAATGAACAACAAAAAAGTTAGACTGACTCCAAAGTTAGTGTACAAATTTTGCAATGCACGTGCACACGCATGCGTGCGCGTGCAGACAAAATAAATATCATTTTTCATATCTACAGATGATATACTACCATCCTATTGAGGTTTCATATCGATCCCTTTAATATTCTGATTTTCCATTTTTTGTACCAAAATTGCAGTGCACGTGCGCACGCGTGCATGCACGTGCAGACAAAATGACTATCACTATGCACATCTACAAACGCTATACTATCATCCTGGAAAGTTTCATATCGATCCCTTTTGTAGTTTCTGAGAACACTACCGGACAAAAAAGTACCGGAGAAAAAGAATAATAACTAGTTCTAATTGTAACGGGGACCGTTACATATGTTCCCCAAACCTCCAACAAATAAAATGTGATGTCCTTGTGAATCTATAGCAAAAAATCATTTTATTTTAGCCTTTAATTACATGTAGTACGTTTAATATGGTCATTTCAGTACTAAGAAATGAAAGAAAGCATTGCACGTGCATACACGCGCACGCGTGTATGATTCCGAATTTTTGTTGATGTCGTTCAACAGGCATTTGTATCATATACCCACAGTATGAATTTCATAACGTTTCCACCAAATATAAGGAAGTTATAGCGATTTTAAAATCGTCCAATCAGAATTCAGCACACGTGCATGCAAGTGCTGAGCAGTAATTCTAACCACAGCAATTTGTAAGGAGTACCAAGACACATCTAAAACCCTAATATCAATAGAATTTGATGAAAAACAAAAATGTTATCGTCCTTTAAAAACCGAACATTTGAAAAACGTCGCACGCGCATGCGCGTGTGCGTTGGCATTTTTTGTTACACCAATATATAGATACACATATTGTCTACGAATGTTGTGAATATCATCTCATTCGCTTCATAAATAAGGAAGTTACAAACGTTTTAGTACTATCCAATCAAAATGAAGCGCACGTGCATGCGCGTGCAAATTGGTAATTTTGACCATGCAAATCAGTTAAGGGTCTCAATATCTACCTATGATATAAATATCAAGCCATTTCAATGAACAACAAAAAAGTTAGACTGATTCCAAAGTTAGTGTACAAATTTTGTAATGCATGTGCACGCGCATGCGTGCGCGTGTAGACAAAATTACTATCATTTTTCATATCTACAAATGATATACTACCATCCTATTTAGGTTTCATATCGATCCCTTTAATATTCTGATTTTCCAATTTTTGTACCAAAATTGCAGTGCACGTGCGCGCGCGTGCATGCATGTGCAGACAAAATGACTATCACCATCCACATCTACAAACGCTATACTATCATCCTGGAAAGTTTCATATCGATCCCTTTTGTAGTTTCTGAGAACACTACCGGACAAAAAAGTACCGGAGAAAAAGAATAATAACTAGTTCTAATTGTAACGGGGACCGTTACATATGTTCCCCAAACCTCCCCCAATTAAAAAGTGATGTCCTTGTGAATCTATAGCAAAAAATCATTTTATTTTAGCCTTTAATTACATGTAGTACGTTCAATATGGTCATTTCAGTACCAAGAAATGAAAGAAAGCGTTGCACGTGCATACACGTGCACGCGTGTATGATTCCGAATTTTTGTTGATGTCGTTCAACAGGCATTTGTATCATATACCCACAGTATGAATTTCATAACATTTCTACCACATATAAGGAAGTTATAGCGATTTTAAAATCGTCCAATCAGAATTCAGCACACGTGCATGCACGTGCTGAGCAGCAATTCTAACCACAGCAATTTGTAAGGAGTACCAAGACACATCTAAACCCCTAATATCAATATAATTTGATGAAAAACAAAAACGTTATTGTCCTTTAAAAATTGAATATTTGAAAAACGTTGCACGCGCATGCGCGTGTGCGTTGGCATTTTTTGTTACACTAATATATACATACACATATTGTATACGTATGCTGTGAATATCATCTCATTCGCTTTATAAATAAGATAGATACAAACTTTTTAGTATTATCCAATCAAAATGAAGCGCACGTGCATGCACGTGCAAATTCGTAATTTTGACCATGAAAATCAGTTAAGGGTCTCAATATCTAACTATGATATGAATATCAAGCCATTTCAATGAACAACAAAAAAGTTAGACTGATTCCAAAGTTAGTGTACAAATTTTGTAATGTACGTGCACGCGCATGCGTGCGCGTGAAGACAAAATAACTATCATTTTTCATATCTACAAATGATATACTACCATCCTATTTAGGTTTCATATCGATCCCTTTAATATTCTGATTTTCCATTTTTTGTACCAAAATTGCAGTGCACGTGCGCGCGCGTGCATGCACGTGCAGACAAAATGACTATCGCTATGCACATCTACAAACGCTATACTATCATCCTGGAAAGTTTCATATCAATCCCTTTTGTAGTTTCTGAGAACACTACCGGACAAAAAAGTACCGGAGAAAAAGAATAATAATAATAATAATAACTAGTTCTAATTGTGACGGGGACCGTTACAGATGTTCCCCAAACCTCCCCCAATTAAAAAGTGATGTCCTTGTGAATCTATAGCAAAAAATCTTTTTATTTTAGCCTTTAATTACATGTAGTACGTTCAATATGGTCATTTCAGTACCAAGAAATGAAAGAAAGCGTTGCACGTGCATACACGCGCACGCGTGTATGATTCCGAATTTTTGTTGATGTCGTTCAACAGGCATTTGTATCATATACCCACAGTATGAATTTCATAACGTTTCCACCAAATATAAGGAAGTTATAGCGATTTTAAAATCGTCCAATCAGGAATCAGCACACGTGCATGCACGTGCTGAACAGTAATTCTAACCACAGCAATTTGTAAGGAGTACCAAGATACATCTAAACCCCTAATATGAATAGAATTTGATGAAAAACAAAAACGTTATCGTCCTTTAAAAATTGAACATTTAAAAAACGTTGCACGCGCATGCGCGTGTGCGTTGGCATTTTTTGTTACACCAACATATACATACACATATCGTCTACGTATGCTGTGAATATCATCTCATTCGCTTCATAAATAAGATAGTTACAAAGTTTTAGCATTATCCAATCAAAATGAAGCGCACGTGCATGCGCGTGCAAATTGGTAATTTTGACCATGTAAATCAGTTAAGGGTCTCAATATCTACCTATGATATGAATTTCAAGCCAATTCAATGAACAACAAAAAAGTTAGACTGATTCCAAAGTTAGCGTACAAATTTTGTAATGCGCGTGCACGCGTATACGTGCGCGTACAGAAAAAAGAACTATTATTTTTCATATCTACAAATGATATCCTACCATCCTAGTTAGGTTTCATATCGCTTCCTTCAATATTCTGATTTTCCATTTTTTGTACCAAAATTCCAATTCACGTGCGCGCGCGTGCATGCACGTGCAAACAAAATGACTATCACTATGCACATCTACAAACGCTATACTATCATCCTGGAAAGTTTCATATCGATCCCTTTTGTAGTTTCTGAGAACACTACCGGACAAAAAAGTACCGGAGAAAAAGAATAATAACTAGACACTCATTACTAGTAATGAGTAGGTCTTCCGTTAGACCACTTCCGGTAAAGAGCTTTCTATTCCTTCGAAAACCATTTAAATGTATCAGAAAATGTGTCTTAACAATGAATGAGAAATGTATTATCGAATTTTTTACTCCTTTATCGTAACTTCCGGTGACGACCGGAAGTACTATTCAGATGCGTTTTCCTATAAATGACAGCGGCTCTTTACTGTCTATATTCCCTGAAAATTTCACGTCTCTATCTGAAAGAGCTCTCAACAAAAAGAAGACTAAAGAAAGAAAAAGTAGTAAGTTACTACCGACCGGAAGTCAATTTTGAAATATTAAATTATCAAAACTTTAGAAGTTGATACTTTTATTAAGACATGTGAAAATCATATGAAAGACTTCAAATATAAGCGAGATTAATGGGGACAAAGAGAGGAAAAGTAAAAAGATATTTTATCAAGAAACCGGAAGTAGTCGTTTTGACTACCGACAGAGTCAATATTCTTTTGGCACTTTGAAAGAGAGTTAATAAACTAGTATAAGTTTCAATTTAAAGGAAAAAGTTTGAAATTTGCGATTCTTTCCATCACTTCCGGTGACGACAGGAAGTGACGGTCGACATGTTCAACCCCCTGCTGCACGCTTGCAAACGGAGATTGATCATCCCTGAATATTTGATGAACCTATATTTTACCCTTTCCAAGAAAAATGCTGGGCAAAATTCCTTTTGAGAAACAGAAAATCGGCCATATTTTCCGACCGGAAGTGAATGTTGTAAAAACAAAAATAATTATAGCAAGGTCATTTCATAAGACTTTATTGCTGAAAATTTCAGCCATCTCTGAGAAATCACTCGAAGAAATCAGAAAATCGACATTTTTTCAAATACTTCCGGTATAGACCGGAAGTGACGGACGACAAAATTGAATGTATGTGTACAATGGACTAATGTTAGTTGATCAACTCTACAAGTTTCAAGCGTCTATCTATATTCATTATTGAGAAACTGAAAAAACAAGGTTTGAAGATGTCCACCCTATATATCACGACCGGAAGTGAATTTTTTCAAAAATATTTAAATTTACTCTAGACATTTATAGTGTCTATAACATATGTAAAATTCAAATCATTAACTTGTTTTATGACCGAGATTTATGGCACTGAAAAATGAGAGAATGAATAGTCTTTCTTTGATATAACCGGAAGTTGGAGATTCAACTTCCGGTGGGGTCAACATTTTTTTGAGAATTAGAACCAGACCTAGTAAACCGATATAGGTTTCAGTTTGAAAAAAAAAAGTTTGAAATATATGATTCATTTAATCACTTCCGGTGACGACCGGAAGTGACGGCCGACATTCTTAACCCCCTACTGCACGCCTACAAAGTGAGGTCTATTAACTCTGAAAATTTGGTGACTCTATCTTTTACCGTTTCTGAGAAAAACGCTGGACAACGAAAACAGCTCATAAGCCGTATTTGCCGACCGGAAGTAAATTTTATAAAAATATTTGACGTTACTCTAGACATTTATAGTGACTATAATATATGTAAAACTCAACTCATTAACTAGTTTCATGACCGAGATTTATGGCACTGAAAAATGAGAGAATAATTGGTCTTTCTTTGATATAACCGGAAGTTGGAGATTCAACTTCCGGTGGGGTCAACATTTTGTGAGAATTAGAACAAGACCTAGTAAACCGAAATAGGTTTCAATTTGAAAGAAAAAAGTTTGAAATTGATGATTTATTTAATCATTTCCGGTGTCGACCGGAAGTGACGGCGACAAAAAATATTACGTGCATGCACCATAGAGAATATAGATCTATCATCCCTGAAAGTTTCATTCGATTATCTTTAGTGGTTTTCAAGTTTACCCCCGGACAAAGTTTCTTTCAAAAACCGGAAAATCGGACGTATCTGACGAACGGAAGTGAATTTTGAAAAAATGAAAAAAATTCCTCGAGGTACCATCGTTCCCTATAACTTGTGAAAGTTTCAGGAAAATCCATCCAACGGTCTCGGAGACGAAAGGGGAAAAAAAAAAAAATAATAATAATAACTAGAAACTCATTACTAGTAATGAGTAGGTCTTCCGTTAGACCACTTCCGGTAAAGAGCTTTCTGTTCCTACGAAAACCATTTAAATATATCAGAAAATGTGCCTTAAGAATGAATGAGAAATGTATTATCGAATTTTTTACTCATTTCTCGTAACTTCCGGTGATGACCGGAAGTACTTTTATGATGCGTTTTCCTATAAATGACAGCGACTCTTTACTGTCTATATTCCCTGAAAATTTCACGTCTCTATCTGAAAGAGTTCTCAGCAAAAAGAAATAGACTAAAGAAAGAAAAAGTAGTAGGTTACTACCGACCGGAAGTCAATTTTGAAAAAGAAAATGATCCAAACTCTAGAAGTTGATACTTTTATTATGACATGTGAAAATCATATGAAAGACTTCAAATATACGAGAGATTTATGGTGACAAAGAGATGAAAAGTGAAAAGGTATTTTATCAAGAAACCGGAAGTAGTTGTTTTGACTACCAACGGAGTCAATATTCTTTTGACACTTTCAAAGAGACATAATAAACTAGTATAGGTTTCAATTTACAAGAAAAAGTTTGAAATTTGCGATTCTTTCCATCACTTCCGGTGACAACAGGAAGTGACGGTCGACATGTTCAACCCTCTACTGCACGACTGCAAACGGAGATTTATAATTCCTGAATAATTGATGAACCTATATTTTACCTTTTCCAAGAAAAATGCTGGACAAAATTCCTTTTGAGAAACAGAAAATCGCCCATATTTTCCGACCGGAAGTGAATTTTGTAAAAACAAAAATAGTTATAGGAAGGTCCTTTCATAAGACATTATTCCTGAAAATTTCAAGAAAATCTATCCACCATCTCTGAGAAATCACTCGAAGAAATCGGAAAATCGACATTTTTCAAATACTTCCGGTATAGACCGGAAGTGACGGACGACAAAATTGAATGTATGTGTACAATGGACTAATGTTAGTTGATCAACTCTACAAGTTTCAAGCGTCTATCTATATTCATTATTGAGAAACTGAAAAAACAAGGTTTGAATATGTCCACCCCATATCTCACGACCGGAAGTGAATTTTACAAAAATATTTAAATTTACACTAGACATTTATAATGTCTATAACATATGTAAAATTCAAATCATTAACTTGTTTTATGACCGAGATTTATGGCACTGAAAAATGAGAGAATGAATAGTTTTTCTTTCATATAACCGGAAGTTGGAAATTCAACTTCCGGTGGGGTCAATAGTTTTTGAGAATTAGAACCAGACCTAATAAACCGATATAGGTTTCAATTTGAAAGAAAAAAGTTTGAAATTTATGATTTATTAATCACTTCCGGTGACGACCGGAAGTGACGGTCGACATTCTTACCCCCCTACTGCACCCCTACAAAGAGAGATCTATTAACTATGAAATTTTGGTGACTCTATCTTTTACCGTTTCTGAGAAAAACGATTGACAACGAAAACAGCTCATAAGCCGTATTTGCCGACCGGAAGTAAATTTTACAAAAATATTTGAGGTTACTCTAGACATTTTTAGTGACTATAATATATGTAAACGTCAACTCATTAACTAGTTTCATGACCGAGATTTATGGCACTGAAAAATGAGAGAATGAATAGGCTTTCTTTGATATAACCGGAAGTTGGAGATTCAACTTCCGGTGGGGTCAACATTTTTTGAGAATTAGAACGAGATATAGTAAACCAAAGTAGGTTTCAATTTGAAAGAAAAAAGTTTGAAATTGATGATTTATTTGATCACTTCCGGTGACAACCGGAAGTGACGGCGACAAAAAATATTACGTGCATGCACCATAGAGAAAATAGATCTATCATCCCTGAAAGTTTCATTCGATTATCTTTAGTGGTTTTCAAGTTTACCCCCGGACAAAGTTTCTTTCAAAAACCGGAAAATCGGACGTATCTGACGAACGGAAGTGAATTTTGAAAAAATGAAAAAAATTCCTCGAGGTACCATCGTTCCCTATAACCTGTGAAAGTTTCAGGAAAATCCATCCAACGGTCTCGGAGACGAAAGGGGAAAAATAATAATAATAATAACTAGAAACTCATTACTAGCAATGAGTAGGTCTTCCGTTAGATCACTTCCGGTAAAGAGCTTTCTATTCCTACGAAAACCATTTAAATATATCAGAAAATGTGCCTTAACAATGAATGAGAAATGTATTATCGAATTTTTTACTCATTTCTCGTAACTTCCGGTGATGACCGGAAGTACTTTTATGATGCGTTTTCCTATAAATGACAGCGACTCTTTACTGTCTATATTCCCTGAAAATTTCACGTCTCTATCTGAAAGAGTTCTCAACAAAAAGAAGTAGACCAAAGAAAGAAAAAGTAGTAGGTTACTACAGACCGGAAGTCAATTTTGAAAAACAAAATGACCCAAACTCTAGAAGTTGATACTTTTATTATGACATGTGAAAATCATATGAAAGACTTCAAATATACGCGAGATTTATGGTGACAAAGAGATGAAAAGTAAAAATGTATTTTATCAAGAAACCGGAAGTAGTTGTTTTGACTACCAACGGAGTCAATATTCTTTTGACACTTTCAAAGAGACTTAATAAACTAGTATAGGTTTCAATTTACAAGAAAAAGTTTGAAATTTGCGATTCTTTCAATCACTTCCGGTGACGACAGGAAGTGACGGTCGACATGTTCAACCCTCTACTGCACGACTGCAAACGGAGATTTATAATTCCTGAATAATTGATGAACCTATATTTTACCTTTTCCAAGAAAAATGCTGGACAAAATTCCTTTTGATAAACAGAAAATCGCCCATATTTTCCGACCGGAAGTGAATTTTGTAAAAACAAAAATAGTTATAGGAAGGTCCTTTCATAAGACATTATTCCTGAAAATTTCAAGAAAATCTATCCACCATCTCTGAGAAATCACTCGAAAAAATCAGAAAATCGACATTTTTCAAATACTTCCGGTATAGACCGGAAGTGACGGACGACAAAATTGAATGTATGTGTACAATCGACTAATGTTAGTTGATCAACTCTACAAGTTTCAAGCGTCTATCTATATTCATTATTGAGAAACTGAAAAAACAAGGTTTGAATATGTCCACCCCATATCTCACGACCGGAAGTGAATTTTAGATAAATATTTAAATTTACTCTAGACATTTATAATGTCTATAACATATGTAAAATTCAAATCATTAGCTTGTTTTATGACCGAGATTTATGGCACTGAAAAATGAGAGAATGAATAGTTTTTCTTTCATATAACCGGAAGTTGGAAATTCAACTTCCGGTGGGGTCAATAGTTTTTGAGAATTAGAACGAGACCTAATAAACCGATATAGGTTTCAATTTGAAAGAAAAAAGTTTGAAATTTATGATTTATTAATCACTTCCGGTGACGACCGGAAGTGACGGCCGACATTCTTACCCCCCTACTGCACCCCTACAAAGTGAGATCTATTAACTCTGAAATTTTGGTGACTCTATCTTTTACCGTTTCTGAGAAAAACGATTGACAACGAAAACAGCTCATAAGCCGTATTTGCCGACCGGAAGTGAATTTTACAAAAATATTTGACATTACTTTAGACATTTATAGTGACTATAATATATGTAAAACTCAACTCATTAGCTAGTTTCATGACCGAGATTTATGGCACTGAAAAATGAGAGAATGAATAGTCTTTCTTTGATATAACCGGAAGTTGGAGATTCAACTTCCGGTGGGGTCAACATTTTTTGAGAATTAGAACGAGATATAGTAAACCAAAGTGGGTTTCAATTTGAAAGAAAAAAGTTTGAAATTGATGATTTATTTGATCACTTCCGGTGACGACCGGAAGTGACGGCGACAAAAAATATTACGTGCATGCACCATAGAGAAAATAGATCTATCATCCCATAACGTTTCATTCGATTATCTTTAGTGGTTTTCAAGTTTACCCCCGGACAAAGTTTCTTTCAGAAACCGGAAAATCGGACGTATCTGACGAACGGAAGTGAATTTTGAAAAAATGAAAAAAATGCCTCGAGGTACCATCGTTCCCTATAACCTGTGAAAGTTTCAGGAAAATCCATCCAACGGTCTCGGAGACGAAAGGGAAAAAAAAAAATAATAATAATAATAAACAGTAGAATCACTAGAAGGTCTTCCGTTGGAAACGGAAGACCTTAATAATAATAATAAGAAGAAGAAGAAACAGAGTAAAAACAATATGTTCCCAAACTTTGTTTGGGGAACATAACTAGTTCTAATTGTAACGGGGACCGTTACAGATGTTCCCCAAACCTCCCCCAATTAAAAAGTGATGTCCTTGTGAATCTATAGGAAAAAATCATTTTATTTTAGCCTTTAATTACATGTAGTACGTTCAATATGGTCATTTCAGTACCAAGAAATGAAAGAAAGCGTTGCACGTGCATACACGCGCACGCGTGTATGATTCCGAATTTTTGTTGATGTCGTTCAACAGGCATTTGTATCATATACCCACATTATGAATTTCATAACGTTTCCACCAAATATAAGGAAGTTATAGCGATTTTAAAATCGTCCAATCAGAAATCAGCACACGTGCATGCACGTGATGAGCAGTAATTCTAACCACAGCAATTTGTAAGGAGTACCAAGATACATCTAAACCCCTAATATGAATAGAATTTGATGAAAAACAAAAACGTTATCGTCCTTTAAAATTGAACATTTAAAAAACGTTGCACGCGCATGCGCGTGTGCGTTGGCATTTTTTGTTACACCAACATATAGGTACACATATTGTCTACATATGCTGTGAATATCATCTCATTCGCTTCATAAATAAGATAGTTACAAACGTTTTAGAATTATCCAATCAAAATGAAGCGCACGTGCATGCGCGTGCAAATTGGTAATTTTGACCATGCAAATCAGTTAAGGGTCTCAATATGTACCTATGATATAAATATCAAGCCATTTCAATGAACAACAAAAAAGTTAGACTGATTCCAAAGTTAGTGTACAAATTTTGCAATGCATGTGCACGCGCATGCGTGCGCGTGTAGACAAAATTACTATCATTTTTCATATCTACAAATGATATACTATCATCCTATTTAGGTTTCATATCGATCCCCTTAATATTCTGATTTTCCAATTTTTGTACCAAAATTCCAGTGCACGTGCGCGCGCGTGCATGCATGTGCAGACAAAATGACTATCACCATGCACATCTACAAACGCTATACTATCATCCTGGAAAGTTTCATATCGATCCCTTTTGTAGTTTCTGAAAACACTACCGGACAAAAAAGTACCGGAGAAAAACAATAATAACTAGTTCTAATTGTAACGGGGACCGTTACAGATGTTCCCCAAACCTCCCCCAATTAAAAAGTGATGTCCTTGTGAATCTATAGGAAAAAATCATTTTATTTTAGCCTTTAATTACATGTAGTACGTTCAATATGGTCATTTCAGTACCAAGAAATGAAAGAAAGCGTTGCACGTGCATACACGCGCACGCGTGTATGATTCCGAATTTTTGTTGATGTCGTTCAACAGGCATTTGTATCATATACCCACAGTATGAATTTCATAACGTTTCCACCAAATATAAGGAAGTTATAGCGATTTTAAAATCGTCCAATCAGAAATCAGCACACGTGCATGCACGTGCTGAGCAGTAATTCTAACCACAGCAATTTGTAAGGAGTACCAAGATACATCTAAACCCCTAATATGAATAGAATTTGATGAAAAACAAAAACGTTATCGTCCTTTAAAAATTGAACATTTAAAAAACGTTGCACGCGCATGCGCGTGTGCGTTGGCATTTTTTGTTACACCAACATATAGGTACACATATTGTCTACATATGCTGTGAATATCATCTCATTCGCTTCATAAATAAGATAGTTACAAACGTTTTAGAATTATCCAATCAAAATGAAGCGCACGTGCATGCGCGTGCAAATTGGTAATTTTGACCATGTAAATCAGTTAAGGCTCTCAATATCTACCTATGATATGAATTTCAAGCCATTTCAATGAACAACAAAAAAGTTAGACTGATTCCAAATTTAGCGTACAAATTTTGTAATGCGCGTGCACGCCCATGCGTGCGCGTGCTGGCAAAATAACTATTATTTTTCATATGTACAAATGATATACTATCATCCTATTTAGGTTTTATATCGCTTCCTTCAATATTCTGATTTTCCATTTTTTGTACCCAAATTGCAATGCACGTGCGCGCGCGTGCATGCACGTGCAAACAAAATGGCTATCACTATGCACATCTACAAACGCTATACTATCATCCTGGAAAGTTTCATATCGATCCCTTTTGTAGTTTCTGAGAACACTACCGGACAAAAAAGTACCGGAGAAAAAGAATAATAATAATAACTAGAAACTCATTACTAGTAATGAGTAGGTCTTCCGTTAGACCAGTTCCGGTAAAGAGTTTTCTGTTCCTACGAAAACCATTTAAATATATCAGAAAATGTGCCTTAACAATGAATGAGAAATGTATTATCGAATTTTTTACTCATTTCTCGTAACTTCCGGTGATGACCGGAAGTACTTTTATGATGCGTTTTCCTATAAATGACAGCGACTCTTTACTGTCTATATTCCCTGAAAATTTCACGTCTCTATCTGAAAGAGTTCTCAACAAAAAAAAGTAGACTAAAGAAAGAAAAAGTAGTAGGTTACTACCGACCGGAAGTCAATTTTGAAAAACAAAATTATCCAAACTCTAGAAGTTGATACTTTTATTATGACATGTGAAAATCATAAAAAAGACTTCAAATATAAGCGAGACTTATGGTGACAAAGAGATGAAAAGTAAAAAGGTATTTTATCAAGATACCGGAAGTAGTTGTTTTAACTACCAACGGAGTCAATATTCTTTTAACACTTTCAAAGAGACTTAATAAACTAGTAAAGGTTTCAATTTACAAGAAAAAGTTTGAAATTTGCGATTCTTTCAATCACTTCCGGTGACGACAGGAAGTGACAGTCGACATGTTCAACCCTCTACTGCACGACTGCAAACGGAGATTTATAATTCCTGAATAATTGATGAACCTATATTTTACCTTTTCCAAGAAAAATGCTGGACAAAATTCCTTTTGAGAAACAGAAAATCGGCCATATTTTCCGACCGGAAGTGAATTTTGTAAAAACAAAAATAGTTATAGGAAGGTCCTTTCATAAGACATTATTCCTGAAAATTTCAAGAAAATCTATCCAGCCATCTCTGAGAAATCACTCGAAGAAATCGGAAAATCGACATTTTTCAAATACTTCCGGTATAGACCGGAAGTGACGGACGAAAAAATTGAATGTATGTGTACAATGGACTAATGGTAGTTGATCAACTCTATAAGTTTCAAGCGTCTATCTATATTCATTATTGAGAAACTGAAAAAACAAGGTTTGAATATGTCCATCCCATATCTCACGACCGGAAGTGAAGTTTACAAAAATATTTAAATTTACACTAGACATTTATAATGTCTATAACATATGTAAAATTCAAATCATTAACTTGTTTTATGACCGAGATTTATGGCACTGAAAAATGAGAGAATGAATAGTTTTTCTTTCATATAACCGGAAGTTGGAGATTCAACTTCCGGTGGGGTCAATAGTTTTTGAGAATTAGAACCAGACCTAATAAACCGATATAGGTTTCAATTTGAAAGAAAAAAATTTGAAATTTATGATTTATTAATCACTTCCGGTGACGACCGGAAGTGACGGCTTACATTCTTATCCCCCTACTGCACCCCTACAAAGTGAGATCTATTAACTCTGAAATTTTGGTGACTCTATCTTTTACCGTTTCTGAGAAAAACGATTGACAACGAAAACAGCTCATAAGCCGTATTTGCCGACCGGAAGTGAATTTTACAAAAATATTTGACGTTACTCTAGACATTTATAGTGACTATAATATATTTAAAACTCAACTCATTAGCTAGTTTCATGACCGAGATTTATGGCACTGAAAAATGAGAGAATGAATAGTCTTTCTTTGATATAACCGGAAGTTGGAGATTCAACTTCCGGTGGGGTCAACATTTTTTGAGAATTAGAACGAGATATAGTAAACCAAAGTAGGTTTTAATTTGAAAGAAAAAAGTTTGAAATTGATGATTTATTTGATCACTTCCGGTGACGACCGGAAGTGACGGCGACAAAAAATATTACGTGCATGCACCATAGAGAAAATAGATCTATCATCCCTGAACGTTTCATTCGATTATCTTTAGTGGTTTTCAAGTTTACCCCCGGACAAAGTTTCTTTCAAAAACCGGAAAATCGGACGTATCTGACGAACGGAAGTGAATTTTGAAAAAATGAAAAAAAGCCTCGAGGTACTATCGTTCCCTATAACCTGTGAAAGTTTCAGGAAAATCCATCCAACGGTCTCGGAGACGAAAGGGGAAAAAAAATAATAATAATAATAACTAGACACTCATTACTAGTAATGAGTAGGTCTTCCGTTAGACCACTTCCGGTAAAGAACTTTCTGTTCCTACAAAACCCATTTAAATATATCAGAAAATGTGTCTTAACAATGAATGAGAAATGTATTATCGAATTTTTTACTCCTTTCTCGTAACTTCCGGTGACGACCGGAAGTACTATTCAGATGCGTTTTCCTATAAATGACAGCGACTCTTTACTGTCTATATTCCCTGAAAATTTCACGTCTCTATCTGAAAGAGTTCTCAAAAAAAGAAGTAAACCTAAGAAAGAAAAAGTAGTAGGTTACTACCGACCGGAAGTCAATTTTGAAAAACAAAATTATCAAAACTTTGGAAGTTTATACTTTTATTAAGACATGTGAAAATCATATGAAAGACTTCAAATATAAGCGAGATTTATGGGGACAAAGAGACGAAAATTAAAAAGGTATTTTATCAAGAAACCGGAAGTAGTCGTTTTGACTACCGACAGAGTCAATATTCTTTTGACACTTTGAAAGAGACTTAATAAACTAGTATAGGTTTCAATTTCAAGGAAAAAGTTTGAAATTTGCGATTCTTTCCATCACTTCCGGTGACGACAGGAAGTGACGGTCGACATGTTCAACCCACTACTGCACGCCTACAAACGGAGATTGATCATCCCTGAATGTTTGATGAACCTATATTTTACTTTTTCCAAGAAAAATGCTGGACAAAATTCCTTTTGAGAAACAAAAAATCGGCCATATTTTCCGACCGGAAGTGAATTTTGTAAAAACAAAAAGAATTACAGCAAGGTCATTTCATAAGACATTATTCCTGAAAATTTCAGCCATCTCTGAAAAATCACTCGAAGAAATCGGAAAATCGACAATTCAAATACTTCCGGTATAGACCGGAAGTGACGGACAAAAAAATTGAATGTATGTGTACAATGGACTAATGTTAGTTGATCAACTCTACAAGTTTCAAGCGTCTATCTATATTCATTATTGAGAAACTGAAAAAACAAGGTTTGAATATGTCCACCCTATATATCACGACCGGAAGTGAATTTTTTCAAAAATATTTAAATTTACTCTAGACATTTATAGTGTCTATAACATATGTAAAATTCAAATCATTAACTTGTTTTATGACCGAGATTTATGGCACTGAAAAATGAGAGAATGAATAGTCTTTCTTTGATATAACCGGAAGTTGGAGTTTCAACTTCCGGTGGGGTCAACATTTTTTTGAGAATTAGAACCAGACCTAGTAAACCGATATAGGTTTCAGTTTGAAAGAAAAAAGTTTGAAATATATGATTCATTTAATCACTTCCGGTGACAACCGGAAGTGACGGCCGACATTCTTAACCCTCTACTGCACGCCTACAAAGTGAGATCTATTAACTCTGAAAATTTGGTGACTCTATCTTTTACCGTTTCTGAGAAAACAGCTAATAAGCCGTATTTGCCGACCGGAAGTAAATTTTACAAAAATATTTGACGTTACTCTAGACATTTATAGTGACTATTATATATTTAAAACTCAAGTCATTAACTAGTTTCATGACCGAGATTTATGGCACTGAAAAATGAGAAAATGAATAGGTTTTCTTTGATAAAACCGGAAGTTGAAGATTCAACTTCCGGTGGGGTCAACATTTTTTGAGAATTAGAACGAGATATAGTAAACCGAAATAGGTTTCAATTTGAAAGAAAAAAGTTTGAAATTCATGTTTCCTTTAATCACTTCCGGTGACGACCGGAAGTGACGGCCGACATTCTTAACCCCCTACTGCACGCCTAGAAAATGAGATCTATTAACTCTGAAAATTTGGTGACTCTATCTTTTACCGTTTCTGAGAAAAACGCTGGACAAAATATCTTGTAAAAAGAGGGAAATTGGACATATTTTGCGACCGGAAGTGAATTTTGAAAAAATGAAAAAAATACCTCGAGGTACCATCGTTCTCTATAACCTGTGAAAGTTTCAGGAAAATCCATCCAACGGTCTCGGAGACGAAAGGGAAAAAAAAAAAATAATAATAATAAACAGTAGAATCACTAGAAGGTCTTCCGTTGGAAACGGAAGACCTTAATAATAATAAACAGTAGAATCACTAGAAGGTCTTCCGTTGGAAACGGAAGACCTTAATAACTAGATGCGATCTCGTTGCGAGCAACGAGTGGGTCTTCCGTCCAATTTTAGATGTGATGAGATAAGAATTTCACTGAGATTTTCGTTCATAAATAATTATACAAATATATTGTCTAGACGTACAATTTAGCTTCGGTAATGTTTTATAAATATTGATCATTTAAGTGTTATAAATTAAAGACTCTCTGCCCCTCTCGGCCACTAATTAAAGGGGTCAGCCTTTTTTCGAGAAAAAAGTTAATAATGTTATTTACTGCAAAAACAATTCGACTGATCAGGCGAGTCATGTCGCCCGAAGGCCTATTTTTTGATATCATTCTAGATATATCTCGCAAAACTGAACAAATTTTGTTCTACATGCCTTATCAAAATTTTCTTCAGAAAAAAGTTATTGATTGCGACATTTATCAGACTGTGAAGGCGAGTCATAAGGCCCGTGGGCCTTTTTCTTGATATCGTATGAAAGATCTTGCAAAACTGAACAACTTTTGTTCTACATGTCTAATCAAAAGATTCTCGAGAAAAAAGTTAGTAATTATGACACTAATCAAACTGTTCAGGCGAGCCATGAGGCCCGTTCGCCTTTTTGATGATGTTGTTCGAAAGATTTTGCAAAAGTGAACAACTTTTGTTCTACATGTCTAATCAAAAGATTCTCGAGAAAAAAGTTAGTAATTATGACACTAATCAAACTGTTCAGGCGAGCCATGAGGCCCGTTCGCCTTTTTGATGATGTTGTTCGAAAGATTTTGCAAAACTGAACAACTTTTGTTCTACATGTCTAATCAAAAGATTCTCGAGAAAAAAGTTAGTAATTATGACACTAATCAAACTGTTCAGGCGAGCCATGAGGCCCGTTCGCCTTTTTGATGATGTTGTTCGAAAGATCTTGCAAAACTGAACAACTTTTGTTCTAGATGTCTTATTAAAAGTTTCTTGACAAAAATGTAATAGATTGCAACAATAACCCAATTATTCAGGTGAGCCATGAGACCCACAGGCCTATTTCTTAACATCGTTAGTTAACGCTTGCGAAACTGAACAACTTTCGTTCTACATGTCTTGTCAAAAGTTTCTCGAGAAAAAAGTTATTAATGTTATTGATTGTGATACAAATTCGACTGTTCAGGCGAGCCATGACGCCCGGAGGCCTATTTTTGACATCGCTAGATAGATCTTCCAAAACTGAACAACTTTCATTCTACATGTCTTGTCAAAAGTTTCGTGAGAAAAAATTTAATCATTGTAACAGAAATTCAATGGTTCAGGCGAGCCATTAGGCCCATGGGCGCATTTCTTGATATGACACGAAAGATCTCAATAAACTGTACAACTTTTGTTATATATGTCTAAACAAAATATTTACGAATAAAAAGTTCTGATTTAAAACGTGGAAAAAAATTGGGCACTTTTTTAAACTCCATTTTCGACCCCTATCGAGCTTCCATACTAGGCACTTCCGGAAATTTTGAAAACCGATGTGCACAACTACAACATGTCGTCTAACATCACTGAAAATTTCAGCATTCTAGCTTTTGTCGTTTTTGAGTTTTTGTCCGGACAAAATGGTGATCTGAAAATCGATAAAAGGGGGATAACTTCCAACCGGAAGTGAATTTTCGAAAATCCAAAAAAAGATATAAACTTCAGATAGCAATGCATCAACCCTAAAAATTTGAAGCAAATCGATCAAGCCATCTCTGAGAAATCCTCTGCACAAAATCGGTAAGGAAAAAAAAAAAGAATAAAAATAATAATAATAATAAGAAAAGTGAAAAATCAACAATAGAATAATAGAAGGTTCTTCCGCTGAAGACGGAAGACCCTAATAATAAGAAACAGAGTAAAAACAATATGTTCCCAAACTTTGTTTGGGGAACATAATAATAATAATAATAACTAGACACGATCTCGTTGCGAGCAACGAGTAGGTCTTCCGTCCGATTTGTTGATGCACTCGGAGTTAAAAAAGAAAAGAAAAGACAAATGAGTCCCAATTTAGTTTCCGACTTTAAGACACTTTAGATATAATCAATTTTTCATATCATAAGCTTCTGAAGCAAAGTTGCGGTGAAATTCGTTTGAAATTCGACTCTCCAGGCGAGCCATAAGGCCCGCGGGCCTATTTCTTGATGTCATTTGTTAGCCCTCTATAGACTCAACAACTTTAGTTCTATATGTCTTTACAAAATATTTACCTGTAAAAAGTTATTGAGATCGACCGATATCGACAAAAAATCGACTCTACAGGCGAGCCATTAGGACCATAGGCCTATTTCTTGATATCAATTGATAGATCTCGATAAACTGAACAACTTTTGTTCAATATGTCCTTACAAAATATTTACCAGTTACAAGTTTTTGAAATCGACTGATATCGACAAAAATCGACTCTACAGGCGAGCCATGAGGCCCACAGACCCATTTTTTGATATTGATCGATAGGTTATGACACATTGAACAACTTTTGTTCAATAATGCTTTTCAAAAAATATGTCGTTTTAAAGATATGAGGCGTCAAATATTTACGATTTTGGCCCTTAAAATCTCTAATTACGTAACATATGACCTACTTTTTGATTTGATAAGATCAAGCTCGTTGAGATGAACATTTCCGCTTCTACAACTTATTATAAAATATTAATAGTTTCTGAGATATTCTCATAAACCTTTGGACCCTTCTGGGCCCCTAATTTAAAGGGTCAGCCCCTTTTGCTTGATATCGTAAGAAAGGTCATGACATTTCAAACATTTTTTGTTCAACAAGTATTTAGAAATTCTTTACCCTTCTCGAGTTATTTCTAGAAGTAATTTTTAGGGGCCAAACTGTAGCTCCCTAACGGGGCCACATAGGGTAAAAACGAAATATGCATATTGTTCAGATCATCATTCTGAACAACTTTTGTTCTTTATTGCTTTTCAAAATATTTGTCGTTTTCGAGATACAAGGGGTAAAAAATTTATGGTTTTGGCCCTTAAAATCCCTTATTACGTAACATATGACCTCAATTTTTATATGAATAGACTTGGATTGTTGAGATGAACATTTTTTGTTCTTTGACTTATACCAAAATATTAACGATTTTTGAGATATTTGATCTAGACTTTGAGCCCTTCTAGATCCCTAATTGAAGGGGCTAGCCCCTAAATCTTGATATTTTCGAAAAGATTTCGTAAATGTGCACAACTTTTGTTCTACATGTCTTAACAAAATATTTGCAAGAAAAAAGATATTGGAGATCAAAGGTCAAAAATCGCCGAAATCGGCGAAAAATTTTGGCATCCATTTTTTCAGGTCCAGGCGAGCGTTTAGGCAAATCGCCTCCGGTAAAATCGAATCCCCCACAAATCTTCTAAAATGTTTACTCTATCTTGTGTAGAAATTTCAAGACTCTAGCTTCAAAACTAACGGAGGAGATGTGTGGACAACAAGGCCCTTCAAAAAGTCACTAAAAGAGAGATAACTCCTGACCGGAAGTGACGTCAAGCACGAAATTTTGCAAGCAAAGTCTCGTCACCAAAAGACATCTTTCCTGAAAATTTCGTGAACATCGATCGAGAAATGGCTGAGAAAAACGCGTGTACTACCAAGGAAAATAATAATAATAATAATAATAATAAAAATAATAATAACTAGTACTTATTGTAACGGGGACCGTTACAGATGTTCCCCAAACATTCCCCCATTTAGTAAGTGGTGACATTTATTTCATTACAAGTTGTTTTGACCATTGCAAACTGTTTAGCATGTGAATATATAACTATATTATAACGTTCAGTCTATTTCATACTAGTTCAAATCAGTTATAAAGATCTGAGAGTTTTGTGCACGTGCACGTACGTGCATATAAATAATTCGACCATCTCGATACATTACAAATCTGACTATAAGAGTACAAAAGAAGTTTCACAACTGTTCAATGAAAAACGAGAAATTAACGGCAACTCAAAACTACAAAGACCGAAATCAATGCACGTGCATACACGTGCGCGTGAGTACCACACAACAATTTTGTTGATGCTATTCAATAGACATTTGAACAATATACTTACTATATGAATTTGGTATCGATTGCTTCACTCATAAGAAAGTTATTGGGATTTTAAAATCGTCCAATAAGAATTAAGCGCACGTGCATGTGCGTGCAGGGAAGTGATTTTGACACTATTAATAAATTGAGAGGCCTAAAACATACCTGGAACCTAATTTTCAAACCTATTCATTGCAATCTCAAACTGTTATAGACCAATACTTAAATTTAGACGTCAAAAATTACAATGCACGCGCATTCACGCGCACGCGATTTTGATAATGGAAAATTTGTTGACACCATTTCATAGACATTCATATCATAGATCCTCAGGGTAAATTTGAATTCATTTGAGTTTTTAATTCAATAGTTATGACCATTTTAGTATCCGAAAAATGAAAGAAAAGATATGCACGTGCATACACGAGCACGTGAGTATGACTCAGCATCAATGTTGATGTCATTCAATAGACATTTGATAGATATACTTACAGTATAAATTTCATATTGTTTCCGTCATTTATAAGAAAGTTATGGCGATTTGAAAATCGTCCAATCACAATTTAGCACACGTGCATGCACGTGCCGGATGGTAATTATGACTCTACACTTTTGTTAAGAATATCAAGATACATACACAGTACAAGTTTGAAAAGATTTTGACAAAAAACAAAAATGTTATGGTCGTTGAATTAATTGAATATTCAAATGTCAATGCACGTGCGTGCGCATGCGCGTTTGCAATTTTTAAAACAAGGATTTGTAGATATTTAGAGTCTTTACCGGTCCTGTAAATATCATCAAATTGTCTTAATTTACATGAAAGTTATAAACGGTTTTGTATTATCCAATGAAACTGAAGCACACGTGCATGCGTGCAGAATTGAAATTTTGACGATGCCAAACAGTTAGGGGTCTCAAGTTATACCTGCAATATAAATATCAAACGATTTCATTGAAAAATAAAAAAGTTAGACGCATTCCAAAGTTTGTAAACAAAAAATACAATGCACATGCATGCATTTTCAGACAAAATGACGTTCGTTCCGCACATCTACATAGAGTATTCTATCATCCTAAAAAGGTTTCATCTTGATCCCTTCAGTAGTTTCTGAGAACACTCGTGGACAAAAAAGGGTGACAAGAATAAAGAAAGAATAATAATAATAACTAGTACTTATTGTAACGGAGACCGTTACAGATGTTCCCCAAACATTCCCCCATTTAGTAAGTGGTGACATTTATTTCAGTACAAGTTGTTTTGACCATTTGCAAACTGTGTAGCATGTGAATATATAACTATCTTATAACGTTCAGTCCATTTCATACTAGTTCAAATCAGTTATAAAGATCTGAGAGTTTTGTGCACGTGCACGTACGTGCAGATAAATAATTCGACCATCTCGATACATTAGAAGTCTTACTTTATGAGTGCAAGAGAAGTTTCACAACTGTTCAATGAAAAACGAGAAATTAACGGCAACTCAAAACTACAAAGACCGAAATCAATGCACGTGCATACACGTGCGCGTGAGTACCACACAGCAATTTTTTTATGCTATTCAATAGACATTTGAACAATATACTTACTATATGAATTTGGTATCGATTGCTTCACTCATAAGAAAGTTATTGGAATTTCAAAATCGCCCAATAAGAATTAAGCGCACGTGCATGCGCGTGCAGGGAAGTGATTTTGACACTATTAATAAATTGAGAGGCCCAAAACATACCTGGAACCTAATTTTCAAACCTATTCATTGCAATCTCAAAAATGTTATAGACCAATACTTGAATTTAGACATCAAAAATTACAATGCACGTGCATTCACGCGCACGCAATTTTGATAATGGAAAATTTGTTGACACTATTTCATAGACATTCACATCATAGATCCTCAGGGTAAATTTGAATTCATTTCAGTTTTTAATTCAATAGTTATGACCATTTTAGTACCCGAAAAATGGAAGAAAAGATATGCACGTGCATACACGGGCACGTGAGTATGACTCAGCATCAATGTTGATGTCATTCAATAGACATTTGATAGATATACTTACAGTATAAATTTCATATTGTTTCCATCATTTATAAGAAAGTTATGGCCATTTGAAAATCGTCCAATCAGAATTTAGCACACGTGCATGCACGTGCCGGATGGTAATTATGACTGTACACTTTTCTTAAGAATATCAAGATACATATACAATACAAGTTTGAAAAGATTTTGACCAAAAACAAAAAAGTTATGGTCATTGAAAGAATTGAAACTTCAAAAGACAATACACGTGCGTGTGCATGCGCGTTTGCAATTTTTATTACAAAAATTTGTAGACATTTAAAATCTTTACCTATCCTGTAAATTTCATCAAATTGTCTTAATTTACATGAAAGTTATAAACGGTTTCGTATTTTCCAATCAAATTGAAGCACATGTGCATGCGCGTGCAGAATTGAAATTTTGACGATGCCAAACGGTTAAGGGTCTCAAGTTATACCAGCAATATAAATATCAAACGATTTCATTGAAAAATAAAAAAGTTAGACGCATTCCAAAGTTTGTAAACAAAAAATCCAATGCACGTGCATGCACATGCATGCATTTTCAGACAAAATGACGTTCGTTCCGCACATCTACATAGAGTATTCTATCATCCTAAAAAGGTTTCATCTTGATCCCTTCAGTAGTTTCTGAGAACACTCGTGGACAAAAAAGGGTGACAAGAATAAAGAAAGAATAATAATAATAACTAGTACTTATTGTAACGGGGACCGTTACACATGTTCCCCAAACATTCCCCCATTTAGCAAGTGGTGTCATTTGTTTCAGTACAAGTCGTTTTGACCATTGCAAACTGTGAAACATGTGAATATATAACTATTTTATAACGTTCAGTCCATTTCATACTAGTTCAAATCAGTTATAAAGATCTGAGAGTTTTGTGCACGTGCACGTACATGCACGTGCATATAAATAATTCGACCATCTCGATACATTAGAAGTTACTATATGAGTACAAGAGAAGTTTCACAACTGTTCAATGAAAAACGAGAAATTAACGGCAACTCAAAACTATAAAGACCGAAATCAATGCACGTGCATACACGTGCGCGTGAGTACCATACAACAATTTTGTTGATGCTATTCAATAGACATCTGAACAATATACTTACCATATCAATTTGGTATCGATCGCTTCACTCATAAGAAAGTTATTGGGATTTCAAAATCGTCCAATCAGAATTAAGCGCACGTGCATCCGCGTGCAGGGAAGTGATTTCGAGACTATTAATAAATTGAGAGGCCCAAAACATACCTGCAACCTAATTTTCAAACCTATTCATTGCAATTTCAAAATGTTATAGACCAATACTTAAATTTAGACGTCAAAAATTACAATGCACGCGCATTAACGCGCACGCGATTTTGATAATGGAAAATTTGTTGACACCATTTCATAGACATTCATATCATAGATCCTCAGGGTAAATTTGAATTAATTTCAGTTTTTAATTCAATAGTTATGACCATTTTAGTATCCGAAAAATGAAAGAAAAGATATGCACGTGCATACACGGGCACGTGAGTACGACTCAGCATCAATGTTGATGTCATTCAATAGACATTTGATAGATATACTTACAGTTTAAATTTCATATTGTTTCCATCATTTATAAGAAAGTTATGGCGATTTGAAAATCGTCCAATCACAATTTAGCACACGTGCATGCACGTGCTGGATGGTAATTATGACTGTATACTTTTGTTAAGAATATCAAGATACATATACAATACAAGTTTGAAAAGATTTGGACAAGAAACAAAAAAGTTATGGTCATTGAAAGAATTGAATTTTCAAAAGACAATGCACGTGCGTGCGCATGCGCGTTTGCAATTTTTATTACATCGATCTGTAGATATTTGGCATGTCTACCTATCCTGTAAATATCATCAAATTTCCTTAATTGGCATGAATGTTATAAACGGTTTTGTATTATCCAATCAAATTGAAGCACACGTGCATGCGCGTGCAAAATTGAAATTTTGATGATGCCAAACCGTTAAGGGTTCCAAGTTATACCTACGATATAAATAGCAAACGATTTCATTGAAAACTAAAAAAGTTAGACGCATTCCAAAATTTGTAAACAAAAAATCCAATGCACGTGCATGCACATTCGTTCCGCACATCTACAAAGAGTATTCTATCATCCTAAAAAGGTTTCGTCTTGATCCCTTCAGTAGTTTCTGAGAACACTCGTGGACAAAAAAGGGTGACAAGAATAAAGAAAGAATAATAATAATAATAAGAAGAAGAAACAGAGTAAAACCAATATGTTCCCAAACTTTGTTTGGGGAACATAATAATAATAAGAAACAGAGTAAAACCAATATGTTCCCAAACTTTGTTTGGGGAACATAATAATAATAAGAAGAAGAAACAGAGTAAAACCAATATGTTCCCAAACTTTGTTTGGGGAACATAATAATGAAGAAGAAGAACGCGAACAATAATAGTGAGGTCTTCCGCAGGAGACGGAAGACCTTAATAATGAAGAAGAAGAACGCGAACTATAATAGTAAGGTCTTCCGCAGAAGACGGAAGACCTTAATTAATAATAAGAAACAGAGTAAAAACAATATGTTCCCAAACTTTGTTTGGGGAACATAATAATAATAAGAAACAGAGTAAAAACAATATGTTCCCAAACTTTGTTTGGGGAACATAAATATAAATATAAAGAAAAGCACTTTTGATAAAACTTTGTTAATTGACAAGAGAATTATACATGGAATACATTGATTGATTGATGTTTTTCGCCACACTTAACAATTTTTCAGTTATCTGGTGGCGCCCAGTTTTTATTGGTGGAAGAGAGAACCCAGATACAACAAGTACCTGGGAAGAGACCACCGACCTTCCGAAGGTAAACTGGGAAATTTTCTCACTTATCATTACTTAAAATAGCATGAATTATCAATTTTCCGGACTTTTTTTTTTTTTTGGTTATGCTTGCAGATATTCATTTGATATTTGGTACATTACTTGCCATAACAAGTTACAGATCAAGTTCGAATTTTGTCTCGGTCCGTTGATTTTTCATGAAGTTATGGCTCTTGAACTTAGAAAAATAGAAAAAGAGTACTACACTCATTAAAAATTCTAGCATAGTAATACAACAATATAGCTAAATTATTCATGATCACCTACATGAAAGATGAAGATAACGAACAGTGATCAATCTCATAACTCTTACAAGAAATACAAATTAGATAGTTGGGCAAACACGGACCCCTGGACACACCAGAGGTGGGATCAGGTGCCTAGGAGGAGTAATTATCCCCTGTCGACCGGTCACACCCGCCGTGAGCCCTATATCTTCCGCAGTCAAAATCAGTGTGACAAGAACGGCTTAACATCGGTATGAAACACGTCAGACAGCATTTGACCCAATGATAGGTTGTATTGATGAACTATATCGTTATAACGACCATAAAATTTGCGAAATGCTGACTTCAATCGACTACATGTCAAAGTTTATTGACTTGGTTAAAGACCTAATTATACCTAAGTATAAATTTCTCTTTTTTCCCCTGGTCTAGTCACTACTTGAATAGTAGTTGATTTCCTATCCTGGTTCCCCAATTTTGCCTTTTACCATAACCTACATAATGAACTTTGAATAATGTTGTGGTACAGTAATTGCAACCGGTGGGGGACTATGTATTGCCATGCAATACTCTCAGAATGCTTGTTGTAAATTATTTCTGTACAAAATCTGAAAAACTGGTCAATGAACATATTTCATTTAGTTAGCCGCCGTAAAATGGCTGAAATATGGCCAAAACGGCGTATAACCGCAATCAAACAAACTCGTACCCCAATCTAAATTCCACAAGGTGATGGCGTGAATTTGCCCTACATAAGGTTGCTTGGATATTGATTTGACCAACTGTATTTTTTGGTACGTAAGGGTTCCCCCCCCCCCCCCCTCCATTTGCATTTCCTCCGCGTATTTTATGTCAAACTAGCAGTCCCTATATACAATCTGGTACGAAGAGCATGGTGTGAACACATTAATTTGAAATTACACTACAAGGGTCCCAGTTTGTCCTACTCTTATTGTGTATTAAAGGGAAATGCAACCCTAACCACATTGTTGTCTTTATGAATACTTATAGTCCAAATTACCCACCGCTAAGAGAGCGGCCATTGAAGTTTAATCTATTACGTCACACCGACGGTTCCGGTTTATTTCATCAGCAGCACTGTAAACATGACAAGTCACGAACAGTTAAGTTTGGAGCCGTATAGATGTGAGCCCTTTCTCTCGCAAGAAGAATTTAAGAAAAGAAGACGTTCAGTCGAGTTGTAGACCAGGCACATGGTACTCGTTTCTTCATACATGTAAATGTCTCAAACCTCAACTTGTCATTACGCAAATGGTGGATCCACAGTTTACAGAATTTTCTTTCCAAATAACTTTGTTGGGTCAGGAATTTCGGGAAAAAAAACTTTTTTCACATCTCCCCTTCGCATTAGTGTAATTAACTGCTTGACAGGAAGGTATGCACCTATTTACAATGTATTCGTAAATTCTACCACATGCACATCTTTGATCTCATCAAAACCGGAATAGACGGTGTGACGTCAAAATTATTGATTTGTTGGTCTTGAATACAAAAGAGTTCTGCATCATGGCAGCCTCTATAGATGGCGGGAATTTCAATTTTTAACGTTTTAAAATTAGTACTGAAGCTTATCTAGATCGTACATCAAAAGAATGATATGACAAATCTTAATCATATGATTAATTCTATCATTTATCATGTAAATTTTTTTTGGGGTTGCCTTTCCCTTTAATATTTATGGCATTTATGAGACTGATACCCTCTATTCGTTAATCTAATGAGGAAGATAACACACATGTCTAAATTAAATGTGTTGTATTGTGGTTCTTGATATGCTTAAAGAATTTATACATATATATATTCTTAGGTCAGTTTTAGATCCCTTAAAACGCTCCAGTCCGTCCGGAGCCCTGGACTGAAGAAACATGTACTCAACCTCGACTCTAGCGACCATGAAATAAACAAACTGAAATCAACGTCATAAAAGCTTCTGTTTATTGATAGAGTAACTTATCTAGTCTATTGTTTATTACGAAGATTTTAAAGCATCCAACACACACACACACACACACACACACACACACACACACACACATATATATATATATATATATATATATATATATTAAAATCATCTTCCTTTCAAATGAAGTATCGTCCTTAATATAAGGAGGGATTAGCTGTCATTTTGTCACCACAAATTGAATTAAATGAAAATTGTTCCATATTATATATTTCAGTAATAACAACAGTATTTAATTATTTCAAACACTTTTAACCTCAAAGCAGGCACATAAATATGTAATTTTGGTGAAGAAATAATTATTGTCTTGCAAGACAATAATTCTTCCTTATATACGAGGGCGAGTCAATAAGTAACCAGTCTAACTTATTTCCGGTTGAGATCCACCTCTTTTTTCGGTGTAATTGCCCTCTGGTGTGATGCACTAGTTGCAACAATGTTGAAGTGTCATAAACTCAGAACTGAAAAAAAATCAGGGTCCTTTCCATTGACCCACTCCTTAACTGCCGTCACGTATTCTTCGTCAGACCGGAAATGACGACCACGGATATCCTTTCTTCAAGTTTAAGAATGGGAGGAAGTCGCCAGGAGCTAGGTCAGTCGAATAGGCAGGATGTGGTATTAATTCATACCCGTTTCGTTTTACAGCATCCATTGCAACGTTGCAAGTGTGGACTCTTGTGTTGTGCTGTTGCAGCAAAACACCTTTATAGAGAGTTTACCTCGGCGTTTCTCACAGATGGCGTTTCTCAGCTGTTCTAGCAGGTTTGCATAGTACAAGCCAGTTATTGTACTTCTCTTGGGTAAAACGTCCAACATAATAACGACTTTTGCGTCCCAAAATATTATGGTCATCACCTTGCCAGCAGATTATAGCGTCTTGAACGTCTTTGGCCTAGGGGACCCAGGCCCTACCCACTGATAACTCGGAACTTTATTCTCTGACTCATAATAATGAACTGAAGTATCATCTACAGTCACCAGACGCAATAGAAAATCATCTTTTGACTTAAAACGCTTCAACAAGGCGCTGCATATTGATGCTCTGGTTGCCGTTTGCTCATAGCTAGAGGATTTGGGGACCCAACGGGCTGTTAGCTTGTGCATACCTAAACGATCATGTTAAGATTGTTGAATCGCTACCATGTGAAATGCCTAATGCCTGTGCCATTTCTTTCACCTGAATTCGCCTATCAGAGTATGTAAGATCCCGAACTTTCTTACACATTTCTTCGTCGATTGCATCCAGACCCGGCTTCCTCTTCTAAAGATGTTCTACCGCGTTTGAATTCCCTTAACCAGAATTTAACCTGAGCATAAGATGGTGCAGAAGACCCATAAACATCGGCTAACTCGCCGTGTATTTCCTTGCATGTTTTACCTTTTAAATACAAGTACCAAATTATAGCACGGTACTCAACTTTAGATGAAAAGCATGCCTTTGCATCACTAGCCATGTTTAACATTCAATATCGTATTAAAGAATGACTTGATACGCGTGCAATTTTATACCCAGGTATAAAACATGTATTGAAACAAGTCATGAAAATCGTGACCGTCTCAGAATCGGATATGGGATAGGCTGGTTACTTTTTGACTCGTCCTCGTATTTCTTTACACTTAAAGCGGTTGTTTTATTATGTTTGATTTATCTTGTTTTGTACAAAATTGAAATGTTTTATTAGCCTAGTCATTGATACATTTCTATGCCATTGAGATATATTGAGAAATAAAAGATTACCATCACCTTCCCAGCTATTGCCCGGTGAAAAAAAACTTGGATTTCCCTTCCGTCATGCATGCTTTGCACCAGTTTTGTTTAAATTAGTTCTGTAGTTCTTAAGAAGAAATAGAAAATGTAAAATGTTTATAGACGCCAGACAGACGGACGACAAGCACATTTTGAATTTAAAAGCTCCCTCGAGTTTCCAGCACTGGAGAAAAAGAAAATGTATTTCAATCTAACTTCAAAATACCTTTCGTTTCTGTTATCATGTTTATTTACCTTGGGTTGCTGTATAATTTCGTTTTGATCCTGTGTTGATTTAAAATCACTTAGAAATCCGGTTGTCAATGAAAAAAAGGGAAGATAACGAACGTCGATCAATTTCAAATACAAAACTGAGAGTAAGGCAAACACAGATCCCTGGAAACACCAGATGTGGGATCAGGAAGAGCTTAACGAAATTATATAAACATTAGGCCATGCCAATTTGTAATCTAGTTCGTCGGATTCGCCGCTTCTATTTGTAACAAATCCAAATTATAATATTATCAAAAAATAATATCCGCCCGTGTGTTCAAAAATATCCGTAAATATTTTTTTTAGTTTTTACAACAAGCGCACAAATAACCTTGATGTATATGCTGACAAATGACAGAAGCGCGGGCTCTCGAGAAATTTCCTAACAGTGTAATACGGTTAAGTTATTCATGATGTCTATCTTTAAAATATGTACGATACTTCATAACATTGGATTGGAAGTTGTTCCTTATGCTGGAATCGATGAAACTTTTGAAGCGCTATTCGATGCCACTATTTAGAGAACACTGATAGCATATGATTGATTGTTTGATTAGCCTATATATTGACTGAAGTCTCTCTTGAGAATATTTCACTCACATGAAGACGTTACCATTGCCGGTGAAGGGCTGCAAAATTTAGGCCTATGCTCAGCGCTTATGGCACTGAGGGATCTTTATCGTGCCAAACCTGCTGTGACAAGGATCTCAGTTTTTGCAGTCCTATCTGAAGGACCGCCCCATTTATTCGCCTCTTACAACAAACAAGGGGTACTGATCGATGACTATTTTAAACCGGACCGACAGTTAACGACAAATTCACAAAATGTTTGGTGATGTCATCAAAATTCAAGAAAATGCTCAAAGCGATGCAATGGATATTGCATTTGCAATGAATGTCAAAACTGGATGTGTCCCTAGCAATATGCATATCTCTGAATCGAAAGTTTGTAGAACTGAAACTTAAATAAAATGCTTCAAAAAGACCTTATCAGTTAATGTTGCAAAGTACATGTATTAGGTATAAAGAAAATAAGTCTTTGAAACCTGAAATACTTCTCATTTATTGTAAACTATATCAACAAAGTTGAAAAATATTAAGCTTATGTGGTAAACAAATGGTATCTGATGATTTTAGATCTTTATTTTTAGGCGTCCGCTTTTTAAAATCACACTTAATTCAATTAAAAATATTTATATTTCTTGTATTCGCTCGCCTCATAATTTTTATCTCCAAAATTAAAAATAATATTTGTAAAATAATTTCGCCCTCTCGTCTCACTTTTTTTGTTTGAAAATCCGAAGAACTATTTTACAAATTGGTGTGGCCTTAGAATTCATTTGATTTGGTCGAAAAGCATTATTCTGCATCAAAACATATTGTTTATGATAACTAGCAATACACTGTTCATAAATAATTTATGATTTTTAACACCAGTCCTATATTTCAGCTATGTCTGCATGGTAAAATTAAAGAAACTGTATGGACCGGTTTCGAAGTTTGAAATACTTACGAGAGAATTCAGATATAAATTTCAATTGAAAATAGGATTTTGCACGTGATATTTCCCTGTACGGAATTTTCGCCTGTATATCTTTAATGCTTGTGATGTTGCACGGACTCTCTTCTGGAATGTCGTTCTTACATATTAAAGTTTACGTTCTTCTCCGCCAATCTCCGCGATACTGGTATAATATAGATATACACCTAAATAGATATCTTATATAAAACTAATACGATTTAGAAGTAACATTTTTACTGTTAAACCAATTCTCGCACTCGTGGTCTATTGACCGATCAACAGTTTACGAACTGTTGACCGTGCAATAGTCTGCTTTATTTCTATTGGCTATGTAAGTCACTTGTTTCTCGGTTTCTTGCTTTGTTTACGCAATGGCGATGTTCACTGATTTGACTGATGAAAATACAGAATTTATTAGATGGAACGCAGAACAGAAACACGAAAAATGTAATTATTGATTATCAATTAGGATATTACGTACGTTTTCTTTTAAAGTAGTAGATGCGTTGATAAATGTATGGATACATTCCTCTGTCGTGTTAAAAGTTCAAAGTCAACAACCAAGTGCATCTAATAAAACATTCTTAAATTTGAAAGTGTATAACAAAACAGTGTTATTTAACTCTTGAAAGGATCCGTTGCCCTCAGCCTACGGCTTCGGGCAACAGACCCGTTCTCAGGTCAAACAAAACAGCTATTGTCCTCGAACCCAGTCAATAACTGTATATTATTGTCTCATGTTTATTAGAGTCCTGCATGACGACCTGACCAAATTGTGTAATAATGTTAAGACTTTATACTATATGCATATTTAGTGGTTATCACTGCGCATACTATACTATGATCTGAAACAGTTGCAGATTGAGTTTCTTTTAGCTGTCTTTGCTTTGTTTTGTTTTTTCTCTCTGTACGTGTTTGTCTGTAGATATTGTTTTGACATAACTTTCCTCAAAGAATCCCATTTACAATGAACTTTGTTTCGTCATCCAAATACGCCTTTTATAGATATTTTCCGTAAGCCTGCACTTTAAAAACTATGCAACGTTTGCGACAAGTGTTGGACAAATACACTGACAAATGCACTCATTAAAATAAAGTTTAACAAATCCGACGATAAGGCTTTTACAACTACGTGTAGGGCCGTTAACAGAGAAAGAAACCGTTTATTTCTGTTAAAGACTGATCTCTGAAATATACATGTAATTCTATATTTTTCTGGTATGTTAATGAAAGCTAGAGTCCGATAATCAAAATAACAAACAAAATATTTTCGATTTCTTACAAAATTTTGGAACACTAGACTGATTATACATCTCTGAAACAAAAATCGAAAGAATCATTATTTTGTCCTTAAATTGAATTTGAAGTTAAGTGTATTTTCCCTAATGGTTGAATAATCTACATTGACCAATCACATTATTTCATCATTTTATTTGATGCAAGGTGTGGTTGTGGTGGTTTCAGCATTCGCTTCAGAACCAGAATTCCATTAGTCGTTAAGTGAGCGCCCTAACCATTAAACTACCGTGACCAAACGTACGCAGGTCTTTATTTCTACGATTTCCTCAGATTCTTTTAATGTTTGTGAAACAGATTCGTTTTTACACTTACCACTTTCACAGCATACACCAGTCTTTCCAGGTTTACAAATGCAAATATCATCAACGAACATTCCGCCGTTTAGACACCCCGTATTACAAACTCTGTGTTCTATCCGCAGTGGTTTCCCGCAACGTTCCTCTACTTCCTCCTCGTTCCATTCTGGTAAACCACAGATCTCTCGCTTCCTGATTTGAGAACCACCACCACAGGACTGGCTGCAGGTAGACCAGTCTGACCACGGCAGCTGACCACATACTGTAACATTTTTGCAACCTTCAGGTAAAAGATCTGCACCTGTCACAGCTACAATAATCAAAATCGGCCACATCACATTTCTGGAACGGACTGGTTGCCTATCAGTTTCAACACGGATATATATATATATATACGTTTTAGGATAGCCTCCGATCGTCAATGCTTTTCATGGTTGCTGTCAAGGAGATTTTATCAACACATACCTGCGAAACACATCAAATCTGGCGGAAGATAAGATTATCGATAGCATTTCTTTACAAGAGGATATACGAGCTCAAAGAAAAAGCAGTTATATTTATTTTCCTATAGCCTTTCAGTTACAACAATATTGGGTGTTTTGAGCCCTAAACGACCTGGTATTTTCATATTAAAGTTGGGTTATATAAAATACACAAAATATGAAAGATTTAACTTGAATAGTTCAGGGCATATTGTATATGTAAAACTTATACGGTACCAATTTTGATGCACCAGATGCGCATTTCGACAAATAATGTCTCTTCAGTGATGCTCAACCGAAATGTTTGAAATCCGAAATACCAATGAAGTTTTATGTCAGAATTTTATTAACGTTAGGTCAAACTTCCAGATCAAGTTCACACCCTATTGCATCGCATGGATGGTACTTCCTTAAAATGTATATATTCAAAACATGAAAGCCCTAGCGTAAGTGACTCAACAAAAAGATTTTTCCTATACATCAGCATGATACTTTGATCCCCATTGTGACCCTACCCTACCCCCGGAGTCATGAATTGCACAAACTTACTACTTTGCATGTATGCCAGGAAGATTTCAAGTATACTTCAACTTCTCTGGCCAAGTGGTGTTAAGAAGAAGCTTTCTTAAGGTTCCCCCTATACACTCGATTGTAAAATTGATCCCGTATTGTGACCTACCCCCGGGGCCGTGATCTGAAGAAACTTGAATCTGTACTATGTCAGAACGTTTTCGTGTAAATTTTAACTTTTTCTGGTCCAGTAATTCTTAGAAGATTTCCCCTTTACATTCGCATGCAAAACTTTGACTCCTATTGTGGTCCTACCGTACCCTCGGTGGTATGATTTGAACACACTTTAATCTGCATATGTATGTCAGGAAGTTTCGTATAAATTTGAACTTTTCTTGCCCACTGGTTCCTGGGAAGATTTTCCCTATATACTCGCATATTATATTTGATCCCCTATTGTGGCCCCACCCTGCCTTAGGGGACCATGAGTTGCGCTATGTCAGGAAGCTTTCATGTAAATTTCCACTTTTCTGGCCCAGAGGTTTTCCTATATATTCGCATGTAAAACTTTTGATCCCCTATTATGGCCCCAACCTAGTCGGGGGGAAGAGGTATGATTTGATCGATCTCGAATCTGCAATATGTCCAGAGCTTTCATGTAAAAAAAAAAAAACAACAACAAAAAAACCCAACCTTTTCTGGCCCAGTGTTTATTGAGAAGATTTTTAAATGATCCTACCGTATTTGTAATTATCTCCCCTTTGAAGGGGGTAGGGCCATTCATTTGAACAACCTTAAATCCCCTTTACCATTGGATGTGTACCAAGTTTGATCGAAATTGACCAGTGGTTCTGGAGAAGATGAAAATGTGTAAAGTTTACAGACAGATGGACGACGGGTTATCACGAGTATCTCACTTGATTTTCAGATCAAGTGAGCTACAATGCAAAAGAGGAATATTGAAATATCATACAAAACACTTTATTGATTGTATCTTGCTTAACGAGACGCTTGAGAATTTTTCACTCACATGGAGACGTCACCAAGACCGGTGAAGGGCTTCAAATTTAGGCCTAAGGTTGGCGCTTACGGCCATTGGAGGGTTCTTTAGCGTGCCACACCTACTGTGACACAGGTCATCCGGTTTTTAGGTCATCTCCGAGGACCCATGACATCCACACCTGATGCCGACCGTTTGGCGATGGAACTGTCACTACCTGTTTTAACGACTTAGGTCTGTCGCGACCGGGATTTGAACCCCGCATGGGGGGTGAACGCTCTAACCTCTCGGCGGTTCAAAACACTTTAAGACAATGCTTACTATCCATCATTTGCATAGTAATTGATGTTATATTGTTTAATGTTCCTCTTGACTCATACAAAGACGTTACCATTGCCGATGAAGGACCGCAAAATGTAAGCTTATACTTGGCACTTACGGTCTTTGAGCCAGGAGGGATCTTTATCGTGCCACACCTGCTGTGACATGGGACCTCGGTTTTTGCGGTCTCATCCGAAGGACCACCCCATTTAGTCGCCTCTTACGACAAGCAAGAGGTACTGAGGTTCTATTCTAACCCGGATCCCCACGGGATTCATTTGTCTTTTACTTATGTTTTGTAAATATACATGAAAATATTATCCAAAAATGTTATTTCCCCGTTTCTATTATGTATTAGTAAAATCGTGTCATCAGTGATTATGCTTCTTGCAATCGCTGAATGATACGCAAAGCGAGAACAGACGAAAAATTACAATTTTGGATGATCTTTATGAATGTTTACAAATCATTAGTAAAAGTGTGTAGATCCCAGATCAGAAAAATGAAGTTGGGGGAAGGGGGTGTTGCATGATCCATGCCCTAAGTGCCTGTGTGTTAAACTACCCCTTTGAGACCCCAACATGTGCGACTATCGCTGAATACAACTAGCCACTTAATTCCACTCCGCCTACGAATAATTTTTTCAACATAGGACCTGTCACGGAATATTATCAAATACAAGAGGAAAAAATTCATCTCGGGTTAATAAAAAAGTTTTCTAAAGAGGAACTAAACACGGCACGAACGAGGAAGTTGGGAGCTTTAATGGAATCTTATAGAAGACAGTAAGGATTGATCAGATCGATCAAAATGATGGGATATACATTTTATTCGACATTTAGATATATCGACGATGTGATATCTATTAACAACAAGAGTTGTTTGTAAAACATATGCCCCCCCCCCCCCCCCCGTGCAAAATTGAAAAGGGTTATATACGCACATCATTTAATTGATAATACCATCAATTTAGCAGACCGACCTCCGTGGCCGAACATCGCCCTCAAACCGCGGTGGCCGAGAGGTTAGAGCACTCGCCCCGCATGCGGAAGGCCGGGGATGGAATGACAGACCTAAGTCGTTAAAACAGGTAGTGACAGTTCCATCACCAAACGCTCGACATCAGGTGTGAATGTCACGGGTCCTCGGAGATGACTTAAAAACGGATGACCCGTGTCACAGTAGGTGTGGCACGCTAAAGAACCCTCACTGCTCAATGACCGTAAGCATTGGCCTAAATTTGAAGCCCTTCACCGGTCTTGGTGACGTCTCCATGTGAGTGAAAAATTCTCGAGCGAGACGTTAAGCAAGATACAATCAATCAAAATCACGCGGCCTCTCACCTCAGGCTCTGTCGGCGCGGGTTCGAATCCCGCTTGCGCCGGTAAGTGAGAAAGTTTTCCAGTTTAGGTCGGTGGTCTCTTTCCAAGTACATTGTATCTGGGTTCTCTCTTCCACCAATAAAAAACTGGGCGCCACCATATAACTGAAAAATTGTTGAGTGTGGCGAAAAACATCAATAAATCCAATCCAATTGAGCAGACAATATATTCCCATGTCAAGAGTAGATTGACCATGTGACCTAAAATCAATACCGGTCATCTATTCCGTATGCTGAACCAGTGTACCATATATGGTGTCAATCAAGCAAATAGTTCTCAAAATATAAGAGATAATATATTACTATGTCCAGTTCAACCACTGACCTTTGACCATGTGACCTCAAAATCTCCTGAAGATGTACCAGTGTACCAAGTTTGATGTCTGTCAAGCAAAGGCTTCTCAAGTTATTGAGCGGACAGTAAATTCCTATTGGTCCTTGAGCTGAAAAACAATAGGGGTCGTCTTCTATTCAGAATCAACTCACATATGAAATATCATTATGATCAAGTGAATGGTTTTCAAGATATTGAGCGGACAACATATGGTCTACCGACAGACCGGTGCAAAGTAATATGCCTCTCTTCTTTTAAGGGGGCATAATAATAATTTCCCCCCACCGCAACGCGGAAGGGGACATAGAAATACCGGTGTCCGTCCGTCCCACTTCACTTTGTGGACGCAACTCCTCAACAACCGCTCAACGGATTTTGTTCAAATTTTGTAGGATTGTTAGTCACCATATGTAGTTGATCATATTGCGCCGTCATTTTGATTCGACAAATGTTACAGGAGTTATGGGACTTATGTGCTTCAACTTTTTTGTGACGGTGGGGGACATGGCTACGTATTGCAATCTTGTTTTAATTCATACGTCGATTCAATATATCACAGTCAATTCGAAATAAAAGACACCACAGAGTCGTCCACTTCTGATTCATACTTTATTTTATTGAAAGTAGATATTAACGGCAAACTAACAACATAACTTTATGATAAACGGAGTGGTTTCGGCTTCTATATACTTCCAATATTTATGTAGCAATATTTCATTGTCGCCTGCATATGGTGTTTGCAACTCTCAACTGATTTGATACGCGATATCTTGTTCTGCTTATGGTCAGTTTTGAAATCGAGGCAGGCTACTGACAAACAAGTTGATGGTGCAGGGGTTCCAATAGTCTAGTTTAAAATCAAGATTTCGCAAATTATATGGTCGTTATAGTGATCTAGTTTGCCAATACAACCTATCATTGGGTCAAATGCTGTCTGATATGTTTCATACCAATTGTTAGGCCGTTCTTGCCACACTGATTTTGACTACGGATGGCTCCGTTTACCTGATCAAGATATAGGGTTCACGGCGGGTGTGACCGGTCGACAAGGGATGTTTACTCCTCCTAGGCATCTGAACCCACCTCTGGTGTATCCAGGGGTCCGTGTTTGCCTAACTCTCTATTTTGTATTGCTTATAGGAGTTATGAGATTGATAACTGTTCGTTATTTTCGCCTTTCATTAGATTATAGAAGCACGTCATTTGCAAGAACATGTTTGACAACGGCCAAGCTTATTTTCAACGGGGTTCCACAAATACATTACGAATTAAACAAACAGAAATCTGTACTGTCGAGCCAAACACAATAAATCTCAAATCAAGCGATTAGCTGATATATCTCGTCATGGAGTTCGCCTTCAATAAAGAGAGTGCTGACTAAAAGTACATTTGAAAAATGAACATTACAGCCACTGGGAAGACCTAGCTGCAATAATGAAAGGTGAAGGTAACGAACAGTATCTCAATAATGTAGCCCTATCCGATTTTTTTTTATCCTGACGTTTTCGGGAAAGGGCTACAATTCCATAGGATCTCCGTAATGGTGCAAAATATTTTTTTGAATTACCGATAATAAGCTCCGTGTATTATCCCAGATGTTGTTTACACCAAAAGGAGTACCAACTTTATGCTTGGGCATGTCTAATAAAGGTGTTTTTCATTAAACATCATGTACAGCACGCAAAATTCTTTGTCTGCTCTGCCATGCTTGTTATCGCGAGATCTCGTAGATGGATCTACTGAAAAACCTGAACATTGACAATCTGCGCGAAAATGTGGTTCCTCGAGCCACTCCGACAAAGAAAGGAACATCATATGGTTGCAGAAAGAATTTACACTCTGCTGTTCGTTTTTAATTTTCTAAACCTTTTTAATACCGACGAAATAGTTTTCTCCTCCGTACTTGTCCATTGATGTAAATACTACCTTATATGGTATATGCAAATAACTTGACAATCGGAAGTTGAAACTTCAGTACATCAAACATGGCGCACAAATGTGAATCGAGAAATTGGAGTATATCGAAATTGTTGAAAACGGTAGAATCGTAAGTTACAGGTTGTAAATTTATATATTGACTAATGACTAAGAAGCATAGAATACCATTTTATTTACGCAAAGAAAGTCAGCAAATACTTAGAAAATTCGAAAATGTTGCGGGAGTGAATCAATGAGATCCTAAGGAGTTGTAGCCCCCCCCCACCCCCCCCCCCCCCCCCCCCCCCCACACACACATACACAATCGGAAAGGTCTACATTATTGCAGCTAGAAGGACCCATATCGCGTAATTCCAAATGGTAATGCTGTGAAAATTGATTGATTAGATATTGTTTACCGTCCCACAGGAGAATTTTACAATCATGGAGACGTCACTATTGCCGGTGAAGGGCGGCATTTAGGCCTATGCTAGGCGCTTACGGCTTTCGAACAGGGAAGGATCTTTATCGTGCCATACTTGTTGTGACATGGGGCCTCCGTTTTTTGTGGTCTCATCTGAAGGACCGCCCCATACGACCAATTTTAAACCTGGACCCACACGGGATAACAGTGATGAGAGACTGCTACATAGATAATACATCTGTTACGTGGGACGAATAATTGCTGTTTTAAACATACAAAGAAATTAAATTGGGGAAATATGCAATTACAGTACTACGTATTCATAATTCAGTTAATGACTGGTGACATCTAAACTTCATGCTGAACATTTTCCTTGTTCCATTGATATGACAGTCTCTAGATGACATAAATGTTTAGGCAGTTGCCCATGAGATGGAAAAGTTGACATAAAAGTCTTATAATTTGAGCTTTGTTCCTTGTGTTTTTTGTCAGACTGTACAAGAAACACCTGACAAAATCGATACATGAATTGATACAGAAAGAATTATGATCGTTGACAAATAAAATGCTAATCAAACTCCGAAGACTAGATAATGCACGTTCATTGGATTTGTATCTGACAATCGTAACTTTCAATTCATATCAAATAAAAATCCCACTGCGTTTAGTATTAACAAAATGCTTTGATATGTCTAATTGACGCGCTTTTTAGGGAACCAGAGTTAATCAGGTGACCTTCTTCTCTATCCGCTGTCGTCTGTCAAAATTTGGATATAGTGGACTAATATTTATCAAACTGCTATCCACAAAACGACTTCTACGCCCCACCATAAGACCAGTTTTCAGGCCGTATGGGGCGTTAATGAATATTTGAAGGTATGTTTGGACACAAGTATAGTAGGAAAATATGTTAAGAATTTTTTTAATATTAAATTTATGAGACAGCAACACAAGAATACAACGATACCAGGCCTCAGCCGTGCGCAGTTTTTTGTGCGCCGTAAATCGAAAGTTTTAACAAGGGGTGGATCTGTAGCTCTCTGTTCCGTCACAATATTTTTTCAGAGAGCTACAGTTCTGCAGCTAACATCATGAATGCATAACATGTACTACAGGTTAACGAATTAGGTAATATATAATTTAAAAGTGATTTAATTTGCAAAAGGCAACAACAACCTATATTCTAAGGTGTACATTTTAAAAACTATTATTAAAAAATCAATATATGCACCCAGGGGTGCATGAGCAGAGTTGCATGGGATACATTGTAAAGTCAGGAATGATATGGCATATTTATAATTGTGAAGAACTAATTTCAGTTTTAAACTTTTCGAGTTACTGTCCAGAAACCATATTTGTCTGAAGTTTTCAATCTATCTTCGGTCACTGTGACCTTGACCTTTGTTCTCCAAAATCAATAGGGGCCTTGCTTTGCTGGTATCCAACAATATATCCAAGTTTCATTTGATTCAAGTTAACAAAAAATTTGAAATACCCTCCGGAAACCAAAATGTTTTTGGAATTTTAAATCTATTTTGGTCACCTTGACCTTTGACCTATTTTCTCCAAAATCAATAGGGGTCTTTCTTACTTGGTACATAACAATATCTTTAAGTATCATTTGATTCGGATTTAAACTTTCTGAGTTATCATCCAGAAACCAAATATTTCTGAAATTTTCATTCTATATTCGGTCACTGTGACCTTGACCTTTGACGTTTTTTCTCCAAAATCAATAGGGGTCTGCTTTATGTAGTACCCAACAATATATCAAAGTTTCATTTGATTCGGATTTAAATTTTCTTAAATATTATCCGGAAACCAAATTTTTCTGAAATTTTTATTCTATATTCGGTCACTGTGACCTTGACCTCTAACCTTTTTTCTCCAAAATCATTAGGGGTCTTTTTTACCTGTTACCCATCAACATATGTAAGTTTCATTTGATTCGGATTTAAACTTCTGAGTTATCATCCGGAAACCAAATTTTTCTGAAATTTTCATTCTATTTTCGGTCACTGTGACCTTGAAGTTTGACCGTTTTTCTCCAAAATCAATAGGGGTCTCCCTTATCTGGTACCCAACAATATATCAAAGTTTCATTTGATTAGATTGTAAACTTTACGAGTTATCATCTGGAAACCAATTGTTGACGCCCAACCGCCCGCCCGCCCGCATCACCAAACCAATAGCTGAGTTCAACTTCGTTGCAACTCGGCTAAAAATCAGAACGCATACCTAAGCTAAATGTTTAAACAAAAATTTCACGAAACAAGTCTATTAATTATAAAGATATGTAACATTTACTGATGGGGAAATGTGTTCACAATCTTTGCTATTTTAAAACCATAATACGTGTGCGTACATACATAATGTACTACGGAATTCCTTATTGCCCAAGTTTTGTTTTTGTATTATAGAGATATGATAAATCCGTACAATTTAGCCGAATATGCAGAAATTACCCCCATCTACAGGGGCGGGTCCAGAAATTGCGGTTCGGGAAGTGTAACTTTATTAGGCTGGAGATCTTATGTTCACGTGGTATGTTTGACGCGGCCTTGGCACGAGCGGGGCACGAACTCGCAACCTCCCGGTTGATATGCGAATACAATACAAGGATCATTCTGTTTTATCAGCATCTTAAGTAACATCTAATGTAGTCCGAGATATCTTACGTTTCCCTGGCTTTTTGTGATTTTGATATTTATTGTGTCAGGGAAACGTCAGAACCCGCGTCATTACGTAAACTGGGGTCTCCGTGGCCGAATGGTTAGAGCATCGCGCTCAAAATCACACGGCCTCTCACCTCTGTCGGCGCTGGTAAGTGAGAAAGTTTCCCAGTTTACTTTCGGAAGGTTGGTGGTCTCGTCCCAGGTACATGTACATTGTAACTGGGTTCTCTCTTCCACCAATAAAAACTGGGCGCCACCAGATAACTGAACAATTGTTGAGTATGGCGAAAAATATTTAAACAATCAATCAATCTTTAGTGCTATTGATACTAAATTAAAACTAAATGCATATTCAAAAAGATCAGGTAGTTTTTCATCAAAATTATAAATTGATGATCCCAGGGGTAGGGGTTTTGGTATTAGGGTGGGGCCAAAATGGTCAGTTATTAAGTGTATGAACAATATAATCTTTAAACTTCTTGATAACTATCATTCCAATCCTTTTCAAAGGTATGAAGCATCTTTGAAACAAGGGGGCATAAATTGTAAATTGCTGGACTCCTACACCCCGTGGCCTTAGTGGCGGGGCAAAAACTGCCCAAAATTGACAAATTTACCAAATCTTCTTCTCTAAAACCCCACACGTGTCGGTAAAACTAAATGCATAGTGATGTAAAGCAGGACGGCTTCTACAAAAATTGTAAATTTCATGATTCCCGGGCAGGGGCCTCCGTGGCCGAGTGGTTAGAACATCGTGCTCAACACACCTCTGTCGGCGTGGGTTGGAATCCCGCTCGCGCTGGAATGTGAGAAAGTTTCCCAGTTTACTTTCGGAAAGTCGGTGGTCTCTTCCAAGGTACATTGTATCTGGGTTCTCTCTTCCACCAACAAAACCTGGGTGCCACCAGATCACTGAAGAATTGTTGAGTGTTGCGGAAAACATCAATTAACCCAGCTGGAGGCGGCATTCTCGGGCCGATTTTAAATACATGTACTTGCGAGCCGAATTCAATGATAAAGTCACAACTAATCAATAAAACGATGCTTCTTCTACTTACAAATATCGGTTGTATGGGTTCTTTCATCACATAAACAGTCTCTTGAAAACATTTTAACAAACTGTCGAGCTTCGTTTGGAGTCACGTGACTCGTTCGCCCAAATGACAGCGAAAATTCGGTTGACAACACTTCTGTGCTTGTTATCGAATTTTGGAGTGATGTTTTCTTTTAATCGATATTAGTAAGTACAAGAAACATCATTAGTTGTGAGTTTAACATTGAATTTGCCTAGCAAGTATTCGAAATCAACCCGAGAATGCCGCCTCCAACTGGAGGCAGCGAAATTTTCCGTTTACACCTGTTCTGACGTTTTCCTGGCACGGTAAATATCAAAATCATAAAAAAGCCAATAAAACGTAAGATATTTCGAACTACAACAAATGTAGCTAGCTTCGCACCCTGGGGGTCTCTGGATCTATCATCAATCCCAGCGCCGAGTCAAACGTAAGACTTGTAATCTACTTCGCCAAACCCCGTTTAATAACAGTAATAGTCGTAGATATATGTTTTTCGGATATACTATTTCTAAAGGAAGTTCAGGGTCATGGTAGGAGTTGGCACGATAAATTGCTGTGAATGCATTCGTTTGTTTTTGCAGTCAAACCATTTACCTTTAGCAGTCCGATATTAGTGAACAACAGTCCAATATTATGGGCAATTTCAGACTGTCTCAATAAGGAAATCCATCCAAATTTAATAGTTACTTGAATTAACGTGATCTCTTAACGAACAGCAAGTTTAGTCTTGTATGTGCATATATTATGTATCATATGGAATTGGAAAATTAACGAAATTCACAAAATTATTTCTTTTTGATGCAATGCTTTATAAGTAAGTTATTCTCTAGAACTATAATTAGATATAGCATATAAATCAGAATTTATTAATCGTAATACTTTTGGCGGCCTACACTTGTAAATGTTACTGTGAAACAATATCACAAGAAGTCAATGTATAAGTTGTAGAGGCTTTATGTACAACGCATATATTTCCACTCTCTAGACAGAATGACATAATATCATAATATTTTTCGTATACATATGCATTTTCCTTTTCCATTCTCAAAATATCATTTAGTAAATTGTATAAACTAGCTATACGCATATTTTGAGTAAAGAAAAGTTCGTCCACCTTTACATTTCAAAACTGATCCAACCACTTCAAATACCCTCTAACCAATCCACAACATACGACTAGTATTCATTAAGTCTTAGACTACATTCTTGAAAGCAATACTTCCATGATCACAAACAACATTTATCTTTTGTAATAATATCTTATTGTCTCGGGGGAAATTTAAAATTATAAGGAGGAACTCTATATCATCATAATTGCTGATTTCCTTTTAAATCATGGACGAAAATATAAAATATAAATATCAGCAATATTTGTCTATTCATTTCAAAATTCATCACCTAGCTGAGTAGCTCAGTAGGTTCGCACGTCGACTTACTTTAAACGAGACTTGAAAAAACAAAACGGCACGTCGACTGCTGATGATGTGTCATTATGAGCAAAATATTTTCATGTGGGTTGTAAAACTAAATAAAACAAACAGCATTGTTACCCCTAAAACATGATAGCGTCTGGAGGACGCATTATGGGGGTGTTGGTACGTTACAGGAGTTTCAACAGTCTCGTTTTAAAGTGTTTTGCAAATTTTATGGTCGTTATAATAATTTCATTTGCCAATACAACCTGTCATTAGGTCGAATGTTTTATGACGTGTTTGATATCGATTGTTGAGCCGTTCTTTTCATTCTGATTTTGACTACTGATAACAAAAGTTTATCTGGTGAAGGTATAGGGCTCACGGCGGGTGTTACAAAAAATGTACCGGTTAACAAGGCGGAAGAGGGGGTGGGTGGGTATTTTGTATTCTTTATAGGAGTTATGAGATTAATTATTGTTTGTTGTCTTTACTTGTTCAGATTGTGCATGACACCTGTATATGACATGACGGTTTTTCCAATATACGAGTACCAATGCATAAATAACAATAAAGAATCCAAAACAACAGCTCATTTAGATGTAAATTGATTTTACAAATGTAGATGTAGTTTGCAATACGCTTAAATTTCAAATACATATCAGTTCTGAGACATTTATGTGCAGTGTAAAACTCGGGCTTGACAAGAAAATTTTGTCATTGAGCATGGATTTCGATGATCACCAAATATACACATACTCTACGATACAACTGAAAAGAGATCAAATAATGATAAATTTCAAATTAAAATAAAAATGCATGTAGGAGAAGCACAACCAGTTTTTATTGGTTTATGAAAGAACGAATTCCTAAGTCGTCACTGACCGATATTGGATTTTATTGATTTCTCTTCAGGTTCACTTCTAGTTCATAACATTTCCTGGCCATTTTTATCTTATCAAAGTTCTTCAACGGCACGAATGGTTGGATTTATTTGTAAAGAATATCAAATCAAAAAGCAGATTGATTAACGAAAATACCTGTACATAGTGTATAAGAAATTCAAAAGACATGTTTCAATGATGACTATCATTATTAAAATACCCAATCTTTATACGCGATCTAAGTACTTATACTTATGTCAATATTTAAACTTTAAATTGAGCTTTATTGTACTGTATTAAAAGAATAACTTGGAGGTAAAAAAATCGCCATAATCACCTGTTCCTCTAAGACACCTGATCCCACTGCTAATATTTCCAGGGGTCATTGTATGCCCTTGTCTTAATTTTGTATTCTTATAGGATTTATGAGATCGGTCACAGTTAGTTATTATTTTTTTCAGCCTACCTGAAGATTACCTAAGATCAGTATGTTATTCTCAGGATTTCAAATATACATGTAATTTCTCGAGAACGTAAGCCCCTGTCACTTTTTTCCATAACAGAGATGGACACAACACATTGATGATCAAGAAGAAAAGTTATAGTGTATAAAAATGGCTTCCTAACCGATATATTTTTATTTCATCGATGAAGATTTGGGGATGTATTCTTTTTAGCGCCTCTGGTAGAAAAGACAGTCCGTTAAATCAAGGACATCGCAAAATGTGTATTATCATGCTTTACTTTATGGATAGTTGCAAAACAAAAAACAATCAAAAACTTTATTTCTGCTAATATCGTACATGCTTAATATAATTTAAAGAATTTCAGCTTAACAGAGACATAGTTTTAAATAAAAGATATTCATATTACATGCATCATCATTGTATTAATGAATTATAATGTTAAACATTAGGTAAAACGTATTGAAAACAAAAGTATGAGGTCTGGGGGCTACTGATTTCACCATTAACTACTACCCGCTTTAACACAACTAGTTCGAGCTTGTAAAAATGCGGAAAGGTAATTACAAGTATATACACGTAATACTGTAATTGAGCTAGTGAATTTAAAAAGCATATAATAAGTAAATTGAACAAAGTGAATATAAACTAATGACTAGAGATAGTTAATTAAGGATTTCACAAAACATCACAAATAATGATGGGTATACATGTATATATATATATTGGGCAGTTGTGTTATGTAATACTGTTTAAATTTTGATAATGTGTATCGATTAAAATAATGCCGACACGCCCTCTATTTGTTGGAAATTTACCATTTCTATCGTGGTATACTTAACTGTTGCATTAAATATAGACATGGTAAATGTAGGTAGCGAATAGCACAAAATGATTTATATTTAATGCAACACTTTAGTATACCACGATAGTAATTGTAATCATATGACTCCCCTAAGACAATTAATAATCGGTCGTATCTGGCACTGCTGGGAATATACCCAAGCAAGTTGTCCTTCGAGTCTCCTCACTCATCTACACTAAAAACTGACACGAAGTGCACTTACATCAACGCAAATCATCCCGGGCGAGATTACGTCGGCATATGCATAAATTTAATTTAAGTTTTGATTAAATGTAGCATCATTATGTCATTAATTTACAGATTCAAGGTACATGAAAAAGATCCGATTTATATATAAAATATATGTACTGTGCATAGAGAAAGATCGCTATGAAATTCCGGAGACGGACCTACAGATAACAGTGTGTGAACCAATATTATTGATTATACTACTCTAACTAAATGTACTTATAAATATTTTGTCGATAATATTTAACCTACAAATTTGATTGTAAACACAATTCAATACATGTCAAGAGATGCGTTCAATAATACCCTCTACCTTTAGAGCATGACGAGTCGTTGATAAAAGATGATGGTTGACAACAGGTGGTGATTTTTAAATACAGGTTTTACAAAAACAATAAACAACCAAGTCCGGATTGTCGACTCCAGGTAAAAGACCGTCTGAATAAATGACGCAAAGTCTAGTGATAAAATGCATTATGTGGTAAAAGATAAAAACAAACAAGATGTGTTTGTGAAACACAAATGCCCCCGATAATGGCCAATTCCGAAGATGGCAAAGGTCACAAGGGCAAATATCTTGGTACCAGTAGAAAGATCTTGTCAAAAGGAATACTCATGTGAAATATCAAAGCTCTAATATTTACCATTTAGAAGTTATGACCAATGTAAAAAAAAAAAAAAAAAAAAAAAAATTAAAAGTAGGTCAAATGTCAAGATCAAAAGTTCAATACCAACGGAAAGGTCTTGTCACAAGGAATACTCATGTGAAATATCAAAGCTCTATCACTTACTGTTCAAAAGTTATTACCAAGGTTAAAGTTTTCAAAAAGTAGGTCAAACTCCAAGGTCAACGTCACAAGGTCAACAATATTGGTACCCACGAAAAGGTCTAGTAACAAGGAATACTCATGTGAAATATCAAAGCTATATCACTTATTGTTCAAGTTATTAGCAAGGTTAAAGTTTCAGACAGAATGACAGACAGGACAAAAACAATATCCCCCCCCCCCCCCGATCTTCGATCTCGGGGGCATAAAAAGACGTGTATCAGGAACATTGTGCTATCTCTTATTCTTCAAATGGACTATCTTCTCCGCTGTCAGACTCATCATTGGGCCGTGCTGCGTCATCCAGATTGCGAGTCCAAATCACGTACGCCTTTTAAGGTCCATCTTGGTGGCGTGCAAACAACAAGTACCTGGAATCATTGTAGAACTATAAAATATGAAGTATTGAAAATATCTTATCAATACATGTAATACGCAATTAGTAGATAATGGTCAATTCATCAGCAGCAAAGAATAAAAAAAATTTCAAATCTTCATTACCGTACAGCACTTACCTACAATTCGGACAATGCACGTTTTAACATCATGATTCTAAAAGCATCAATCTAATTAAAAATAGATCCTACGATCCGCTTATCTACATGTAGTATGTAGCGATAGTAGATGAGCGGATCATAGGATCTAATTTTAATTAGCATGAACGACTGTACAAATACATACCACAGAACACTTGTCATATGTGCACAGCAGCCAACAACACGGGATTCTGCCTTGCATTTGCAATACCATGATGTTATTACTACTTCCTTATGTTCAACCCAGCAGAAGTATTTCTTGGCAGACACATGGCGACTCTGTATTTTGGCGCCAATAACAAAGGGGATGTCCTCACTCAGTAGGATTTCATAGCCACCGTCTTCCTAGAGGAAGTTTATTTGATTTTTTCAGCTTATTGTCACAGTATTATCTCTCTTACACTCTCTGTTCTTTTAGCTTTGGACTTTATTTCCATACAATCTACTTAATTTCTAAAATGGATTGTATATCTTTTACATGGAAAGCAATATTTGTATTGTTTTTTCTTATTGTGTTGTTACCGCAGGATTTTACCACTCGCATCCGGATGCAGAATAAATTTCGTTGTGGCATAACATATATTCATAAATATGAAATATGTATATTAAAATAGGACCCTGCAAATGTTCAAGAGTGTAAGCTTTTGCCATCTTGACTTGGTATGTGCCAAGAGTCAAGCTACGGATTTCATCTTCGATGAATCTAGGGAAATCTAGTGCAACGTCCATGGCGTCCAGCTTCTTCCATGAGTAGGACCTTAGATCCCATCACTCCGTCTCTACGCGGACGCGCATCTCGTTCGTTTGACGTGAGAGGTTAAGCATTTCCATTGCCAGGTCTTGATCTTTATCAGCAATGCCTGAGCTTAGAGGTGGGGAATATTTGTTAGCTCTAGCAGCTACAATGCGCACATTTTTCTTTTTTATAATTCTTTATTTTCTTCTATTTTGTAATATCAACACAAGTGGCATATGCATCAATCTTCAAGTTACAGAAAGAAACAATATGAGAGAGAGAGAGAGAGAGAGAGAGAGAGAGAGAGAGAGAGAATAAATATATCAAGAGGCTGTTTCAATTGAATAAAAGGTTCCATCCATTCCAGGTTGTGTAAAATTTTGTTTTTTCACCATTTTTATAGATGTATTTCAAGGTCTCATAGTTCTTTTTCAAATGAGATATCGCTACTACTATACTTAATGTCTTTTCTGTACACCTCATGGAATATATGTAGTACTTTAACCACAGAAAAGGTGTGTTTTGAATATATTTGTGTGAATCAAGAAAACCCAGCAAAAAGTTTCTTTTTGTAATAGAAAACTGTAGATTTGTATTTTCTTCAACATATGTTTCCAAAGTATCTAAAAAAGATTGAACATTTACACATTCCCAGAAGAGGTGTTCCAATGTTTCTTCTTCCAATTTACAAAATGTACAGCTTTTTGTATCCTTCCTCTTAATTTTATGCAGGAAAGTGTTTGTAGCCAAAATTCTATAAATAAGTCTATATTGGAACCATTGAAATTTTGAATTTTTTGTTAACTTAAATGGTAACTTATAAATTGTTCTCCATTCACTTTCTTCAAGTCCAAATAGAGTGTTCCATTTTGTTTTACAGATTGGTTCAGTATCGTTATAGTTCAATATATCATAAATATGTTTTGATTTCTTATAACATAACAATTTACGGATATTGGGTAAAATCAAGGGATTTTGTACCTTAAATATAGCCCCTTCATTATTTTTTGTTTTCATCCATGCTTTTACTGCTTGTACTATACCCATAAATTCTAATAAAAATTAATATATACACAAAGATAAATGAATAAAAAATTTTAATATGTATAAAAAGTACTATCTTCATGTATGATATCATTTACATATTCACGGCTACCCATGTCCTAAATCATAATGTATCGGTTATGCAAGAAAATTCGTTTGGGGTGTTTCCGGTTATGAGTTAAAAGAGAACAACACGCCGCTTCGACAGGTAGGTAGATCTGAGTTTTTCTTGTTTATGATAATTTAACCACTGTTGACGAAAATCGGGGAATGTAGTCAGCTGTAGAAATGATTAAAGTAATCGAAATAACCACAATTACCCATATCTAAAGCGGCAAGACGACACGAGATGATTTTCCGAGAGCAGAAGGAGGTTGAATTTTGAAAAATTCTCACAACTCTCGATTGTCAGGGTCAATATCGGCTCAATCAACTAACCAGTCGAAATAAGTTGACCACTCTAGGGACGATTTGTGCAAGTTAAAATTAAAATACTCTCCTTTTTATGTTGGTGTTTGTATTTTGCCAAAATTTCTATCCAAACGGGTCAGGTAATGCTTTAGAGGATAAGTTATGATTTAATATATTGGTTAAGATTTAGAGGAAAATTTGGTTAATACACACCCCGCTGATAGATACAATAGTATTACGCACCTGAATGAGTTTGTATTACGTGACGTAATTTAGATTAGTATGTACGATTCTGGATCTGCAATAACATTAATGCATGACTTAGGATTTATTGAAATTAATTCTTTTTATTTGTAACGAAGGTATTTGAAAAATATTAGTCGTGTTAGGGAAAAAAAGATTGATACCGTTTTCGATTTGCGAATTCATCTCTACTCTTTCCCATGCAAAAAAAATGTATAAGCTTTAGATATTTTTCTTCAATGTACATGCATGTACTCGTATATGTATATTTATTCAGGAACGTATTCACCAAAACTAAATAAAGATGCTGCTTATTCGGAACCAAAGACGTGGCAATCAAGGCTAGACCCAGATAGTATGTCAACTGTATGTATAGTAGGTGCAGAGAATTGAAGAAGATAGAGTATTATTCTAAGGTGTGTATAAGCAACTTATTTATGACTATGTAGAAAATTAACGGATTATGTAAATGTCGAATATTTATGCATGACCTTTAATTGTCAAATACTTAGGTAACGCTTATGCTTTCTTGATGAAAGGTGAAGATAAGGAACAGTGACCAATCTCATAACTCCTATAAGCAATACAAAATAGAGAGTTGGGCAAACATGGACCCCTGGACACACCAGAGGTGGGATTAGGTGACTAGGAGAAGTAAGCATCCCCCGTCAATCGGCTACACCCGCCGTGAGCCCCACACCCCGATCAGGCAAACGGAGTTGTCCGCAGCCAAAATCAGTGTGCCAAGAACGGTCCACCAATCGCTACATGATGTTGCACGGAATATGTTGTTACTTTGCATTTTCTGGTCTAGTACTTTACTTCAAATTCAGAACACCAAATGTTAAAGTCTATAAGGAATTACTTCATATTAGGATATAGAAATCTATTGATTTTCTAGTAAAATGGTTAAGGGGCCGTAGGCCATAGTCAGATTACCTGGGGTGGGGGTGGGGATGATACACTATATACATGTAGGTGTCGATCTTGTGTCAATTTACTCTTTAGGATGAATTTATAAGCATGGAAGCTATCATGATATGGTCTTGTGATTATGATAACGTTTTCTCTCCTTCACAGGGACCATTTAGACAGAGACCGCCTCCAATAAAATATATTTACCGAATGCACCAAATCGACATGCCAGAGAACAACCCATCAGGCAACATGATGGTTACAAAATAAATGACTTTAAGCTGTTGCAGCCGCAGAGACTTGGACTAAACTTTGATTACATGTCAGAATCTAATGTGTAATAAAAATACTAGTTAATTTTGAGCGTGGTAGAATAATTACTAAACTAACAAAAATGGACTTTCGAAATATTCCTCATCTGACCAATAATATCAAATTAATTGTTGTCACCATTTGGCGTCTTTTGTCCGCTAACTAAATTCCACATGAGAACCACTGAATGAAAATTAACCAAACGTGGTCGAGTTCTTCCAGAATTGCTGTTTCTCTAAATCAGATTCGTTAAGATAACTGTGAGAGTAGATGCCCTACAAAACCTACTTCTTTGTGAAAAATTATAAAACATTGCTATAAACAAAGCAAACGTTTTCTCTCTAAACTGCTATTAAGAAAGGTACCTGCAATTTGATACCCGTTTTTCTATACAAAGAAATAACAGTCCGTAAAACATTATGTTGACACAAGCATCACTCGAAACATCCGTGTATACAAAGTGAAGTGTCTTACCTACTGTAACGTTTGCTTTGAAATGTTTTAGAAGAGAGCTTAAGAAGGGACAACTCTCAGATTGTAAAATGCTGATAAATCTGAACGGAAGTAGGTATAACCAGAGACCATACTCAAATAATCTCTCTTTAATGTTAAATACCAATCAAAAACAACAAAAGCAAAACGAGTAAGTGACCGATGTCAATAAAGCTATGTTGAATTTTCATATGCAAAGTCCGTTTCCCCTTTTAATTGATGGTAAACTTTGTCGCATCCTTTATATTCACACCCGTGCTGAGTTCTTTCCATCTGTAAAATACAAAATAATAGAATAAATAGTGTATGTTGTATTGGGATGGAAATGAAAACACTCAATGAATCTTTGTATAGGAACAGCTGAAGTTAGCGGTAAAAAAAAATTTAGTATAGTATCAGTACTTGTATTTTTTCCATAAGCACCTAAAGTATGGATATTACTACCCCACCCCCCTTTTGATAATTTGGGGGGGGGGGGTCCAAATATTACTCAGAAATGTGTGAATTCCCTGTCTATCTCATCCCTCTCTCGATTCATGTAATCGTTTCACGCTTTTTGTAAGCTTTAGAGATTGGCCTTCTACCGGTATAATAAAATACGTATAAAACACAGACACTTATTTCATACATGAGCCACCCCACCCCTTCTTAATAATATCACAGGCACTTGTTTCATACATCATGAGTTTCCCTCCTTATTAAGGAGGGGGACTCATGTATGAAACAAGTGCCTGTGGTATTATTAAGAAGGGGGGACTCGTGTATGAAACAAGTGCCTGTGGTATAAAAAGAGAAATTATTGCCACAAAAAAATTATCATAAAAGGGGGGGGGGGTAGTAATATCCATACCTCAGGTGCCTGTGTTTTTTGTAGAAAATGGGTCTAAGAAGTAATTGACAAACAGTGTTCTCCGCACATAAAAAGTTTGCTTAATAAACACAGACGCAGTGTTACATGAAATACTACTTGGTTTTCAAATGTTTCCGGTACCGAGTAATATAAACTTAATCCTAGTCGCATGACGGTTGGTTTCTTGATAAACCAGATCATTGAAAATAGCAAAAAATTGGACACTACACGTTGCTTCCCTTTTGTAATAACAAAAGATGCAGCGGATGTGTATTAACCAACTTTTCCTCTAAATCATATCCAATCCATTAAATCATAACTTATCCCCTAAATCATTACCTGACCCGTTTGGATAGAAATTTTGGCAAAATACAAATACCAACATCAAAAAAGTATATTTTAATTTCAACTTGCACAAATCGTCCCTAGAGTGGTCAACTTATTATACCCCCCGAACGAAGTTATGGGGGGTATATAGGAATCACTCTGCCTGTCTGTCTGTCCGTCTGTCTGTCTGTGCAGATTCGTGTCCGGGCCATAACTTCTTTGTTCTTTGACTTAGGCATACCATATTTGGCACACAGGTAGATCACCATGAGACGATGTGTCAAGTACCTTCATGACCTCTATATGACCTTGACCCTAAGGTCAAAATTAAAGGTTTTTTTACAATGGATTCGTGTCCGGGCCATAACTTCTTTGTTCTTTGACATAGGCATACCATATTTGACACATGAGTGTATCACCATGAGACGATGTGTCATGTACCTTCATGACCTCCATATGACCTTGACCTCAAGGTCAAAAGTAAAGGTTTTTACAATGGATTCGTGTCCGGGCCATAACTTCTTTGTTCTTTGACATAGGCATACCATATTTGACACATGAGTGTATCACCATGAGACGATGTGTCAAGTACCTTCATGACCTCTATATGACCTTGATCCTTGACCTCAAGGTCAAAATTAAAGGGTTTTTTTTTTTTACAATGGATTCGTGTCCAGGCCATAACTTCTTTGTTCTTTGACATAGGCATACCATATTTGACACATGAGTGTATCACCATGAGACGATGTGTCATGTACATTTATGACCTTGACCTTTGATCTCAAGGTCAAAATTATAGGTTTATGCCATGGATTTGTGTTCGGACTATATCTTCCATTTTCTTCTACAAATGCATACCATATTTTTACACTCAGGAAAGAGGTAATTTGTACCTATTAACAACACCCTTTGGGAGATTGGGGTAAGCGGGGGGTATTCTTAGTGAGCATTGCTCACAGTACATCTTGTTTCGACTGGTTAGTTGATTGAGCCGATATTGACCCTGACAATCGAGAATCGTGAGAAATATTCAAAATTCAACCCCTTTTTCCTCTCGGAAAATCATCTCATGTCGTCTTGCCGCTTTAGATATGGGTAATTGTGGTTATTTCGTGTACTTTAATCATTTCTACAGCTGACTACATTCCCCGATTTTCGTCAACAGTGGTTAAATTATCATAAACAAGAAAAACTCAGATCTACCTACCTGTCGAAGCGGCGTGTTGTTCTCTTTTAACTAATAACCGGAAACACCCCAAACGAATTTTCTTGCATAACCGATACATTATGATTTAGGACATGGGTAGCCGTGATATTGTATGTTATACTCAAACAGATTTTTATTGAAATATGTTTTTTTTTACCTATCATAATGTTTGGATTAAAAAAAAAGTGGTACATCACCTTTTGCCTTTTCTATAAGAAGGCTGTCTTTCTAAACTAAGTCTATCCAAGCATTAAAGACATCTATCCAAAAGACATTCTTGAATGTTTATTTAATCTCATGTATATAATCTATTCCACATGTAATTAATTTTGTCAAATCAAGCTTGGGAATGAAGAGTTCAAAGCCTTTATCTGTAAAGATTAATTGTCTCATCCAAAATTCTTTTTAAAGATGCAATAAAGGCTTTTATATTAATCAGTCGTAAACCACCATTTTCATATGTTTTTGTAATGATATCTTTCTTAATGCGGTGGCTAGGACCATTCCATACAAAGGAGTAAAAGAGTTTTTCTAATTCTTTGCAAAAAGCATCAGACGGCTTAGGAATAGACATCAGAATATGATTTAAAAGAGGTAGCACCAAAGTTTTAAGTACAGTTATCCTTCCTATTGGTGTTAGATATCTTTTGCTCCACTGGCTGATAATTGCCTTCATCTGTATCAGCTTTGGTTCATAATTCATTTTTGGAATATTTTGCAAGTCTACATCAAAGTGAATACCGAGTAAAGTAAATCTACTATTACCCCAAGAAAAATTTAGAGTTGAATATATTATTTCTTGACTAAATCTCTTAGTACCTATCCAGACTGCATGAGTTTTGGAGCAGTTAATACATAAACCTAATAGTTCAGAAAACTTGTTCAGTGTCCTTACAGTTTCTATGAGAGATTCTCTACTTCCGTCAAGTATAATTGATATATCATCTGCCAACTGAGATATTTTTCTTCAGTATTTCTAACAGTGATTCCTTTAAGGTCACAAGGGCAAATATCTTGGTACCAGTAGAAAGATCTTGTCATGATAGTAACGATCGTTACTATCATCATTTTAATACCAGTGAACAAAAGGAATTTGTGTGTTTGGTACGGTTCTGCCAAGATACCGCCATCGTTTTAGTCTTGGGTTTGCAGACTCTACAACCCATCGAACCTATATTAAAATGTGGAACTAAGTATATATATTAACAGCATTCTTATGTGAAATCTACATTACCTTTATTTCAATTCATCCACTTAATAATGGCAATATTAAATGTATGTATAAACACACACACATATATATATATGAGAGAGAGAGAGACCTTGGTTATTAATCTGGAACTATTAGACTCCTCTGTGGTATGTTGTTTTGAACCTTTCAAGAAGCATGACATTTCCATCCTATATCTGTCAGGACCTCCTCGCTGTCTCGGAAACCACGATCTACAATGAATGTATCCCCCTCCTTAAGCCAACTTCTCATTTCCTCCACGTTAGACTTGATCATGTGGTTAAGGATCCTGGCATCATAATTTTTAGAGTCGGCCATGTATGGACCAAGAACGGATAGAATATATCCAGATGTTGTTACCACCATCATTGGCTTTACGAGCGGTCTCTCTTTATAAAGACTGTACGACCGTCTTGAGAAGGTGTAATTGTTAGACTTCTGGATATATATATATATATATATATATAGGTTCCATCTAAAACGAGCATGGCCGATGAGGATCCAGTTAAGTCTGACGAAAACAACTCTTGTGCTAACTGTCTTGTGTGATTCTGTATCCCATTGTTTCGTGTGAGATGTTCAAAGCTCAGATTTTCTAGCACAAAATGTTTCAAAAGAGCAGTCCTGGCAGAGGAAATAGATCGGCGTACCTAAACAGATATATAAATGTATCAATTTCCGTTCTATGCATGGGCGGATCCAGTAATTGAAGTTAGGGGACACAACGTCATGAGAGAGGGGGTCGGGGGGAAACTCCTGGATTTTGTAGATTTCATAGAGCTTGAAATATGTCTCGTAAGTAGTCATTTTTACTATTTCCTATCATATTTAAGGTGTTGAAATTGTTAAAATGACACTTTTAAGGATTTTGAGTAACAATAAATCAAAAGATCTTGTCATTTATTTCTTTGAGAGTAGAAAATTATTGCTTTTTGTCGTTTTTATTCTAAACAAGAGACCTTGGTTACCTTAATTTTCTGTATATTTTCGGTGCTGTTAATCTCTTAAATGGGAATTGCTTGAAGTGTGCTTTTAGCTGTTGAAAGGATGATCATATACCTGTTTGGGATTACAATTACCGCTGTATAGAATGCGTCTTATCAACGAAAACCACATATGAATTTACTCTAGACTTGTTTTCCAAACATACCACATCATTGAGCCGAATGTCCGATAACAACTGAACAGTCGATTACGCGTTTACCTGCGTGTACATTATAAAATGAAAAATGTTCCCAACCGTGCGCGGCGATAACCTTAGATCTTTTAAATCCATGCTGAGTTAGCATCTGCCCATGGCATTGTGACGTCAAATGTTTTTTGACTGTGACAGATGAACATCACAAATGCTGTATATTTCATTGTTTAGCGGTCTTATCTGTTTTCGTCAGTCGTCGTGCGAAAACTTTTGAACATTTTCAGCTTCTTCTCTAGAATGTTTTGGTATAAAACTTCTATGGATCAAGGGGAACAAAAATTGTCAATTAATAAACTCTTAAACTTGATGGGACATAGATTGAGGAAATTTTGCCTAGAAATTGAAAATGCAAATACATTGTTTATTTTATCATAAACTGTATATCCAACAGAAGAAAAAAAACCTGTTTACGACTGGCCTTGTATCAAAATTGGGAAATTCATGTCCAATGGTCAAGGAGTAATTTCTGGTTCCATAATAGGACTGCTAATCCTGTTTTGTTATGTTCCCCGGAAAAAAAATTCGGGTGTGCATATAGTTGCTGTGGTGTCTGTTCATCCTTCCGAGTTCATATCTCCCAAACCTTTCATCAAACATTGATGAAAACGGCTAAAATCCGTTCTTTATTTCCCGTCACCATACTCCTTGTACTACAAAATTGATTCCAAATATATTTTACATGATTAGTAACTAGTGTTTTCTAAAAAAGATAAATAGTAATAAATTCAATATAGTAATCATTAAGATATTTGGCAATTTGTTAGTAAACCACTGTTGAGTTGGTAAACCTTGAAACATTGTAACAAAAAAATAAAATATTGAAAACCAAAATCAACAAATGCCAACAGCTTAACTATGAAGGTGAACCTTCACGTGCTATAGGCCAAAATTTCAACATTCTATCATCATGCTATTCTAGAAGTACTCACAACACTTTCTGCCTCTTCAAATCGTACTTCAAATACATGTGATCACAATGCTGATTACAACTTCCTTTCTTTGTTAGATGCACACCATCATACACGGACGTTTCTGATCGTGTGGTAGGGTCCACTGCTACTTATAAATACATCACATGCACTGCATCCATGCAACAGTTAACTGAAAAGTATGAGTTTCTTTAAGCATGGGGATATTACCAAGACCTTAACCTTGTGTTTGTTTTTTTTTTTTTTTTTTTGACTACAATATGTAAAGCTTGTATCATGGCTGTGGTGTTTTTCCTTTTATAAAAAGTGTACAATAACTGGGGATACACCAGTGGGCGCAACAATCATTTGCATATTTTTTAAAACTGTGCTGTGTAAATAAATTATTGAACACCACCTAACAATTTCAACACATGGTGAAGTTCAAATTAGAATTCACTAGATCTAGGCTCGCGGCCGTGTCGATATCCATTTTATCATCTCCCGGTTTAATTTCACGAAATGTGTGATCCTCACATGCTTGTGAGAAAATCCTCATAGTCATCATTGAATAAAAACTGTAAACACAAATCGTGTAAATCGCCAATGATCATAGCTGAGGTGCTCTGATCAGACACATTCTGAACATCCGCTCTCACAAACTATCGGGCTATAAGTGCGCGATGAGCATGCATGGCGGGAAGAGGAAAATACTCGAGCGATCACCTGACAAAAACTTTACTTTTCATTGGGGTAATTAAACAAGAGGCCCAGGGGCCTTATAGGTCACCTGAGTATCATGTAACAACCTTCCAATGTTTGAATTAGGTTTGTGTTTAAATATAAGAATTTTACTTTTGGATGGAAGAAACATTGAATAGCTATGTGGTCAGCCCCGCCTTTGCACCAGAACCCCTGACCCAGGGGCCATAAATTTCAGTTTTGAAAGAAGCATCCTTGATCATCATTATCATACTATTAGTTTGTCTACTTAATACCCAGCAGCAGAGGAGAAGATTTTCAAAGAAATAAAATGCATTTTCACTATATGATCAATAGGGCCCCACCCTAATACCAGAACCCCTGACCCAGGGGCCATAAATTTCACAATTTTGAAAGAGGTATCCTTGCTCATCATATTCATGCTATTGGTTTGTCTACTTAATACCCAAGGACAGAGAAGAAGATTTTCAAAGAAATAATGCATTTTCACTATATGACTTATAGAGCCCCACCCTAGCACCAGAACCCCTGCCCCAGGGGCCATGAATTTCACAATTTTTAACAAGAGGTACTGTGAGCAATGCTCACTAAGAATACCCCCCGCTTACCCCAATCTCCCAAAGGGTGTTGGTAATAGGTATAAACTACCTCTTTTCTGAGTGTTGCTACTTCGATGTCCAGTGCGCATGACCTTTGACCTTTTGACCCCAAAGTTGATAGGGAACATCTTCATCCCATGGGTAGTCCATATGTATGATATGGTGACTGTAGGTGGAAAGGATAACGCTTTAGAGCCCGGAAACCATATTGCTACTTCAATGTCCAGTGCGCGTGACCTTTGACCTTTTGACCCCAAAATCGATAGGGATCATCTTCAGCCCATTAGTAGTCCATATATATGATATGGTGACTGTAGGTGGAAAGGATAACGCTTTAGAGCCCGGAAACCATATTGCTACTTCAATGTCCAGTTCGCTTGACCTTTTGACCCCAAAATCGATAGGGATCATCTTCATCCCATTAGTAGTCCATATATATGATATGGTGACTGTAGGTGGAAAGGATAACGCTTTAGAGCCTGGAAACCATATTGCTACTTCAATGTCCAGTGCGCTTGACCTTTGACCTTTTGACCCCAAAATCGATAAGGAACATCTTCATTCCATGGGTAGTCCATATGTTTGATATGGTGACTGTAGGTGGAAAGGATAACGCTTTAGAGCCCGGAAACCATATTGCTACTTCAATGTCCAGTGCGCTTGACCTTTGACCTTTTGACCCTAAAATCGATGGGGAACATCTTCATCCTATGGGTAGTCTATATGTATGATATGGTGACTGTAGGTGGAAAGGATAACACTTTAGAGCCCGGAAACCATATTGCTACTTCGATGTCCAGTGTGCTTGACCTTTGACCTTTTGACCCCAAAATCGATAGGGAACATCTTCATCCCATGGGTAGTTCATATATATGATATGGTGACGGTAGGTGGAAAGGATAATGCTTTAGAGTCCGGAAACCATTGCGTCTACAGACGGACGGACGGACGGACAACTCGATTCCAGTATACCCCCCCCCCCCCCCCCCCCACACACACAACTTGTTGCGGGGGGTATAAAGAGGCATCCTTGCTCATCATTACCATGCTATTAGTTTGTCTACTTAATACCCAGAGACAGAGAAGATTTTCAAAGAATTTCTACATTTTCACTATATGACCAATAGAGCCCCACCCTAACACAAGAACCCCTGCCCCAGGGGCCATGAATTTCACAATTTTGGTAGAGGGCTCAATGCTCATTATAATTATGCCCACAGTTTGGCTTCTTGATGTCCAGGAGTAAAGAAGAAGATTTTTTAAAATTACACTCATTTTGATGGTTTTTGCCATTTTCACTATATGACCAATAGAGCCCCACCCTAACACAAGAACCCCTGCCCCAGGGGCCATGAATTTCACAATTTTGGTAGAGGGCTCAAAGCTCATTATAATTATGCCCACAGTTTGGCTTCTTGATGTCCAGGAGTAAAGAAGAAGATTTTTTAAAATTACACTCATTTTGATGGTTTTTGCCCCACCCCTCAGGCCCCAGGGGGGCAGGGACCACGAATTTCACAATTTTTGTTCCCCTTCACCCACAGATGCTATATGCCAAAATTGGTTGAAATTGGTTCAGGGGTTTCAGAGAAGAAGCTGAAAATGTTCAAATGTTAACGCACGACGAACGACGACGGACAAAAACAGATAGCAATAGGTCACCTGAATGAATTCAGGTGACCTAAAAAATCAGGCAATAACCACTGGTCACATGACATATATTATATTTCTAATTGGTCATGATACAAGTAAGTTATTGAATATAATTTCGGTGTATCTTGATTTATTTGGACGAAGGGCGGAGACTCGTGCTTCCCACTCGTCACAGCCCGTCGGCCAAATAAATCAAGGTACACCGAAATAAATATACAATAACTATTACTTTACCGTACTGATTTAGATTCCCACACCTAATGTGACATGAAGCCTAGGTTTTAGTGGTCTCATCCGTTTACTTCGTTGCTTCTTACGACACGCAAGGGGGTACTGAGGTCCTATTCTAACCCGGATCCCCACGGGACCACATTTGTGAAGGAGATCCCCACGGGACCCACCGTTTTGAAGGAGAAGAGACATTCTCTATAGTGATGTAAATATGTCCATCAAAAATGTAGAAATTCATGAGCATTTCTGGATTTCACGAGGGAAAGATATGCCTTGGCTTTCCTCTTGCAGTAAACACATTCTTATAAAGACATTGTACCAATCCTTAATATATATAAAATATGTTACAAAACTGTCATACATATGTACATTAATTGAATACCAAAAAATAAATAAATAAATAAATAACATTGTTTGACTGCATTACTTATTGAGCCAAGGTTTAAAATTCAACAATGTTCTGATCGATTCATTTATTTTATATTGTTCAACGTTTTGCTCGAGAATTTTTCACTCATATGGAGACGTCAACATTGGCAAGAAGGGCTGCTTAATTTAGAGCCATGCCTTTGAGTGGGGAGTGATCTTTATCGTGCCACACCTGTTAAGACACGGGACCTCGGTTTATGCAGTCTCATCCGTAGGACCACCCTATTTAGTCGCCTCTTACGACAAGCAAGGGATACTGAGGACCTATTCTAACCCGGATCACCACGAGACGACCTCAGTAGGGAAAGATGCCTTGACTTTGCTCTTACTTTCTGTATACACTTTTTAAAAGTATCGTGCTAATCCTTAAATAGAAATAAAATATGTTATAAAACTGTCGTAAACATGTCTATTAATTAATTAATTCATACAACAAAAATCAATCAATACCATAGTCATAAACTTCATTATATATTAAACCAAGATTTAAAAAAATTCTAATCTTCTGATTGATTGTATATTGTTTAAAAAATGATTAAAATCATATCTTTGATCCGCGCTGTTATTGTTATGTCGCTACTCGAGTGTAATTATACATGTATCAATATTGTTTTATAGGACATTGAACGACTATCTAATATTGGACTAAGTATCCATCCCAAGACCATCCACAGGAAGTTAGATTGATTATATCTTGCTACCAAGACCAAGACCGGTGAAAAGAGTTCTTTAACGTGCCACACCTACTGTGACACGGGGCATCCGTTTTTAAGGTCATCTCCGATGACCCGTGACATTCACACCTGATGCCGAGCGTTTGGCGATGGAATTATCACTACCTATTTTAACGACTTAGGTCTGTCGCGGCTGGGATTCGAACCCCGACCTTCCGCATGCGAGGCGAACACTCTGACCTCTCGGCCACCGGGCGGTCACAGAAAGTTAGAATCCTGGAAAGAATTGGTAAATGTGAAAGTGAAAGAATTATGTGATCCCTAGGCTGATTGTGACAATGTGAAATACCAATTAGTGGGGAACAATTGGGACAAGGATATATTACCATCACACAGGACATCAGACCGAGGAACACTGTTACTCCATCTCTTCAATGCCATTGCGGTTCACGATAGAGTCCCACCTTTAACGGAGCTTCCTAAGGAGCCTGAAGAGAGATGACACAAACTTGTGAATTTCTGCCATCCATTGCTGATCAAAACAACTGATGAAAGAATTGACATTTTATTTGCAACCTCCATGATTGGAGCATAATCCTCAGCTACATAGAGTGTTTAATACTAGTTATCCAAAGCATTTGGATCATCCTTACAGTCATTACTCTGGACTAATTAGATATTCCAAGAAAATATCTTGTACAGTACTGTAATTGTAAATTATTGAATGTATTTCACCATTAATTTAATTATATGCATGTTTTTATACACCCGTCTGAAGACGGGACGTATTATGGTACAGCGATGTCTGTACGTCCGTCCGTCCATCCGTTCGAGGTTTTCTGTTTCTATTTTCATTTCTCTTCCACATATCACGCTGAAACTTGCTGTGTAGCTTCTTTGTGGGTCACTCTAGATATATCATATTGCAATTTTGATCATTTCGACTTCTTTTGCAGGAGTTTTACCCCTTTATTTGTAAATTAATATTATATGGAGGGTACATAATTTGTCCGCCTAACTCCTCCCACAGTTTTCAAGTGAGGGTCTTTTTATTTTGTGGAGTGTTTGTATGGGTATTGAAGATATGCATGTGGCAAGGATTATGATTTTCTACAATTCTGGAGAAAATTACAGGTTGTTGAACTTAGTGAATTTGGAAATTGATATTCTATGGAGGGTACTGTGTGAATATTGATTTTGAATGCTTGTATAATATGTTTTCTATGTTGTATTAACAGCGAATGAGAAAAATAAAACTTCGACATTATCTTGACCCTGCTGAATGTTAAATCAGCCACGTGATAATCTGTGTCACGCTAATGCTCAAAACACTCGTCAGGCCGCACGGTAAATATTGTTGACTACATGTATACAAACCACAAGGGGGAGGGGGCAGCCCCTCCCTCTTCTTTTTGTTACGTCCCTGTTTTATTTGGATTTCAATCGACAACGAATACACATTTTAGCTCTTACTTTCAATGTCAGGCATTGATACTTGCTAGAAATCGCTACAACGCATCAAAGATGCGTATGGCCGACTTGCAGTTTGGAAAATTATGCACGCTTGCATTCACGAAGAAAAAACATGCACGTATTTAAATATAGTTTTTAAGTATGAAGCTTTGAATGGCCGCGATAGGTATTTAGTGTGATAATGACCTTGACCTTTGGATTTCAAATTGAATGTCATCCGGATTTGAAGTCTGATAAACATGTACCAGCAAGTACATGTATAAAAGTTAGAAGCAAGCTCAACTAAACAGTATATAGTGAAAGAGACCTTGACCTTTGGACCTCAAAATAAATAGGAACCTTCCTCTTTTGGATGTGAACAAAATATGCAAGTCAGACAAAAACGCACCTAGTAGTATGAAAGTTAGAGACAGGACAAGTTCAAATCTATGACATTTAGTGATAAAGTGACCTTGACCTTTTGACATCAAAATAAATAGGAATCTTCCTTTTTTGGATGTGATCATGTTATTTAAGTTTCACAAAGATGCACCAAAAAGTATGAAAGTTAGAGGCCAACCATGGACAAGCTAATTCTGGACGCCCATCCTTCGCCAATTTAAAAGCTACGCAACTCGGCTAAAAAGTGTAATAGATAAATCGATTTTCTTTGAAAAGAGGGATCCCCGTGTACAATGCCACAAGCGGGGACCGTGATCGGTGTAGCGCGGGGATGTGAATTCGAAGCGAAGAAAGTAGGTCAATAAGTATTCAAAGGCTGGTTGTGTTTAATCAAAATAAAAGATAGCCAGATGTATTGCACGGAATACAATGGTTATTGGCAAGATAGCAATTGAGGAGTCTAGAACTCTTTGGAAATACTCAAACACTTCGACAATATACAAGTAGGGTAGGCGCCGGGTATATTTTTCGGTGCATTTAATGAGAAATCTTCATTCCTACTGCATAAAGTCCCAAGTTTTTTGACCAGAAACATTTCCTTTGAATGGGAAGTCAATATATTCGACTGAAGAACCAACACAAAATCATGATATGCCGAGTATTTGACTAAAAACCCCGTGTGGCGTAAGGGGGTGAAAAGACATGAAAAATGAAAAACCTTTTGTTGCAAATTGGTTCCCAATTCCCTGAAATGCTTCCTCTTTCTACTGGACTATTTTATAGTTACGGTTTCTCACAGGATCTATCCAGCCAAGATTGGTTCAAGGCACAAAGAACACCCCGTGAGAATCTAAATGAAGCTACTTTCTACCAAATGAGTTTATTTAAAGTCCATTTGAATCTGTGAGTAAAAGTGCAAAGTTCTAATACTTGAAAAAGCAGATGAATGCATACACATGGTCCTTAAAATTATTGCACCAGGCCAAGAAAACATTCTTAATACATTGCAGACGAAAAACATCAAGGCAGAGACAGATACGACAAAAATATTGTAAGTGCATACCACACTGCAGCTGATAGTCGGACCCAGACTGAGATCCTGTTACTGATTGTCAGCTGATAGTCGGACCCAGACTGAGATCCTGTCACTGATTGTCAGCTGATAGTCGGACCCAGACTCAGATCCTGTCACTGATTGTCAACGATCACACAAAAATGAGACTTCAAAAACTTATTCCAGGGATACCAACATTCAGAATAGACAATGCGCAGAAGCATGCACTTGTACAAGGACCCGAAATTGTTTTATCTCGGCCAAAAGTTTACAGAGTAAAATTAAGTAAGCCAAAATTGAACTATTTCATTGAATTCACATTGAATCCTACATAATCCAACATTGTAGAATTTGGACAGACAACTTTGAGCTTGTCGTCAAGAGCAAAAATCGAAATTCCTAAGATTATAAGAAATGTCATTAGTTAAAGAATTATCAGTACCTACGTGAACTATTGCTATGAAAATGACTTTCCATGTTTCAGTAAACCATCCCTCTACAGAATTCGTAAAGTCTGTTATGCATCCAAACAAAGCTTTACAGGGACTTTGCAATATAACAGCATCATTTCGATAGAATCCCGTGGGGATCCGGGTTAGAATAGGTCCTCAGTACTCCTTGCTTGTCGTAGAAGGCGACTAAATGGGGCGGTCCTTCGGATGAGACCGTAAAATCCGAAGCCCCGTGTCACAGCAGGTGTGGCACGATAAAGATCCCTCCCTGCTCAAAGGCCCTTAGAGCCGAGCATAGGTCGAAATTTTAAAGCCCTTGATATGGTGACGTGTCCATATGAGTGAAATATTCTCGATAGGGACGTTAAACAATATTCAATCAATCATTTCGATAGATGTTTTATACAAACTGGTATCTAGACTTGAAAGATATGGGATAACCCAAGGGGAATCGAAGAGTTCGAATGATATCTTGCATTTGGTGAAGCAGTTTTTGAAGTTTGAATACAAGATGCACTAGAGCAAATTAGATGGATGTGTTGATCACTGTGCAGTGTTTGGTCTGAGCGATCCTCTTGAATCCAGTTTTGCTTCAACATGTAACCATGCTCATGAAAATGTATGTGAAAAGTGTTCCATGGTAGACAACAGCGTTCATATCCTTAGGGAGAAAATGCATTCTGTATTTGCTTATGCTCCAGACAACATCCAGGAAGAACTTAAGCATGAAATTGATGTTGCTGAAAAAGATCTGTTGGAATGGAAAAGACACATAATGAGAACGTTGCATGAAGACAAATATTTTTAAGAACATGAACTTGAATCAAGGATTACTCATCATGGACTGGGCTATGAAGTATATACATTTGAGTTTCAGGAAACACAGTCAGATTTCTTTGGAAAACGAGGAATGACTTGGTATGTGTCATGTCCTGTTACTGAATCATCCAATGACGATGGGGAGTTGAATTTACAATTTTACATCCATATCTTTGAAAATGGTTCTCAATTTTGGAAACTATGACGAAATTGGCAAAGAAATTTTGAAAACAGTGTATTTCTACATTTTCTATAAATTCCTTAACTTTTTTTTATATACATTGTCGGTTTTATCGTTGAAATTAAATTTGCATCAATTCCCCTTCCATAGGCCCCACAACTTAGGATTCCCTATAACTATCTTACGATGTCAAAATCACAATTCATGTTTGAATATCATTTGCCTGTTAATAATCTGCCTATTATTGTTTTAGCAATTTATCATATAACAAAAATTATCGTTCTTGGGATCCGGGTTAGAATAAGTTCTCCGTACCCCTTGCTTGTCTTAAGAGGCGACTAAAGGTTCAAGGATACTCTCTTTAGAGAAAGGCATAGCCTTCATCGACTTCTCTTCGCAAGCATTCATGTTTTAATTCTGGAAAACGTGTAAATGCCGGAGTCGGTTTATGCTTCGACCGACCTTTCAGCTCAGATGTGCCTGGATTTACGCAATTGATTGATTGATTGTTTGATGTTTTCCGCCACACTCAACAATTTTTCAGTTATCTGGTGGCGCCCAGTTTTTATTGGTGGAAGAGTGAACCCAGATACAATGTACCTGGGAAGAGACCACCGATTTTCCGAAAGTAAACTGGGAAACCCTCACTTACCGGCGCGAGCGAGATTCGAAACCGCACCGACCAGAGGTGAGAGGCCGTGATGTTGACCTCCATGCTCTAACCACTCGGCCACGGAGGCCCCGATTTACGCAATAGACGAGTTGTTTTCAAACATTTAACAGTAATGCACAAAACTGTCACAAGGAAATCAACACTTACTTGCTTTTAATCCATTTTTAACATGCCCCTGTCCCGGGTTTACGTTAACTGGTCTTCGGAGAAGCGATCAATCTCTACCCAAAGTTGTCGTTCCTTGCTCTCACTTACACCTCTGTTAACGTCTCAAAATAAGCAATGTTATTCCACATGTAAATCCACTTTTTTTTTTTTTTACGGCTAATAAAACTAAGAATTACTTTATAAAATATTGGGAAAATGTAGGACAAGAAACTATTTGTAGATTTATTTCCATCACTATATTTATGGATAACTGATAGGGTGGTGCTCTGTTTGACACAATTAAGCACATAACACAGTTTGAGGAATTAGAATGGTCATTTATTAACTAATAAATGACAAAGTATTACACCAAAAAATCTTATAAAACAGTTAAAAATATAACAAACTAAGAACACAATACTGCAATTCATGCTAAGGAATTGTGACTAATAAAACCTTACAAAAATGCCACAATCCTAAAAACTACAATATAAACAAGAGGTACTGTGAGCAATGCTCACTAAGAATACCCCCCGCTTACCCCAATCTCCCAAAGGGTGTTGGTAATAGGTATAAACTACCTCTTTTCTGAGTGTAAAAAACAAATGGCATGACAAACCGAACCATATTGCTACTTCGATGTCCAGTGCGCGTGACCTTTGACCTTTTGACCCCAAAATCGATAGGGAACATCTTCATCCCATGGGTAGTCCATATGTATGATATGGTGACTGTAGGTGGAAAGGATAAGGCTTTAGAGCCCGGAAACCATATTGCTACTTCGATGTCCAGTGCGCGTGACCTTTGGACCCCAAAATCGATATGGAACATTTTCATTCCATGGGTAGTCCATATGTATGATATGGTGACTGTAGATGGAAAGGATAATGCTTTAGAGCCCGGAAACCATATTGCTACTTCGATGTCCAGTGCGCTTGACCTTTGACCTTTTGACCCCAAAATCGATAGGGAACATCTTCATCCCATGGGTAGTCCATATATATGATATGGTGACGGTAGGTGGAAAGGATAATGCTTTAGAGCCCGGAAACCATTGCGTCTACAGACGGACGGACAGACAGACGGACAACCCGATTCCAGTATCCCCCCACCACCACCACAACTTGTTGCGGGGGGTATAAAAATCATTAATACAATATTATGACTAAAAAAAAACCTCAAGTTATAAGAACAGATACTTTGGCAAATTGTATATGCAAAAAGTGTCAAAGATGGGGCATCTTCCGCCACCTATCAAGGCTGTAGTTACCTTCAGTTTTGATATGCCCCATCCACCACCTACTATATATTCTTCATTTTACCTACGTATAGGCCTGGTGCAACAGAATTACCCAATATCCACGTTTCAATCCAAACCAATGCTTCTTGTGTCACAAAAAGACTTGACATCTGCTCAATATTTATTTATTGACGTATAATTTTGTAACTGAAGTCAAAACCATACTATATTTGAGCATACGTGCCATTTTAAAAAAATCATGTAAAGCCCTTGAGACCTTGACAGAGGTGCAAGTGAGTGCAAGGAACAATAACTCTGGGTAAAGATTGAGAAGCGATGTCACAACAAGGACCAGTTAAGAAAAAAACAGGAAAAAGTTGAAAATTCAAGTAAATTGGAAAAATTAGTGAAACACGCATGTTTCTGTGAAAGCTTGTAAATTTTATATATATATATATATATATATATATATATAGTCAAATGCTGTCTGACGTGTTTCATACCGATTGTTAAGCCGTTCTTGGCACACTGATTTGACTGCGGATGACTCCGTTTACCTGATCAGGATATGGGGCTCACGGCAGGTGTGACCGGTCAACAGGGGATGCTTACTCCTCCTAGGCACCTGATCCCACCTCTGGTTTGTCCAGGGGTCCGTGTTTGCCCAACTATCTATTTTGTATTGCTTGTAGGAGTTATGAGATTGATCACTGTTCGTTATCTTCACCTTGCATATATATATATATAGAGAGAGAGAGAGAGAGAGAGAGAGAGAGAGATAGGGACCCCTGTTCCCGTAAAGCACCGCGGCTCTTGCGGTGTCCGGTGCACCTCCGTCGTCCCTTGAAAATCCGAGGGAGACATTGTGACTTTCGTGCCAGGCCGTACCCATATCCGCAGCAGGTCTCCAAGGTGTGTGTGTGTATATATATATATATATATATATATATATATATATATATATATATATATATGACTTGAGATTAATTAAGTCTATTTTTATGACTTCGTACATTTTAGATCAGCTCTTTGGACGAATAAGGTATGTCCTAATTCCCTCCGCTTTTAACATTGATTGGCAAGCCTAGAAACCAAAACATGTAGTCTGCGTTGTAAATACGTTTGTAGATTAGTGTAGTTGTAATGTTAAATGTATTTATATGTAGTTTTTGTTATTATTTTCTGTTGATATTGGTCACATTATGTAATTCTTTTCGTTTGTCCTGAAGAAGAGAAAATTTGACAATCTGGTTGTTCGTGTCGTTGGTCATTTTAGTGCTTTGTTTATATATATATATATTATATATATATATATTTATACACACTGTATATAATGTTAATATGGATTGAATTTATTTATTCATTCATTTATTTCAATTCAAATTTACATAAACATTTGCCCCATACAGATATTGCATCACATGGAAAATGCACGCGAACACTTCTTTGCACATTTAGTGCAATTTCGTTTTCGAGAATCAAATTCAGTCCTCTCTATTGACAGGACATTTAGGATAGATTGTCTGATGCACATATCTTCATTCAATGCACAACGTATTGCTATGATCATACTTTCTGCTGTCATTTCTTTTTTGGTTAGTGAACGGCTATATGCGTAGCAGATAGCAGTAGATTGTTGACCATTACGGCCCGCCCTACCTACAAGACCAGCATGATTTTGCCACTCCCCAATGAACAACTGCTGGTTGTAAAAAGGAATGGTACCACATGAAATGCGTGGGATTGCAAACCGTACCAAGTAAGATTATGAACACTTTTCAAATTCATATTAACACTCAAGGGTACCTGTAAAGTGCGAAACGAAACGAAACGAAATCTACCGAAACGAAACGAAACAGATTGTATAACCGAACTCTTTTAATTATAATAATTAAAAATGGTATCTTAGGCCCCTGTAAAAGTTACCACATATAAATAAAATTCGCCTCCCCTTTGATGTAGGCTTTCGGCTTGACTGTTACAAAGTATTAAAAGTTGGAAAGGGGGGAGTAAGCACAAAGTACATAAATGCCATGTACAATTAGTTTCGGATCCATACATTTCAGAACCGAGGGTTACAGTCTCAGAGATCTGGGGAAACACATTATACGAAGGGTGGGGTCGCCGACGTTGGATCCGCCTTTGGGCATAGATACATTGTTTGAAGAAGCTGATGTCTGAGAAAATTGAAAGCAGGAAGAGCTCTTAACCTCTTATTTTATCTTTAACTGCTGAGGTGCGAGTACTTTCAATAATGGAAAAACTCTATATATTTGGGATGTTGCTAAGACGGGGAATTGAAAACGGGACGGAAAACGGATTTTTTTAATGCAATAATATTAGGAGGAGGTCGGCATTTTGTAAACTGAAAAGGCTTATGAACAAGGGGATTTTAAGCAGAAATCACAAAAAGAACGGGAGGACATATTCAGAATCCACCGTTTGATATACTACATACAAATACACAATATCCACATGTATACATATATTTGTCTTTAGAGCAAAAAATACTGAAACATGTATTTATGCCCAAAATCGGATTCAACGCCGACGACCCCACCCCTCGTTTAGTGTGTTTCCCCAGACCTGTGAGACTGTAACTCTCCGTTCTGAAATTTATGGATCCGAAGCTAATTGCACATGGTATTTATGTACTTTCTGCTTACCCCCCCCCCCCCCCCTTTCCAACTCTTTAAAACTTTGTATCAGTCAAGCCGAAAGCCTACATCAAAGGGGAGGCGAATTTTATTATATTTGTAAACTTTAATAGGGGTCTAAGATACCATTTTCAATTATTATAATTAAAAGAGTTCGATCATACAATCTGTTTCGTTTCGGTAGGTTTCGTTTCGTTTCGGTAGATTTCGTTTCGTTTCGCACTTTACAGGTACCCTAACACTCAAGCAAATTGATTTTTTTTAAAAGTAGAATTTCTTTTACCAGTGGCGGATCCAGAAATTTCGAAAAAGATAGGGGTGCACACGTTATTTGGCCAAACATTTCAGCCATTTTTGGTATAAAAATAATCTGGACTTTATTAACATAATTTTGTGCATTACTGTTAAAAGGAGGGGGGGGGGGGTCCTTGCCCCATTTGAAGTGTGGCACTGTTTACAGTGAATTGCATACGGATCTATACGTACACTAAGGTGGGCACCCCTCCCCCCTCCTTGAAAGTTCCCCAGTTTCAGTCTTCGCGCTTAATGATTTTTACTACAAGCCCATCGGGGAAGTAAGAGTGCAAAATTTGGTAGTCCAAATAAACTTTTGCTAGCCCAAATGCTATGCAAGAATGATTCAAAATTTCAAGTTAAAATATTTTTATTAAGTATTTACAATACAAGTTTAAGACGAGAGTTCAAGCCCTCTTTCAACTTCTAATTCTGTCATATTCTCCAGAATCTTTCAATGTTTTAATTCTTGTAGTTCTTCATCAACACTCTTATCGTAAAAAAGTAAAACCTAGGGGTGTTTTTTTTTATACTTTGGAGTAAAATGCTTGTCATTTTCTATTTTCGTGTTTACTTCCAGAATCTGAATTCTGAATTATCCGAGCCAGACTCGAACTCACAATTTGCAATGCTTTCCTTTCTGCACCAGATGCAAAATACGAGACCATCATTGTATTCAAGTCAGGGCCGGGGCAATTCTTCTGCCAAACACTTTGATCATTTTCATTGTTGCTTTTACCCTCATACTTCTTAGCGCCAACTTTCTGTTCCTCTGTAAGAACTGGTTGTTTCACATATTTCATACCAGGAATCGCACTCCTATAGTCTTATGATATAGAATGCTCTACCCGAGTTCCGTGTGCTCCTCGCACTACACCTCTGTCAACGGCGTTTTACAGAAATCTTGTAAAAGTGCCTAACATGCATCATTTATGTTTTGGGCTAAGTATTTAGTCATATTTTAAAATTATTTGGGTTCAATTAAATTGATCTTCACTCTAAATTATTTAAAATCGTTGTTTTCTGGTCCTGAAGATTGAACTACTTTGTGTATTACGCGTATGAATATAAGACGCGCACGTGGAAATATTAACATGTAAACATGGAATCGAAGGAGTGATTGACGCTCTAGAAAATACGACAAATTTTTTAAAATAAGAGATAAACAGCTTGCTGCTCTGTTTTCTGCTGAATGGTGATGAAGTGTTATTCCTCCTAGACACCTGACTCCACCTCTGGTGTGTCCAGGGGTCCGTGTGTGCCCAACTATCTATTTTGTATTGCTTGTAGGAGTTATGAGATTGATCACTGTTCGTTATCTTCACCTTGCATTGAATGTACCAATGGACTATGGCAAGAGCCTGATTTATCACTTATTGCCGGAACTTTTCAAGATTGAGTCCAACACAACCCCGGTTGTTATTGTTGTTTCGCTACTGAACATAATACAGAAAGATCAATTGGCCACGCTAGCAACTCATAATATTCCAACATGTCGCTATAATATCAAAACTAAGACAGACGAGGCTTCAGAGGGAGGTCCAGTGTACGAGGTAGATTCGGGTGTTGGTCTGGACACTGTCATCAATGGCCAGTTTCAGATAGTTTTATGTCACCCAGAGGCTCTGCTGAATACCAAAGATAGCCAAAATTTGCTGGATAATGACAGTTTCCGCAACCATGTTGTTGCTGTTGTAATTCATGAGTGTCATCTGTTAGAGAAATGGTCAATACAACTTTTTATAAACAAATTTATATGAAAACCTCCAAACTATCATAGAATATTTAAAATGATGTAAATGTAATGCAGGTTTGGTTAAAACCACCCCCGGATTTAACCGTCCCGGTCAATACTCCCAAGTGGTCAATTGTGATTTCTTATTTTTGTACATTTCTTGCAGAGATAAAGATAAATTAAGGATGGAGACTTGTCAGCGTTTTTTAACGTAAGTGGGTCTCCATAGTTTGAGTGACGTAAAATTTCTGTTGTTAGTTTTTGGAGAATAAACAATTAATAAATGATTATATTGAAACAAAATTAGTAATTTTGTATCATTTACTAGCAGAATTCATTGAATTTTCAATGCTTCGATAAACGCACGAAAAAACTTACGACAACCATCTTAGCTCTTGCGAACGTAAACAACATGGAAAAATCAAGGCGGCAAGGGCAGTTTGTGAAGTCTGTTACCGCAAATAGATAGAACATTGTCGCCAAAGCCCAGTGAAAAAGATGGGAGAAAGGCATTGTTCTTTTACAGCATGATTATGCAATTTCCTCCGATAAAGACAACAACAGCAGCGTTCCACACCTGGCACTGACAGACGACGCGACATGTCAAATGACAATACTGTCACACACGAAGAAAATGTAAGTAAAATGTACACCATCTGTTCTTTTGGGAATAGTAAATCTTTATTATATTCCGTAAGGTCAATACAACTCCTGTATATATTCTATAAAACCGTAGGCCTGCAAAATACTTGTGTACACATGTACATGTATGTAGCTTGTACGTCATGACTCGTTACTAGTCAGTGCAGTGTACGTACACGCACATTCACATGAATTTTTCATACTCAGATAAACTGACGTAATTATGTATCAACCAAATTAAACATCGTCAATGAAACAATGATAATTACGTGCATTAAAGATGCAAATTTTCTCAAAACCCCATTCCAGTGCTTATGTGTTTATAATTAGAGAGAAAAAGTATGGTGTCCTAGTCCGGTAGGTATTTGTACCACCGGACATCGCCAGACACAGCCGGACATCGCCAGACACAGTCGAACACCAAAAATATTACGTATATATTAAAATAAATCTCCAAAACAGACCATATGTGAATAATTCAACGTATTTAATTCATATAATGAACTTCTATGTATTAATAATATGATAGAATACTGTAAAAGTTATGTACAACCACCGCCGAACATCTGTATACTACCGCCGAACACCTAAGATGTGCTTTATAGTATGAAAGGTGGGTATCATGATTATTGTAACAAATATCACAAATAAATTATGTTTTTAGCATTTTTTAAAACCTAAAAACAGGAAAATGCAACAAATTGCATGTGTAACTAGGCCCTTTTTGGGGGCAATACATCAGACTACATTTTAGCGTTTGACTCCGATCAAATTTAAGCACATTGCTGATCACCAAATATAAACGAGTACAATGAAAAAATGAATAAATAAAATAATTAAATAAATAAAATAATTAAATCTCTATTTCAATAATTCAATGTATCGTTTGTATTTGTATCAATAACTGTAAAGTTTATGTATATGTAGCTACCGCCGAACACTCGCTGCCCACCGCCGAACATCTGAATACTACCACCGAACACTTAAGAATGTTAATAAAATTTTCTATCACATTATTAATACATAGTTCATTATATGAATTAAATACGTTGAATTATTCACCTATGGTCTGTTTTGGGGGTTTATTTTAATATATACGTAATATTTTTGGTGTTCGGCTGTGTCTGGCGGTAAAAATACTGACCCTTATCACCCGTTCCAGTCTGGCTAAAATTAGTAAATCATAATGTTTGATGTGGATTTCAAAAAAAACAAAACTTAATTGCTCTTACTGAATGGAATGGGGTGATCATGAAAAAATCACGGTAGTGATATTGTTTTTCTTGAAGAATAAACTATAAGGAATTGCCTATCTTTAGGCAAAATTATAGGAATTTGTAAATATATGGTCATTGTATAATTTTCACAAGGACTTTTATTGTTTTAGCTCAAAAAAGTAAAATTTTAAAATTAGACAGAGGAAATTTGAATTAGAATAGGAACAAGTTTGGGGTATATATTAATAAAAAAAATTCCCTAAAATATACAATTGTCATATCATATTGTATATACATACTAAAATATTTGAAAATCAACATCAAGAATTTTGTTTATGAACACTTGTGTAAGGTTCAATTTTGCCCGGGAAAAAATGCTATTTTTAGGAAGTAAACCTCAGATCACTTTGAGGCAAAATTAAGGCTGACGACCCCATGGTTTCTCCATGTTTTTTAATTAAGTGTATCTTAATGCACATTCTGTGAAAAAATGAAATCTTTTTAATTACAATGAAGTTGACAAGACTCCATCCTTAAGTCTTTTCATTATATGGATCAATTTTGTTGATTAATATTTTTATTAGATTTTTTGGCACAGTTTTTTCCTATAATAGCTCTAAAACTTCATTGTTATTTCGGATGTCAAACATTTCGGTTGAGCATCACTGAAGAGACATTATTTGTCGAAATGCGCATCTGGTGCATCAAAATTGGTACCGTATAATATTTACATTTATGAGTTTAATACATTTGGTTTGCTGAAACTGTGAACAAAATATCTTCAGTACTATACTAGAGGGTCACAGATAGTTTGGCAATATTGAGACAGACCTGTTTACATGTACCTGGACAGATTAAGAAGAAGTTGATGACATTCGCAAAATCTGTGAGAATGGGAAAAAAATGTGTAAGGGTCGGCAGAATTTTTTTTAGGGTCAGTCGGTTAAGTGGAAACCAACATATACTTTGGGCCAAAAAAAATTATATATCAAACTGATAGTGCATGTTATGAATTACAGTATTTACCATAATCAAGATAATGGCCACTTACATATTTAAAATAACCAATAACACAGACTGTAATGACCAAATAATTTTCAATCGACCAGTAATTTTGACCGGTTTTAACCAGTATTGACCACTGGCCCGGTCAATACTCATATTAACCACTTTTTTGCCAACCCTGACATTGTAATGGAATGTAATATGCAATATTTACTTTACATTTTTAGGGGAGAGGAATTCAGAAAGGCATTTGAAAAGCTAGACAGTCTTAATGTTTTCTTTCCCAATATACTGTTTGCTGCATTAAGTGGAACATAACAGCCGTGGAAAAGAAAGGGCTTTCTAAAAGGGTACCTGTAAAGTGCGAAACGAAACGTACCGAAACGAAATCAAACCTACCAAAACGAAACGAAACAGATTGTATAACCGAACTCTTTTAATTATAATAATTAAAAATGGTATCTTAGGCCCCTGTGAAAGGTACAACATATAAATAAAATTCGCCTCCCCTTTGATGTAGGCTTTCGGCTTGACTGTTACAAAGTTTTAAAAGTTGAAAATGGGGGGGGGGGGAGTAAGCACAAAGTACATATCCGAAGTTGATTAAATGACATGTACAATTAGTTTCGGATCCATAAATTTCAGAACCGAGGGTTACAGTCTCAGAGATCTGGGGAAACACACTATACGAGGGGTGGGGTCGCCGGCGTTGGATCCGCCTTTGGGCATAGATACATTGTTTGAAGAAGCTGGTGTCTGAGAAAATTGAAAGCAGGAAGAGCTCTTAACCTCTTATTTTATCTCTAACTGTTGAGGTGCGAGTATTTTCAATAATGGAAAAACTCTATACATTTGGGCAATCTCTACCCAGAGTTATCGTTGTAGGGTAGCGTAATACGCCCTCTGGTGAGAGATTGACATTTGGGGTGTTGCTAAGACGGGGAATTGAGAACGGGACGGAAAACGGAATTTTTTTTAATGCAATAATATTAGGAGGAGGTTGGCATTTTGTAAACTGAAAAGGCTTATGAACAAGGGAATTTTAAGCAGAAATCACAAAGAGAACGGGAGGACATATTCAGAATCCACCGTTTGATATACTACATACAAATACACAATATCCACATGTATACATATATTTGTCTTTAGAACAAAAATACTGAAACATGTATTTATGCCCAAAAGCGGATCCAACGCCGACGACTCCATCCCTCGTTTAGTGTGTTTCCCTAGACCTCTGAGACTGTAACCTCCCGTTCTGAAATGTATGGATCCGAAGCTAATTACACATGGTATTTATGTGCTTTGTGCTTACCCCCCCCCCCTCCCCCTTCCAACTTTTAAAACTTTGTATCAGTCAAGCCGAAAGCCTACATCAAAGGGGAGGCGAATTTTATTTATATGTGTAAACTTTAACAGGGGCCTGAGATACGATTTTTAATTATTATAATTAAAAGAGTTCGATTATACAATCTATTTCGTTTCGGTGGGTTTCGTTTCGTTTCGGTAGATTTCGTTTCGTTTCGCACTTTACAGGTACCCTTTCTAAAAAGCTAAACAGTAAATGAGTAGAGGCTAGTCTAGACCGAGAAAATATATTCTTTACCAAGATTAAGAAAACTTCTTCGAGAGAGGTTCCTGAAGAGGATGAACATGTGGTTTTACCAATTTGTAACAAACTATGTGAATTGAGGGAAATGTTACCAGTGACCCTACTTTTTATTCCAGTCTACTACATGTGTGAAACTGTAATGTACCTTAAAGGTAAATTCTCAAATAACAATATACATGATTAATTGTACATTATGTGTATAGTGCAATCTGTGCTGGACAAGATCAGTATATCATTGACAACACTATAGCGGAATTGAGGAAACAAGAACCAAAAAGTCGATTGGTTCTTATATCAATTGTAGGAATTGGATTTGACCATCGAAATGTTACACATGAAAGGTGAAGATAACGAACAGTGATCAATCTCATAACTCCTATAAGCAATACAAATTAGATAGTTGGGAAAACAGAATCATAAATAGTTTGACATATTTCCACATATACTACATTAATCAAATTTCAAAACTTATTAATTACTAGTATCACTTTTTTTTTTATTAATTGATGTTAATAAAGGTACAGAGGGTTGGTTACCGGAGAGGCTAAGTTTTGACATTATCTGGAACCGTATCGTAAAGGATTCGACCCGGCATTGGCTGTTTATGGCCTAGCGAATGTGGAAAAAATAAACACTGATTTGTAATAAATCTGAGTGTTTATTTCTTCTGTATAGGACAGATACCGTTCAACGATGGGGGGCTTAAACATGACCGGATGCTGGTAATAGTACACTAAGTGCTAAAATCAACAAAAGACTATATATTTCCGGGAAAATCGCCGATTTAGTCAACCTTGAGCTCAAATTTATTTAATATCGGGTTATCGACGGCAAAATATTAAATTAGAATATGAAAATTCAAACATTTGAAAATAGTTTTGAGTGAAAAAAAAATGCCGTCAGGAACCCGCTATATCGAAATTAAATTAATTAAGAATTAGCGGTAAGCGCTAAAACTGTCGTCTGGTCATCGGCGTCTATAGAAACAGCGATGCATTTCACAGCAACTGATTAACACGGTGCAATCCGCAATCCACTTTCAAGGTAAGTTCATTGATAGATTATACTAAATAATGAGACTATTCAAAATGTCTTACATTTACACTGTCAGGTGAAGGAGATGTTTATAGTTCATTTAATATTCTGGGTTAAGTTGATAAATATTTTTCCCACATCTATGTATTAGCCTTACATTTGTTAGTAGAAGTAATATACAGAGCCTATCATATCAGAATAAATATAACTTTTCTAATTTAGAATGATTACATCATTAAATGCACTGCGTTCCTATTGAATTTACTATCTTAAAATATAGGCCTATATATACGATCTCCCTAACCAAAATCAGCGACATTATGCAGCATGTCGAATGTAATACATTCCGAGAATGTTGTTGTACATTACTGTCACTTTAATACTACACTACTCTGAGTTACAAACTTCCAAAATATGTCATGCTCAATTTTTTTTTTAATTTCTTTATAACTTCTGCCGCGGATCCTAATCTATGACGCAATTTGTTAATATACTTCACATGAATTTATCGTTACGAGTTAGTAAAATGTAAAATCAAATTTTATATATCCGCATGTATAACACATTGACTAAAATCAACTTTTGGTGTATAAAAAGGTTTATAATAATATCTTGTACATTAAAAAAAAATATTACATGACAACTATGTAAAATATTCTTTATTGAAAGACTATGTAATCACCATAAAGGGCTATAAATCTGTATGAATCACACGGACAGATCCCCCTGCTGAAAAAAATGTATTTAACAAAATAATTGTGCAATATGATACTGTATAATTATATAGTGTGTTGTAACATGTAAAACAAAAAATCTGCAGTTTTGTCTTCTTGTTTTTTTTTTCTTTGGTAACTATAATTATAATTTCAAAGAAAATTACAAAAATGCAAATAATTAATGCATGCATTTGAGTACCTGAAAGGAAATATGGACAGAATATTAATCAATAATTTTCAAGAACAAATTAAATATATGAAACATCTCTTTCCTGAGTAGGTGGATATATTTTTAAATCTAATTGATGGAAAAGGGTAGTTTGAACAATTAATTCAATTAACATTAATCATTAAGGCCTTTAGTTAGTTTAAAGCAAAGCCCTGGTGGGAGTTCAGTGGGCAAAGCCTTCCAAAGCTCTAGGATTTTGAGGGTTTTTAACTTTTTTACTTTTATAGGTCATACTTGCTATAAGAAAAAAGGGGGGGGGGTGGAAACAACTCCCCCCCCCCTCCTGTAAAGTAACATAGAGAAAAAATATGTAAAATGAAACAGATTTTATTTGACATTTCAGATGCCTGGTAAGAAATCTTACAACTGTTGTAATTGTCCACGCGTGGTACGACAGAAAGACAGATACAGCATTGCAAGAAAATACAGAGTCGTTATCTCCAAACTATCTGGGAGAACACCAGGTGACGATGACTTCTTATGCAACAGATGTAGGTGCATGTGTGCACGTCACATAAAACGCAAAGGTCATAGCATGGCGAGCACGACAGATTGTCAAGGTGAATCCGCACCATCAACATCATCTACAACTTTAACACCTCAGTTCAGTCCACCATCAGTAACTCTTCCTTTTCCTTGCACATCAAGAGGACATGCTGCATGTTGCATCTGCAAAAGGCCAGGACCAAAGCTAGTTGTGGTTCCAGTGGGATTTCGTCATCGAATCTTTATCACCAAAGAAGTCATAATTCCTGCTGGAGCTCGTTGCTGCCCAAAACACCTGCAGAGAGACATTGAAAGTTTGAACCCAACAGCGAGAACAACAAAGTTCAATAAAACTTCAATAACTGAGCTGATCAAGTTCTTAAGAACTGAGATTATACGAAGTGAGAAAGCAAGGCTAGATTTTGACAGTGAAAATCTTACAGACACTGAATATGTAGATCTCCTGGGGATATCAAAAGCTTCTTTCAATGACATGATGCTGTTTATCGAGGGGAAAATCAAAATAACTCCTGCTAGAACTACCAGAACCAGCCTTGCAATCTTTTTGCTAAAATTGAGAGGAGGGGAGTCAAACAAGATTTTGTCCACATTGTTTAATATTTCCAAATCCAGTATACAAAGAAGTGTGCGAGCTGTCCGCAATATATTGATGACTGGAGGTTTTGTCACAGAAAACCTTGGATTTGGTCACATAACGCGAGAGGAGATAATCAATAAGCATACGCGACCCCTTGCCCAGACACTTTTTGGTGATGACACAACTCAGCAAGCCATACTTATATTGGATGGAACGTACATCTACATCAACAAAAGTGGTAATTTTAGATTTCAACGTCAATCCTACAGTCTCCACAAAGGCAGGCCACTTGTGAAACCTATGGTCATTGTGTCATCGACAGGCTACTTTGTTTCTGTATTAGGCCCTTATATTGCAAAAAACAATGATGCCTCCATACTCAACCACATTTTGAAAAGAAATATCGATGACATACAGGGATGGGTTTGCGAGGATGATGTATTTGTGGTGGACCGTGGTTTCAGAGACTCCTTGGATTACTTGGAGGAACTAGGTATCAAGGCACAGATGCCATCCTTTATGGCTCATGGAGACAGGCAGATGTCAACTGAAAGTGCAAATATTAGTCGATTAGTGACAAAGGTAAGTCTTATTTTTCATGTGAATTTTAGGTTTATTTTGCAATGCAAAGAACTTAGTTACAGAAAAATATATCTTCATAATATATTTATGTAAACATATTTTAAAATCACAGATAAGATGGGTGGTTGAGTCAGCGAATGGTAGGATAAAGCAATGGCGTTACCTTGGGAAAATCCTGCCAACGAGCCAGGTTCAGTACATTGGAGATTTTGTTAGGATTGTTTGTGCCATCAGTAACAGGTATATTATAATCAATTCCAATAACTTGCAAATAAACATGCATCTCACAATGAAATCCTGTAAAGAGATGAAATTAAAATGAAATCATAATACCATGACCTAAGTAATTAGATACACTAAGTATATTGATACTTAAAAAACCCAGAATGTTTATATTCAGGTTATGCTTGATTTATCATTATAGGTACTTGAAAAGTATTTCTAATGGTAATGCTGAAGATGACCAGATCCTTGGTACAAAAATGATTTACTTATCAAAGCAAATCAACACCCTTCGGCAGCATGTTGAAGAAAACAAATTGGAAAGACGATCAGCTTGTTGGGAGGAAATGGATGATATCACTGACTTTCCAAACCTGGATGAAGAGCAACTGAGGTCTCTGACATGTGGCACGTACCAGCTGAAATTATCCCCAAGCTATGCCCAGGAACATATTGAAGGAGATTGTGCCATTCATGTCCACAAGGAGGAGCCAGGTCTAGTACGAATCAGAATGCAGAGTCGTCATGTGTCATCCAGGTCCTACCTTCTGTGGATAAAGTATGCAGAGGGTGCAATAATTGCATGGTATTGTAAGTGTAAGGCTGGTGCTCGTGTTGTTGGCATGTGTGCACACATTGCAGCCATTCTATGGTATGTGGGGTATGCACGGCACCAACCAGAGGGGCGAATAGGTGTGCGTGATTGGGGGGAGTTTCTGGAAGATGCCACTTTGGTTGATGAGTCTGAGAGTTCCAGTGAAGGCAGTGAAATAGAAGAGTAAAACAGTTGTACCAGAGAAGAAGATATTGATTGCTGAGAGAGAGAGAGAGAGAGAGAGAGAGAGAGAAGAGATATTGATTGCAGAGAGAGAGAGAGAGAGATTTTGTATCATCTTATAAGTTGTTTTTATTTCAAACATCATTATTTCCTATATATTCAACTTATATTTATTTGGAAGATTCCTTCATCTCACTTTGTGATCATAAGATGATACAATCAATTATTTTTATATTAACATGAGTAATTAAAACAATTTTCATACTCTTATCCAGATCTACTTTGTCAGTTTATCATAATTGTGAAGCAAGCATTGCAATACATTTTACATTTATCAGATGTGATATTTGGCAATTTCAGTTGCTCACACTGGGGTACATTTTATATTTCAAAGAATGCAGTCTGATTTAAGTGAAAGATTGGGAACTTTTACTTTGATGTATTTGCCAAATAATATTAACTGATTTCATATGAAAGACGAGATGACTATTGTCATAATTATTGAAAACATTTTTGCAATGCTTGATAACAGTATATATTATATATATATTGAATTTAATTCTCCATGGAGAATTGCACAACTTGATATCTATATTTTAGGGGATGTTAAAAAATAATCCATTATTTCTTAGTTTGCAAACTATGAAATAATGGATTATTTTTTAACATGTCCTAAAATATAGATATCAAGTTGTGCAAGTTTGTAACAAGATCACTTGACCAATGCCTTTAGTCATCTACATCTACAATAGATGCTGAAATATGATATCATTATTAGGTGAAGTACATGTAACAGGAAAGGATAAAATATTCATGATGATTGGCGGGTGAAATTATAACTACTGCCCATTTATCATCGTCGGATACCCAAGTTATTCATGCCCAATGTGCATGTCTATTCCCAACACTAGTTTACATTACTTAAGTACAGTCTGCATGACCATCACCAGGACCGACAGTTGAACTTGCCCCAAATGTAACATAGTATCTGGAATATGGAATCTTTTTGATAGACTTATCATAATACACAAGACAACAGTCCTAGCTTTATCAATAAAGGTTCCTGTGTACTTGGCACATTTATAGTTCATCCATGGCAGCAATGCTATGCAACATATACAGTGTACATATATCATATGTACATTAAACCACAGTGGACATATCTTCTGGATTGTGGGAAACAATATAAAACTAAGTGTGTATTTCAAACGATGTATTGATTACCAATCTTTATCAGAGCGACTGCAAATGTGATTTCAAAGAGGATTCATATTTTATACCCCCCCCCCCCCCAATCATGCAGTAACTTGTTACAAATAAGTAGGGGATGCTATGTAGGAGTAACGATTACAAATTTTACCCAATATATGACACATGCCAAACTTTAAAAAAAAAATCCGAAATATATAGGGCATGATTGATCTGATAGTGAAAATCGCGCAAACTTTCGTATTTCACTAGGCCTAATTGTTATTGAATAAATTCACTTACATCATGATCATTAGTTGCTTCTGCATACTGGTTGTTCCACCAAAGTCTCGATTACCTCTTCACTGCTAATCTACTATTCATTTGCAATGTAATGAATGCTACGCGATCAGATGCCGTATCAGCTGCGTTCACATGCATCTGTTATAGAAATGCGAAAAAATCCGAGCTAACAGGAAGCGTCATAACACGGTATCCTTTTAATTCGTTGCCCTACTTTTCGGGCAATTTTAAAGCGAAACGTTAGCATTTACATCATTTATTTAAAATGCATAATTGTTGAATGAGATGTTAAATATTAGTTCACGCTAGGATGAAATAATAAAAAGTTCCATGAAGTATTATGCAAATGACAGTCAAAATACTAATACTGTGACATACTTCAATACACTCTCGGTAATATCGATCTACCTATACACGGTATTGAATAAGTGTACATATATATCAAACTCTGTGGGAATATTAATAGAAAATGTTATCAGAGAGAATATTCAATTCTTTTATACATAATGTGCTGTTTGTAAATTTTGTATATGTGAGGTGCTGTATATATTACATATATATACTGATATAATGAAAGAGATCAGCACTTACACAACTTTGACGTTACATTGAAGACAGCTAGTGACAAAAAATGCCCTAATTTTGAAGACATGGTATTTAAATACTATTAAATATATAAAGAAAAGAAAAACGATTACAAATAGCACAAATCCTGGGTAATATTTCATATCAAAATCAATCATTTTTAAGACTAGGCCATAGTTGGTGGTTTGTGGGTCAAATCCTTTGCCTGGAGATCCAGGAAGAAACATGGGGGCAGATGTTGTCAATGAATTTCTCAATAAAGAATTCAAAGGTGGTGCTAATGAACGCAAATCTTACTAATTTTTATTTCAGTTTTAATGTTTATCTCTTATTTCCACACTTCAGAATCTCTCAGGGACTTGGGGGGGGGGGGGGGGCGAAATCTTACAACGGAGGCCGTGGCAAGACACAGTCAGATGGTAGGAAGTTTCGGGAAAACTCTGGAAAAGCTCTTCTAAGAAGCTGCAGATGCTCCAAGTACAATGAACGAGCCTACGACGATTCCTGATAGTTGAAATCAATTGCTGATATATTGGTAGAAAATTCCCAATTTGTTCGATTTTGACGTTATTTTTCCCAATTGAATGGGTACCAGTACCAGTGAGTAGACAAAATAAACGCGCTGTATTCTAACTCGGATCCCCACGGGATTAAAATGAATAGGGAATGACCAATAATGTATAAATGGTAACACGATAAGCGATATTCCTTATTCAAGAAGTTGATATCATTATTGGATATTGTAGTATCTGGGGAGTCGTCCCCAGTACGACCTGTTTGGCGGACCGCTTCCGGAGCCCGGATGACAGTTCCCGCCAAGAGGCATCTTTGGACGACAGCTCTAGAGAGATAGACGCTTGTGTTCAGCAACTTGCGATACCGCATACATGTTTCATACCGATTGTTAGACCGTTCGTGACACACTGATTTTGACTACAGATAACTCCTTTTACCTGATCAAGATACTAGGGCTCACGGCGGGCGTGACCGGTCGACAGGGAATGCTTACTACTCCAAGGCACCTGATCCCACCTCTCGGGTGTGTCCAGGGGGTCCGTGTTTGCCCAACTATCTATTTAGAATTGCTTATGGGATTTATGAGATCGATCACTATTCTTCATTCAAAAGTAACATCAAACGAAGAGGTGAAATAGGAATAGATTCTGGAAATTTTTCAAAATGATTTTTTGGAATGCATATAAAATTGTTGCCTAACAGAAAGAGTTGGACAGACATGATTACTATAAAAGCTATTATAGATGAAAAACATCAAGAATTCTTTTTTATTATCACAAAACTATAGATATGATTGTTGTTTAACGTCCCTCTCGAGAATATTTCACTCATATGGAGACGTCACCACTACCGGTGAAGGGCTGCAAAATTGAGACCTATGCTCGGCGCCTATGGCCTTTGAGCAGAGAGTGATCTTTATCGTGCCACACCTGCTGTGACGCGGGACCTCGGTTTTTGCGGTCTCATCCGAAGGACCACCCCATTTAGTCACCTTTTTCAAGGAAGGGGTACTGAGGACCTATTCTAACCCGGATCCCCACGGGATACTATAGATATGAAATATATATATATAAACAAACTGTTTTCCTACACAATAATCAAATAATATAGAACAACCGCTGAGATTTAACATGTAAAAAGCAAATAATGCTTCACAAAATATGACAACTATTGCATAGCATAAAAAATATATGATGGAAGAAACCCTACAATACTTTTAAACTAGAAAACGGACAAATCAACAGATTTTGCAAAATATGGTATGAGAGACGCTGCAGACGCATACTGAAAATATATACTCATCTTTACGATGTCATCATCCAACTACATGTACATATCAAAACAGCACTGGTTCAATTTCAAGCTAAGGAATCACAGGAATTACAGACACGTCAAAATGTTATACATACTACGAATCTGAAAATTTCATTTTGTTATTATGATAGTTTTGTACGTAACTTTCCCCATAGTCATTGATAAAATTAAACTTCAGATTTCATCAAAATAAAGATTTAGGTTCTATTAAATGTACATATATCAGATAGATATCAATTTTTGTACGGGAAGACAGTAATGTAATTTTACTTCATTCAGATCCTCTGGATAGGTTTTCTGAAACAAATAATAACAAAAGTTTATAAATCGTATCTTTTTCTGTCATCGAAATAGTTAATCACAAAAAATAATCGACACCAAAATGACAGCTATAACAAGGGGGCAAACTAACTCCGCAACATTTGAAATTAATTGAAATCGAATACACAAGTGACAACAAACAAATAGCAAAATCCTGTGAGCAATAATAACAATGTAAAAAATCAAAGTACACCAGAAAATCATATTCTAAACCACTACGTTACTCTTTAAACACACTGTCCTAATCGCCGTCTGACTCATCAATAACCTCGGGTAAATCTGACACATCATCAATAGATGTGCTCCAACTTCCGACATCTTTTACCGTGTCGACGTCGTGTCTCACCACCCTACTACCTGCTTTACATTTACAGTACCAATCATTAATCACACCTTCCCCGTAACTTATCCAGCACCTATATTGTTTTGCTGAAACATGCCTGCTTTGTATTTTGGACGACAGTAAGTTTGAAATGTCTCAACTGATTCAATATGCATGAGCTTGTTCTGCGTATAGTCAGTTTTTAAATCGAGGTAAGCTACCGACAAACAAGTTGATGGTACAGGGGTTTCAAGAGTCTCGATTGAAGTCAGCATTTCGCAAATTGTATGGTCGTTATAACGATCTAGTTTGCCAATACAACCTATCATTGGGTCAAATGCTGTCTAACGTGTTTCATACTGATTGTTAAGCTGTTCTTGGTACACTAATTTTGACTGCAGATAACTCCGTTTACCTGATCAGGATATAGGGCTCACGGCGGGTGTGACCGGTCAACATGGGATGCTTACTCCTCCTAGGCACCTCATCCCACCTCTGGTGTATCCAGGGGTTCGTGTTTACCCAACTATCTATTTTGCATTGCTTATAGGAGTTATGAGATTGATCACTGTTCGTTATCTTCACCTTGCATCTAAGTTTGAAGCAAAAGTGGACGACTCTGTGGTGTCTTTTATTTCGAGCTCACAGGGATATATCCAATCGGCATATGAATGAAAGTTGTTATTGTTAATAGACAAAACGTCGATATATCTAAATGTCGTATTGAAGACCACAGCAAGATATTTTTTCTTCTCGCGTACAAGTTTTTGAATAAATTCTGCTTCATATGAATATAAAAACAGGTCGGTTATCATAGGAGCACAATTCGTGCCCATGGGAACTGCAATAGACTGTTGGAAGACCTGATCACCAGTTGTCAATGTGTTACTCAAGCAGTTTTTTTTTTTGGAGGGGGGGGGGGTTATAAAATAGGGGGTAATTTTTACCCTCTGGGGTAAGTATCAGAGGGTCATTTTCAAATAGTGTGGGTCATTTCTTGTGCACCATAGTCAATGTAAATAAAACACAAATAAAATGCTCAGTTACTTGTTTATTTCCCTTCCTCTAATATTTCCTCCTTTTAACTTTTTGTGCCATTTTCAACAAGTTTTATTATACCCCCCGCAACAAGTTGTGTGTGTGTGTGGGGGGGGGGGTATACTGGAATCGGGTTGTCCGTCCGTCCGTATGTAGACGCAATGGTTTCCGGACTCTAAAGCATTATCCTTTTCACCTACCGTCACCATATCATATATATGGACTACCCATGGGATGAAGATGTTCCCTATCGATTTTGGGGTCTAAAGGTCAAGCGCACTGGACATCGAAGTAGCAATATGGTTTCCGGGCTCTAAAGCGTTATCCTTTCCACCTACAGTCACCATATCATACATATGGACTACCCATGGGATGAAGATGTTCCCTGTCGATTTGGGGGTTTAAAGGTCAAGCGCACTGGACATTGAAGTAGCAATATGGTTTCCGGGCTCTAAAGCGTTATCCTTTCCACCTACAGTCACCATATCATGCATATGGACTACCCATGGGATGAAGATGTTCCCTATCGATTTTGGGGTCAAAGGTCAAGCGCACTGGACATCGAAGTAGCAATATGGTTCGGTTTGTCATGTCATTTCTTTTTTACACTCAGAAAAGAGGTAGTTTATACCTATTACCAACACCCTTTGAGAGATTGGGGTAAGCGGGGGGTATTCTTAGTGAGCATTGCTCACAGTACCTCTTGTTTTAACTCATTCACAGTGCCTAAGTACAAAAGAATCCGGGGGGGGGGGGGGGGGGGGGTTGTTGGTCGTATATTAACCTCGTGTACTTGGTTGGCCACCTTTGATTAAAATTCCGGAATCAGAGTGGTGTTTAACAAAGTAAGTTTTGGGGGTAACTGATCACTAGATATGAATATTTCCATTTTTGCTGAAGAAGCAACTGTCTATGATATCAAAAAGTATAGTCTTTAATTTATCGTGAGGAATGGTCGTGTATAGTGTTGAAAAGTCATAGTTTTTAATTGATTTGGGAAAAATTCTGCGATTTCAAGTTTACTAAAAGTTCTTTAGAATTTTTTAGAATCCACATTTGATTAACACCACTTCTGGCATATGAAGTCGCACAGTAAGTTTGAAGTTTCTCCTTCACAGCTGTTAATATTTTCGTGAGGAGCCAGGATAGGGGCTTGGTAGAGCACTTACTGGACCAAGCAATGTATCTTTGTTTGTAAGGAGTTTTAAGTAGTTTAGGAATCCAGTATAGGTATGGTAACTCATATTCATTCGACCCATTGACTGGGATATTAAATGTGTCTAAAACTGAAGCATGGTTTTGAAGAATTTCATCTTTTGAAAGGGCATTTGGAGTATAAGTACGATTACCAAATGTGGAATTAATGCCAAGTTCTTTGAAAATACAGTTGTAATGAGCCTTACCAAGAGAATGTTGTTACAAGCTTTGTCAGCTGGAACCAAACATATTCCCCATGTAACATATCTAATTCTTTTATCACTTCTGGTTTACTAAACACAGAATGATAGATGGTACGTACTTTTGTTTTAATATGTCTAATGCATACGGTGTTTCTATCTCAACTGATCCTATACTAAAAGCTTGTTCTGCGTATGATCAGTTTTTCAATCGAGACGAGCTACTGACAAACAAGTTGATGGCGCAGGTATTTCAACAGTCAGTATTTCGCAAATCCTATGGTCGTTATACCGATCTAGTTTGCCAATACAATTTATAATTGGGTCAAATCCTGTTTGACTTGCTTCATACCGTTTGTTAAGCCGTTTTTGGCACACTGATTTGGACTACGGATAACTCTGTTTGCCTGATCAGGATATAGGGCTCACGACGGGTGTGACCGGTCGACAGGGGATGGCTAGTCCTCCTAGGCACCTGATCCCACTGTGGTATATCCAGGGGTCGGTGTTTCCCCAATTCTTTACTTTGGATTGCTTACAGGCGTTATGAGGTTGATTACTGTTCGTTATCTTCACCCTTCTTACAATTTCGAATGTGTTCTACTTCGGTAAACTTTACCACAATCTACAGGTCAAGGACTTTCAGAAAATATGACATTAAAACCATTAGTAAAAACATTTAGTAAAAAACAATTGCAATTGGCTGTCGTGGTTTAAGAATTAAACATTTGAAGTTTCTCTTATAACTACACTTCCAATTCTCTTTAGATCTGATATGAAGCATCTTTGGGACAAGGGGATACATTGTAAATTCCTCCTGGGGCCGTAAACTGTCCAAACTTGATCAAAATTCGAAAATCTTCTCTAAAACCACTCATGTGTAACAAAATATGAATACATAGTGATATAGAGCAAGAAAGAAGATACTAAAATTGTAATTTCAAGATCCACGGGGTAGAGGTTCTGACCACAGACCGGTCAAGCTTGGTATAGTGTTTAAGTGTAAAACACTTTAAGTAACATCTTTAGTACTATTGATACTACATGGATATTTAGAAATACTAAGTAGTCCTTTACCAAAATTGTAAATTTGATAACCCCAGGGTTTGGGTTTGGTATCGGGGTTGTTGATTGATTGTATATTTATAATGTCCCTCTCGGGAACCTTTCACTCATATGAAGACGTCATCATCGTCGGTGAAGGGCTGCAACATATAGGCTTATCTTTTAGTGCTTACAATCTTCGAGCAAGGAGGAATCTGTATCGTACCACACCTTAGGCTTATCTTTTAGTGCTTACAATCTTCTAGCAAGGAGGAATCTGTGTCGTACCACACCGTCTGTGACACGGGGCCTCGTGTTATTGTCTCATCCGAATGACCACCCCATTTAGTTGCCATTTACGACAGGCCTAGGAGTGAAAAATTCTCAATGCGACGTTAAACAATAAATCTGTCATCAGTGTAGGCACTCTCGGTGCATTTAAGTTATATTGATTGATTGTACATTGTTTAACGTCCCACTCGAGAATATTTCGCTCATATGAAGACGTCAGCATTGCCGGTGAAGGGCTGTAAATTTAGGCCTATGGTCGGCGCTTACGACCTTTGAGCAGGAAGGGATTTTTATCGTGCCACACCTGCTGTAACACGGGACCGCGGGTTTTTGCGGTCTCATCCAAAAACCAGCCCCATTTATAATCGCCTCTTACGACAAGCAAGGGGTACAGAAGACCTATTCTAACCCGGATTAAAGTTTTAGGAACATATCTTGTTTTATACTGTTGCTAAATATTAAAATTCAGCTTAGATATGCAGAACAGGAATAGGTGTCAACCTAATTACGAGGTGTGAAGTAAACTTAATCGTACTTGTCTAAAACACAGGTGCTTGGGTCATAATATATGAATACACATCTAACCTTATACATATGTAAATAATCAACAAGGTCGGAAGCTTAAAAATGGCGGCGATTCAACTCGCTTATTTACAGGCCGAAGTTTTGCAAGAAATAAAACTTACTGTGTCATTTCCTGTTATGTGCATATCCCAATAAAGCTAAATCACAGTCTTATATCCTTACACGTTGCAAATATGCTCTATAATATTGATTTTGACAGTTTTTTCTGTCAACCATCTCAACCTGCCCGGAACTCTTTAAATGTATCACGCGACCGAAAATAACGCTTTCCGAAAAATTCGAGGTAACCCGAATGACAATGAACGCAAGGGTATTCCGACATTTCGCGGGAAATTTTGTCAACAAAAGAAGCACAGCCATGGATGATACGCAAAAAGAAGTGTTTTAAAAATTGTTAATGGTAACAATATGATAATTACAGGTTAAGGGGGTACAGGAAAATCATTTATTTTAAAAGAAGTGATGAAAAAATTCGATAAGGATGGATTGATTTATGGGATTACTTTTACAACTGGATTAGGTGCTTCACTGTTGGGTAAGAAAGCTTGCACATTACACAAATGGGCTGGTTTAGAGGATGAGCGGCATAGTAACACTGAAATGTTGCATTTGCTACAATGTGATGAACGTTTTGAACGTGAAAAAATAATATAGTAACTTCATGTTGCCTGATTATTGATGAAATGTCCATGATGAGTTCAAAAATATTTTCTCAACTGGAATATGTATGTAGACATCTACCTGTCAGTGGATTGAGCAAATATTTTGGTGGGTTGCAAGTTATTTTAGCTGGAGACTTTTACCAATTGCCACCAGTGCCCAATGAATTGTATGGCGACTTTGGCAAATATTGTGTTGAAGTGAATGGTTCATGAAGGCTTTCCCACATAGACCAACATTAGTAGAAGTCCATAGACAAGACGATGTCCAGTTAATTACAGCTGTGAATGAGTTGGAAAGGGGAGAACTAAATCCACATACCATTGCATTTATGAACTCTCTCAACCGGCCTTTGTCACCACATCAAATGGAAAAAGCTTCTTATCTCTTTGCGCGTAATATTGATGTTCAGATATTCAACCATAACAGAATAATGAATGAACCAGGACAGTTACATATCTTCACATCAGAAGATGAAGGAGATAAACATTTCTTAAACAAATTCCTGGTCCCTCAAAGACTTGGATTAAAAGTGAATTGTCTAGTTATGCTGGTGACAAACATTAGTGAATGGGAAAACTGGAACAGTGCAGAGACTTGATGATCAAAACATATATGTGTGTTTTAATATTGCAGGGATTTCAAAATTTATCAAAATAGATCAGTTTGTTTTCATCATTGCTAAACGTACTCAGTTTCCATTAACACTTGCATATGAATTAACAATTCACAAATCACAAGGAATGAGCCTAGATAACGTTGTCATCGAATGCAACCTTACCTGGTCAGATTGTTGTAGCAGTAGGTAGAGTGAAATCAACGGAGTAGGGTCTTTATGTGAAGAACTTCAAGCCCTCATTATGTAGCAGTCACCCAGTTACCGTACATCAATTTTATAATTCATGTGGCATGGGCGCTATATAAAATGACTGCAAGTGTTGTAGATCTGAAATTACGAAAGATAATGAGGATGAGGACAGTAGTAATGATGGAGATGACGGTGATGGTGGTACTGATGTTAGAAATGATGGAGATGGTGGTGCTGAGGTTAGAAATGATGATGGTGGTGCTGAGGTTAGAATGATGGCGATGGTGCTTACGAAGGAAGTTGTAGTGTGAAGACATTTGTACATGATGATTCCAACACTGATGATGAACATGAAAGAATCAGTGATGATGATGATGACTTGGTGTTTGAAATTGACATGATTCAACACGTAGAAAGTATGGAGAAACAAATTCAGAGTGACACTGTTAATACCATACTGGACCCGGTTGTTGCAGCTTATGGTGACACGCCTATCATGACTGCAGTAAACCACACAAAAGCTACAATTGAAAAAGACCCTGATATTTTCTTATCAGCTTTCAACAAGAACAAAACTGATTGAAAATTTTGCAAAAGAAATATTTCCTGAACCAAAGACTACATTTCCAGCAGCAGAATTCAGAAAGTTTTATACAGCTTTTCAAAAACCTGAATCATATATTGAATACCGCAAGTGTGTGGAAGCTGTATGTAAACATAACACAAGCCAAGATACCATTTTCAAGCTGTTTACGAATTCTATGTTTACGATACAGAGGGACATACTGCAGGGATTAAGAGACAGGGAACCCAAGGAAATGCCAGGTGAAGCTCCGAGGATATCCACAGACAAAGAATTGAATATGTGACCGCTAAACTGAAATATAGAAATGCCAATACCATAAGATGTTCTTTATTTGTTCCCAGAAAAGTTACTGTTTTGAAAATTGCTGAGGTGAAGAAAACTTTACTGGAAAACCTTTCTATCAGTGAATCCGAACTTTTGTCGATCAGCAGTGACCCACAGTCCCTGAAGAAAACCAGCTGGAGACAGAATGTGTCAGGTGGACTTTGTAATGTATCTGATGAGACTTTCAACTTCAGAATGTTAGAACTTAAACTAGAGTCCACCTGACAAAAAATTCATTATCACAATGCAAATCAGAATTCTTCAGCGTGTTGGAAAAGAAAGTACTAGAAGATCAGGACCTATTGAATTCAGTTGCAACTATTTTCAAGGAGGACAAGCAATGGACATAGGGATTTAGAATTCAGTGAATTGTGTGAAACATGTGACACGTGCATAAGTGTGACGGAATTGTTTAAAAGCTCAGTTTCTTTATTTGCAAAAGTTTCAGTCAGCCAGTTACGTAAAGATTTCGTAGAAGGTCTCAAAATTCAGAAAGGAAAAGGACTTCGTAGGAAGGTATCTGAAAAGAAAGAAAAAAGGGATCTACTGAAATTTGATTTGACTTTCATAAGAAAAAACCTCTAACAATCAAACAGCATCACATCTGCGTTTGAAAAGTGAACTGACACGAGATCCAAAATATCTGGAGTGCATGTTTGACAAAAAAGGTTTAATCCTACTATGTTCAGCTTATGAAGTTCCTATTAAAAAGAACAAAAAAAAGTCAGAAATATCTTCTTTACTCCACACAGCCATACTCAGTGCAGAAAATATGCCATACCCTAATGTCTTTTCTACTGAATCTGCTACTGTACATGTAACAATTGTGCAGTCTGACACTGATGTCACAGATTTTCCAGGGACTAGTGGGTCTATCCATGAAGCAGAGAAAACATGTACATCAACAGAACAAGGAAAGCCAACAAAAAGAGAAAAAGACCCCAACCAGGGAAAAGTTAAGGAGAAAAGCGCTAAATATAAAAGTAAAATACCCATGTGGAATTTGCTCAAACAATGTGTTAATGACTGTATTGCATGTGATGGCTGTGACTCGTGGTTTCATGCTATGTGTATTGAAGTGGCAGATTTAGATGCATTGTCTGATGATATGTGGTTTTGTGAAGACTGTTCAAAGTCAGTTACCACAGACTGAAAGTTATGTGCATGAATTAATGCACAATACACGGGATATATTTTACAATTGGTGACTATCATTACACATGTCATAATGAGTGTAAATTGACATACATACAGGATTATATATTGTGTTTACCTGAATCAAGCCAACGTCTCTACTTTGAATAAGGAGCAGCACCTGCCATGCCAGCATTAGATTTTCTGGATACTGTGGGCTATCCGAGAATTATTGCATTCATTGTTCGGCAGTAAGTAAGATAATTTGGGTTAGTATTGTTTCCATTGTAAAGTCCACGCTGCTGACAAAATATGTTTTCGATTACATCAGAGTTTATTCGGTTTGGAATAATGGAAGATGGTGCTATTTTAAGTTTTGAATGACACAGTTCATCAAAACCAATAATCAACGATGTTAGATCAGCTCGTGTTTGGTGTGAGATAAGACATTTATTTTTGTCTGACCTATCTTTTACTGATTCCTCCCAGTTTATAAACCACTGTAATGCAGCCATGTTCTCTTTTAGGCGTACATCTGAGAGATCGGTGATTGGTCTTGGGTCCCTGAAGTTGGCAATCAATGTGCTGGTGTGCTGAAGGAGTGCTATGGTGCTCGACAGGTAAGCACTGTCTTTCAAAGTTTCTGCATAAGTTAGCATAAGGTGCAGCATTTGCTTGTTAAGTACTTCCTCTGCCAATTGATTCCTCATTTTAGCCTCATTAGAAAGGGGAAAAAAGGTTCATGGGAAAGTCTCCTGTGAACAAGAAAAGGGTTGTTCGTTACATCCCATACATGAGCAGAGTACATATGGTTCCAGTAAATGTAATGACCATTGAAATGCAGATTTTTTTTGTAAGCGCCCATGCCACTGTTGCTTATATTATTTCGGACTTTTTTTATCACATGAGAGTAGTCCATGATGAAAAATATATCATGTGATGACAGAGTGAAAATATTTTGGATTTTCATAGACTTTGATGAAGATTGGAATTCTCCGATCAGAATTTTACCAAGGTCTCGATTCGTTTCAGCTCCATCGACACTAATGTACTTCACAACGAATCCGAAAGTATTCAGCATGTCTATAACTTTCCATACTTCCAGGTATAAGTCCCATGCTGATGTTTGTGTAGTGGAATAATGAAATAAAGGGAAACGAAATCCTGTGAAACCCAGAAACACAAATTGTAACGAAGATAACGAACAGTGATCAATCTCATAACTGAAAATAGATAGTTGGGCAAACACGGACCCCTGGACACACATGTGATGCTAGATGAATTTCACATTTCCCTGTTTTTATTTGTTCTATTAGATCTGATTCCTTGCATACATTTGTATGTCTGCGAATCTTGAAATATGATATTTTCCATCTTTGCAATACATTTGCAGATCTGGTTGAATTGATATTTCATCAAGTGCCAGTCCACCTTCATAGCCTTCTGGGGGAATATTTAGGGTTGCCTCATTCCTCATCCAGTGAAGAATATCAGTGTTGATACCAGCCCTTTGGTGGACTTTATTTTTATAAAATTGCAGTTGTCTCTGTAATGGAAGAATCATGAAGCCACTATTTTTCAAATCTTGATAAGCTTTGGGACTTCTACGCCATAAAGTAAGACAGATTCTAATCATGTTTTTAGACCATCTATTTCAATATTTTGATTTCTGTAGGGCTCTCTGCTGTGATTGCAAAAATTCCAGCATTTGAGGAGGACAATCTTTGATGAGACTTCCTAATATGGAGTTCATGCCCTTTGCATCTTCATCACATAATGTTACATTATTGTCAGATGCATCATTTAAGGCATTTTCAGTGTCATTTATAGCACATGTAGGATGGTCAATGTCAGTTGCAGTTGATGTATTTGCTACAGTAATATTTGATATATCAAATAGTGCATTTACAGATTGTTTTTCATGCACTAATTCACTACAGGGATAACACGACTGTAGTCCTGACCGAGTCTTTAAACTAATCAGTCTCTTGCATAGAATGGAGCGGTGTATGATAGTGTTGTTTTGAGACATTTCACTTAATGCATCTTCATTGGATGTGTGTCCAGCGGGCAGAACAACACCCTCACAAACTCTTAACTGTTTTACTGCATTCAGGACTTCTGCCACTGAATTTTTATTTAGTTCAAAGCAATTGTCTTTGATACCTATGTCTTTAGGCTCTATGTTTTTTTTCTGGAATACTCTAATGTTCCACGTTTTCTCACTGTAGAAGACAACTTGTGTGAAAATGTCCATATCTATTTTGACTTTAGAATATGTCCTAATTGTATTGTCTTTGAATTTCTTTCAGTAACAGAATAGTCTTCTGATATAGTGGCAAAATCCATTTCTTTGAAATCTGTTGATTTAAAAGCAAGCCCATAGTATGTCATTTCTTTTGATGTCCATTCTTCTTTGCATCTTTTGCGTTTGATTGTAACATTTCTGAATATTTTCTTTAATTCCTTGCCAATGGTACATGTTGGAATAGGGCCACTTGGAATTATTATCATTAAATCTCTGAGAGAGAGACTCTCTGTCTGTTTTACTTCTACTAAGTTTTCCATAAGCCTGGAAGTATTAAAGATGGGCTTTTTATTTTGTTTCAAAGATGATCTTTTCTGATCAAAATGTGTCTTTGTCTGCATACATTTCATAATATGCATATCTTCATCATATTCATAGCTTCTATCAATGTCCATATTTTTTTTTTTGTGTCCTGTCATGCAGCTTTAAGCAAAATGCAGGGGAATGGGTTAGGTATTATTTGCCAATATTTGATTCTCTTGGCAAAAAGGCGAGAGATAATAATTTGAATTTGTCTGTCTTTTTGTGTTCCTTAATGTCGCACACACACACACACACTGCCTATCTCTAAAGGTCATTAAGCTTTTGCAGTAAACTTCCATGTGACTATATGTATTGTGATGGGAAAGTCCGCTCCCCACAGTAGCGCTGTCACCAGCTGGATGTCCCCCACCAGCAAGGGAAAATAAATACTAACCACCTATCTGCCCTATTCAAAATCAACCTATACTTAAACCTGGGTTGTGACTAAGCGACACGCCTAAACAGTGTCGTAACAAGTCAGAAATAATACTCAAATTCAAAAGTCAATTATTTATTCATTTCAAAGATAATCAACATTAGCAACATGGAAGTTAACGCACCAGAGGACCTCACTCTTTCGCGTTGAAGCTAAACAATCAGTGCAATATTCACAATAGCCAGTTAAGAGAAAAGCGGATGACAAACGAGTCAATAAACGAGATGACGAGATCGACATGCGCACGAAAATCCTACTTAAAACAATTCTATTAATCATCCTCCGAAAACACATTCAAGGGGAATAACTCGGGACAAAATCAGATATGAATAATGAACGAAATACTCATATCAAGGGTATTCACTCTCGTGAGTTACTCATAAAGAAAACAATAGCTTACTCCTAAGTAAAAATGTGCTAAAACTAGAATCTTTAATCTGTAGATTTCTCGGAGGACAATCACTCTTGAGAAATACCCAACCATAAGCCTTAAATAAATATCAAACTTCAATCTCAAATAAGAAAACAACCCTATGCTGCATTCAATACTAAAATGAATCTAAATCACAAGTTAAATTGTGAAATCTGTCACAGATTGAATTACTATATACTCTAGATAAGCAATAAATCAATTATTAATTCCCAAAGAAGAATTTCCCCAAAACATTCCCTAAGATAAATCTATTACACGTATGAGAATCAATTTAATAACTAACTTACTCTAAAACACAAATAATAATCCAAATGATTACTGTACATCATGCCATCTGTTCCTCTTGATACGAGTTTGGAACATGTACAATGTAAGTAATTTCTTCATTCATAAATATTATCCAAATCAAGTGCTGTAAAATACTTCTTTTAATGAAGTATAACTTTGATCCTAGATCAAATTACCCATATCATAAGAAAGCCTATCATTATTCATTTCATATAATTTTGGATGACTACAACTCTGATGGAAGAAAGGGAAATAGACAGGACCTCTGGAAAACCTCCTAGGGCAGATACAGAGGTAAACGCTTTGATTAAATGAATTGCAATGTTGCCTATTGTAAATATATTTTCTATCCCGTTAAACATACTCATTTCATATAATTTTTAATTAAGTGAAGCTGTGTCGCGGATGAGATTAGAACCCCGGCCTTCTGCATGCGGGGTGAACGCTCTACCTGTAGACCACCGCGGCAGTTAGAGGATGTTGGGACCTACAAACTAGGATGAAGGTCAAGTGACACCAGTTTAATGAAGAAACAAAATTGCTACACGTAGCGGCTATCCATGTCCCCGACCGCCGCAAAAAAAAGTTGAAGCACAAAGGTCCCATAACTCCTGTAAAATTTGTCGAATCAAAAAGACGGCGCAATATGATCAACTACATATGGTAAATAACAATCCTACAAAATTTGAATGAAATCCGGTGAGCGGTTTCGTCGGAGTTGTGTCCACAAGGTGTAATATGTACAAATTCAACAAAGTCCCATAACTCCTGTCAAATTTGTGGAATCAAAATGGTGGCACAATATGATCAGCTACACATGGTAACTAACAATCCCACAAAATCCATTGAGCGGTTTCTGGGGAGTTGCGTCCACAAAGTGTTCCTATAGTGTAGCATGTGCAAATTCAACAAAGTCCTTTAACTCCTATAAAAATTGTCGAATCGAAATGGCAGCGAAATATGATCAACTACACATGGTAACTAACAATTCAACTTAATATGAACAAAATCCGTTGAGCGGTTTCTGAGGAGTTGCGTCCACAAAGTGAAGTGGGACGGACACCGGTATCTCTATGTCCCCTTCCGGGTTGCGACGGGGGACAAAAAAGGGGATTTTGTGAAAATTTCTAATCAAAGCCTTCGTGATCTAGATTTTTCAAATGAAGTTGAAATTGGCATGGATTTTGTCAAGGGAGGAAATTAGTTGTACTCAAGAAAAAAGCCACTTTTATACAGCAAGGGCGGATCAAGGGGGTCCGGACTCTCCCCCCCCCCCCCTTTTGAGGACAAAAACCTTTAAGCATTATTCAGTTTTAACGAGTCTTTTAGTCAAAATGATATGAAAGGAGGATACTTGTGACTGCATCATTCAAATTCATCAACACCAGTATATCATGAAAGGTGAAGTTAACGAACAGTGATCAATCTCTTACAGGGACTGGTTTACGATTTTTGAACAAAATATTTTTTATTTTTTATGTGAAACATTAAGAATATAACTCATTTAATGTTGACAGACAACATTTTGACCTTCTGAATGCAAGAATAAAAGCAATATTTTAGCCTTAAATCTGTGTTATGTAAACAAAGACTCGAGTCTTTTCATGTATACAAACACACCAGTGAAATGTTAATTTTGTAATATAAAGCATCCAAATTTTGCATAGTCACAAATTTTAACCTTTAGATGACACATTTTACCTGAAGAATGCGTGAAATGTGAAAGTTATAATAAACTTAGATCGATAACAATCTCTTGAAAATTTCGTAAACAAAAACATACCGCAATCTTTGTTTACAAAACAAAAAATGAACTCTCTAAAATGGGCTTCTATGATAATGTATAACCTTAATTTTTGTGTGAAATCTTTTTAAACACATTTGACAGTAGATTCTGATTATCAAAAGTGAAAAACAAAATTTTGGGGGAAATCGCGAATCAGTCCCTTTTTAACTCCTATAAACAATACAAAATAGAGAGTTAGGCAAACAAGTACCCCTGGATATACCAACGGTTAGTCTCTATGGAAACGAGGGGTTATTTATATTCGGTCTTTCCTATCCCCCTCGTTTCTGTCCCAGCCTTCATAAAGTATGCGGGAAATCAATCACGCTTATGTTTGAATTTATTTCAGCTTACATCTGATGTGAATCGTTCGAAAACTTACATAAATCAATTCATGAATGATTTTGCCGCGAGGGAATACAATTGAAACCATTCAATTCCACACTAAAGCAACGATAATCGTCGTCATTTCAAACACTACATCCTTTCGCTATCAAATTCGCTTCCATCATAAACAATGTATTCAGTGCATGCGTCACTTCATTTTGTAAAACACCTAGAGGCTCAAAAGGGGTGAAATGACTTACTACTAGTAAATCGCACAAACATCTAACTTTTTCAGTTCATTTTCTCATCATACGCATTGCCTTTCATTTCTGTGAATGGAATTATATTATTCTTCTGAATATGAAAATAATGAATTACTGGAAACAAAATAAGTAGAAATGTAATTGAGAATAACAAAATATTAAAAAACCACTTGCGCAGTACTTCGTTTGGGAGACTTTATAATTGGTAGATTATAATCATAGCTTGTTAATTTTCCTCTCATTTCCCTGTATAAACCTTTCTTAAAATTCAGGCCACAACTGTGGCCATTCCCATAAGGTTAGAATACAATTTGGGAATTATTCTTAATGGTAATGAAATTGATTTTACAGACGATTCATCATTGGCAGAACTATTCCATTTGAAGAAGAGGTTTGTCATAGAAGAACAGATATTGGGTGTTCAGGAAAGGACGGCACAGACATTAAAGAGGATAGCCAGTTGCCCAGAAAGCAGCCTTGCAAACCATAATACAATTTAATCATTAGAATTATTTTGTTTCAGTATTTTAGAATACAGTGGTAAATATAAGTATGGTTATCGAAGGAGCAGCATTGTCAACATTCGGATTAAGTTTTCAGGGTTTAGCAAGTTCCTCCTTTACTATGTACATGTACCTTAGGTCTTCCAAATTCATTCCATTCTCATGAAGTACACTTTAGATAAACGAAACCAACAAATCAGGAAGTCCAAGCTCAGATTGTTTGCTTTAATTGCATATCAGGAATAATCGTTTAATTTATTGATTGGTACATGCATCAATGTCAGCATACTAACATCTGTGCATTGTCCTAAAAATTAAACATTCATTCCTTATGATTTAATAGATATAGTGCAAGTATGTGCTGCCATATGTCACGATGTTCATGCAGCAATAAGAAAGAAGTCTTTGTTGAAATGTCCATCCATGATGTGTTCAAAATAATGCCGTAATGAATGCTTTTAAAATCTGTTGGTCACTTGCATTCTTTTCTGTTGTGCTGATAGAGGCATGATGTTGTGATGCATATTGAACACCTGGCCTCCTTGACAAAGAGGTACTCTTTCGTATACAGCAGGGTTGTGTAGTTTAAAGCAGGTCTCGATAAGTCTTGAACACTTCAGAGGAGAAAAGGGTAGACAACCAGCTGTTTGATGCAAACACCTTTATATGGGAAAATATACTAGAAATCATACAAAACGGTTTGGCCCAAAATGTACATGTATGTACCATGTTGATTTTTCAAGTTTATAATCGCGTGCACTTTGTATTGTTTTGACACAACTATCTATGTCCTTTATCAAAGTTGTTTTACATTAAATCCGTAATAACCAATACATGCAACTCAGATATTTAGTAAATAGATAGTTACGATGTTTTAAAGAGGCCTTTAATAAGGAACTGTTAATTTATCAGTAGCCGAGTCTCATTTTATTTAGTCTTGAGGTAAACGATATGACTTCTTGCATGTATCGAACTGTGTTAATAATACCATTTATTAAAAACCTGATCAATACCACACGTATGTAGAAGGTTGACTTCTCTATACTTTTAATAAAGTACAAGCGTTGAAACATCTTTGGAAATTTGAAAGAAAAGAAAAACAGCTGAAGTTTTTACAACTGAGTGAAGAAACGGTTATTTTCGCATGATATTTGATTAAAGGAGAACATAGGTAGAAACGGAGATATGAATACGGTAGTGTCCTTGCACTGCGTCACAATGGAATGTTGTATTTGTATCCAATAAACACTCAGGTAATCGGGTGTATGAAACAGAGAAGTATTTCTAAAGTAATGTGTCAAATCAAGACCGATGCATGTTTTACGACAGTGAATCGTTTTTGGCATCGTTTATGACGTTCACTTCCCTCTCACAAAGCCGTACTAACATGTAACACTGGTAGTGTTTCTAGCCGTAATCATGTTTGTAACGACTATTGAAATAAATCACGTTTGACAAGCGACTTAATATGTAATGAGGTGTTGCTAAAACGCGGAATGGAAACCTGAACGGAAATGAAGTATTCGAATGATTAATATACAATGTAGACAAGATAACACCAAACATTGGGAACATTTGCTTTATTTTGATATAAATAAAAAAAATTATGAATTTGCTTACAAGCGGTAAAACAAATTTATCTTAAAATCCTGCACCATAAATTCATGAAACTAATGTAAATGTTTGTAAAAGAGTTTACAAATCATTTTACAAGAATCTTGTAATTGTGGCATCGACAGAGGTGTTACTATTCAGCAAAACTTAGAATCGAAAGAGCACACACGATTTATACCCCTTCTCGTGGCAAAACGTCTTTAACGAATATGTACAGTATATGTCTGAACTTACTACAGGGAGTGCGGTATGTATGAACAACGATAATATTCATGTTTTTCGTATTGGTCGCACCTCCAATCGTCGGTGTTCTTGTATTTCCTTATTTGTAGCCAAACCTTCCCTCCTACCACCTGTTGGCTTTGATCCCCTGGGGATCCGGGATAGAATAGATCCTCAATACCCACTTCCTTGTCGGAATGGTCGACTAAATGGGGTGGTCCTTCGGATAAGACCACAAACCCGAGGTCCCGTGTCACATCGGGTGTGGAACGATAAAGATCCTTCCCTGCTCAAAGGCCGTAAGCGCCGATCATAGGCCTGAATTTTGCAGCCCTTCACCGGCAATGGTGACGTCTCCATATAAAAATTTCTCGAGAGGGACGTTAAGGAATATACAATCATTGATCGAGTACCATGTAAGCTGCAACATTGAACTGTGTCACATGAAGGAAAATAAGTAATAATTATACAAGTTGGAAACCAATCTGCAGACATCAACCACAATCTTTCAACCTTCTGTTTATGGACACTTCTGCCTCTTATTGAACTACCTGTTTTCTCCTTCATAGATCCGGGTTAGAATAGGTCCTCAGTACCCCCTTGCTTGTCGTAAGAGGCGACTAAATGGGGGCGGTCCTTCGGATGAGACCACAAAAGCCGAGGTCCCGTGTCACAGCAGGTGTGGCACGATAACGGTCTCTCCCTGCTCCCTGCTCAATGGCTATAAGCGCCGAGCATAGGCCTAAATTTTGCAGCCCTTCACCGGTAGTGTTGACGTCTCCATATGAATGAAATATTCTCGAGAGGGACGTAAAACAGTATTCAATTCCTCCATAGATCTGAAATTTTGAGTCAAATTTTCTTAGAAATGGGGAAGGGGGGGTCCCAACCGCCGGAACCACACTCTGGATCCGCCACCGATATTCCACTCATGGAGATGTCATCATTGCCGGTGAAGGGCTGCAAATTTTAGGTCTGCAGAAACTAAGGGATGTATGCTATTTCATACACTATTTTTTTAAATACAAAATTAGAAAGTTCTCTTACACTGTGATACATTGGAATGTTGTAAAGTCGGTTGTTTATTTTTTAACATCTCGCGCGAGAATTGTTCTCTTACATTCCCGGTGAAGGGCCGCAAAATCTAGACGTATGCTCGGCGCTTACGGCCTTTAAGCAGGGAGGGATCTTTATCGTGCCACACCAGCTGTGACACGGACCTCGGTTTTTACGGTATCATCCGTAGGACCGCCCCATTTAGTCACCTCTTACGACAAGCAAAGGGTACTGAGGAATTTTTCTAACCAAGATGACTGTAACCAATGAACACATAGGTAATCGGGTGTATGAAATAGTAATTTGTCAAATCAAGATCGATGCATGTTTTACGACAGTGAATCTTTTTTGGCATCGTTTATGAAGTTCACTTCCCTCTCACAAAGCCGTACTAACAAGTAACACTGATAGTTCTGATACCTAATCGTGTTTGCAGCTACTAATCAAATAAACCACGTTTGACAAGTGAGTTGTATCGACATTTATGTAGGCCTTCTACACGGAACGAGTTTAGAAATTTCACAACTTAGCCACTGTATCGAACTACGCATTGGACATTTCTCAAACCTTCCTTCTTTGACGTTTTCCTCATTTTCTAAATAAAAAGCTAGAAACTCCAAATTTAAATGTCATTCAAAGAATTGAAAACTCTTAACAATGTTCTCCAATGCAATGATTTTGGCATTCGTTGTTTTAACACTTACTCGTATGCTTATCATCCAATGCTATCCTTTAAGCCAATTTTATCCTTACGGTTCAGCTGCAGGTGATAGTAATTTACCGGCAAATGATGACGGGTCTACTTCCCGTATACCTATAGCGGTACCTTTTCCATTCTTTGGGGCATCATACCATTCAACATATGTAAGTATATGTATGTATATGTTGTTGATATTTGTGTACATGTTTTCCAAAACATGATTCAGAATAAAATCTTATATATAGTATGCTTAATACTATTTGCCCAATACAGGGATTGAAATTGTAATGAGTTGTTTGTTCGTTTTTTAATGTTCAACTTCAATTTGATAACTTTTATATGTGTTGAATGAAAGTTTTCTCCTCAAATCAGGATTACGTAATCGCAAGTGAATAATGATATTGAAATTTACTTGAAGGGCATATTAGTAATATTCAATTATTGGGGAAAAGCAGTGGAGATATTTAATTGCAGGTGAATTATGGTATTGAAATGTAGTTGCAGGTTATATAACTACATTAGTAATATTTTATTGTATGTGAATAGCTGCAATAATGTAGCCCTCTCTGATTTTTTATTTTTTTTTTGATTTTTTTTTTTTTTTTAGGGAGAGGGCTACAACTCCTTAGGATCTCCGTAATGGTGCAAATGCGGGAGTAATTCACCCCCGCAACATTTGCGCTCATTCTAAACATTTCCTGACTTTCTTTACGTAAATAAAATGATATTCTATGTTTCTTAGTCGATATATAAATTTACAACCTGCAACTTTAGATTTGTGAGGCTCTATTCTACCGTTTTCAACAATTTCGATAAATTCCAATTTTTCGATTCATATTTCTGCGCCATGTTTGATGTACTGAAGTTTCAACTTCCGGTTGTCAAGTTATTTGCATATGCCATATAAGGTAGTATTTACATCAATGGACAAGTATGGAGGCGAAAGCTATTTCGTCGGTATTGAAAAGGTTTGAATTTAATATAAAGTTAAAAACCCAACAGCAGAGTGTAAATTCTTTCTGCAACAATATGATTTTCCTTTCTTTGTCGAAGTGGCTCGAGTAACTACATTTTCGCGCTGATTGTCAATGTGTAGGCTTTTCATTAGATCCACCTACGAGATCTCGCGATAACAAGCATAGCGGAGCAGACGAAGAATTTTGAATACTGTACATTATATTTAATGAAAAACACATTTATTAGACATGCCCGAGCACAAAGTTGGTACTCCTTTTGGTGTAAACAACATTTGGGACTAATACACAGAGTTTATTATCGGTTATTCATAAAATTATTTTGCACCATAACGGAGATCCTATGGAATTGTAGCCCTATCCCGAAAACGTCAGAATTAAAAAAAAAATGGATAGGGCTACATTATTGCAGCTAGTATGTGAATAGCAGTTGTGATATTTAATTCCAGGTGAATAATAATGGCGACATTACGTTTGAATCTCCACTGACACAATTTACCTCGGAGCCCTTCCCAATAAACGGATCTCACAAAATTATAGCTCCATTCTGGACGGACATTGATACTAGACATGGAGGGTCGTTATGGTACCGAACCACTACAGAGGCGGCTCTACTACAAAGAGGAACAACGAAAATCCGTTCTCTATTTCCCGCCATTACACATTTTACCGCCACCTGGATGATGGTGGTTACGTGGAATAATGTAGCTGCTTACAGCTGTTCTCCTAATTGTCATCAGGTAAAAGGAAAGGAGATACTTAACTGGTTAAGAAATATGAAACGTTAGTCATGAATTAAGGTGATGTTTGTTTGAAAGAGTGGCGCAAATTCCTTTTCCTTTGTTTTACTTTATTAAAATATGACTTCTTTTATGACAGTAAATGTTAAGAAAATGTCACTACGTGTACGATTATAATTACAAAAACTTGTACATGTAGCAGAGAAAAATTACTATCGATGTCATGACATTCATATTTTTGATACACAGAGAAACACTTTTCAACTAATCCTCATAACGGATGGAACTCATTCATTTGCTGTATTTAATTACAACAAAATCACATGGACCAAATCGGCACAGGTAAGTCATGCTTACACATATACTGTGAGGTTTGCTCATAATTAGGACTCGGTCAACCAATACCTGAAAAAGTTCGAATAACCGGAAATGAAAAGTCAAGGACAACTGTATGATGAAATCGGGAAACTAAACAACATCGTGTGTTGACTTCAACAAACTTAATATATATGCCATAAATCTACCTTTTAAATATTACTACAAGTGGGAACTACTCGAAATGACCGTAGATATTAGGTACAAATAATGTGATTCTGTGTGGGACGTGATATTTTTATGAAGATCCGTCTTAAACTTTTGAGTTTTACGATGGTTAAGTAAATTGATAGATTATATAATCCTTTTAAAACATTTCACAATAGATATATATTGCAAGAAATTGCCCAGTTCCTCTTCCATTTGAACTATCGATTGAAATAACAAGGTGTCTGATTGATCCATAGTAAAATCACAAATAGACATCTCGTGATTAATTTGGGGTGAAATCCCTCAGAACAAACCATTCTTTGCGTGGTAATGAATACTAGACTTTCCATTTTGTTCAATCTAGGTTGGGTTCAATGCAGGTGACGGTGTACACTATTTCTCTGTTCCTGGTTCAATGACAGACGCTGTTTTGAATCTTCCTCAAATGTCCAATATCGGTGTTCCGGGACAGTTCGTTTTCCGAGTAGACCAAACCAAAATCTCCAATGCAGGTTTGGTTTATTTATTTGTCTTAGAATAACTTATTAAGATATTTGACTAATAACTCTAAAATCGTTCCTGTCCATGGACGTTTACCATTCATGATATTAAAGAGTTTGCATGATCTTCATTATTGACATACCGGGAATTAAAATCCACTTTGAACAAACTGAAAAAAAAATCAGAATAACAGCTCTGCAACAATACCCACGAGCTTGAATTGTTTTCTTCAGTGAATGAAAATGTAATAAATGAAAATAAATTATTATAAATAACATGCATTGTTCGTCAGTATGTTGTTACACGTTTCTTTGTAAATTACTAAACTTTCTTTGTAAAACATTTCTCTTAATTCATGATATACAGACACTATTGATGAATGTGCCAGTTCTCCCTGTTTGCATGGAAATTGTTCAAACGAATATCTTCATTACGAATGTATCTGTGACCCGGGCTACACGGGAGTTAATTGCGAAAGTGGTAAGATGGAAACTATTTCCGATCAATAAAAAAAATTCTACTTTGAAAGTTTGAACTTATATCATACACTATCATACACCAATTTTATGATATTGAAATGAAAATAACTGTCAATATGTATTGTGTTGTCAGAGATAGACGAATGTCAGAGTTCACCATGTATCCATGGCAACTGTTCTGACCACCTAAATCATTACACATGCCATTGCCAGGCAGGGTACACTGGAATCAACTGTCAAACAGGTATGATTGACATCGTAATTACTTTTATATTTTATGGTAAATGTATGTACACTGTATATAAATACATGATGTATTTTTATCTCTAATTCATACATATATCGATACACTGTATTTAGATATTTATCTTTATCCCTACAGATATCGACACACGTTATATAGATATGTATCTTTATCTCTACAGATATCGACGAATGTTCCAGTTCTCCTTGTTTGTATGGTACATGCAATGACCTAGTCAATGGTTACCAGTGTAACTGTGTTGCTGGTTATACAGGAATACACTGCGAGACAGGTAAACATTCTATCCCAGTGCCCATTTCCCCTCAAAATCGAAAACGTTCAATACGTATAGCTAACCAATACAATTTAATTGTTAACAGATATCAATGAATGCCAAAGTTCTCCTTGTATCCATGGAAACTGTTCAGACCATGTTAATCATTACACATGTCAGTGTTATGCAGGGTTCACTGGAACAAATTGTCAGATAGGTTTGTAATTTGTTATATATACTTTTTTTAAAATTGTGAATATTGTTAGAAAATGTACACCTGTTTGAAATTTATCTTAACATTTTGCCCCCAAAATGAAGTACTTTTAAAGAATTTTGGTTTTTAATCATCACACAGACATTGACGAATGTGTTAGCTCCCCTTGCATACACGGAAATTGCACTGATCAAGTCAATGGATACATCTGTGATTGCATACCTGGTTACACCGGAGTCGTTTGTGAAACAGGTTTGTGATCATACTGGTTTCTATTATTACAGTTTACTTTCTTCTAATCTCTATTGAAACCAAACCCTGTCATAATATGAAAGATACATCTCTAAATATTGAAGGATAATGGAAAATTGGATATCCATTTGATGATTTATAATTTTTGTTTAGAAATTGATGAATGTGAAAGTTCTCCCTGTACACATGGCGTGTGTATTGACGAAATTAATAACTACTTGTGTGTCTGTGACACGGCGTACTACGGTAGACAGTGCTCAGAATGTAAGTATCAATGTGACAAAGACTTAGTAAGATACACGTAATTTGATACAGGTGAGAGTATCCTTGACTATTTATTTTCTTGTTTGCAGTTGACATATCTTACTTGATACCATTATTGGTAGGATTACTTTTATTCCTTCTTGGTGTTATTTTGTTCCTTTTGTGGAAACGATTCAAAGGGTGCGTAACAGTTTTTCACATTCTTAATGTTGTTTTGACTTGTTTTGACCACGTTTGATAACATTTTCTTATTAACTAAAGACTGCAAATAAGTTTGGATTGAATATCTATATATTTGAATTTGGGTCTTTTAAATGCAATCTATACAGGCATGAACTTTCTGAAAAATGTACCGTTTGTGGAATATTTTAGAGAAAACAAAGAGGACACCACTGTGGGAATTATTTACTTCAGTGACACAACTCTAGGCCCCAGAAAGACATCCTTCCAACGTCAGCCACCAACGCTATCCAACTTTTCAAAGATCATCGGTTTCACAACTCAAATTTGGCATAAAGTCATATCATCTCAAAGTATCACTCCTCATGGTGACAAAATACAGGCTCACTCAAACAACTTTCCGAGGAGTAAAAAGTCGTCTGAGACGAACAATTCACCATCTCAATTTGATGAAGCTCATGTTGTGCAATTTCCCAACAGCTTGAATCACCATCATTGATTAGAAACATCAAATGTTAATAAACATCAAGAGGATATTAAAATTAATTTATATTGTTCGATTTAGTTGCCATGTATTTTCTTTCTAGCACACCTGGAATATACCTAAGGCCAGTGTGAGCTGAATAACGCCATTTTCTCATATGTCGATTCAATATATCCTAGTGAACTGAAAATATAAGACATCATAGAGTCTTTCAAATCTGCTTCATACCTGTTTTATTGAACATACATGTAGGTGTTGATAACAAACAAATAACCCGACTTTATGACAAACAGGATAACATCAGCTCCTTCATCGATATGGTACTTATGTTTCTTCATTGATGTATATGATTTTCATTTATGGTAGCTACAGCGATAGTTTTTTTTAAACAAAATACAATTTTACTTTTCGGAGCGATTTTATTTCCTTTATGTCCACCTTGAAACAAACTTTTTTATTCCAAGTTTCCTGCAACAGTAACATTATGCCTGTGCATTGTAATAGCCACGAGATATTGATATTTTATAGTCATTCCACCCTCCTGTAATGTCATCAGACTTTGCAAACTCAATTATTCATTTAGATTTATGCATGATAGGAACATAAAATTTGTTAGAGTCTATTCCTATAATTCTTGTTAAAAATAAAATATTTCAAAAATCCAAGTTATAGATGAATAATCAATGATATGTTTCAAAATATTGAATCCAAGGCCAATAACTCTGTTTTTATTTATTTCTTTATCAAGTCTATTATGCGATGATTTCATTTATTTGTTACAGACATTTTGTATATTTTTGTGAAGATACAGTTTTATGAAATTGTTATGAATGCTACTATATCGTCATAACCAGTTTCTGTGGAATTTTAATCACGCTGTATAAGGAAAATTTCAATTTTCTGAAGGTGATATATGATTCTGTTTATGTTCGTCTCACATCTTAAAAAGTGTGATGACCTATGTATTTTATTTGATAATTTGTTAGTTGAAATCTAATAAATGGAAATAAATACACATGTTTGCCCAACTATCTATTTTGCATTGCTTGTAGAAGTTATGAGATTGATCACTGTTGGTTATCTTAACCTTTCATTTTAAACTTGTATCAGATAAAACTGCGAGTATGGAGTTACCTAAATGGAATCAAAGATTTAATATATGGATACTATGGTGTTTAGGGTGCGATGGCCTCGGAATAGAGCCCCAAAGAGCTTCTAGCTGTTTTTATTATACTTCGTTCGCGAGGGTATATAGGAATCAACCTGTCTGTCTGTCCGTCTGTCTGTGCAGATTCGTGTCCGGGCCATAACTTTGTTCTTTGACATAGGCATACCATATTTGGCACGCAGGTGGAGCACTATAAGATGATGTGTCGAGTACCTTCATGACCTCTATAAGACCTTGACCTCAAGGTCAATTTTTTTTTTTACAATGGATTTGTGTCCCGACCATAACTTCTTTGTTCTTTGACATAGGCATACCATATTTGACACATGAGTGTATCACCATAAGACGATGTGTCGGGTACCTTCATGACCTTGACCTCAAGGTCAAAATTAAACGTTTTTACAATGGATTCGTGTCAAGGTCATGACTTCTTTCTTCTTTGACATAGGCATACCTTATTTGACACATGAGTGTATCACCATGAGACGATGTGTCGGGTACCTTCATGACCTCTATATGACCTTTAAATTTGACCTCAAGGTCAAAATTGATTATAGGGTTTTGATATAGTCATACCATAAGACATGGGTGTATCACCATGAGACTAGGTGTCATGTACATTCATGACCTTCGATCTCAAGGTCAAAATTATAGGTTCATACCATAGATTTGTGTTTGGACTACATCTTCCATTTTCTTCTACAAAGGTATACCATATTTTTACACTCAGGAAAGAGGTAATTTATACCTATTAACAACGCCCTTTGGGAGATTGGAGTAAGCAGGGGGTATTCTTAGTGAGCATGGCTCACAGTACCTCTTGTTTGTAACTGTTTTATAGTTATTTTTAGGTCACCTGAGTATTGCAATCGGTTTTCGTCGTGCGTTAACAATTGAACAGTTTTAACTTCTCCTTGATAACTACCAGTCCAATTCGTTTCAAAATTGGTATGAAGTATCTTTGGGACAAGGGGGACATAAATTGTAAATTTCAGGATTCCTGCACCCCTGGGGTCTTAGGGGCGGGGTAAAAACTGTCCCAAATTGACCAATTTTTAAATTTTAAAAATCTTCTTCTTAAGAACCGCACATGTGTAAGAAAACCTTAATGCATGGTGATGGAGAGCAGGAAGTCCTCTACCGAAATTGTAAATTTCATGATTGCCGGGGTAGGGGTTCTGACCCCAGGGTGGGGCCAAACTTGGTATATAGTGTCCATGTGTAAAACACTTAAATAACACCTTCTTTAGTGCTGTTGATACTATATTGAAACTAAATAAATATTTAGAAAGAGCAGGTAGTCCTTTACCAAAATTGTAAATTTGATGATCCCAGGGGTAGGGGTTTTGGTATCAGGTGGGGCCAAAATGGGCAGTTATTAAATGTGTGAACAATAGACATTTTAAACTTCTTGATAACTATTATTCCAATTCTTTTGATATTTGGTATGAAGCATCTGTGGAACAAGGGGAACATAAATTGTAAATGTCAGGATTCCTGCACCCCTGGGGCGGGGTAAAATCTGCCAAAAAATGACCAATTTCTGAAAATCTTCTCAAGAATCGCACATGTATAAGAAAAACTAAATGCATGGTGATGGAAAGCATGAAGGCCTCTACCGAAATTGTAAATTTCATGATTGCCGGAGTAGGGGTTCTGATCCCATGGTGGGGGCCATTCTTGGTTTATAGTGTTTATGTGTAAAACACTTACATAACATCTTCGTTATTGCTGTTGATAATATAATGAAACTAAATATATATTTAGAAAGAGCAAGTAGTCCTTTACCAAATTGTAAATTTGATGATCCCAGGGGTAGGGGTTTTGGTATCAGGTGGGGGCAAAATGGTCAGTTATTACATGTGTGAACAATAGACATTTTTAACTATCATTCCAATTCTTTTCATATTTGGAATGAAGCACCTTTGGAAGAAGGGGAACATAAATTGTAAATTTTAGGATTCCTGCACCCTTAGGGGTGAGGCAAAAACTGCCCAAAATTGACCAATTTTTAAAAATCTTCTTCTCAAGAACTGCACACATATAAGAAAAACTAAATGCATGGTGATGGAGAACAGGAAGACCTCTAACAAAGTTGTAAATTTCATGATCCCTGGGGTAGGGGTTCTGACCCCCAGGGTGAGGCCAAACCTGGTATATAGTGTTTATGTGTAAAACACTTAAATAACATCTTCTTTAGTGCTGTTGATACTAAATTGAAACTAAATGGATAGAGCAGGTAGTCTTTTACCAAGATTGTAAATTTGATGATCCCTAGAGTAAGGGTTCTGATCCCAGGGTGAGGCCAAACTTAGTATATAGTATTTGTGTGTATGTTTGCTGATACTGTATAAAATCTAAATGGCTGCATACTTAGGAATAGCAGAAAAGAATGTACAAAAATGGTGAATTTCAATCAAAACCCAGGGTTATGACTTTAGGATAAGTCCAAATTAGTCATATGTTTCTATGTTTTAATGTTAATACACCTATTATTTAAAGCCATTCATCAGTTTATGCACTTTTGAAGGCAGTGAAGTTTTAAGAACACATTTTGTTTTATACTGTTGCTGAACATTAGAAATTAGCTTAGATATTCAGAACAGGGAATTTTTTCTAGATTTCATAGCCCATGGAAATAGTGATACTTTTTCACTAGTATTCAGGTGACCGAAAAGGCATGTGGGCCTCTTGTTATAATTTGTAACTGCTATGGCTATATATATATATATATATATATATATATATATATATAGTATATTATTGTTTACCTCACCCCTTTTTACAACTATAATTTTCCTCTTTTATGCTCAATACAATTGTAACGTTGAAAAATATTCCGTTCGGTTGTATATTTACATGTATATATAGAGAATCCAACACGTACACAGAGGAAAAAATACATAATAAAGGCCAACTTCCTTTCGTGAAGAGTCCATGAATTCTCGATCAAAGGTATTTTCTCCAGTCTGGCACGTCCTAATTGAAACATCTACTACGGTTAATAATAATTGCTGTACATTAAACCCTCATTTTCTCGGAAGTTTTCCTTTTACCTTTCTATACATCCCGATGTGAGCGCTGTTAAACTAGAAACATGTTTTCCCGCCACTGAGAGCCAGCATTTCCTTTCAATTACATCTGTTATACATTGAGTTTTTCTTAGTTTAAAGATATTAACCAAAGTTAAAGTTATAGACGAATAGACAGACTGACCAAACCATTGCATCCACGATTTCGAGAATATGCAAATCGTGATTGTGTGATGCCTCTTCAAATTTTATAAAGCCAAAGATGATACTTGTCATTATGATAAAAAAAATTGTATGCATGAAATGGTAAAGATTACGAACGGTGAACAATTTCATAACTCCTTTAAAAAATACGAGAAGGGCACACACGGACCCCTGAACCTAACAGAGGTGGGATCTGGTGCCTAGGAAGAGTAAGCATCTGTCGACCGGTCACACCCACCATGAGCTCTATATCTTGATCGGGTAAATGTGAATAGACAACCTACATGTACAATGTACATGTACAAATAATTATTATATTTACATAAACAAGTGAAGATAACAAACAGTGATCAATCTCATGAATCATATAAGAACTGAGAGTGCGGTACACCTCTTCTACATCATCCAAACTTGAACAGGGCAGTTGAAGGTGATATTTATCCCAAATTCATCGATCCATGTTTGTGCGTTGGTCATTTCACCAGTCACATGGCTGGTGAAGTCTTTTAGGTACAACCTTAAATCCGACTCCCTGTGCTGGGACATGCGCACGAGAGGGAAACTTCTGTTACATGTACAATGTACAACCCGGAGCACCATGTCTAGTGGCAATTTACCTACAGCTGGGAAATATATACAACAAAACAAAGAAACACTCTGGTCAGTTTGACATTCTCCTTTTATCACATGTGATTGGGTTTTTTCTTTTTCTTTCACTGACCTTCAACCCCATCCGAACGCCGTAAAGACGTAGGATAAATTGACTTCACAATTGGTGTCTGTTAGTCACCAGTTCCCCTTCAATGCTTTACATCCACACATCCTTCTATGTAGGTATCAGAAACCCAGAAAAATATATTACTATTGGAGAAAGATGTAGACCATCTGTTCAACACAGAAAACCAAAATGGCTTCATCAAAGGAAGGTGGATATACTACATGTATGACATTAACTGATGTGAACAATTTAATATTCAAATTGGTAGACACCCGCCCCCATATATGTTAATTCAAATTAAGGTGGAATGACATTTGGTGATTTTTTTTCCTGCACCAATTTCTTTATAATATGTTATTACCCAAGATTACAACCCCCCCCCCCCCCCCCATTTTTTTTTTCAAATTTGTGTTTTAACAGAAATTGAGTTTCATCTATACCAAAGTATATAAATTGTAAATGCACAACACATGTATATGACTGATATGCAAAAATCGAATTGAAAAAAAAAATGTTTGTATTGAGCCAAATATTGGAAACATTAAAATCTCCAGATGGAAGAGTTATCTTTCTTAGAATAGGACGCCAACAACGTGTTTCGTTTTCTCTGATAAGAGAGAAACAATATAGAAATGACGATTATGCAATTTCAATTATGATAAATGAATAGAAATATATCTTGCATAATTTTAGTGCAAGGTAGAAAACTAGGGTTTTATGCATATATTTGCATATCAGCCAAGTAGTATAATAAATTGCATGTGTTGATGTTATTATTATAAATTAGTAGAGAATCAATAATAACCTACTACTTATTTTGTATTTACAATGACGTTTACCAGTGGACACTTACAGTAGTTCATTTTTGGTATTTCAAGTACTTGTAAAAATGACGCAAACTCCTTATAATTGAATTTTCAAACGAACAAGAGGCCCACAGGCCTTATCGGTCACCAGGGTACTAGTTAAAAGTACCACTAGGCCCAAGGGCTGAAAATCTAGAAAAAAGTCCTGTTCTGAAAATATCTAAGCTAAATTCTGATATTCAGCAAGAGTATAAAACAATTGTGTTCTTAAAACTTTAATGCCCTCAAAGTGCATATACTGATGAAAGGCTTTACATATTATATGTATTATCATTAAACGATATCACTAATTTGGACCCACTTTAAAGTGAAAACTCTGGGGTTGCGAAATTTACCATTTTTGTACGTTCTTTTCTGCTTATCCTAAATTATAAAATATGCATTTAGTTTTATACTGTATCAGTAAATTTAAAGAAGTCCTTCAAATGATAAAGAAATAAAATATTATCACTATAATAATTTGGCTCCACCCTGAAACCATACCCTCACTCCTAGGATCATGAAGTTTACAATTTTGGTAAAGGACTACCTACTCCTGATGAATATCTATTTAGTTTCAATTTAGTATCAATAGCAATAAAGCAGATATCATTTACATGTTTTGCACATATACACTATATATACCAAGTTTGGTCCCGCCCTGGTGTCAGAACATCAACCCCGGGTATTATGAAATTTACAATTTTGGTAGAGGTCTTTCTGCTCTATATCACTATGCTTTGATTTTTTTCTTAGACATGTGTGGTTGTAGAGACGAAGATTTTTATTTTAAAAATTGTTGATTTTTGGTAGTTTTTGCCCCGCCCCTAAGACCCCATGGGTGCAAAATTCCTGAAATTTACAATTTATATCCCCCTTGTCTCAGAGATGCTTCATACCAAATTTGAAAGGAATTGGAATAGTAGTTATCAAGAAGTTAAACCAAGTTCTATTTTTCACACATTTAATAACTGACCATTTGACCCCATCCTGATACAAAAACCCCTACCCCTGGGATCATCAAATTTACAATTTTGGTAAAGGACTATGCGTTCTTTCTAAATATCCATTTACAAATTTAGTATCAATAGCACTAAAGAAGATGTTAGTTTAAGTGTTTTACACATACTGGTTCAAAACCCCTACCCCGGAGATCATGAAATTTATAATTTTGGTAGAGGCCTTCCTGCTCTATATCACTATGTATTGAGTTTTTCTTACACATGTTTGTAGAGAAGATTTTTTGAAATTTTTGGCAGATGCTGTCCCACATCTAAGGCCCAGGGGTGCAAGAATCCTGAAAATTTACCAATTATGCCCCCACCCCCTTTGCTCCAAAGATGCTTCATACCAAATTTGAAAGGAATTGGAATATGAGTTGTTAAAGGCCAGCAGTTGGGTATAAAAGCAGCCAATCGGTGAAAATGGTGGAATATATGAATTTTCTGGTCACACTTATTTTGCAAAAATAAAGATTAAGCTGTTGTACTGAAATTTTAAAATGGATATGCTTGTTCCCCTCATAACTGTGCATATATTGGCCATATCTATTTTAGATATAAATGCTCATGAAGTTTTAATTTTGGCCTCAAAAATCTGAAGCAGGGCTAAATTTATATTTCAAACTAGAGATTGGCAGTTTGTGGGTGTGATTATCTTTTGTTATTGTTTACACCGGATGTTGACTCACATATTGCACGAGCATGCTTGTCTAGTTCTAGATAAGAGGAATTGCACCAATGGAAACATGTAATCAAATCACTGTACAACATGGAAAAAAAGTACTTACTCATATATCATTGGTAAATCCAGATTTTATTTTTTAATTATATATAATCACATTCCTTTAAAAAAAAATTGGTTAACTTTATAAAAATAACTCATTAGGACTGTTCAGTCTGATCGCTGTTTCAGAGTTTTGTAGGATTGCTGGTACCTTTTCTCGAAAAATGTCAAGCATGGTGTTTGTCTGATTAAGCAACAATCTCCTACGCCAGTTGTGTAACTCCCATTGTCTCTCATCAATGATGACAAATATGTCCAATTGTTCAACCATAACTCTAAAATTACTCTCAATCTGGACTCCTACGTGTGGACATTACAATGTCAAAAGAGACAATCACAGATAGTAGGTCTCCAAATATCATAATGGACAAAGTGTTTCTTAATAATCCTTCAATGCACGTGTCCTCCATAGCACAGCTACAATTCCCCCCAAATTCTTCTCATAATTGAAAGGTACCAAGAGGAAAATCATAAGTATTAGTATATCAAATATACCAATATTTGTGTATATTATAAAAAAAACTACATGTTTTAAAAGACATGGATAAAACAATGATGAATTCATTTTGTAGTTCCTAGGGTGAAGTTTTGTTAAAGTAAAAACATATCCTTTCAGTGCCTCACAGATCGAGCAGAGTGGTGTAGGGGTGTAAATTTTTCTAGGTTACTCCCGGCCTTTAACGCACGACGGTTGATGGAAGCAGACCAATAGCAATAGGTCACCTGAGTTTACTAAGTTTACTGGCGGCCGTTTCACTAAACAATCGTAGATCGTAAACGTAGACTTAAATGTGAACGTAGCACGTAAGACCGTTTCACTAAAAGTTACGATTTGCGATTTACGATCAATATTGATCGTAACCCTACGAGTGGTCTAGGGCTATCGTAAGTGCTCCTACATGCACGTAAATGAGCAATATGGCCGCCATGCTGGCCCGCCTGAGATCATTTTGTGGTAGTATTTACCTGACTGAGTTTGTTTATACTTTGTAGGAAGAAAACAATCACAATGACTTGCAGTCTGCTTTTGCACAAAAATATTGTACAGTCCGAGCCCGAATCAATATAAGAGGTGTCCTTCTTTGTTACGCACACCCACAGAAATGACAGTCTCACAGGGGTCAAGCCCGTTTTGGGCCCGGGCTCTGGGATACCACAGATATAGTAAATTCATTGTATCACAGAGTTCGGGTCCAAAACGGGCCTAGCCCCTGTGACCAGTCTGCCGAAGTAAAGGCAATGACTTCATATTTTAAAAAGTGAGGAGGGGGTGTAGTCCATATATCAAACTTTGCATGTAATGATAACGAAAACAGTTGTTAGAAAAGTAATAGGGTGGGGGGGGGGGGGGTATTGCTACATGTGCCTGCATCACCGTTAGTGTACATGTATATTTAACATTAGGCAGAATTCAAGTAATTCTCATAGACATGTTCAGAAATTAAGTTTCTTTAGAAACAGTTCATTTAAATCCGAGACGTTGCGATTCGACGGACTCAGTTATTTTTTTTCTCGTCAGATCAATACTTTTGATGCAACTGACTAACTGCATAATATATGCACATTCGAATGATAAACATTACAAATGTTAAGGAAAATATGATAATAACATGATTTGGTAATGGGAGAGGGGTTAAAATCCCAATTTTGCAAGTGGAACGTTTCTGTAGTTTTATGAAGGTCGTTAGAAATTAAACATACAAACCTAGACCTATATGTATACAGTACACAGAAAAGGGATGGGTCATTATCGGATCCTTGGGGTTCCGACCCCTTGTTATAAAGTGCAATCCCGTGGGGATCCAGGATAGAATAGGTCCTCAGTACCTCTTGCTTGTCGTAAGAGGCGACTAAATGGGGCGGTCCTTCGGATGAGACTACAAACACTGAAGTCCCGTGTCACAGCAGGTGTGGCACGATAAAGACCCCTCCCTGCTCAATGGCCGTAAGCGCCGAGTATAGGCCTAAATTTTGCAGCCCTTCACCGGCAGAGCAATATTAATAATAATTTTTAATAAATTATATGGAATATACATCATCCCGTAAAGATGGAAGTTAGCATATGCTTACATGCCTAAACGGAAAAAATATATGTATATAAAATACAAACGCATGGGGAAAATAAATTTAAAGTCATCTAAGGAACAAATTGACCCCATGATTTGTTTAAATTTTATACAAATAAGTGAATAGATACGCGTATTTTACAACAATGTTTAAACGCCGGAGTACATGTATATATATATATATATATATATATATATATATACATGATTTGATGCAGGATAAAATTTCCTATGCGTGTGTGTAATTTTATTTTCATTTTATTATTATTATTTTTTATCAATAACATTTCATTTTCTTATTTTTTTTTAATCCTTTGAACATAGTTTACTTGACATTTAAAATTCTAAAATGTAAATCTTTTATGTTATTTCTTATATCATTTCTTCCAAACTTTTAGTTACATGAAAATCAATAAAAATTATCCTATCAATTGTTTAAACGTTACACTAGAGATCGGGCTCAAAATTTCCATTATTTTTTGTTGACAACTTGTTTGGGTTACTGCAGACGATAAGGTTACGTTTAAAAACTTTAACCATGAGGAAATAATGATTGAATATTTCTTTCCATGGTAGGATTAATTTTAAATCTACCTCCATAGAGAAAAGAGTTCTAAAAAGTCAGACGTAAATCGCAATCGTAAGTGTTACGACTACGATAGGTTTCGTGAAACGCTCGTATACGTGCGAGTCAAATGATCTTAAACGTAATCGTACGTTTACGATCTACGATCGGTTAGTGAAACGGCTGCCTGTTCTTTATACTACGCCTAACACTTTAATATCGTTCTTCTATTTTCACTAAATGCTAAATGTCTTCGTTTAGATGTCTACCATCTTGTACCCCAAACCAGCTGTATACAGTACTAACCCCTAACCTCTTATGCTGTTTTGACAGTATTCCTGTTGGACAGATAAGGCTGATATATTCCCTATATTATTAAATATCTTGTGCTTTGCCTTACAATACGTGTTTTCCCAGTCCCAGTCCTGTAAATATAAAATTATGTCCATTCTTAGCTATCTTTGTCCATCGTTTTATTGTTCTTGGCATTCAATAATGTACTATCTAGCGTTTCCCTATGTTCGTGCGATATTCAGAAACTTTCGTTTGATACTTAGAATTAAATTTAAGTAAACAAAAGAGGAGCTATATACTCAGGTCCACAGGCACTTGTGCAAATTTCATTTTTAAAAATATAGGAGGGTGTAAACTGTGATGCTTCACGCCATCATACTTTACATGAAGCGCTAACAAGTATTCTGGCGTGAAGCACCGCAGTGCTTACCTCGATGTATTTTCAATAACGGGTTTGTTTTTGTTTTAGTTTTTAATCTACATCGTATGAATAGTTGTACTTTAATAAAATTAATATATATGTACTTTTAAAATGCACTTCTTGAATAAATTTCATCCCAATTTATATTGTGCTATAGAGATTTGAATACACCAAAAGCAATTGGATCATATCTCTTCACAGATTTGCTTTTACTATGGATACAATAAGGATAAATCTATTTTAAAAATCTAACTATTGAAAACATTCTGAAATAATCAAACTCAATAGACAAAACTAAGCCAGAGAGCGATGTAACTTTTGACTTACAGTAGGTCTAATCAAATTTCACAAATTGCCTATTGCTAAATCGGCGTAGAACCGCCAATCAACCAATCAACTGAGATGTAAAAGTATCTTAGTAATTCTGGAGAGAACTTATTGTCCCAACATTTTTTGCAGTCTATTTATATTGAAATGAAGCTTTCAGAGCATTCCTTCTTAACAGGTATTACGCCATTTTGAAATTAAACTCTGACAAACATCGTTCTAAAGAGAGAATGTATGGAATCTTATCTGGGTCATAACTTATAAGTGTCAATCAGGTACATAGGTAGTACATAGGTAGTACATAACAGTACATAAAGTCATGACATGTATTGTCTACTTCACGTACGTATCATTCGATGCAATAACGTGTGTGATACGCACCATATAATGAATGAACCAAAGGTTGAAACTGACTTCAGGAATGCACCAAAGGATGAAAATGAGTTCAGGATGGGCTTCAAGAACGTAACCATACTGAGCTTACATAACCGTACCAAATGTTGAAACTAAGTACATGACGATTTACTTTATTCAGAATATGCCAGTGTTGAGTGATTATTTACTCCTCACGACAATATTAGCAGTTGAGAAGGAGAAACTTCGGACGTATCGGGGACAATATATGCAAGAAGTGGTGTAAATCAAATGTGAATTCTCAACTCAACAATTTCCGAAAGCATTTTGTATTTTTGAAGCCACAATTTTCCCCCTCAAATCAACAGCATCAAAACGTACAACATTTCAACTCTTTACACGACCATTCCTCACGAAAAAATAAAGACCAGACATTTGTTATCATAGACGTCTGTGTCTTCAATAAAAGTAGAAAGCGGAAATACTCGTATTTCGTAATCCGTCGTTCAAAAATTACTTTGTTAAACACCATTCTGGTCTACGCATAAGTACTCCGAAGATGGTATTAAAAAGACGTTGGAGTTCAATATCTACGTATTCGTTGGTGATCAGGTTTTCTCAGCAGTCTGTTGGGGAATCTTTTTGGATAATCACTTTGCTCCATTATTACCTGACCTGTTTGGCATTCATATGAGGCAGATTTTCAGAAGCTTCTGCTTGAGAAGAAAAGTGTTCTTGCGTTGGTCTTCAATTCAACATTTAGCTATACCAACGAAGATTTATTAATTAGCAACCTGTTCATTAGATATCGATTCAAAATACCCTAGTAAACTCGAATTAATATACATTACAGTTTTCCATATTTGCTTCGCATTTAGAAATTTCATTGATCATAGATATTAACGGCAAACTAACAACACAATTTTATGACAAACAAAATTATTTCAGCTTCTTCGTTGTCAATATCCCATATTTGTGTAGCAATATTCTATTATCACCTCCATATGTCTCTCAACTAACTCGATACACGAGAGTACATGTATGTACTACGTACATGTATGACCAATTTCTAAATCGATGCAAGTTATTTACAAATAAGTTGGTGTTACAAGGGGTTTCAACAGTCTTGTTTAAAGTCAGCATTTCACAAGTTCCATGACCGTAATAGATATCGAATTTGCAAATACAAGCTACCACTGGGTCGAACCATTCTTTACACACAGAATTTAACCCTGAATTACTCTGTTTGTAGGGTTTACTGCGGATGTGACCGGTCAACAGGAGATGCTTACTCTGATTCCACATCTAGTACAGTGTATATCCAGGGGTCCATATTTGCCCTACTCTCAATTTTGTATTCTTTATCGGGATTATGAGATTGATCTCTGTTCGTTATTTTCACTTGTTCGTTATCATACGTTTACAACAAATACTGCCATGGTTTAGAACTGTATTTCAAGTGTAAAGAAATGACCAATACATTCATTTATTAGTATGATGTGACTTAAGAGTTTCACACATATTTACTGTACAATATGAATTGGTATTCAAATCACAAAATCAGTATAAATTCAATAATTTTATCAAAGGCATATATACCAGTTTATCCAAAACTGTACTTTCCAATATTAGATACGGCTGAAATACATGTAATTAAATCTAACTGTTCCTTTATAATCAGAAACTGCTGAATGAATATATCAATCGATCTACTTATTTAGATTCATTGGGTTTATTCATTGACATGTATATCAGAAACAGCAGTGGTTTTCCCATTCATGGATGTTTTTGTTGTCAATCAAAGCAGTGTTTGGCTATTCATATTTACAATTTTTAAAGCAGAGGCAAGAATTATCTGCCCTTTATAATGGTTTATATTTCAAAGGGATAATGCATCCAGCATATTAATGATGAAGTAGAGCTTAAAATCATTTTTTTTTTTTCTGTTTCAATTTTACGTTTAACTAGAAATCTAATGAAAAAATTGCCATTTCCAGATATTCAGTGTGCACCCTCAGCCTGATTGTTGCATTGATGACTTCTTGATAAATATTTTGGGGTATTCTTTTTGTAGACTAATGATTTATATAAGAAGGCAATGATTTCTAATTCAACGCCTTAAATACTAAGAATATTAAAATGTATGTATATGCGGGTATATTTTGTAAATCAGAATTTAGGAAGTTTTAATGCTGTGTTTTATATCAACATTTCTACTGGTTATTAAAATTGGCACATCAGGAAAAAGAACAGGTGACATACTTTGATTTCTGAATATCTTACCTACTGCTAACATTCTTTTGTCGAAATAGTCGTCAGCTTACATGTATCGATTTCATCGATTTTTCTATTTCATTATTACACGGTAAATAGAAAAATTCAATTTTCTGTATTAGTATTACATGACATGGTTAACAAGTACATTTTTGCTATACATAAACAGTCTTGAAATGTGCGATTTTATTAGTGCATAGCTAATACACTGTGCAGGTCTGGAATGAGATGGCACTGAGTTCGTATATATGTTGATATAAATGAATAATGATCAGGTACATTTTGTAAATATAACAATAAATGGCATTCACATACAGCATTCAGCAATGTCGTTTAATACATGTATGATATGGTATTGAGATAATGAAATGTTTGCGAAATGAAATTGTGTAATTTGATTTTCATGATTTTGAGACTAGAATGGACATAAACTCTCTCTCTCTCTCTCTCTCTCTCTCTCTCTCTCATACATTTACAAAACCATTTACACCGCATTTGAACGTTAAAACAGTTTGACACAAATGGAAAGTGTTGCATAATTGTCCGTACGGAATGTGAACTTTGATATTTACATCACATCACACAGGAAGAAGTTCCACAGATGACCAAACTATATGACGAAACGATGACGTGTTAATGTACCCAGGGTAAGCTATTGGCTATTGGACTGTAAGTGTACAAAAAAAAGAAGTATAAAACATGGTCAATCATTATTGAAATACTATGTACTTTCAAAATTTACATCATACATTTTAATGTGAAGAAAAACACTGAAAGGTATGTGATATCGACATGCTTTATTTACATCTACATTAAACATCATATAACTTTAACTTGTATGTATATTGTTTAAGGAGGTATACTACATGTACATCGTCATAATGACTGACTTCCTTTTAAAACATGGATGAAAATATAAATATCAGCAATAGTTGTATATTCCTTTTCGATTTTAATGCCTAGCTGAGTAGCTCAGTAGGTAAATTTGAAAGTTTTTAATTTCAAAATATTGTTGTACACATTCTCCACTTCTCATCCACATCAAATTTCTCTGATGTAGTATTCCTCCTTAACGTGAAAGGAAACGACATGAAAATACATTTTGAAAACATTCTTTTTCGACTTTTATTACATATTAGGTGTGAACTTACATGCATTCCATTTTGCAGACTGAAAACAACCTCATTAAGTACTCTCGTTCGAAATTTGGCAGCTGTGTTGTTGGCACAAGAATGTAATGTCCCGGATCTAGGAAGAAGCGCCCGGATGTTTCTCTGTATTCCGCGTACGTTTCCTCGTTTTCCGGCATCAGTGGGTCATTGTTGTCGAAAAAGGTTCTGCCCAAGGCACCCGATGGCTTCGAGTACAACTTAAAACAATTAAACTCATTTTGTTAGATGTGGCCAAGCTGAATACTTTTATCAGCAAAGAAAACTAAAAACAAAATGTATGCGTAGTACCTGAAAAATTTCAAAACCGATTGCAAACAATCCGACACCGTCTAATTTATCATGTCTTCTGTACACTTGTAGAAGGGAGATAATCAATGGAAGACGTCCATTGAAACGTCTCTGAACGACCACTGAAAATATATAAATGTAAGTATGAAAACCTTGCTGGAATAAATTCAAAGAGCATTAACACGAGCACATTGTCAGTGAAACTCGAAATTGCAATCCTAATTATTGATTTAGGTGTTTTATTGATGAATTATAATACTAATCAATTTAGAAGCACGAGTTACAAGTATGAATATCTTAATTAGATATACAGAACTAACCGTCGGTGTGTAGGATGATGAGATACTGTGGATTCTGGTAAAACGATTCGCATTCTAACCAGCCGCCTGCATTTAGCTCCGCTTTCCAGGAACCTTTAAAGCTCAACTGATATTCTGAAATACAAATGGTAAATTAAGGGTAGAGTCCTGTCATGAATTTTAATCAATCTAATCTCTTTTATAGAACTTTGCATTAATTTTTAATTCCTGCACAGGCGGATATCGGATAAGAGAGTTATTTCAATATTTTCAAACGCAGATGTAATTTTCATACAAAAATGGCATTTTTCATACCAAACTTAATTACTTTGTAGAGGCAGGCTTACACATTGTTTAAATAAACATACATGTAGCTGAATAAATCATTTTTATGTCAATTATTTTTTTCTTTCATTCTTAAAGGTTCAATTCCCTCAGTTTCAGTCATGTCTGAAGAATAAATTCGTATTGAAATTTTATATAATAACTCAATATACACTCTCTGATACTTGCTATCTATAGATAAAACAGCATAGCTGTTTAACAAACAATCCCCAGGCTTTTCATAAAAGTCATAATGATGAATGGTGGACAAAAATCTTAATACTGGCTTAAGATGTACATATCTATTACACTACAATTGAATCGTTTTCTTTCTCGCAATGTTGTTACAGCGATTAAAGACCAAAAAATATACTTAAAGGGAATTCAAATACGTTTACTCCATCAGTAAATTCCTTAACAATGTTTCAATAGCCTGTTTTATATTGGATATTACGCCAAGAAATTCTTTGAAAAAGGCTACGTCTTCTTAAAAATGTTACAAGTTGTATTTAATCTGTACCTTATCATTTTGGTTTACCCACTTTATGTATTGAATAAAAAACGGAAAACTTTTGGCTAAAAACAAAGCTAAATTACACACATTGTATACATATTGGAATATTCACACATTGTATACATATTGGAATAGTCACACATTGTATACATATTGGAATATTCACACATTGTATACATATTGGAATATTCACACATTGTATATATATTGGAATATTCACACATTGTATACATATTGGAATATTCACACATTGTATACATATTGGAATATTCACACATTGTATACATATTGGAATATTCACACATTGTATACATATTGGAATATTCACACATTGTATACATATTGGAATAGTCACACATTGTATACATATTGGAATATTCACACATTGTATACATATTGGAATATTCACACATTGTATACATATTGGAATATTCACACATTGTATACATATTGGAATATTCACACATTGTATACATATTGGAATATTCACACATTGTATACATATTGGAATATTCACACATTGTATATATATTGGAATATTCACACATTGTATATATATTGGAATATTCACACATTGTATACATATTGGAATATTCACACATTGTATACATATTGGATATTCACACATTGTATACATATTGGAATATTCACACATTGTATACATATTGGAATATTCACACATTGTATACATATTGAATATTCACACATTGTATACATATTGGAATATTCACACATTGTATACATATTGAATATTCACACATTGTATACATATTGGAATATTCACACATTGTATATATATTGGAATATTCACACATTGTATACATATTGGAATATTCACACATTGTATACATATTGGAATATTCACATATTGTATACACGTGGGGATCCGGGTAGAAAAGATCCTCAGTGCCCCTTGCTTGTCATAAGAAGCGACTAAATTGGGCGCTCCTTCGAATGAGACTGTATAAATCGAGGTCCCGTGTCACAGCAGGTATGGTACGATAAAGATCCCTTCCTGCCCAAAGGCCATAAGCGCCGAGCATAGACCTAAAATTTGCAGCCCATCATCGGCAATGATGATGTCTTCATAAGAGTGAAAAATTCTTGAGCGGGACGTTAAACAATATACAACCATTGTTTACATACATTACATTGTATACACATTTTGTAACACTCACTTATTGTAATACTTGAACATTGTACACGTATAAACATATTGTAATACTTAAACATTGTACACGTATAAACATATTGTAATACTTAAACATTGTACTCGTATAAACATATTGTAATACTTAGACATTGTACACGTATAAATATATTGTAATACTTAAACATTGTACACGTATAAACATATTGTAATACTTAAACATTGTACACGTATAAACATATTGTAATACTTAAACATTGTACTCGTATAAACATATTGTAATACTTAAACATTGTACACGTATAAACATATTGTAATACTTAGACATTGTGCACGTATAGACACATTATAATACCTGCTCTATCACTTATTCCATCGTGATCAAAATCTGGCGACAAGTTGCACACAATCATGTTGCAGTACTCGCGCCGAAAGTCGTTGTAGTTCATCCAGAATTCTCCGTCGTCACGTGATAATAACTCCAACTGATCTTTAACTTCGTTTGTCACGTGGTCCCACTCGTCACTCCTATTTTGTAAAATGATGAATTATTGTAACGATATATATTTCACTCAAAGGTACATATGTAAATAATATTGCTAACTTTGCACCTAACAGCCATAGTTTGGAGAATGCTCAATCATTGTTAATCATTTTTGAACTGGCTGTGCTTTTTATACACTGGGTAGACAGATATTTATACACTAGGCAGACAGATAAGTAACTACCTGTGCTTTTTATACACTAGGTAGACAGATAAGTAACTGCCTGTGCTTTTTATACACTAGGCAGACAGATAAGTAACTGCCTGTGCTTTTTATACACTAGGCAGACAGATAAGTAACTGGCTGTGCTTTTTATATACTAGGCAGGCAGATAAGTAACTGGCTGCTTTTTATACACTAGGCAGACAGATAAGTAACTGCCTGTGCTTTTTATACACTAGGTAGACAGACAAGTAACTGTCTGTGCTTTTTATACACTAGGCAGACAGACAAGTAACTGTGCTTTTTATACACTAGGCAGACAGATAAGTAACTGGTTGTGCTTTTTATACATTAGGCAGACAGATAAGTAACTGGCTGTGCTTTTTATACACTAGGCAGACATAACTGGCTGTGCTTTTTATACACTAGGCAGACAGATAAGTAACTGTCTGTGCTTTGTATACACTAGGTAGACAGACAAGTAACTACCTGTGCTTTTTATACACTAGGTAGACAGATAAGTAACTGGTTGTGCTTTTTATACACTAGGCAGACAGATAAGTAACTGGCTGTGCTTTTTATACACTAGGCAGACATAACTGGCTGTGCTTTTTATACACTAGGCAGACAGATAAGTAACTGCCTGTGCTTTGTATACACTAGGTAGACAGACAAGTAACTGTCTGTGCTTTTTATACACTAGGCAGACAGATAAGTAACTGGCTGTGCTTTTTATACACTAGGCAGACAGATAAGTAACTGCCTATGCTTTTTATACACTAGGCAGACATAACTGGCTGTGCGCTTTATACACTAGGCAGACAGATAAGTAACTGTCTGTGCTTTTTATAAACTAGGTAGACAGATAAGTAACTGCTTTTTATACACTAGGCAGACAGATAAGTAACTGCCTGTGCTTTATATACACTAGGTAGACAGATAAGTAACCGGCTGTGCTTTTTATACACTAGGTAGACTGATAAGTAACCGGCTGTGCTTTTTATACACTAGGCAGACAGATAAGTAACTCACCCATCTCCCCAAGCACCATTCCATTCAGTATCGCCCCAAGGGTTTCGGACTCTAATCAGTTTGGTTGTTCCCGACTTGTACGGAATTTCCTCCACAGCAGTTATGACGTAAGAATGATTGGACACCATGCCCCGTTTCTCCCTATCGTCTCGATCCTCTTTATCCTGAGAAAACAAACCGCAGTGTACATGATTTCAAATTTTTCAACATTTCTTTAAGCATCTAAAATGTTGCTGTCTGTTGAAGAACAAGCTATGCAACCCTGACACTGAATACTAAAGATTACATACAGCCTAACTAAAGACGTTCTTAATCTTTAATTTTAAATCAAAATGTATTCGGTAATTTTATTTCTGTTAAAGATTTTGTCATTCTTTATTATATGAAACTCACCACACTCAAACAACCAATCACGGCACCGCACTGATAAGCGGCCCGAATGAGGTAGAAATCGTGTTCCTTTAGTTCAGCAGGATTGTACCACTCGGCGAGTCCCCCCGTGAGGTCCGTGAAAGCATCGGCCTCAAAACCATACTCCAGTGCCTCATATGACTTGTTGAGCCTGTAAATGGGCAGACAATGATTTTCACAAATACGACAAAAATAATTGTGATTTCTGCAAATCTTAGGGGAAAACGATTTTCAAATGAAATATTCCAGAGGGGTAAATCATACATATTTTTCAATGAATATCTTATCTAATGTTACTGATAGCAAAATCATACTGTGAAAACTATTCTTTCTTTTTTTTTCAAATAAGTTTTTTTTTTCAATTTGACCACTATGCTTGATATATTTTTTAAAGAGGTGAAAGTTCAGTCATCTTTACAATCTTGTTCAGGGCAAGCGATGAGAAAAACCTACTTGGCGTATGCTTTTTCCACCAAAGATACCCAGAATTCATCAGGATCCGATGAATGAGCAAACAGAATTTCATCATTGACTGTAGGAAGAAGATCGTCAATGTAAACATCCACCCATTTACCAAATTGCCAGAAGCGACAATGGAATTTTCCGTCATAATAGGATGACCCGAAAGTGTTGTCACTTGGAATAATCTGGAAAAATTAAACGAACAAAATAGTGATGCATGATTCATTCTCGAACATCTTTTTACTTCCTAGCTCTGAAAGACTTTTCAAAGAATGTCACTAGTGAGAATGTACCGAAATGCTGATTATCTTACTGTTATATCTTAAGAAAGCATTTTCAACTCTAGCAAAATATCTTTTCATAAAAATCGATAATTACATATTCGGGGTGATTACTCTTCTGCATGATTACATGAAGACCTTTCTACAAAGCATATTTTTGATACACTGTAATTACCTTGTACGAGTAGACTAATCAGTGTGGTTACTAATGAACCAAGGACATGTATGTATTTGACATTTTTGCACTTCAACATTGAATATTTTTAAAGGAAGCTACAGGCAGCATGATCATATTTCGATATTTAGGTCTTGTAAAGTTCAATAACTTTATTTAATGATCTCGATTACATTCACATCAAGCGGAGGTCTACAAATACGAACATGCACCATTTTCAGCTTGAAGTGTAAGAAACGCTTTATTTGAACTGCTGTTATTCTATCAAATATGACGATATCTCTCTTGATTATGTAATTCTACAAACGTAGTTCGAGAACTTTTAACTTTTCTTTGCTGAAAATAAGGGAAGATAAATATGATTTTCATAAGAGTTTTTATGCATATTTTGAAATTTGCCTTTAAGATAACCTTCCGCCAAGAATATATTTATGTCCCGTTAGCCTCAGCTTTACCTTGCCAAGTAGACTAGGCTTGTTTTTTGGCATGACAGGCAGAACCAGTAACACAGTGTTGAATTGAAAAAAAATGTCATTTATTAATAAAATGACGAAAATGAAACTTGACAAAATAATGGGGGGTCAGAAAAGACTAGAAAAAATTGGTAAACGTCTTTGGATAAGTATTATGCAATCTGACCCCCAGCAAAATCTAACATAAAAATATATGGGGGCCAAAAACATGACCCCTAACAAACATCACATAAAATTATATGAGAATCAACTAATCTGTTATCTAAACAACACAACCTGCCTTTCCACAAAAAAGGTAGGTAATGTAAAAACTACAGGCCAACTTATTTCTTTCCAAACCGGTTAAATAATGGTGTTTATGTTATTTGGTTTGGATTGGGCACAGTTACTGATTGTAGAATTTGAAAATATTTCCCCCCAAATCATAATTTAAGAAGAGATGTCTGAAACTTATCAGATTCCTAGAATAAACGCTTTATATTCAAAAATTAAAGATGAATTCAATTGGATTATTTGACATATCTTTTTGAAACACTTTGTAATCTGTGTTTTAAACATTGATATATGTCCCACCAATGTTTTCAATTGAATATCAATACATGTCTTTATTCTTTGCTTCCATGTAAAAACCCAATTACATCAACATGGGAACCAATGTGTTCATTTTAATACCATATTCAATTCTCTAATTCACTCTGCTCGATTCTATTGCACCATATTCCCTTAATTATACCGAATCTATCGCTTTTAGAGTGCGCTAATGCGAACACTGCCATTAGCGAAACAAGGTAAACATTTGTGTACGTTGTTTTTTGTGCGTTTAAACTAACACCAAACCGCTGAGAATTATATTGCAAGTAAAATCGAAACTTCGCCTCTGAATTACGATAGCAGATCGTTATCGAGGAGTTTGCAGCTAATTTAGTGGGAATAGAATTACGAAATAATTCAAATAAAAGCTGTAAGTCATTTTCCTACTAGTGGCAGAAGATTTCCATTTCTTCTGTGGGGTTTTCCTAGATTTTGCAAGTTCGCCATAGTAGGAGACATTGAGTAAATCATTCAAAAGAACACGATAAACGACGTTGTATGATGAACTGACAATTAATGGAGTTGAGAGTGATGTGACGTTACAGTGCTGCTTCATAGTTTTTTTGTTTTTATCTGCATCACAATTAAGGAACTGTGCACGTTGAATATCAGTGACACAGACATATTGAACCTGTAATCCGATGATACATACGTCCTTCCCTACAGAAAACAAATCATCCAAGTTGTCTTCTACTGAAATCTAGGTTTATTATGGAAGAAAATGTCCGTCTTTCCTAATTCAAATCAGTATGTGTAGCAAAGGTATATCACGATCTGTTTCAATTATCTATTATATTCCTTGAACATATATATAATTTCCACAGTTAGTACGAACAATTCTTCGGCTCAAATCTAAAACATTGTGGGGGAAGCTTTCATTGTATGCACTCTGGGTAGGTTTTCTGTATCAAAAGTCGACTACCCTCGATGAATATCATCTTTCTACTAATCATGCGTTGACAAACTCACAGAGAAAGCATCATACACGAATAATATGCTTTAATCTACTGATTGGTGTCACTGCATAACCTCGATGGGATTTGAACCAATTAGAATTCTCGTTATGTATCCGAACATGGCGATACCCAAACGTGGACAAATTTTGAATTATGTGCGAGTTTATGTTCTTGGTAATCATTGAATTCTGACACCGATGATCTATAAGACTTTTGCAATTGCAGCGACTACAGTTTCTGAGTGTGTATAATAAACTTTTTTTTAAATGTAGGAGTATAACATGTGGACTTTCTGATTGGTCGTGTGTAATCTACTTTTTTGCATATGGGGTTTCTTTTTCAGAAAGTGTAACACAGATGATGAGTGAAAAGGTGTATTCATTTATAGGGTATTACATGTATATCGTTTACGACGATGAATTTTGTTGAAGCAACCCAACTTAGCGCTATCTCATAGGATATCCTTTAGCTCTGTCCTCGGTGTTGTCCCAAGAGATATTTCAGAGCTAGCGGTGCTGTTGTCCCAAGGGATGCTTTAGCGCCATCAGCGTCGAGCTGTCCCGGGAATCGTTTACAGTTATCAGTGGTGTTGCTTAACATCGTGTAATGTTGGCAGCGATGATGAATAGATTAAAGGGTTCAAAATATACAAACTGCTACTTATATGTAGGATCACTAGAGCTGCTTTACTGATTCATATTTTATTGATTGTAATTTGTAAGCTGTCTTACCTTGCTTATGAGTTCGGGTTTTTCAGCAATGGCAGACAAAGTGGAAAGAAACCAACAATTATTCAACTCTCCTTGTTTCATGTCATGGCGACTAGTTCCATCAGAAATTAAAACTGGGTTTGGTCGAATTTCCTTAAATAGAAAAAGAACCTCAATGATTTGATAAAAAGTTGTCTCTGTTCTTATTTTTAACAAAGTTGGAATATACTTAATAGTCACTGACAAGTGCTTACCGATTGCTAAACAAGTATAAAACTAGCGTTCTATTGTAAAAATGAAATAGCGCGCGTCCGCCATGGAAACTATTAACAGAGGAAATAAATTTGTTTTTCCTCGCTGTTGTAGTTTCACTATCACGGTGGCGAATCACGTGACTTTAGCATGACCTATTACTTGGGAAAATGACGACGAAAGTCAACACAGGGGAAATTCAAACAAGTAAGTAACACCTTTATCAATAACGAATTATCACATCATTTATTGTTTTTAGTCAAAACGTTTCCGACCGCCAAAAAACTATGTCAATGTTCTCTGCTTCTGTCGCACGCAGAACTACCAATTTAGTATAGACTTGTTCCTCCGAAAATTCCTCAAATGTTGATATAAATTATGTGATAATTTGTTATTGATAAAAGTGTTACGTACTTGTTTCAATTTTCCCTTTTGTTGACTTTCGTCGTCATTTTCCCAAGTAATAGGTCATGCCAAAGTCACGTGATTCGCCACTGTGACTATACCAAGTAACATGGGGGTCATATAACAATGGAATGTATGACAAGGAACTGATTCAATTTTAGATTCTACAATGTAAGCACCACTCACAGAGGGCCGCTTCCACACCACCTGTTTGGTGACTGCTTTGTTTTTAAAGATGGAGGAATCTTTGGCGGGGAATTCTACATCAACAAACAATTTTGTTGAATCTGGTTTTGATTTTGAAGATCTGGGTCTCTGAAACAAATAACAATAAAGATACATTAAATCTCTTTCTCTCTCTTTCAAATCCATTGTTAGAAATTATATTCAAATCCATTGTTAGAAATTATATAAACCTCTGATAAACCTGGGGCGGATTCAGGAATTGCGGCTACGGGGGGCGCCACTTTATGAGGCAGGGGGTCTGGGGGCCGCCTCCAGGCCCCCAGTGGGGGCAAAGGGGGCGAAGCCCCCGTAAGCTCCTGGATTTTACAGATTTTATAGGGCTTGAAATATGTTTCCTATTTATAGTCAAAATTGTACTATTTTCTATCATTTTTAATAAGGTGAAATTAATAAAATGACGCAAATTGTAAAGGTTTTGGAAAAATTTAGTTCTCCCAATAAAGTAAATCAAGAAATCAAAAGATTTTGCCATTGATTGCTCCGGGAGTGAAAAAAATTATTGCTTTTCTTTATCGTTTAGTACATTTTTTAAAACAAGATACCATGATTTACCTTAAATTTGAAAATTTTAGGGGGGGGGGGGGGGGGGCACCGGCTGTGTTTAAAAGACTGTGCAAAATTAAGATGCTTTAAATTACAAAATTAACCTTTCACTGATTTTTTGTAAACATAAAAGACTCGAGCCTTTGTTTACAAAACACAGAATTAAGGTTAAAATATTGCTCTCATCCTTGCATTCAGATGGTCCAAATTTTGCTTGTCAACATTAAATAAGTTGTATCTTTAATGTTTAACATCAAATGGTGGGGTTTTTTTAAATTCAAAAAGCGTGAACCAGTCCCAAACAAAAAATTGAAGAGAAGAAAGGAGTTTCGAAGAATACCTGTACAGTTTAAGTCTAGTTAAAGCAGAATCCTTTCATTTAATGCAGTGCGGGTTGAATTTTTATTATTTCAATAACTCGGATCCTTTAAACATGTCTGAAAATACTGACATCGACGATTGCGACTATAAACTCGTTACCCATCACGAACACCTCTTTAAGACAGACCTCCCTTGAGAAACAGTTCGTCTTTTTTTATTTATCTAACTAGCGTTGCTCAGCAAGCAAGGAAATCGTTAATAGGGCTACATCATTACAAGAGGAAATCACTAAGACTTTTAACGTTATGTCGTATTGTTGGTACAGGCGAAAAGTTCATGCCAGCGGTCATGTGAATATTTTATGATCCCTTGTGATAGTGATGATGTGTATCTTTTATTCTTTGGGGAGTTGTAAGCACGTATAATGGCCTAACTAAACTATGGGCAGGACCTGGAAACAATCTGCGATTTCAGAGTGTTATAAAACTAAATCTAGTCCATTAATCACATGAATATAATATTTAGTGGCCTTGGTCTTCATAAGTACCAGCACGTGGAATATCAATAATGTAATATATGTATGATATTTAAGTACTGTAACAGTGCACATAAATATATTTTGCTTGCACTTGTGTAATATATTAATAGTGTTCGACGGTAAAAGTTACGGGGTATCATTTCCGCAATCGATAAAAAATGCATAAAAGCTTTGTCTGTTAAAAGAAATCATCTATTTTTGATACATTTTCCCGATTCTGGTTTCCCGTATTTCTTTGGATTACATTGTGAATATTTTCCATATAGCTCACAATATATAATATAATGAAGAGAGAGAGAGAGAGAGAGAGAGAGAGAGAGAGAGAGAGAGAGAGAGAGAGAGAGTAAAAACCAATAACAGTTAACCAAACTTTATGACGATGTCAAATGAATAAAGATATACAATACACTAAAAATTACCAACGACACGAACAACAATTAAAGACAAAGTATTCAAATATTGAGAACCCGTGTATTTCAGAGACTACTCGTGCCTGAATGAAAAGGTGAAGATGGAGATACTGAACTGTGATCAATCTCATAACTCCTATAAGGAATACAAAATAGAGAGTAGGGCGAACAATAACCCCTGAATATACCAGCGGTGGGATGAAGTGCCTAGAAGTAAACATCCCCCTGTCGACCAGTCACACCCGCCGTGAGCCCTATATTTTAATCAGGTAAACGGCGTGTTAGAATCAGTGCGCCAAGAACGGCCCAACAATTGGTATGAAACACGTCGGACAGCAATGTCAGGTTGTATTGCCAATCTAGATCGTTATAACGACCATCGAATTTGCGAAACGCTGACTTTAAACGAGACTGTTGAAACCCCTGTAATATCAACTCGTTTGTCAGTAGCCTGCCTTGATTGAAAAACTGATCATACGCAGATCAAGCTCTTGCGTATCGCATCAATTGAGAAATATAAACACCATATGCTGGTGCATTATGAATTAACAACAATGGAGAGTTACAGAGACTGATTTTAGGATATTATGAAAACACGTTTTATTACCCACAAATTCTAAAGAATGTCTATCAAGTAAACACTACCATGCATTTCATTTTGAGCAGTATATCTTAACTATTGATTTTTGAAACAATAACATCGATGCAGTCTACAAGAACAGTCGACTGGGTAGGTACTTTCATTATTGTATCAAATTTAAAAGGTGATGTGTATTCGGAGATCAATAAACAGTTTGCAATACATGTACTAGTATCAACAAAACTGAATAGTCACAGAATGTCGTTACCCTATCACTGAAGCTTATCAAAATCCGCTTTGATGGAGGACACAATAATTTTCTTTAGCACATAATTCATAACTCTAATTTGCTTAAAATGGAATACACATCCATGGATTTTGATTTTGATTTCACAATACTATTTTGTAGAAACTATGAAAACTGCACCACGGGGAAAAGGTTAGAAATTAAAAAAAAAGTTTACTTCAATGTCGCCTGAAAGACTCATTGAAGTCTAAAATAGTCATATCTGAACATGGAAATTTGGTTTAATCGCAGTTCACTTTAGCAGGGTGGATATTTGCTGCGGGCTTACAGGGTTGCGCAAAGTGACACGTGGGTGTAAATAGAGACATTTATAACATTTCTAACGCACTTTATCTCAGAACCAGAGCTATGGATTATTGATTTTAATATCAACCGCCATTATAACGATTAAAATCTTTATATAAATAGAAATCAAATAGTAATCACCAATACGTTCTTATTTTCACATTTAGCATCAATTTACACGAAATTTGATTTTTACGGTTATCACTAATACAATGTGTGTTGCAATCAATTAATGAGTGCTATCTGTATCACCAATCAGTTCGGAAATATTTCCATGTTAGTTTTAACAAAAGATTAATATATATGCTTAAACCGTTTCCTTTGCTAAACTCGAAATACTTATGGAAAATATACTAAACACATTTGCAAAAAGTATCCCTATAGATCTTAAGATACAAAAACATGCACGTGAGGGAGATCTTAAGATACATAAACATGCACGTGAGGGAGATCTTAAGATACATAAACATGCACGTGAGGGTATGAACTGCGACGCCTCCCGATGACATACTTCGTGAAACACGTTAGTGCTTCATGAAAAGCATGCAGACGTAAAGCAATGCAGTTTATACCCTCGGGTATTTTCGTATTTTCAAATATGAAATTTACATTCACTTTCACTTCTATCGGACTCCACGATCGTGTAAGTAGATGTACTATATCTAACACAATTCTTACACGCATTGTTAACAACTGCAACGCACACAGTAGGAAATGATTATCGTTATAAAACTATCAAATCATCGGAAGTGTAATACGTTAGATGAGTAAAGACTTACTTTATCCTACTTAATCATGGGTTCTTTCTACCAATGCTATAATATTATTAGTTACACAGTTAGTTAGTGACCTGATACGGAAAAATACATGGTGTGAAAAGAAAACCCGTATCGGGCTCGGCTTCGCCTCGCCCGATACGGGTTTTCTTTTCACACCATGTATTTTTCCGTATCAGGTCACTAACTAACTGTGTAACGAATTTATCACGTCGAAGACCTCCAACTGTATATGTGGGGAGTCAAATGTCTTTCCTTTTGACACGGCTGCAAGTCTAACCCGACGATAAATAAAATTACTCGCCCAATACGGATTTTACTCGCATGATACGGTTTTTTTCACGGCGTCATGTGACCAAGATCTGACCAATTAGATTTCAACAATTTTGTCTGAGGCGTGATAATTTATCTGTTTTAAGCTTTCACATCAACTAAATAACCTTTAAATACTTCATTATGTGTTTTCCATATTCGGTAGTCTGTGCGTAGAAATTGATGTGCTACATGCATAATTTAACAACGTGACGTAATAAAATAATGCTTATAATAGAGTATGCTTCCATTCGTCGTACACTAAAGATGTGTTAGTTTGTCATGGGGGTCTTTAAACATTAATTGGGCGATTTCAATCCCTAGAGTAATTTTCATTGCAAAATTATGCAGGCCATGGACCCAAGGCGATACAACACAGCTACATCTATTCTTATACTAATAGTGATTTAAAAACTGTTATTGTTCTGTTCAAATTAGTTTCGAGTCATGCCCATCGTTAAGGATAGAAAGGGTGTTTATAGATCAATAAGAAGTCTAGATACATGTAGGTCTAATTGTCTTACACCGACTTAGAAAATATCAGAAATTACTTTATAACTACTAATACTATACAAGAAAAACTATTGGATTAATTTTCTAAACTAATAAAATTACACAAGATAAAAACGTGATTTTTTTTTATTGAAAATACCAATAACATGTCACAATTCGTTTCAAATTCTAAATGCTTATAGAGCAAGTGGAATTTCAAAACAAAAAAAGTTTGCAAGTTTTAAATGATGTAAAAAAAAAAAAAAAAAAAAAAAAAAAAATGAAATTAATTTATATTTATAATTATGACGTACATGTATAACTCTGAATGATTATTTGATAATGGAATTAAAATGATAACTTGTCAAATCTGTTGATATAAAAAGGTGCTAAAATGCATTTGTTTTTTTTTTTGGGGGGGGGGGTTGAAACATAGCAATTTAATTCCATATTACAAAGAAAACGTACACGAAATCACATCTGGAAATGACTTCCTATATTAGAATTTATTCCCCATAGAAAATACCCCCCTTCCCACAATTGGTTTCAATTTCATGTATTTAATCAAAAAGAATTTCGGCTTGAGCATCACTGAAGAGACATTATTTGTCGAAATGCGCATCTGGTGCATCAAAATTGGTACCGTACACGTTTTACATTAGAGAGAAGCTTCAGTACAAAGGAAAACATTACCTTTTACACAAATATGTGTTTTACAATGTTTTCGAGTTGATTTCACGAAAAACTTTCAAAGATTTGTGATATATCTTCTGGAAGAATTAATAATCAAAAGGAAAAAAAATCATCAAATTGATATTAAAATATCTGTCCGGATTGATTCCGTTTATAAATAAGGAATGAATACATATTCAATTTGATGATTATTTTTCAAAGGTTCATCCCTCTCCCGTCAGGCAGTTTATGTGTGACAGAGACTGGCTTTCATGTTGGCGTATGGTGGTTTATCAAAAGGCGCCTTTTAATATCCTGATAAGTTAAGAAATGGTAGTTTCTGATTTACCAACTGGGACTTGGCAGATTATATCCCCGAATGTATATCAATAATTCAAGAATCTGTTCATCAAATATTTTTATTCCTTTTCAAATTGAAAAATGCCCGGAATTATTCAAATGTGAGATGAGGGCAAGGTCATAAGTGTGTCATGGTTGGTGCAGGATACATATCAGTTGTTAAGTGTGAGACTTACACACAATGTATAGAAGTGCATGTCCCAAATCAAACATTTGATCCTGAAAAGTGGTGACTCAATCATTTGACCTTAAAGAGCAAAAAAAGAAAAAAGAAAAAGAAAGATGAAACCAAATTAGCACAATACGTGTATCATATTTATAGGTATGGTTTGTATGTCAGAAAACCGAAAGGAGATATGTGCTTGTATGTTGTTTTCTGTCACATTCGACAATTTTTCACTCATGCAGAGATGGTGGCAGCTTACGTTAGTCTTTCAGGTGAAGTGCCATCAATTGTGAGCTACATGTATGCATGTTAATCAGGACCGTCGCAGTGAGGGTACTTTGTTGTGATTAACACCTATCCTGACAAAGATAGGTTTTTAGTTTTAAGGTCATATCCGAAAGAGCCGTGACTCTCATTAGTAATGTCGGACGCTTGACGAAAGAACAGTCACTACCTGTAACATTAACAAACTTCGAAGCTGTTTAAATTACATTTAACACCGGAGAAAGACATTCCGCAGTGTGCGAAAAGAACCCATTGTATATCAACTCAACTTACACCACTACATCACACATAAAGGGGTGCTACTCTAATTCATACCCACAAAAATGATAAAAAGAATTTCGACCAGCCCCCGACATTATAACAGATATTATTCACGTGACATATTTCATCCAATGACAGAGCGACATTCTAGTTCGAGGTAAAACATTTGTTTTATATTACAGTGCTAATTTCCTTAAGTGTGCATGTGAACCAACGAAAATATAAGGGACAAGGAATGTATGAAAAGGCTAAATGTAAAAACAGGGTTTTTTGGACCATAAATAAACATTCCTCGATCATTTCTCTTAATTTCCTTGATTTTGAAGTTGAAATAATCTTGATTAAACTAGAATAAACATTAATTTCCGCCCAATGTTAATTCTAATTTGGAAGATGACGTCATAAGTTGGGGATATTTTAAACGTTCCTCAAAATTGTTCAAATAGAAATATTAGTTTTAAGCTGCATGCGTCGGCCAAAACTATTCAGGTAATTGCGCTTTAAGATATCTTTATATGATATTGGTAGGCATGGAAAATAGTTATTCCTGATCTATTAAAAGAAATAGGGAGAAAATTCACGTGTTTGTGACATTGCATACAGTAAATCCATAATTACTAAACTTATACTGAGTTTTGTATATTTTTATAGTGAAAATATGTAAATAATCTTTTTTGTTATCTTAGTATTTTTTAATTCATTTAGTTTGCAAACTACTACCATATTAGAATTATAACTCCATTACTTTTAAATATTTTAATACACCAAAGTCTCATAATTATATTAAATTTGAAATTTATCAATAGAATATAAAGAATTGTGGTAGGTTTGATCTTACATCCTATTTTAATTTTCCTGGTTGCATTAAGTTTCTATACAGCAATCAAATGCAAGAACATTTGTAAATTAACGCAATAATTAAATAATTAATGAAACGCAGTTTTAAATCATCAAAATATTTGAATTTATTTACAAACCCAAAAACTCAAGTATGTTGCCTTTGAAACCATGATGTTACTTAAAAACGTACATCATTTAAAAATAATTTCCATATTAATAGAATATGAAATGAAACGAATCCATCTTCAGTTAATAATGATGATATCGATAACAAATCTTTTATTTATCCAGGATGACACATCTAGCAGCAATGCTAGAATTTAATATGGTCCTGTATATAAATACATATACATAAATATAAATATAATAGAGTGTAACAAAAACCCGTACATGTAAACTGAGAAAATAATCGTGAATGCAAGATATGTAAACTGAGAAAATAATCGTGAATGCAAGATATGTAAACTGAGAAAATAATCGTGAATGCAAGATATGTAAACTGAGTAAATAATCGTGAATGCAAGATAAATAGGCCCACAATGAAATTATAAAGGAAAAAAAAAAAGACTGGGGGGCATTATTAAACGTAAGGATTATTTCATATTTACAATGAATACAGTAAAATTACTTCAACAATATGTATATTGCATTTGTTTGAGCTATGTCTTTACATCTGAAGAACGAGATGATTGCAGTGGCCTCACTGATTACGGAAGTGACATTTGCATAAAACTTGCAAATGAATGACTATAAAAGGAACCAAACAAGAGAATGATCAAAGCCCCTTATGTTATTGAATATTCGTATTTTCCTGGCAGGCAGTCATGGCATTGAACATACTGCAAATGAAGAAACAATTTTAGTCCACTCCATTGCAAACTTCAGTGGTGCTTCTCCTTCCTTTATTCGATCTTAATCCAGGTATTTCTTTCAAGTGTGATTCATTCAAACCATTTACCTGACATTTTGTTTTTTTTTATTTGTACACGACTTTAGCATCTAACAATCATATCTGAATTAACCATAATTTACCACGCGTCTCATTGTGTCTTATCTGATATACATGTATAAGAGTAGAGAAAGTAGATAGCATTTGATTTACTCATTTCGACCTTTCTTGCCTGCACCCTACAAGTCTACAATCTACAGCACGAGGACTTTTCAAGTTATTGATATTACTTACACTGGCACCCCCGCCTTGCGTTGAATTGACAATGTTAACCCAATTCCTGGGGGTCATTCTCTCCCGACACCTCACTGACTTCTCAGACGTCTTATATGCATGTTCATTATTATTCAGGTTCTTCAACGGCACCATCTCCCTCCGGTTCTTGCGAACAGGTAATGATACCGAACATCCCATTGGAGAAGAATTGAGTTGCACGTGTCAGGGATTATTGTTTTACATTCCAGCTAAGTTGCACAATCATATCTATTAGCACTAAGGCATCATTTGTCCACCATTGTTAAGGTATTTCTTGCATTGGCTTTGTCCGTATTAATGACAAAGAGATTTCACTCAAAGATAACTTCGAAACAAAAATTACATGTAGGTTCCATTTCCAACGACACCCATGTCATCACTGGTGACCGAACCACAGTTCCAGAAATGTGTCTCCTGGCACTTTGTAGAAAGGGTAATGAGACTCCTAAAAAAGAATTAACAAGCTGTCAAGTTGCCGATACAAACCACCTCTAGCGAAAAATCAGAAACAATACTTCGGTGCATAAACACCTTTCCTATTATAGGCCGTGTAAAATCAATTCTCCTGCTTCCCGAAATGGCGCGAACTTCCTATGCGCAAAAACTAAAACACGATAGCAGGCAACTGGCTCTGGAATCAATATGGCTTTAATGGTAGCGCTTTAATTGTTTGAAGATCGATGGGCGAAACAAAACCAATTTTCAATACAGATATTTCATTTCGGTTTTAAGTCCTTATCAGAGAGTCGCGATGACGTCATGATATTGAACCGCGCTAATTGAAAACAACTACATAACGCATTTCAGGTTATGATCGCTGGTTTCAGATTCAAATTGCAATCCATCAATATTTAACACGATGCCATGCACTGGGTAGATTACGAAAGTTGCAAGACGATTAGGAAATAAAGTATGGTGAAGTTTAGAAGTTTATTATAAAAACTGTTTTTGAATTCATTTAGGCTTACAGAGTACTTTTATAACACACATAAATGTTTTATTAATTTGTATTTAAGAATTCAGTTATCAATATTTTTCAACAGAGGGCTGATAAAAGTTGTGAATAATAGGTAGAACCCGACAAAATTCCCATACCTGTTATTATTGGAGATCTTGAGGAACACAGAAATCGAACCAAAAGCATGAATAAATAACGTGCCAAAAAGATAATTCATCACATAATGGTCTTGGAGAAGAAAGGATTTTTACATTGTGACACCAAAACTGAGTGAAGCTGATGAATAATTGAAGAAGATGGAAGGGGGCATTCCAAACCCCGGCCAGGGTAACTAATCAGATTGATTAATCAAATTAAGAGAGGTCTTATTTTTATTTTAGTTTTCGCCTATCCCTCTCGAAGTTTGCCGGTACATTTGCGATTAAGTCTTTTCATATTAAAAACCCTGTATAGAAAATGTTTCTATCATTTTCGAATAGCGCAAAGACATGCAGCAAACAATTTGTTAACGCTGGAAACATATCTCGGTTACCACTGTAGATGTGTCTATTCGGTAGAACTTTTCAGGAAATATGAATTGAATATTACAGTTTGAGAAGAGGTACGAGAGGTGTGGCAAAGCACTTTAATTTAGAGTTTTTACATATCCTATAAATAAATTAACAAATTGTGATGAAAGTCATTTCCTCGTGAATGCGCTGCAGTTGTTAACAATGCATGCATGGATCTTCGTAGATATAGTACATCTATTGTAATGATTGGGAATGCTGACAGAAATGAAAGTAGACAGTGAATACAAGAAATAAACTCCATTTTTGAACATGTATGAGAATATGAACTGCCACGCGTCAGGCTGGCATAACGCGCGTCATGACGTATTATGTCGTGAAGCCTTGCAGTTCATACCCTCATGTCTTTTCAAAAATTAAATATTTCTTAGATGTCCAACACTCTTTGTCAATAGACCTACCCTAATGGAGGATATTTCAAACATTTTTAATATTCTAACAAGCAACAGAGACAGCGAAGTAGTACCATTTTACTATCTACTGTTTGCGTACAAAACTTACTGAATCAGATGAGTTTTTAATCAAATGAAAATAGTATGGATATTATACAGTCACAATAAAGTCTTTAAATCTGAACTGTTTTCAAAAAATATTATACTAGTTTTGTACTTTGGATGCATAGGCATACTTGATATCTGAAATTTAACGTTGTTGTGGTTTAAATAACGCAAACCTCTCGGTATATCCATCTACCGGGACATACCATAATTTTCGTAATGACGTCATATCCGTAAATGCAGAGTGATCTATTTACAGTCAATAGGGTAAGATGAATTTAGAAGTAAGCATTTCTTTTAAATGCATATACATAAGTTTGATTATCAATATGGATTAAAAATCATCTTGACACCACAGTAAACATTTCCCAATGTTTTAGATTACCAAGACAATATTTAACAATGTTACGTATACCAATTTAATGATAGATTAGTTAATAGTCCAATAGGTATTCCGTATCGCATAATTATTATTATATGTATTTCGTTTTTCGTCTCGTCGAGAATTTTCACTCAAATTGAAACGTCACCAGCTGTAGGTGAAGTATCACAAATTTAGACCATGGTTAGTGCCCAGGGCCGTAGTAGTGAGGGTTCTTTAACGTACCAACGTCTGTTGCGACACGGGGACCTTTGATTAAAAGGTAATATTCGAAAGACCCGTGGCTCGAATTTCCAAATGCCGAGCGTTTGGTGAAAAAGGAATCACTACCTATGTTTATTTATTAGGTTTGTCACGGCCATGGCACGCGCGGGGCTCGAACTGACGACATCCCGGTCACGAAGACTCTCTCTCTACCTCTACCTCTCTCTCTCTCTCTCTCTCTCTCTCTCTCTCTCACTGTATGTGTCTAACATAGTATTGTCAACTGCTTCCTCAAGTTTCACTATAAAACTTTACCCTTTATACTTAGGAATGTATTCCAAATGGGGAAAGAATATACATAAAGGCAAAGTAAGTACTACTATTCATTGGAACTTTGTAATACCAGCTTTTTTTCATTGCGAAATCAATGTTATTCACAGAAACTGGAATTATGAATAAAAACTGCTAAGAGTAACGAAGAATACCCCATGGTGGATGGTGAAAAAGACAGAATGTCAACTGATCTGACTAAGTTTTCGCTGAGATCGATATAAGACCTAGGTGAGTCTGGGGTTAGTATTCCCAGAGTACCACCAACAATCCTGTACCCATTGTAGTGATCTAGGGCAACTACTCACTAACGTCTGAATGAATGAGATTGATCAATGTTCGTTATCATCATTTTTCATTAAGTTATAACTAAATTACTATTATCAGACCTAACCTTGTCTCATTGATTTAAATTTCGCTTTCTTTCTATATCATGCACGTGCGTGTATGCGCATTTGTATGTGCCTGTTCATCATTAGGGGCAATGCTACTCATTTTCTAGGACATTGTTTTCTTGATATTTTCTTGTGTACATTATAACCTTTCGTTAGATCTCACAGAATTAGAAATACTCCTCAGACTTCACAACGTCTTACTATCACAATGGCTGTTATGCAGCAATACTTAACTTAAAATACACCGGACTCGCCTTTGACATTTTAAGTAAGAAACACTTTATTTGTATTTCAACAATAATTAATATATACAGGATATTGCTTCTATAGTTAATTTATAACAGAGTTATGATTTGCAGACCATGAGGTTGTTTGATAACGGAAGGCGCCTATATAGCTTTCAAGTTAGCGTGGCGAAAAACCATCTTAAATGAACTTTGAGAATTTTCTTGATTGAATAACATTTAGGAACAAACCTTTTGCTTGTTCTTATTACAGTATCGCTGTAGTTCAGACGAACTATTTTTGCAAAATGATTATACCTGATAGTTACAATGGCCAAACTTTCTATATGCCTTGTAGTCTTTTTCTAAAGTTTGATCAGTACTTAAATATTTTGAAATCAGTATTCGGCAGTCATGTGCAAATATTTGAGAATTTGGAATGTTTTATAAGTAATGAAAGTGTATCATTAATCTTTATTTCTCGGTAAAGGCATTGCGACGTACAGGAGACCTTCAATTTGAAATGAAAACCTATACTCAACTAAAAAATACAAATTATCTCACACGTCCATTATTTCTATACTGCAGTAATAGAAACTAATCATACATTACGTATATAGTATCACACTTTTAGTGGTAAAATCGCTATGTGGTTCATGTACATGCTTAAAAGCATAAAGGTATCCTTGAACATATTTTCATTCATACTTTGTCGAATGGAACTATTGCTTCAAGGGCTCACAACGGGTATGACCGGTCAACAGGGCATGCTTACTTCTCCTGGGCACCTGATTCCACCTCTGGTTTGTCTCATGGTCCGTGTTTGCCCTACTCTTAACTTTATATTCTTTATGGGATTTATGAGATTGACCACTGTTCGTTTTCTTCACTTTTCATGCGTCTTACATGGAAGATTAAAACAAAACTAGACATTGGGTTTCATGACTAGCAAACTCTTAGATTGTGGTGATATTTGGGGCCTATATAGGTTTCTATAGCTAGCGTGGTGGTTGACATGGTGCTTCTATTGCATTGCAGACATGTATAAACTCTCGTACGTCACGTTTAACGTATGAGTAACTGTCCTATCGCCAAACATCAGAAGCGAAAGGAACAGGTCCCTTGGATATGAATCTAAAAACGAAGGTCCCGAGTCACAGTACCATGGACTTCACGGCCTTGAGCGCTAAGCATACATGTAGGTCAAGATTCGTGGTACTTCACCTACGTTTTAATTCTGGAAGGAAGGTAAATAAAAGCTTTATACTGAAATATAGTAATAAAGGACTGTTAAAACGCCTGAAATCATAGTGAAATTAACATACGGCGCTTAACATGAAATATAACTTTCATTAAATACAATGTAGAATTAAAAAACTTGCCAAATCAAGATTTAGCACAAAATAAATGAATTAAAATGTATGGTACATGTAACCCTAGAAAATTAAAAACTCTAAAGAGAATATATACACCGGACATTCCACGACCTACTACGCGGTATTGTTAAAAATATGGGTTTTTTGTTTCTTTTCACCTTTTATTTGAACAAGTATAATAAATGATTCTTATCAATATGATGTTATGGTTTATTTTATGCGTTTGGGGTTCGTTCGTACTGAAGTATATTTTCCTTTTATCGATCAAACATAAATCATTATCAAATATAGACAAGTCAAGGTCAGGTTATTTTCAGCTGCTGCATTTAAATAACTTACAGGTCAATAATATCTATATTTTTCGTACTTGAAACCATTTGCATTAAAAAATACAGAAATATATGAATAGTAAAAGGTCTTTCGTTGGCTTATTACACGGGAGATAAGTTTCTGCAATGTTTGCGACCTCCAAATCCCGTTTAATAAACCAAAATAAAACATTTTATTATTTGAATGCTGATACATGACACGGAAGTAACGGGTCGAAACATCCCGTAAAAGTTTTAATATCCATGTTGGTGCTTGGAGAGCGACCCCGCAGGATAATGTACAGTTTATCCTCGGTAAGATCACGTGTCAGCGGAATGTTCGATGTAGAAGCCGCTACCTGCAAGGCAATGTCACCCCGCCATTTGTTGCGGATGTCAAAGGTATAATCACGCAGAAACAGGCGATATGAGCAAAGCATCACCAAATGTTTGGCAATAATTATATATTATACTAAAAATCTCTTAATTGTTTTTCGTTTAACTTCTAAAATTCAATCATTTCCGTTATCCGGTATCTTTGTATGCGGTTTGGGTCATGTAGAATTTACCTAGTTTCAATCATATCATTGTGAAACCCAGTGCTGTCAATAGAACTGTTAGTGAATTTAAGACACAACACAAATTCTGAAATCAGTTACAATTTAAAAGTTAATGCATAGAGATTGTTAGCAAGTTTAAAGTTTGAAAATCGCATTCTCTGTGGAATGAATTTAAAAATACCAAGGATCAATAATTAGTCATTATTGTCTAATAAAACGTAGAGATATGCAAAGTACCTTTTTATTGTGTTTACATCACTCAAATTACAAAGCCAAATTTCAAAGCACAATGACAGATATTTCCTTCGTTTTCATTAGAGGGAAATAAACGTCTCCAACAATCATGGGAAATGTGAGATAAGTGTCATACAGAGCAACTCCACATATATCAGCAATATTGGACCTTGTGAACTTGCTTCTCCTATGATTTCTCTTGAGGAAATTCGATAACGCGTCGTGTAAACCTAATCGGAGTCCATTTCTAATCTCCGGGATTTGCGTCGTGTTTTACGTGACGGACTCGTTGCACTCTGTTTTCTTCTTGCAACCAACTCTAAAGACGTATTTTTTAAGATTTTGTGTGCAATTCAATCAACAGAAGTAACCTGAATAACAAGATATTCAAATATGTTATAACGCAGTTATCCTTCTATTACAATTTATTTGAAATGAATAGTTTCATTAATTAAGTAAATTATAAATGAACTTTTATTTGATGTTGATATCTAGCTAAATATTTACACATTGAAAAGTTAAAGCTAAATCACAACAATATTTTAGTAAAATTGGGTAAAAAGTCCGAACTTCCTCTGTCAAATATACAAATTTCAAAGTAGCAATGGCTTTTACATGATACATCACATAGTAATGAAGATACATGCATATAGGGATATTTCTTTGGACAATAAATGACATATTTAATCTTTCACAGCAACGGCGTTTGAGTATATACATGTACATGTAAGTCTCTACGTGGTAAGAATAACCCAATTTTTAAAAGTGCACAGAAATGTTGAGCTTTAAATTTTAGGCAAATTTTGTTCGATATATATGTATTATTTATTGCTACAAAAATTTCCGAGAAATCAACGTAATACGCGGTACCCAAAATTGACATCATTCTGACCGCAATTTAAATGATACCTGCTACCTTTGAAATTCAGTTAAATTAAGTAATACTATGATATCACAATAAAAAAAAGAATAATTGTAGAAATGCATGAAATATATTTGAATGAATCAATGTAAATTGATGTTAAAGTGGTTCGCAGCTTAGTTTTGTAGTATTGTCAATTTTTGAGAAGTGTATTTTTGATTTCTACATTAAAGAAGAATTTGAAAAAGAAAACAAAACTGGATTCATAGTATTTGCTATTGAGCTACAAAGTTTCAACCTTGACCTTACACTTAAAATGTACTCAAGATTTATTTCTTTAAACTTGATTTGTCTGTTGGTGTCAACACAACATAAATCAATCATTACATAAAAATAAATATATAATCATGTTTTCTAACAATACAGATATTTAAAACAATTTGATACAAGTAGATTGGAAATCAATAATGACCTTTTTACACTTGATATATGGAAAAATTCATGATATAGAACTGAAGAGTTTAAAAGAACATATTAGGAGTAATATTTTCAATTTCTAAAATTGCACATGATTTACAAAGTCTTGCTTTAAAATTTAAAATAGAACTTTAAAAAGTGGTGGTTTTAGATCAAACTGAATTATTGACCAAAATACTGAATTTTACCCAAAATTTCGGGTAAATTGACTTAGACTTTTTAAAGAATCGGTGTTTTGTTTGGAAAAATATAAGCCAAATCAATGAATTTGAATTAATTCCAAGTCTCAACTACTACATGTAGTATCATAAATCATAAAACTGAAATACAAGTGTTTTGATTAATCAATTCTTCCGTCACAAAATGTAGCCCTGTCAAACCCTATCCAAATTTTAATTGACAAAATTTTTCTCAAATGAATGTGGTTAAGTAGTACATGTATGATATGTTTGGACCAATGAAATCAATATTGAACCAGTACATACAAAGTTATAGCACTCTGTGCAGTTGTGTGTAAAAGCTGAGGAGCTAACTTCCTTAAGAATAAAATGTTCTTTATATGAATCAGTGTCAACTGACTGTTCAGGTTAACTTCTGTAAACTACTTATATTTGTTTTCGTGAGTTATCTGTCAGGACTATCAAAATCATTTAAAATTCTTCAAATATTTAGGGACGATGTCCACATACTTTGCGAATTTCGATAAATTATTACTTTTCCACGATATGTTTCTTTATAATGATAATAATTTTATTTCTTTTTGGGATATATGTAGAAAATGGCAGTTGTGCACATTAGCTTTTACCATAAATCTCAATTTCAAATTAATAGTTTATGAAGAAATTGAAGTTATTTTAGATAATCTCTTGGTGAATCAAACTATTGTGGATGAAGTGATCCGCCATTAAAAGGGTTTACACTTGAGATTTGGAGTAATGTCAATTTCTTGGGAAGTGTATTTTTGATTTCTGCATTGAATGAGAATTAGAAAATTAAAAAGAAAAACTGGGGTTGCAATGCTTGTTATTGAGCTACGGTGTTCGAAGCATATTAAATAGATACATAATCTTGTCTTCTAACAATATAGTTTAAAAAGTTTAATACTAATAATAGAAACGAATAACGACCTTTTTGCACTTGATATACGAAAACATTCATGATATCAAATTTGAGAGTTTAAAAGGACATGTTAGGAGTAATATCAATTTCTAAAATTTCAAATAATTTTCAAGGTTTTGTCTTAATATTTAAAAGAATTTTTTTTTTAAAAGTTGGGTTTATAGATAACAATTTTAAATGATTGGCGAAAATATTGAATTTTTATACAAAATTTCGAGTAAATTAATTTAAACTTTTAAGAATCGGTGTTCTGTTTGGAAAAATATATCAACCAAATTAATAAATTACAACATTTGAAGTTTTTCCAAGTCTCAGCTACCTGTATCATAAATTATAAAACTTAAATACACGTATAGGAGTACAAAAATAAAAGATATATTGGATGAAACAGAAACTGTAATATCATGTAGATTGAGAACGTTTTGATTGACCCATCCTTTCGCCACAAAATATAGTCCCTGCCAAACCCTTCTAAAATTTGAATTGACACAAAAAAATTTCAACTGGAGAGGGGTCATTAATAGATTTGTAATATGCTTGCACCAATGGGATCAGTATTGAACTAGTAAATACTTAATTGTAGCATCCTACGCAGTTGTGCTCAAAAGCGCAGGATTGGGTTTTTTTGTGTTTTCCGCCACACCCAACAATTTTTCAGTTATCTGGTGGTGCCCAGTTTTTGTTGGTGGAAGAGAGAACCCAGATACAATGTACATGGGAAGAGACCACCGACCTTCCGAAAGTAAACTGGGAAACTTTCTCAGGAGCTAACTTTCTTATTCCGAAATAAAAGATGGTATCATTATAAAGTGAAGATAACGATCTGTGATGAATCTCATCAATTCCATAAAGAGAGTAGGACAAATAAAGGATTTCTACTCATTTTCCCTTGGTTTACTTACATAAAAAGGTGAAGATAACTAACAGTGATCAAACTTGTATACAAAGGAGAGAGTTGGGCAAACACGAACCCCTGGATATACCAAAGATGGGATCAGATGCCTAGGAGGAGTAAACATTCCCTGTCGACCGGTGACATCCGCCTTGAGTCCTATATCTCGGTCGGGTAAACGGAGCAATCCATAGTCAGAATCAGTGTGCCAAGAACGGCCTAACAATTGGTATGAAACACGTTAAGCAGCATTCATCCCAATGAAAGGGTGTATTGGCAAACTAGATCGTTATATAACGACCATATAATTTGCGAAATGCTGATTTGAAACGAGACTGTTGAAACCCCTGTAACATGTGACTACATGTAATACTCATATTCACAGCGCTGTTGTTTGATTTAAGACATGCTTTCAGACGATTCTTGTTTGTCTCTGAATAATTTACATGTACCAGTATGTTTCAAAATGTGGAAATTCAAATATGTCATTGCAGATTTCTTCATGCTTAAAAAGTCAAACTTTAATTGCATTTATACACATTTGAAGAAATATCTTAGAATATCGGTCGCAGTATCTTAGTGGTTAGATGCGAGGCGCATACATTGCATCCGGTAGGCCGGGTTCAATTCTCCGTCCCGGCGCCATGTGAAACCGATCATGTGTAACATAGATGGGGACTGTTTCAGTGAAAGCCACGGCTCTTTCAGATACGACCTTAAAAACGGAGGCTCTTTATCACGTACTCGTTGGCATGATAAAGGAATACGCATGGATGCAGCCTTGAGAATTTGTCACAATTTGTGGCACTTACAGTAGGTGATGTCTACATAGGAGTGCGAAAAATTATCGAACGGAACGGAAAAACAACATACAAGCAAAAAACAGCTTACCAGTGTTAATAAGTCAGGTTTGTTTACCCTACAATATTTCAATGATCCAAACTGTTTCACTGAGGACATTTATGTCACCGTAGGGAGAACATGATTATAGCGCACTATTTTATTTGTTTACCTGTGCATTCATTAATGTTTCTCACCCATGCTTGTATCTTGGGGCTTTTGCTTTAATTAATCACTGAGTGACTGCAGCAGGTTTTTATTGAGTCGGCTCGCGAAGCGAGATGATTCTTGCTGTTACCGCCGTCTCTACGAGGATTTCCAGCGGCTCACAAACTTTTCTGTTTATTCTTACACCGACAGCAAATAAATCCTGTGCATAAACTTCGTCAAATTTCGCATAATATGTTGACATTGTTTATAACAACGTAGTTTAAATGAGTCACCTCATTACGTCTAAAGAACTACATGTACATATAGTGCGCATTAATACACAATGCACGCAATTTTTAAAGTATTTCTAAATTTGGACGTGTGCTTAATTATATATGGTGCAGGAGTTTCAACAGTCTCGTTTAAAGTCCGCATTTCGCAACTTCTATGGTCGTTATAACGATCTAGTTTGCCAATACAACCTATCATTGGGTCAAATGCTGTCTGGCGTGTTTCATACCGATTGTGAGGCCGTTCTTAGCACACTGAATTTGACTACGAATAACTCCGTTTACCTGATCAAGATATATGGCTCACGGTGGGTATGACCGGTCGACAGGGGATGTTTACTCCTGCTAGGAATCTGATCCCACCTCTGATGTGTCCAGGGGTCCGTGTTTGCCCAACTCTCTACTTTGTATTGCTTATAGGAGTTATGAGATTGATCACTGTTCGTTATCTTCACCTTTCATCAACTATAAAAATCCGTAAAAATTAAACAAATAGTGCTATGGTTTATCGGCAAGTATTTTATAATAAAGAAAATAAATAGTTCGCTTTCTTTGGTTGAAAAAGCATGGAAAGTATTTGAGAATGGCATGGGTGATACATGTAGGTGAAGATAACGAACAGTGATCAATCTCATAACTTCTATAAGCAATTCAAAATAGAGAGTTTGGCAAACACGGACCCCTGGACACACCAGAAATGGGATCAGGAACCTGGGAGGAGTAAATAAGCATCCTCTGTTGACCGGTCACACCCTCCGTGAGTCGTGGATCTATTACGGTCGAGTCATACTCCCTGTCGAGTGTGTAAAAGCTTAAATCATGTGACAATTTCCCCGGGACATTGGCGTCAATGAGACAGGGAACCTCAACCAGTTTGTTGTTTTCGTATACAGAGATTTTACAATAAAGCATTCTACAGTCGTATAGACAATCCAGTGAACCGTATCACTTTTATTCTGTGCTGGAACAATTTTGCGTATGAGTTTACTATTAGCCCTTACCAGAATTTGTTGTTTATGGTTAAGTGCCAAGTCACGGAAAGTCATAGATTTGAAATCACAGAATTTTTCTCAAATCAACAACATCAAATCCTAGGACTCTGCAACAGCAACTTATTTCTCGGCAATACTCATACATACTGTCATACATTTCAAATCAATCGGGAGACACAAACAGCATATGCATGTGATATTGGAATATTGCTACAATGGGGAAATATGGCAATTTAACAATGTAGAAACGTTTATAAAGTTGAGTTGTCAGTTTGCCATTAACGTCTATGTTCAATGGAGTCACAGATCTTTCGGGTATTGGTATGACCTTACAACGGGGGTCTTTGTTGCAACAGGCGTTGGTAAGTTATAGAACCCTTTCTGCTATGGCACTGAGCGTTAGGCATAGGTCTAAATTTGCAATCATTTCACCTAATGCTGTTGAAATCTCAATATGAGTGACAAATTCTTTAAGGGACGTCCAACAAACCAAAATCATAATAAACAATAACAAGAGATCCAGAATGTATACCTTTTATCGAAAAATAAATTTTACGGGTTTTCTTTCGACAGCTGAGACTACAGACACCTGTCGCACTCTACCTTTGATCCACCCTTTTGTATACGCCTGTCTTTATGGAACGGCGATGTTTGTACGTCCATCCGTCCGTTCGGGGTTTTCTGTTTCTAGTTTCATTTCTCTGTCACATATCAAGCTGAAACTTGCTATGTAGCTTCTTTGTGGATCACTCTAGATCTTATTGCAATTTTGGTCCATTTCGACCTCTCTTGCACGAGTTTTGCCCCTTTATTTGAAATTATTGTTATATGGAGGGTACATAATTTGTTCGGTTAACTCCTCCCACAATTTTCAAGTGAGGGCTATCTTGTTTTACAGAGTGTTTATATGGATATTGAAGATGTGCATGTGGCAAAGAGTTTGATTTCCTTCAATTTTTGAGAAAATTACATGGTGTTGAACTTTGTGAGTTTTGAGGAAATATTGCATAGAGAGTACATGATTTATCTTTTAATTTGCCTTTTACAGTTTTCAAGTGAGGGCCTTCTTATTTTTTGCAGAATGTTTGTATGAGTATGAAAGATGTGCATGTGGCAAGGATTTTGATTTTCTTCAAGTGATAAGAAAATTACAGCTTGTTGAACCTAGTCCATTTTTAGAAAATATTCATATAAAGAAATATGTCACAACGTAATGATAGCTAATACTACTTGAAGCAAAGTTCTCCAAATTATTCCTTTAGAAAAACACCCTATGTAATCATTATTCACGGGCGTATTACGTATCGTTTGCGGTACTCTTGCTAATGTTCAAACCAAAACCAGTGATAAATGTGTAATGGATTTAATGTCCCTGCAATCTATTTTTCGATTCCCTTTGCAATTTCCGCTTTTATCAAACTCTTTAAGTTACACAGTTTACTGAATCCAATAAATAGCAAGGTAAGAAACAGATTCATGTCAACAATGGGGGGTCCTCACTCTGAATCGCATTTTCGAAGTAAATGACCTCTAATTTCCAGCTGATTTCCAGTGAATGGTAGGTCCAAGGGGGTGCATCTTGATTGGTCTCTTTATTTATGTCGCTATGCAATTTCAACAAACTACATGTATCGCAATTTTGCATTTTATTCGTACACACGGTGGGCTTTTCTCTACTCGCCAGCAAAAGGTCTAGATGACTGGCCCGTTATATATAGCCAATAATCTATAATGCATGATGCTAACGCCAAACTGACAACTGAACTTTGAAATAAACGAGATTAATTCAGTTTCTCCATCGTCAACTTCCCATATTTTTGTAGCAATATTCCATTATCACCTGTATGTGGTGTTTATGCCTCTCAAATGATTCGATACCAGAGAGCATGTTCTGTTTATTTTTGAATGGAGGCAAGCTTCTGAAAAATAAGTTTTAACAGTCTCGTTTAAAGTCTACATTCCGCAAATTTATTGATCGTTATAACGATATGATTTACGAATCCAACCCGTCATTAGGTAGAATGCTGTCTGAAGTGTTTCATAGCAATTGCTATACCGTTCTTTACCTACTGTTTGGACTTCGAGTTACTCCATTTACCTGATCAAGATAAAGGGCTCAGGGCGAGTTTGATCGGTCAACAAGAGATGCTTACTCCTCCTAAGCATATGACTCCACCTTTTTGTGTGCAGAACTTCGTGTTTGTCCTGCTCTTATCTTCATATTCGTTATGGGATTTATGAGACTCATCACTCTTTATTATTTTCACTTTTTAATGATAATGCGTCTAGAAGCATTTGAATTATGCGTCGTAAAAATCAGATGTAAAGGTAGCTCTAACCCCAGGGCGGGGCCAAACTTGGTACATAGTGTTTATGTGTAAAACACTTAGATAACATCTTCATTGCTATTGATACTAAATTGAAAGTAAATGAACGTCTAGAAAGAATAGGTAGTCCTTTACGAAAATGGTCAATTTGATGACCCCAGGGTTAGGGGCTTTGGTATCAGGGTGGGGCCAAAATGATCAGCTAATACATGTGTGAAAAATAGAACTCTTTTAGCATCTTCTTGATAACTACCATTCCAGTTCCTTTCAAATTTGGTATGAAGCGTCTTTGGGACAAGGAGGACATAATTTGTAAATACCAGGACTCCTGAACCTCTGGGCCTTAGGGAATGCGCAAAAATTAACAAATTTTAAAAAATCTTTTTTTATCTCCAACTACACATGTGAACGAAAACCTATATGCATCATCATGTAGAGCAGGATGGACTCTACCGAAATTGTAAATTTCATGATCCGCGGGGTAGAGGTTCTGACCCCAGGGCGGGGTCAAACTTGGTATGTAGTGTAAAACACTTAAATAACATAGTTTTTAATGCTATTGCTACTAAATTGAAACTAAATGAATATTTAGAAGAAAAAAGCCCAGGTAGTCCTTTACGAAAATTGTAAAGTTGATGATCCCAGGGGTAGGGGTTGTGTTACATGTAACGGGGTGGGACTAAAATGGTCAGTTATTAAATGTGTGAAAAATAAAACTGTTTTAACTTCTTCTTGATTAACTACATTTCCAGTTCCTTTCAAATTTGGCATGAAGCATCTTTAGGACAAGGAGGACATAAACTGGAAAATTCAGAACTCCTGCACCTCTGGTGCCTTAGGGGTGGGCCAAAAACTGCCAAAAATCGCAAATTTTCTCTACAACTGCTTTCAGAAAATCTAAATACATAGTGATATAGAGTAGGAAGACATTTACCCAAATTATAAATTTCATGATCCCCGGGGTTGAGGTTCTGACTCTAGGGCGGGGCCAAACTTGGAATGTATAGTGTTTATGTGTATAAAAAAAATGTAAATTTCATGATCCTAGGGTATAAGGTTTTGGTTTCAGGGTGGAGCCAAAATTATAGTGATTATTGTCTTTACCATAGGAAGGACTTATTTATGTTCACTGATACAATATAAAAATTAAATGCGCATTTAGGAAAAACAGAAAAGAATGTACAAGAAATGGTAAATTTTGCAACCCCAGTGTTTTGACTTTAGGGTGTGTCCAAGTTAGTGGTATCATTTCATGATAATACATGTACATATAATATATAGAGCCTTTCATCAGTATATAAACTTTTGAGGGCATTGTCGTTTTAAGAACACTTCTTGTTTATACTGTTGCTGAATATTAGAATTTAGCTTAGATATTCAGAACAGTAAGTAATTTTTTCTTCTTCTAGATTTTAACCCATAGGACCGATAAGTCCTGTGGGTCTCTTTAAAGGACAGCAACGTTTTAGTTCTATTTTGTATATACATTACAAAAGTGGTGTTGGATCAAAGGTCGGGGATTAAATCAAAGGAAGTGTGGGTCCACCGCACATCAGGAGCCTCCAGTGGAAACAAACGATTATTATATTTCAGCTTTTGGTGGTTTTCCTCCGCTATTCTCACTTCTTAAAAAGTCAACAACAACAAAATTAATTTAGTGCTTATATCGACATATGTCATGTCCCACAGAGTCCATAGTTTTAATGATTTCAATATGTATCTTAAAAGACCGCTTTTTTGTATTGTTAAAGACCTCCACTTATCATCAGACAAATATTATATAATCGTAAAGAGTGTTGGTGTTCGTCAGCAGTACGCGGGGCGTTCAATGATTTATAGGTAGCTCTAAGTGTTTATCTGTCTAGGCTAAATATGCTGAAATGTAATTAAAAGAGAGCAAATATGCCTCTCCTCCTTTTTTTCATTTATATTAAACAAACTCTTCAATATTTTAGCATTTATTTTGTTTACACGTATGGAACTTCATTCCTTGTTCAAAATGTTTGCATTGCACTTCACTATAAAGTTTTTATTAATTCCATACCTGATGAAACAATTACTGGAACGTTTGATCACAGTCCGTGTACAGTAAATGAATTAATTTCGATTAACGCTTGATTCGAGTCCTACAAATAAAGAAAGTCTGAATTTTTTCTAACTTTGTCTGGCAATATTATTTTATCATTGTCAAATTTCCCTATATTTCAAGATGCCATCGGAGTTACTATGTGAGAGGAAACGTCAATGACAACATCAAGCACACGAAGCATTGTGAGTTATCCCAATACAGGCAGGTGAACACACTCAACGTATTACGCGTTATGTATTAGAATGTCGCTTAGATATTCAGAACAGTAAATTTTGTCTTGATGTCTTGCCCTTTGGACTAGTGGTACCTCTAACTACTACTCAGGTGATCGATAAGGCCCGTGAGCCTCTTTCTGCATGATGTTTTGAGTTACTGAATTTAGTATTTAATTGTAGTAGAGTAATTTTTACGCAATTGTAATTTATTTCTGTATTGTTGTATTTTTCACTTTGTATTGTTGTATTTATATCTTACATTGTAATATGTACTACATATATTTGATTTTTATAGGGAAATTCTCCTGCTTAAGTATCCTTTGTATTCTACTTTTTTATCCACAGGAAGTTGTGCGACATCTGAGGTATCGCTGAGGGCATGAATATGTGTTAGAATAGGTCCCAAGTACCCCTTGCTTGTCGCATAAGGCGACTAAATGGGGCGGTCCTTCGGATGAGACCGCAAAAACCGATGTCCCGTGTCACAGCAGGTGTGGCACGATAAAGATCCTTCCCTGCTCAAAGACCATAAGCGCCGAGCATAGGCCGAAATTTTGCAGCCCTTCACCGGCAGTGGTGACGTCTCCATATGAGTGAAATATTTAAACAGTAGTCAATCAATCAATCATGTCATTGGTTAATCTGTAAATATTATAACTTTTACATTCTATTTACCATTGTGATGGTTTATTTTTAGGACTATATCATATTCTGTTATGAATAAATCACCAAATATCAGACTAGGGTTTCGATTGTGTTTTAAAATCGACATGACCACTACAACAAGATTTTCATTGATAACGTTTTGTTGCCACCTATCAATTCTAATAAAATTGCTACATCACTCGATTCCTGAATCGTAGTTTCTATTGATCCGTGTAACTTTTCCCCAGCACTGTTCAAAGTCTAGAAAGCGGGATCAATATATACTCTTTTGCTTGTTTTCCTATATGTTAGACTGATATAAAAGAAATACCAAAAACCAACTCTTATAATTTAGTGATATTACGCTGTATATAAAAGTAATAAATTGATTTTATGAATTTCAATGTTTATTGCAAGCATCCAGAAATTATTGTTATAAGTTTCAATATTCAATGCAAACTTTCAGAAAAAGTTATTTGTAAATTTCTTTTTCTTCAATCATTTTGTTATATTTTCATGTACCATATTAAGTTTCTTTTGTCATAACTAACCTTTGACCTATAGGCATTGTGCCTGCTGCCTAATCCTATTTATGTATGTATTTCCTATATATACATGAATAAAATACTGTTGAAAAAAAAAACTTTCAGAAACTATGAATGTTGTTAAGATGACGTATTTTCAATCCTTTTCTATATTGGCATATTAAATATGTACTTTTTTAAACTCATCATTGCGTGATAGACTGAATGTCTCCCCAACACAAATCGTCACTTTCTTCGAGATGCTTGACTCTCTTTTCTTGCACCAATACACCTTTCATAAAGATAATTTCTCATAACAACTTTTCAGAGATCAAAGTAGTTGTCATGGCATGCAAATTATCTCCAGCAGTGATTTTGTCAACATGATATCGATGATTAGAGCGGACTCAGAAATCTCATAAAACTAGGGAACATTTGATGTCCATCCATTACGCGTCATGGCACGTTGTTCTGACCTACAGAAAGGTAAAGCTCGGTCTTCTACAAAGACGTATTAAGCGGTCAATCATTAATAAAGATCGATCGTTAAAAGTGGTCATCAACAATTATATAATAGCCGGCACCATTGATCTGTCGACTTACCTTTTACGAGGACCATAACACCGACAATGAATTCGATTTTTATAATAAAGACGACTTCCCCTGATCAGAGAATGGTATCAAATACACGGGCCTGTAATTCTACAATATTGCCAACATTGTTGTTTGGAAAAGGCGGGTTTGATGATACAATTTTTGCATTTTCATCTGATATTTGCTTACTAAACACATGGGACATTTATGACAGAAAATATCCTATTCTTGCTGTATATTGCTGACAAATACAGCAAATGATCGTATTTGAAAGGTGCAGTTGTGCATTTATTGTGTGTCCGTGTGTGATGAAGGTTAACTGGGATCTGGATTGATGACGCCATAGATGACGTGTTCAATAGATTTCATATTCACATCTCTTCTAATGAGATTTTAAGAAATAATTCTATGGAATCCTTGAATTGAATTCGGGCTACGTGTTTATCACTTTCGTTAACTACACTGAAACTATAAATTCCAAGCCAATTGCAAATGATACAAAAATACTCGAATAACTGAGGACTATGGGAACCTTCGTAATTTACGTACTCAGCTCACTTTTTTAATCACTTTACTCTTTGCTGATTTACAATTCTTCATGCTAAACATTGACATGATCATGATATCCGGGAAAATGAAACACCTTTTAGTTTTGTATACCTCATATTGCCATTATTCCCCAGAGTGTTGTATACGTCTCTAATTGCGCCATATTGCATATGTTTACTGCAAGATCATTGTATCCAGTAGAATAGATCAATGGTGATACCACGGTGTGCGTAAAAGCCCTCTTTATACATGTAGAAATGCACATTGCTATTTTCGAAGACGTGAAGGTTAATATCTTTAATTCAGTGGTCAATATATCACTTCTAAGGTCAATACTATAATTCAATAGTCAATACATCACTTCTTTCTTTGTCTCTACCGCGGAAAACAAGAAGCCACGGTAAATCTCAGCGGGTGGTTCACTTTCATACTTTTATTTTATCCCGCTCTTTGTTTTGTAATTGACGTGTCGTTTCCTTATCGTGTGAATTCCATGGAGATAGATTGCAACACAAACCATTCTCAGTTCTTAACGCACGATCAACTAATAATTCACAGGATGTCGAAATTTGATAGCACCAACGGAGCGCTCACTATTTGACCAAATATTTTCTTTTTGAAATACGGAGGATAATTTCGAGGTCCATTGATTAAATTAGAATAACTGATGATTAAAGGCGTTTAGAACACTTTGGAGGCATTTTAGATTTGAATTCATTCTGAATACGTAACAGTTCAAAGTTCATTTTCATTACTCAATTCATAAATACGGTATGCTACATAGGTACAGTTAAACAAATTGACAGAAATAAGTATTGTACTGGTCGGAGGTAATATATGGATAAAAATTAAAAATCAATCAATAATAATATTAAAAAACGGAGAAAAAATATACATGTATGCATAAAAACCCAAAAGATACAGATTCTATGTACACATGTAGAGGTTTTATATACTATACGTGATTAGAAGTTTTATGTACGCGATTAGAGGTTTCATGTACGTGATTAGAAGTTTTTACATACATAGTAAAGGTTTCATGTACGTGATTAGATGTTTTACATACGTGACTAGAAGTTTTATATACGTGATTAGAAGTTTGTACGCGATTAGAGGTTTCACGTACGTGATTATAGGTTTTACATACATAGTAACGGTTTCATGTACGTGATTAGAGGTTCTTTGTACGCGATTAGAGGTTTTACATACACAGTAAAGGTTTTATGTACATGATTAAAAGTTTTCTGTACGTGATTAGAGGTTTTACATACATAGTAAAGGTTTTATGTACGTTGTTAGAGGTTTTCTGTACGTGATTAGAAGTTTTCTATACGTGATTATAAGTTTTCTCTACGTGATTAGAGGTTTAATGTACGTGATTAGAGGTTTTACATACATAGTAAAGGTTTTATGTACGTTGTTAGAGGTTTTCTGTACGTGATTATAAGTTTTCTCTACGTGATTAGAGGTTTAATGTACGTGATTAGAGGTTTTACATACGTAGTAAAGGTTTTCTGTACGCGATTAGAGGTTTTCTGTAAGCGATTAGAGGTTTCCTGTACGTGATTAGAAGTTTTCTGTACGTGATTAGAGGTTTTACATACGTGATTAGAAGTTTCCTTTACGTCATTAGAAGTTTTTTGTACGTGATTAGAGGTTTCATGTACGTGATTAGAGGTTTCATGTACGTGATTAGAAGTTTAATGTACGTGACTAGAGGTTTTCTGTACGTGATTAGAGGGTTTACATACATGAGTAGAGGTTTCGTACGTGATTAGAGATTTTACATACGTGATTAGAGGTTTTATGTACGTGATTAGAGGTTTTATGTATGTGATAAGGTTTATTTAGTACGTGATTAGAGGTTTTATGTATGTGATAAGGGGTTTTATATATGCGAGTTATATACTCAAGTAGAGATGTCTGTACACAAGTAGAGTAGAGATTTTATATACGTGATTAGAATATTGATGTTTACGTGTAGCGGTTTTATGTACATTAGTAGGGTTTTAGGCGTAGATGTTTATTTATACACTAGTAAGGGTTTTAAGTACACGTCAAAGTTGTAACAAAAGAAAACTCTAGTAAGATTGTTTGGTTGCTTTGCTGAGGAGGGAAATGAAATTGTGCATTTGTTATTGTTAAAGGCTATGCCAACCTTTTGCTTTGATTTTGTAAAATTAACTAGAGGCCCACAGGCCTTATCGGTCACCTGAGTATTAGTTAAAAATATCACTAGTGCCAAGGGCTATGAATTCCTATTCGGTATATTTAAGCTAAATTCTAATATTTAGCAACAGTATAAAACAAGATGTGTTCTTGAAACTTAAATGCCCTCGAAAGTGCCTATGTTAATGAAAGGCTTAACATAATATATGTAACATTAACACGATATGACTTTGGACCTGTCCTAGAGGCAAAATCCTAGGGTTATAAAATTCATAATTTCGGTACTGTTTTTCTTAGATATGCAGTTAGTTTTTATAACGTAACAGGATACATAAAGAAGTCTTTCAAATGATAAAGACAATACTTATAATAATTTTTGCCCCACCTTAACCAAAACCTTTACCCATGGGATCATGAAATTTACAATTTGATAAAGATAAACCTACTCCTTCTAAATATCTATTTAGTTTCAATTTAGTATGAATAGCATTAAAGAAGATATCATCTAAATGTTTTATACATATATAATACTAGGTTTTGGCTCCACCCTGGGGTCAGAACGTCTACCCCAGGGATCATAAAATTTACCATTTTTGTAGAAGCCTTCTTACTCTACATCACTATGCAATTATTTTTTCTTACACATGTGCGATTGTAGAGAAGACTTTTAACATTGGTTAATTTTTGGCAGTTTCTGCTCCACCCCTAAAGCCCAGGAGTCGTGAAATTTACAATTTATGTCCCCTTTGTCTAACAAATACTTCATACCAAATTTGAAATGAATTGCAACAGTACTTATCAAGAAGTTAAAAATGTTCTATTGTTCACGCATTGAAATTTTTAATGGGATTAGTCACAATACACACATGCGTGATCGTGATTACAAGTCTCTCTAGAACATGAGCCTCTTAAAGTTATAGTCATAACATTTGAGATTGGGACATTCTCTGGTTGGAAATAAACAATAGCCATAGCTCTGCGTCAACGAAACCACAGAAATGTTTGGGTTCTTTGATAATCTAAGCCTAAATTGCCTATCCTAGTTGATCCACCCACTAAATGATCTGTAGCTGACACTGTGCATGTACCTGATGATTCCCTGGAGGTCAACAGACTTTCTCGCATAGTACATGCTTGCGGAAATCAAAACTAGACGTATATCTGTCCAGATATGGATCGATGTAATTTTATAAGTGGAGTATTCGTTGCATGGTAAGCTGGTAATTAATGATCGAAACCTTTTCAACATTCGTATTTTGAAATTCAGCCTGACGTAACTTAGCTAAATCAACGTATTCCTTATCCAATTTTTTCTTTGGTCGATTTATCAACATGGATGACCAACTCATCACAAAAACTAGCTAAAGGTGATATAGTAGGCACAATATTACAGGGAACTGTGTACTGTGCTAGTGCAGCATGTAGTGTTAAAGTGTTCACCTGCAGTGAATGCTCGACCCTGATTTGTGACTGGTAAGGTGTTTGGGCCCGGTTGATTCATATGAGCAAGCCCTGGTACGGGGGTTGTAGGAGGCAGCACACTGGAAGATTGCTCTGGGTAGAAGGATCTGGAGATAATGTAGTTGTGGTCCTAGGCCTACTGGCAGTTCCCCGTGTCCCCGCAGCTGCCTCAATGTATGGGGTTTCCTACTTCTCTTCTGAACACGGAGCATGATGGATCGTAATGCAAGGGTTTACCTTAATTATACCTACAGCGGGATACCGATAGTTAAATATTAAAAAGAACACAAATTGGGATTTTTAAATGTCTTCACGATCGTGACAATGTTGCTTATAGCGGCTACCCATTCCGAAAGGATGCCCACATAGCGTGCATGCTCGGGTGATGAGGATAAACTATTTACCAAAACGCCTTGCGTCTCTCACATTACTCGTGAGTTACCGTTCGTTGTCCATGTGAATTGCTGGTCTCTATAACGGGTGTTTACTCTAATTAAGTTTTTCAATCAATGGTGTTTGCTGTAGATAAATGTCTGACAATGGGTTGCTCAATTAGCTGTCAAATTTGGGTAACATCTCTACATTGAATAACAAAGTCTAAGTATAGCTTGGACACTTTGGATCAATATCTGAATGGCATGATTTCTTTTGATAAGATGGATAAATAACAAGTGGATGAAACATGACATGTATCATAATAAACGTATACAGAGTGTGATGAGACACTTAAACAAGAATGACAGTGGCGTAGCTTCCATTGAGGCAACCGAGGCAGCTGCCTCGGTAAAAAAACCCAAAAAAAACCCCACCTTTTACGTTGTTAAAATGTCGATAGCTTCTGGGAGGCGCAACCCCCCAGACCCCCTGCCTCGGTAATATTCGAACCCAAGCTACGCCTATGAATGATACTGGGTTCTGTAGTCAACACAATATTAATAACCCGATCGGACTCTCTGTAGCCCAAACACACACAATTAAGACGGAACTCACGTTTATGTACAAAGGGGGATAACACATGACAAATAAAACAATTAAAAAAAAAACCCAGTTAAACAGCAAACTGACATATATCCATTATACGTTTAACATATCCATATCTTTTTTCGATGGAACAAACTGGTAATCTCCAGGTAATTTTAAGGTAAATGTTCGTCAATGTCACTCCTATAAGCACTGTAAAGTAGTCTCTTGCTAACACAGGATATTTTAAGACCCTGAACGCGAACGGATATCTTGCAACGATTTACGAAAGTCCCCTTCGTAACAGGATATGGCGATGACGGCGTTCGACATAGTCACCATAGCCAAACGTTATTTGTATACAACCATTCCTACGCAGGATACATTCGTGATTTTAACACAGAGTTCGACCAACTCTTACGACAATTTACTCTGGAGAGTGTAGATGTTCGTGTGGGGAGGGGGGTTAGAAAGTGGTCCATATTTTTCTTTATACAGATAATCCTTATACCACCTTCACACCCACGGATTTTTCCTACGAGTCCTTACGGATCTCCGACTCGTAGTCAATCGCAAGCATTCGTAAATCACTCGTCGGTATCCGTTAATAACTCGTCACAACTCGCACACACTCGTAAGGATCCGTGAAAGTAGGGGCATTTTTTTTTTACATGTCAAAAAAAAAATTCACGATTGTCCACGGATTTCATTTTCCGTAAATAACCCGTAAATAACTTGTAACAATCCGTAAGTATCGTAAACTGGTCGCAAGAACACGTAAACTGCTCGTAAGAATCCGTAAAACATTCGTAAAAAGTTTTTTTTACGCATCTTTGCGGTTAGTTTACGATATGTTACGGATAGTTTACAAAGTGTTTACGGATTATTACGAATGCCTAAGTGATATTTACGATTTCATTCATGTCGGTTACAATCGCTTTACGGATTGTTCAGAGTCATTATGAGCACTTTACGTATAGACACGATTACTTTACGAGTACTAATTAAACTTTACGATTAAGGAAAGGTATAAAAGACGCAAAATCTGACAGTTTCCTCCAGTTGTTATCAAGACATCAAAGAAGTTACACACATTGCATACAATATACATACATGATGTTACAAGTAATGCCAGCTGTCGAATGATGATATAAAGCCAATTGCTAACGCTTTTGAGTCATAAATGTAAACAATCTTAACTAACTCCAAACTATTCGTAACAGCACGTTATCAACACGTTAACAGGTCGTGATTTATACATGTACGTAAAAGCTAAGCTAAATTGTAAATTTCCGTAATATACTCGTAACAATCCCCAAAAAGCTCGTAAATTGCTCGTATTTATCCATGTTCACTCAGAACAAATCGTAAATGTGTGCCGTAAATGCTTCGCAAGAACTCGTTATAAACCGTAAATGGCCCGTAATTACTCTTAAAACGTTCTTAAATAGCTCTTTAAAGTGTTTAAATCGTAACAATCCGTGTACTTTTACGGAATTGTGGAATACGTAAGGATCCGTAAGAAAAATCCGTGAGTGTGAAGGTACCATTAAGAAATATATATCCTATCAGGTGACGCAATGGATTCTGGTTTGAATGATATATAGCATTCGGTCAGATCCCCTACCACTTGATCAAACACTTCAACACAGTTAGAAAATTTCTATTAAATTGGGCACAGTCGTTCGTTTTCTTCATTTGTTGTTAGCAAGTAGAAAACTCACCTAAAACCCAATCACATCAGTGAACAGACAACGTCATTACAAAAGTATACCATAAACGCCAGGAAGAAAACTTAGCAATGAAGACAATTATTAATGATAATTAAAATACCGTAAAAGCAGAATTTTTAGCGAGGGTTTAATTTTGGTGTTATTACCGAGAGTGATGAGATCGCTAAAGTTGAATATCGCTAAGAATTTATTCCATATGAAAGGTAATAGTTATCTTTCCTGGAATTATAAAGTCGCTAAAATTAGCTGTCGCTGAATATATATACCAGTTTTTATGGAAAGATCGTTAAATTTGTGTCTCGCTAAAAATTCCACTTATACGGTATAATGTTGGTAACAGCCATTTTATGAAAGCATAACGTAGGATACAACCATTCTTAATACATTGATAGTTTGCAACGATGAATGTTTTTAATATCTTTTATGATGTCATCTGGCGTTTTCGTTATGTTTTTTTTAAAATTTGAATATATTGAACTTCATTGTTTATTACAAGATATACGACGTAAATTATAATTGTTCCAAACGGAAGAAAATTTTCAAGAGAGTTTTAGTACAACCCCCCAAGTCACCATTTTCAATAACATGTGTTATTGCCACAAAAATGAATTGATTCTTCTATCAATTCTTCTAGCAGTGGGGATCCAGGTTAGACTAGGTCTTCAGTACCGCTTGCTTGTCACAAGAGGCGAGTAAATGGGCCGGTTCCTCGGATGAGACAGCAAGCAAGTGTGGCACGATAAAAATCCCTCCCTGCTCAAAGGCCGTAAGCGCCGAGCGTAGGCCTAAATTTTGCAGTTCTTCAACAGCAATGGTGACGCCTCTATATGAATGAAAAATTCTCGAGTGGGACGTTAAACAATGCACAATCTATTATCAGTAGGTTTATTGGTTGATCGATTGTTATAAGTCCCGTCGATAACTTTTTACTGATATTATGACGTCACCAGCTGTACATAGGTGAAGTACCACAAATTCAGACTTATGCTTAGTACTAAGGGCCGTAACAGTGAGGATTTTTATCGTGCCAACGCCTGCTGCGACACAGGATCTCCGTTTCAAGAGAGAAATATCCGAAAGACCTGTGATTTTCACTTCAAAATCCCAATCGTTTGGCGGAGGAGCAATCACTACCTATTTTAATGACTTATGTTCGAAGCGGCCATGGCACGAGCGGGGCTCAAACTCGCGACCCCCAGGTTGCGAAGCGAGCTCTCAACCACTGAGCTACCGCGACTGGTATCAAAAGGAATTCCCAGCGAGCAGAGTACATATGTATGCAAAACATAAGTTCAATATTCACTAAGTTAATATTCACTTCGTTCTAAAATGGCACATGAAATACAAAGTTTTGCTTTAAAATTTGAAATGGAATTTAAGAAAGTGGGGGTTATAGATACTATTTTTAATCATTGACCAAAATACTGAATTTTTATACAAAATTTCGGGTAAATTGATTTAGACTTTTTTGAGAGAATTGATGTTCTATTTGGAAAAATATATCAACCAAATCAATGAATTACATCATTTGAATTACATTGGTAGTTCCAAATGTCAACAACAAGTATAAGGGATTAACAAGTGACGATTTATTGGATAAATAGAAACGGAAATCATGCAGATTTTGAACTTAAACAATCCTTCCGCCACAAAATGAAGTCCCTGCTAAAAATTTGAATTAACACGATTTTTAAACTGGATAGGATTAACTTGATTGATTGATTGTTTATACGTCCCGTCGATAATGTTTTACTTATAATGAGACGTTACCAGTTGTAGGCGAAGTACCACAAATTTAGTGCTCAGGGCCGTATCAGTGAGGGTTCAATATCCATCCAACATCTGCTGCGACACGGAAGCTCCGTTTTTAGCTCACCGGGATGACTGTCCGGAGAGCTATTGTCATGACCCCGATGTGAGTGTCGGCATCACACTTTAAGAAAAAATTTAACCTAGGCGAAATCTTTTGAACCAAGGGGGACATGGTTTTGATATTTCACATATAGATTCCTCATGGTCGTGGAGAGACCTTTTTTGATATCAACACTTTTGACCTAGTGACCTTTACTGTGAATTTTGACATTCTTTTAAAAAAAACCTTTAACCTGTGCTATATCTTTTGAATCAATGGGGATAGGGTTTTGATATTTCACATATAAATAAGTCATGAAGAGGCCATTGCTTTTTACCATGTGACCTTGGACTTTGACCGCCTTTCAAAATCTTTAACCTGGGCTATATCTTTTGAAACCGAGAGGGATATGGCTTTGATGTTTCAAATATAGATGCCTCATTAGAAACATTTCTTTTGTTACCAGAAGAAAAAAAAGAATTGTTATGGTTAATGCATTTTGAAAAAAGCCAGTCATGATATTTGTGGTATGCTTGAATATTCGGGTGTCGCTTATATACAATGTAATATATAATGATCCTTTACACATTTTGAGGTATCTCGATAATCTCTCATTTTAACCGCCCTACGTAGTCGCCTCTTATGACAAACAAGGGGTACTGAGGACCTATTCTAACCCGGACCCTCACGGGACGTCAAACCTAAGACGTCAACATACTAGGTGTAGTGATTACACCTTCGCCAAACGATCGGCATTAAGAGATGAGATTCACCCGTCTTTCGGATATGACCTTAAAAGCGGAGGTTCCGTGTCGCGCAAGGCATTGGTACGTTAAAGAACTCTTACCGACTCGGCTCCAATCACCTAACATACATGTAGGTCAAAATTTGTGGTACTTCAAGAGACACTACAGTCCATTTTGCGCAAAAATCATGAAATGACAATTTTCCCAGCGCTTTCTCAATTTTTGTTGCATAGCTGAATGTATGAACTTTGCGAAAAAACACTTATCTAAAGTATAAAATTCTCGTTTTAACGTAAAAATTAATACTCTTTGATGTCCTATACAAACAAAAAATATCGAGTCCCCTCCTATCGGTCTTCAGACACATGCGCATAGACGATAAACAGTGCAGCATGTCGTCCAGTGAGAGAAAGTGTAGTGGATAGATTCAGAATTTTGACAGATTCTGTTAGGAAAGAGGTAAAAATAGAATGAGATAAAAACTCGTACGTGAACTAAAACTTACTTTGGGATCAGTATGACCGTTGGAAAACAAAGAGCTAGGAGAAACGCACGCAGGACTCCGTGGTAGATCTAGGATTTCCGAAGGGGGATTAAAAAACAAAGTACACAGCCATTTTGGGTGTCAAATATGGAGTTTTACTCACAAATTTGTGGTGAAAAAAGGGAGGGGGTCCTGGCTCTCTCTAACTCTGCCATTTGGACTAGCGAAGACACTGCTTTAAAAGTAAGTGCTATTTTTATCTGAACACAACACGTGTTTATTGTAAAAACAATGGTCAATAGGAACGTGGAAGGGTTTCTGTTAAAATAATGATTTTTAATTACTTAATCAGAAGAAGCAGGGAACAATATTCATATTTGAAAGGCGAGGATGAACCCCCTAAGTTTTTTTTTTTTTTACACGACACCTTCGCTGTCATTAAAAATCACGTGATGTAAATAAGCATTACAAAGTCCGAGTCAGCATGAAGAAACTTTTGAATTCCGGATGATCTTCAAAGTGCAGCTGAGAGCAAATTGATGCATCCAAATTGTTCACAATTTTCATACTGAGTATCGATATGATTCTTATCATTTAATGAATGTAAAACTTATACGGTACCAATTTTGATGCACCAGATGCGCATTTCGACAAATAATGTCTCTTCAGTGATGCTCAACCGGAATGTTTGAAATCCGAAATAACTATGAAGTTTTAGATCTAAATATAGTCAAAAAACAGCGTGTCAAACAAGTTTTAAAAAACACTTTATTAAAATGTGGAAAATGAGCTATAGTGTCTCTTTCACCTACATCTGGTGACGTCTTGATATAAGTGATAGATTCTTGACGGGACGTAAAACAAGCAATCAATCACACGATCCAATATTTCGTACAACAGACGAAATTCGGCGTTATCGCCACGGAAGTGAATCCCGACGCGTCCCCCAGTTGTTAATTAAATCGGTAAGAGCGTTAACTCTAAACATCAAACATAAGTTCCCGAAGATCGAATGTCGGTGATCAAACATGTTTTTCTTTCTTGATTATGCTACAATTCCTTTTTTATGTCGATCTTTTGAAAATATTTCTCAATAATTCATCGAGATACATGTATTCTGCACCAATGTAAATATTATTTTCTTATTAGTGAATGTTTGAAATACTTTCGTCTTAAATTCAATTGGCATTCTTTATCGGATATTGACTCCTTTTACTTCTTGCGCGCATATACAATGATAATCCTGACTTGAAATACGAGATAGACGAAAATGAAAATAAATTCAGAAACATTATTAGATGATTATCATATAGGATATCTTATCTAAATTAAAAAATATACTGGAGGGAAGAGAAGGTTGTGCAATATTTTCCTGTGGTTTCTGTTTGCTGTAAACGAGATAAAACGTTTGTAATAAATAACACCTGTTGTATTTATGTTCGCGCCCGTCATCTGCTTGACATCTCTTGAAAATCGTAAATATTTGCGAGATAGCTGGCTTACGTCAAACCTTAACGTTCCGCCGATATCAAACTGGCTTGATTTTCTCTACCTATTCTAGCACAGTTCCTAAGCCTACATGTATGTAACATATACGTTTATATGATATACATGAAAAATAAAAAAAAGTCAACCAAATCCATTCTAATGCTTTATCGTCTAATTATTGAAAATATGCATCAAATCAATGTTAAAAGTTCACGTATTCAGACATAAATAATGCTTAAACCCTTTTAAAACATTAATAGAAGGCATACCAAAGTTTTTGTTATTTTTTTAAAACAGCTATAAGAAGAGATGTAAATTTTTACTGAAGCAGAAATGTAACAATATAAAAGAAAAACCAAATAATGATTACATTTACATGTAAACTTGAATAAACCCAATTTCTGACTCCTGAACAAATTATATTTGAATACCTTCTATTAGATTTCAAACATTCCTCTCTTGAAATATATATCTAGAGAAAATGTTGGTTCCTGAAAGCTTTGGCATTGCTTTCCTAATTAATCATAAAACCAAAATCTTTATTTGAACAATAAGTGTGACTGGGGAATTTGCATTCTTTTTGACAGGACAAACATTTTGATATCTACTCGCAATATGGCATACTCATGAAATATTTAATTTGAGGTGAAAATTGGTCCATGATGTCAGTTTGACTTAGACAGAGGGTCACGGGCATGATTGTGTGAATTTTGGAATTTAGTAGGAAACTGATCTTTTCAGCATTGTTCCTTAAGATTACATGACGCTTACTCCTCCTAGGCACCTGATCCCCCATCTGATATGTCCAGGGGTCCGTGTTTGCTCTACTTTTAATTTTATAAATTTTTTTGGAGTTATGAGATTGATCACTGTGGGTTTTTTTGTTTTTTTTTACCGTTCACTTGTTCATTATATTGACAATGTAGAACAATATAAGAAAAGATGAAAACCTATGAATTCTGTTTCGTAAACTCAAACAAATGTAAATGATTTGAAAAGCACAACCATGTATTTTAGGTAGACAAGCTGAGTGTAATTTTAAGAAATAAATTTCATTTTAAAAATACATGAGGGTATGAACGCCTTATGCTGCCATATTTTTAATGTGTTGTGTTATGAAGTTATGAACGGAGCCGCTACTTGATGAAGCGATTAATGCTCTATGAATAGTATACCGATGTGAATCGTTGCAGCATATACTTCCATGTACTTTCAAAACAGATTTGTTTTTATGTTTACATTAAATAAACTTTCATTTCTGTTAGAATTCACAGCCGTTAAGGTTAAGTGGTATACTTATATAGTGCTTTACTAGGAGAGAGAGAGAGAGAGAGAGAGAGAGAGAGAGAGAGAGAGTTGATTTTAATTTTTATTTCACCCCCAGACTTGGTTGACTACCTATTTTTTGTCATTTTCAGATGCATACATGCATGTTCATATACGCTTGATTTCGTATGGACACGTTTTACACGACGAAACTGCATCTCGTTTCTTGCTATTCCATTACAATTTGTCCTTGCATCTGCACTATTACGACGAATGTATAATACGATAAACCATTATTTGTTACGTTGTGTGGTTGTAATTGACGTAGCTGGAAAATTACTCCGACTCAAGTATGTACAGTTAATCGTGCGTGAGATGAAACGGATTTTCATATTATCTGGGAGGGAACCGTAAAACCATCACAGTATTTGAACTAGTTTGTTCCGTTGTTTACAAACATACTATTTCGACGCTTACAACAGGCTCGTGGGTGATAAGTCTCACCGGAGTTTTTGTGTTCACCCAGAGTGGTAATTCAAACATTTGGAGCTTTAATAGGTCCCATCAATTAGTCACGATCTCGTGAACAATAATTATGTACACTAGATGTCGAATGATAGTATAGCATATTTATATTTATGCCTTCTATATGATAAATCTAGAAGTTAAAACATGTTTCCCGCAGCTAGTTATTTTTCATCTCAACAAACAAGTAATTATTGTAGTTGTAAAACTGTCATTTATTAATGACAAGAAGATATCAAGATAAACAATTAGGGAGATCCTACTTTCTTATCAAATTGTACATAGACTTGGTTTAGGATTTCCCAAAGTTACATGTTAAGATATAGTGTGAAAATTATAATCACTAGGATGAAAAATAAGGTGGCAACAAACAATAGGCCACCAAAATTCAATAAACATTGGATTTTCCGCCACCCAAGGGAAACAACATATAAACATGCCAGAGGAAAGAAAATCCTCTTTGATATCAGAAAATCTTGAGAAAAGGAAATTCAATGATACATAACACAACAGAATACTTATACAATTTCAAATAGCCAGCAAAACTCCTGATTCTATGACCTGGATTACATCAGTGTCACCTATTTAGCACATACAGGAGTACATGTATACTAGCAGCACAGGTGTCGGAGAAAGTAGCAGACATAATCTGGCCTACTCATCACTAATAACTTACATATACTAAGAGTCATAGAATGATGGCAGACATAATCTGACCCATCTAATGTTGATATGAAGACGGTCTATGGGAGGATGGCAGACATAATCTGACCCATCTAATGTTGATATGAAGACGGTCTATGGGAAGATGGCAGACATAATCTGACCCATCTAATGTTTATCTGAAGACGGTCTATGGGAGGATGGCAGACATAATCTGACCCATCTAATGTTTATCTGAAGACGGTCTCTGCATGGGAGGATGGCAGACATAATCTGACCCATCTAATGTTGAGTGATCTAGTGACACCTACAGGGGAATATGACAGACATAATCTGACTCCTTAGATCAAAAGAGTAAAAGAACCCGTCCTTATATATCTCTTAACAACATCGGACTTCCATCGACCCATTCGCTGTATCGCATTTTCAGAAAAACCTAACCTAGCTGCATGTGTTGCTGCTCCGATTCGAAAACTGTGACCTTTGTACAATTTTTGGATTCAAACCCATGAATGAAATAGTTGCCTCTAATTGTTTTGAAACAAATGAATGTAAAACTGGGGCCCCGTTAATAAACTGAAAAAAGGGGACCACTTGAATGTTTGAATTTACGCAAATAGTGAAAGAGAGCAAAACTGGACAGAATTCCTTGTCAGGCTGGACCTTTAAGCATATAGTAATTGATTGGTCAGCTTGCATAGTTTTTGCATGACGTAAAATTAAGCTTACACTGGTTAACTTCTCTTCTTTTGCTTCGAAATGGACGTCTGACCTTTGTATTACTTGAACTATAGCCTGTTTTGACTTCGTAACTAATTCCCCTAGTATGAAAAATCCGAAAAAGGCAGTGAGAAACAATGCTTTCAATAAAACACGGTGAAGAAAATTGGAGCATGTATGATGTATGGCATTGATGAGTTTCATGAGAATTTCCTGTTATTGGGAATCGCGAGTCTGCCCCATGACATGATTTTTGACAGCCTTTTAACAATTTTTGTACTAGAAAATGGGTTTGGCAAGTTTAAAATTTTATGAAGAAATGAAATGGCGGAAACCTGTGATGCTAACGTGCTTGCCGAATAATTGTTTTCATATAGGTGAGCCAAAAAGTTACAAATTGTAGAGATTTGCAATGGGAGAGTAAGCTTTGATGCTGACCAATGACACAGCTTATCCCATGTATGTAGATATGCCTTTTTGTAGCAGGGTTGAGAGAGGTTTGTATTAAGTCGCATGCTATCGGTGTCAAATGTGCAAAAGCTGGCATGGAACGTGTGTTGGTTGTTTGGCCAAGTATGGAGCTTCCCTGAAAGCTCTCTGTATTAAATATTTGGTTAATTAAAGTAGAGATGTTATTGCTAGTGTCAGGACTATTCGGCTGATCCACGATGCCAGAGGACTGAGCTACAGTTGACTCTGTTGATTCCTCCGTTTCTACATGGTTTTGATTCTTGCTGTCATTTTGCTGTTTCAAAATATCTGCAGCTAATTTCTCGTAATCGATGTTTAGTGGCTGATTGACTGCTTTCGCCGACTGGTTATCAATTTTCGTTCTTTTTGATTTTGTTTGGCAGACTCGTGTGCGACTGGCCGCTTCCTCGGCATGGTTACAACTGAGGAAAATGCAACTATTATTATAGTTACAATGTATGTATGAATTCAAAATTATAAGGAAAATAGCCCCTGCTACAATTACATGATATTTCCCAACCTAAAGCTTTTGCCAAATTTAGTTGCTCTTAAAATTAATAGCGTAAACTATATCTGTAACAGTAACATGAATTACTTATAGATCATGTACTGGTACATAATGAACTAACATTTTAGAATCGATGCCTGTAATTACTTAAACAGCTCGTATTGGCAGTCCACAAAATAACCAATTACTTACAAACAGTAACCCCGATTACTGAAAGAACATATCATATGCTGGTACCTAGTGAACTCGCGTCTTATAAACAGTAACATCAATGTAGAATGTAGAAATTATATACTGTCAGATCACATAGTAAACCATTTTTTATTTAAACAGTAACAGGAATAACTTGAGATATAGTACTGAGACATAGTGAACTAATCTTAGAAACAGTAGTATGAATTACTTATAGATCATGTACCGAGACATAGTGAACTAACATATTGGAAACAGTACTTACTTATATCATGAATTGTCAGATCACATAGCAAACCACTTTCTTAGAAACAGTTATAAGAAATACTTAGAGATCATGTACTGGCAGTTCACATAGTAAACCAATTTCTTAGAAACAGTACCATGAATTACTTAGCGATTATGTACTGAGATATAGTGAACTAACATCTTAGAAACAGTAATATGAATTACTTAGAGATCATGTACTGAGGCATAGTGAACTAACAACTTAGAAACAGTAACATGAATTACTTAGAGATCATGTACTGAGGCATAGTGAACTAACAACTTAGAAACAGTAACATGAATTACTTAGATATCATGTACTGAGGCATAGTGAACTAACAACTTAGAGATCATGTACTGGCAGTTCACATAGCAAACCAATTTCTTAGAAACAGTCACATGAATTACATAGAGATTATGTACTGAAGCATAATGAACTAACAACTTAGAAACAGTAACATGAATTACTTAGAGATCATGTACTGAGACATAGTGAACTAACAACTTAGAAACAGTAACATGAATTACTTTGAGATCATGTACTGAGACATAGTGAACTAACAACTTAGAAACAGTAACATGAATTACTTAGAGATCATGTACTGAGACATAGTGAACTAACAACTTAGAAACAGTAACATGAATTACTTTGAGATCATGTACTGGCAGTTCACATAGCAAACCAATTTCTTAGAAACAGTCACATGAATTACATAGAGATTATGTACTGAAGCATAATGAACTAACAACTTAGAAACAGTAACATGAATTACTTAGAGATCATGTACTGAGACATAGTGAACTAACAACTTAGAAACAGTAACATGAATTACTTAGAGTTCATGTACTGGCAGTTCACATAGCAAGCCAATTTCTTAGAAACAGTCACATGAATTACATAAGAGATTATGTACTGAAGCATAATAAACTAACAACTTAGAAACAGTAACATGAATTACTTAGAGATCATGTACTAAGGCATAGTGAACTAACAACTTAGAAACAGTAACATGAATTACTTAGAGATCATGTACTGGCAGTTCATATAGGAAACCAATTTCTTAGAAACAACAACATGAATTACTTAGAGATCATGTACTGAGATATAGTGAACTAACATCTTAGAAACAGTAACATGAATTACTTAGAGATCATGTACTGGCAGTTAACATAGCAAACCAATTTCTTAGAAACAGTCACATGAATTACTTAGAGATCATGTACTGGCAGTTCATATAGGAAACCAATTTCTTAGAAACAGTAACATGAATTACTTAGAGATCATGTACTGATATATAGTGAACTAACATCTTAGAAACAGTAACACGAATTACTTAGAGATCATGTACTGGCAGTTAACATAGCAAACCAATTTCTTAGAAACAGTCACATGAATTACTTAGAGATCATGTACTGGCAGTTCATATAGGAAACCAATTTCTTAGAAACAGTAACATGAATTACTTAGAGATCATGTACTGATATATAGTGAACTAACATCTTAGAAACAGTAACACGAATTACTTAGAGATCATGTACTGGCAGTTAACATAGCAAACCAATTTCTTAGAAACAGTCCCATGAATTACTTAGAGATCATGTACTGAGGCATAGTGAACTAACAACTTAGAAACAGTAACATGAATTACTTAGAGATCATGTACTGGCAGTTCACATAGCAAACCATTTTCTTAGAAACAGTCCCATGAATTACTTAGAGATCATGTACTGAGGCATAGTGAACTAACAACTTAGAAACAGTAACATGAATTACTTAGAGATCATGTACCGACAGTTAACATAGCAAACCAATTTCTTAGAAACAGTCACATGAATTACTTAGAGATCATGTACTGAGGCATAGTGAACTAACAACTTAGAAACAGTAACACGAATTACTTAGAGATCATGTACCGGCAGTTCACATAGCAAATCAATTTCTTAGAAACAGTAACATGAATTACTTAGAGATCATGTACTGAGGCATAGTGAACTAACAACTTAGAAACAGTAACATGAATTACTTAGAGATCATGTACTGAGGCATAGTGAACTAACATCTTAGAAACAGTAACATGAATTACTTAGAGATCATGTACTGAGGCATAGTGAACTAACAACTTAGAAACAGTAACATGAATTACTTAGAGATCATGTACTGAGGCATAGTGAACTAACATCTTAGAAACAGTAACACGAATTACTTAGAGATTATGTACTGAAATATAGTGAACTAACAACTTAGAAACAGTAACATGAATTACTTAGAGATCATGTACTGAGACATAGTGAACTAACATCTTAGAACAGTAACACGAATTACTTAGAGATTATGTACTGGCAGCTCACATAGCAAACCAATTTCTTTAAAAAAGCAACATGATTACTTAGAGATCGTACACCTGTATATTATGAACTACATATGTAACATCTTGGACAAATGATATCGATTACTTAGAAATCCTTATTCTCGATGCATTTCGAGAGCCAACTTCATATATATTTTAAATGTTTGTATTGACATTGACCCATGACATTAATATTATTTATATCACAACCTAAATGTTCTTAAAATCTATAAACTTGTCTTGCAATTTGTAAACTTAAGAGCTACATGCGATGCAAGACGATGTCATACTTCAACATAATCTAATTAATTTATATAATGGCCTTAGTCGCCTGCAAGTGTTGATCACCGCATATTTAATGCTGCTCAGGTATTTGACCATAGGTACTGGCTCATTGTTAACAGATTTTGTAGACAGATGTACTCCTTCGGGCCCAAGGTACTGGAGGTTATCCCAAAACCTTTGTGTTTCCAAAATGTCACATTTAGTAAGGATGCACACGCAGAGTTCAGGATCAGGTTTATTTCAACGACCGCGTCGTTATATCCTAGCGGTGATTTTTTGGGGTCACGACGAATAAGTTGACCTACAATCATGTGTTTGACTCCCGTACCATGGATCAGAAAGTCCGTAAGAGAAATGATGTCTCTTACAAGCCTTGCAGGTGAATGTAGTAACACATCGTTGCCCCCGATTTGCGAAAAACAAATGTCTGGGGCTCGAGAAATTTGCACAGATTAGATGTCGCTAAGCCTCTCACTGCTAATTCTCCTTGACCACGAATTGTTACAGAGAATCGGCTTTGGTCTAAACAAAGATTTACATTACCCGAATTAACTTTTAAAAACGTGTCTGAAAGTCTTCTGATGTATGAATGTCCAATCACCGCTACCACAGTTAGATCTGCCATAATTAATGTAAAAACGCCGGATTTCACCCTTCACAGTACCCAAGTTCCGATGAAGAAAAAACGAATCAAAACAGAAAGATATCAGCACTTACATGTTGAAGTGTTATCTGAATCTTCTCTTATCTTTTCTTATGATTCGTTTAATACAAGTGAAACGTCTAACGATAATAACAATATACTGATAACGTCATACAGTAATTTATTACGTCAAGAGATAATCTAACGTCACACATGTACTAGTGTATTGTTACGTCACAAAGCCAGCAAAATAATGTACCGGTGTATTGTTACATATAAATGCATAAAACATATTATTTACAATAATATCACTATATGTAGACAAACTGGAATGTTTAAAGTTGCCATTGGAAAGATTTTTTTTTAAAACCCACTCATTTTTAGATTTCCAAATTAGTCCAGGGAGTCTTGATTCAAACACATTTGAATCTACATCATTACTATCTAAAAATGCTTTTAATTTCTACGATCTAAAATATTTCTAATCTTTACTATTTATGGATGCCTTTAATCCACGCTATTTATAGATGCTTGAATACTGTATCCTCGCTGCTCTCGAGTGAACGTTTCTGGGATCAAGCTCTGAAATCCTTTTATCCCTTCGTCATCTCAGTGGAAGTCATGACGTCATGAAAAAAGTACAAACTTTGAGTACAAGTAGCATCTTTATGTTAGACGATTTGTTGCCAGGGTGCTGTTCAAAGTTAACGACGACAAAGGACAATTTGTAAAGTTTCCTCCAAAACTCTAGCTCAGGTGAGCCTGATATCGTTAGCTGAAATGAAATTGTTCTTGAATATTTTTTTTATCATATATCATTTCTGTTTGTTTGGAACAGCATTAAACCTGAAATGAGTTTTTATCATTTCCGTTTCTATTGATCATAAAATTATTTAATTTCAGAATCATTATATCGCAGATCCCTGTCTGATCTGTACCGTTCGTCGTGTTTTTGTCAGATTCAATAAGCTAACCCAAACGAACATTTGTATGAACCAGGTGGTGTGAATGTTATCTCTCACGATATGACAAAAAATGCCAAACTTTTGTACATGTACAATACGTTTTTCTATTTGTGAGTTGATACTAAATACACTCATTATTGTAAATTTTCTGCAGATGGCGCTGGGTAACAGCTTTATTTCCGTTTGTCGGATGTACACACTGCAGAAAATAAAGCTTGTGTCCAAAATAGGACAGTATGTCAACATTTACTGCGAATTATAGTCGCTGATTGTGGTGTTATGTTTTAACATAAGATGTGTGCTCTCGAAAATAGCACCTTTGTCTCCTCTCAATGCGAAAGCACGATCGCGCTGTATTACCAGGTTTGTACTATAACACCAACGGATGGATAATGCTGCCCCCGTGTGTTTACGGTATTGAGTATATATACAATGTAACAACTGCTCTCTTCTGTCACAGACTCCTAGAGATGTATTTCCGTGAAGAATCCGTAGTTCTGTGGGATCCAGTTCTCAATTCAAGTCACTACCGGTTTGTGTCAAATAGCGCTAATAGGGCTTTTCCCACAGGTTACTCCCTTGTGCCTGAAATTGACAATGCAACGAATGTCGCAATGGTCTGTACTGGGTTGACGGCAGACGACTGTCAGCGTTGGGTGTCGTGTTCCAGAGCAGCCAGAGATTGCTGCGAAAGACAAAAGGCAGCCAACACTTCGGGATCCGATACAGAATTCCAATGCAGCATCACCTGGGACGGGATATCGTGCTTTGACGCCATTCCTAATGGAACCATATTAGACTTACCCTGTCCATCTTACTACATTCCGAGCGGTGAATCAGGTAAGGTTTTCTCAAGTTACCCGGATTTAACCAGAAGTGTAAGTGTGTCTGTACATTGTTATATGTAAACGTTAAATGATTAGTACACGCACTACGTCCAAGTGACTGTAAAAAATTTTAAAAGTTTTAATGGATGTAGAATATTACGTTTCATCTTGAATTTTTATAAGATTCGTCTTAGATATTTAAAGATGCTTAGTAAGTTGGTTGGGTACGTTTGATGAGTGCGTGAAAGTTGTTGACAAGATGGTGCCAAACATTGGAGAGTCATACATACACACAGAATTTGACTACAGTTTTCCTCCTCAGAATGTACGTCAAAATGTACATAAATTTAATCTAAAACTGTAACCCTTTTCCCTGTTATTATCTTTCTTAAATATTTTCTCTCTCTACTTGTTACGATCGATATTTCAGCTGACCTGTAAAACATCACTGGTTTGAACTGGAAGATTTTTTATGCTCCAAACAACTTTATTATCTACACATATTTTGAACCCCAAGGCTACTTAAGAACTCAATTCCAATCTCGCTACGCTGTGAAATTATATTTTCCCGTACGTAGGTATATTCATTTATCATCAAGTTCGTTGGATTCGGCCCATTTTTTCTTCTTCATAAAGCAGGATTACATATATTATTAAAAGTATTTTAATTGCCTTCATCTGTACAGACATTCTTTTAATACATAAAATGTTCATAAATGTCCAAATTAAGCTTGTTCTCTTAAGTAATAATAAACTTACGAAACCTATTAGTTAAGATTATTTAACCACGTGATCACAACAAAACAATACTGTAACAGTAATTTGCCAAAGTGGATATACCGAATGAGACTGCACTTGGGAATATTACCTACACTGTCTGATACAGAACCGCCGGGGCACTCAGTGCTAGCATACCTGGTATGCATTATTTCTATGAAGAAATCAATATTCAAAATATAGCAATTAGTGCATGCCCATGGTATGGATACCTAATAAGATTGCGTAATATATCCAATTTTCTCTATCAACATTGCGTTGACATTTTATTGTTTTAAAAAGGAAAATAATTCCTGTAACTTGATTAATTTAATTCAAATTTAAATATCAAAACTTACTATCAAGAGCTTTGATCAATATACCAAAAGCTTTTATGTTACCCGCACTGAAATTGTCTACATAAATAACTGTTTGCGTGTGGATATACATGTATGTGAGTGGGTGTTAAATGTGAAATTAAATCTGTTTATATCTATATATCAATGAAAAAAATTGCAAATGATAAAAAAAACCTTATGTTTACTGCTATATCTATTTACTCACTTGCCCATTAGGCCAAGTAAAATTAATTAGTAGATTATCATTCAAACTTCACAAAAAAAATGGGGCGGGTGGGAGGATTTTATTTTTTATTTTTCGCCATGGTATTCTTGACCTCGACAATGCCTTCTCTCATTGAGAAAAGGTTTTATAATTCATAATTACATGTGTATTTGGGTTTCTAAAAGGCAAAGTGAAACAAAGTACGTTTACGATACCGGACCGGACATAAAAATATCCGGAAATCGTAATTTTGAAAAATAAAAAAAAATCGGGGCGGGGCAATTTTCGAGGGGCGGGCGGGAATGATAATCTATTAATTAATTTTACTTGGCCTTATATATATATATATATATATATATATATATATATATATATATATATATTAGAAATATGTATTTCGTTTTGAATTTTTAAAAAATTATTTCCTTCATTCCATATTTTGCCCTCGAAAATTGATTGATTGTATCTTGTCTAACGTCTCCTTCGAGAATTTTTCACCCCTAGGGAGACGTCACCAAGACCGGTGAAGGGCTTCAAATTTAGGCCTATGCTCGGCCCTTACGACCATTGAGCAGTGAGGGTTCTTTAGCGTGCTCCACCTACTGTGACACGGGACATGCTTTTTTAAGGTCATCTCCGAGGACCCGTGACATTCACACCTGATGCCGAGCGTTTGGCGATGGAACTGTCACCCGAGATTTGAACCCCGACCTCGCGCATGCGGGGCGAACGCTCTAACCTCTAGACCACTGCGGCGATTTTAAAAATTGAAAAATTATTTGACCCTCTGTATCAAGGTTAGCATTGTAAATGAAAACTTGCGCAAACATGCACCAGCGAATGAAGGGTCTTCGTGGAGATTTGGTAGTGAAATAATTCCTGACACGTGTGAGTTGTAGGCAAAATAATTCCTTCTAAAACTTCTGGCACTGGTTGAATAAGAGCTACAATGTATGGACCTATTATATCTTAAATCAGCATGCTGTTATTTCCCTAGTTTGTTGCGAATATAGAACATATAACTAAAACATTAAATCACCAGGTGAAGTACTGAAATCAAATACTTATTAGTGGTACAAATGTACTATGTAAATACTTATTAGTGGTACAAATGTACTATGTAAATACTTATTAGTGGTACAAATGTACTATGTAAATACTTATTAGTGGTACAAATGTACTATGCAAATACTTAATAGTGGTACAAATGTACTATGTAAATACTTATTAGTGGTACAAATGTACTATGTAAATACTTATTAGTGGTACAAATGTACTATGTAAATACCTATTAGTGGTACAAATGTGCTATGTAAATACTTATTAGTGGTACAAATGTGCTATGTAAATACTTATTAGTGGTACAAATGTGCTATGTAAATACTTAATAGTGGTACAAATGTACTATGTAAATACTTATTAGTGGTACAAATGTATATTAGTGGTATAAATGTACTATGTAAATACTTATTAGTGGTACAAATGTACTATGTAAATACCTATTAGTGGTACAAATGTACCATGTAGATACTTATTAGTGGTACAAATGTACTATGTAAATACTTATTAGTGGTACAAATGTACCATGTAATTATTAGTGGTACAAATGTACTATGTAAATACTTAATAGTGGTACAAATGTACTATGTAAATACTTAATAGTGGTACAAATGTACCATGTCTTTCTTAAATGGGTCTTATAATTCTCTCAACTCGCTTCATTTCTAAAGAAAAAATGTAATTTAGTTTCTGAAATATGTACATCAAAACTTCATTATTCGTATACATATAGTACACTGTACAACAAACTTTATATCTATCAATTCATCCTGAATAGTAATATACAGTGTATGCAGTAGATAAAGCAACTCATTAATTTAGATCTCAAGAACACATAATAACAATGTACATGTCATCGGGAGTTATTTGAATGCTTATAATTTTATGAAAATGAAGGACCGGTTCCTAATTCAAACATTCTAGTAACAGATACAACGATGCAGCTACGTAAGGGAAAACTAAATCTGAAGAATAAAAGATTATCAGTAAATCGTGGTGGCTCTTCTTAAACTAAACGTCACTCAATGCACGAGGAGTACTGCGGTATCATATCTGTATATGACATTCAAATAGCTGTAAAACAGTTGTATAAAATAAGAATTACGCAATTCTGTTTAGATGGTAGGCTTTCCGATTAAAGATTTCAACGATTGTTCAGTCTGAAATTATAGGTTCACATACACGTAGGTATCTGGCATTTTGATCACCTTGATCATTGTGTTACGCTGTACTTTTTGGTGGCTTTAGATCTTCGTTTCTGTTAAGCGCATTCAGGATCACTGCGCAATATTACATGTATTAAATGTCAAGTTTGTCAAGTGTGTGTTTGTGAGAAATATGATGGATCACAGACCCTTGATTTGGGAAGATGCATCATTATATACTTATGAAAAGCATTTATGACTTATAATACTTTTCTTATGTTTTGTATGCCCCATTCTAAAACAAATTTCATTTATATAGAGACGTCTGTCTATAATTCTATTGAAAATGATTTTTGTTCTTCATTTATCTTCACCTTTCATTGAGTATATCAGTGATTAAAAAAATTCAAGAGATGAAAATTGTTTCTTTTATCGTGAACATTATCAGGAGCACGTGAATACATATCGACTCGTTACATATCAATATGATATATTGTCGCTTGTAATCGTGAGTATCTAAATAAATTTTTAACTTGAATTTGGTTAAATATTTAGGCTCAATTCTCGCTTTAACTCGTTAAATATCTATCTTCAGTTGAAATAAAGAAAAAACAGTTTCTCATATGACCGAACAAAAAGGTGTAGTAAATTGTTGCAGGTTTTTCAAAAGCGACGGAAAAAGTTCACTGAAAAGGATGGGGGTTTTCAGTGTTGGTAGTTCAGTGGTACGTCAAGTCTGCTGCTGTCTGTCAAAATGATGCCACTGAAACGTCTACAGGTCAGCAATATCAAAGACGACATGTCACCACAAACTACACAAACGTTTACACAAACAAATATGTTCGGTCATGATTATTGATGGTCTCCAAAAAGGATTCTCAATCAAAAATACCTGAAATATTCCTTCCTCGTTTGTTTTTCTTCATCTCCGGCATCTAAAGTACTGAAAGGCACTTTCACCATTCTTGGTTAGACATGCATATGAATATCAATGGCTGAAATATTCAGAGTTTATTGTGAACATTACAATACATGGTAGTATTGAACAGCTCTGAACATGCCTTTCTGAAATATGCTGTGAATGAGTGGGGGAATTTCGAACCTATGGTAAATCGTCATTTCAGTCAGCCAGGATACTCCAAATGTCTTCAACTGACTGCATGAGAACGTGTTGTCAGTTGCAGAGGGTAGCAAGAAGGACGCCATCACAATGTTGGGCAGTGCTTATCAAGATTAGATTGTAAGAGGCTCATCAATTCTTGAAAACATTTGAAAGACAATCTATCTTTGTGGCAAACAAAATATTCTATTATGTGGCCACACAGAGGAGAAGAACAGTTTTGTCACTTAAATTAACTTTAGGGCAGAGGATGACCACATCTTCCTATTACTTGCAGAATAGTCTCTGATTTCAAGATCGTATCACAATAAAAATGAGCTCGCTGATATTTATTGGATGCAACTCTGGCACTATATTTTTCACAAGCTTAATACTACTAATTGTTTTAGTTTAATTGCCGATGAAACAACAAATATTTCCACTACAAACCACACATTTATATGAGACCCGTTGACGACGGTAGGGCCGATGCCCCTATACATTCTAATCTGTACATTGATTGTAGATAGTTTAACGTCCCTCTTGAGAATCTTTCACTCATATAGAGACGTCATAATTTATCATCCCGACAAAATACTGGTTCTTAAAGCTGACATGAATTAATAAATAAGTACACCTTTCTCATCTCATCCACCATATTTCTTTCAGGTAGCCTAATTTACTCTACCCGTATATACCCCAAATGTGATTGTCACACCTGAGTGATTTTTCTAGGTGGACTCGACCAGTGCACATCTCCGATAGTAATATATAGGGAATGAGAAACAAATAAAATAACATTTTAAAACATTATGCTTTGCTCAAAATTACAAAATATTGATTGTATACTAATGCAACATTCTGAAAGTTTAGATAAGTTAGACAAAAATGCGCAAAAAAAAAAAAAAAAAAAAAAAAAAAAAAATAGCTTTTCTTCCATACTTGTAAGTGCATGCAAGTATTTGCATTTTCTAATAAAATAAATGCGGATAAATCATATGCCAATTACATACTGATAGAATGGAATAGGCAAAGAGCATAAAATATATTATTTATATCAATTCTTGCAAAATAAAGGTGCATGCCATATGCATAATATGCAATGCACAAGGTATAATCGCCAGAAAAAAGTATCAAATACGGGCGTTTATTCAACAGGTATCGGAGATGTGCACTTACCGAAAATATTAGATTCTCTTTATTCTGATAAATCCACGAAACAAAATGATAAACTCCATTTGTATCTCGTTATAACTTTACAACACGTGCTCATTCCATTATACAGACTGCGACACACTTCACCCGTGCCAAACAGTGTGTCTTCAATCAGGGGAGATGTCAGAGGCGAAAATTTTTCCTGTATTGAATGCTTGTCTGATCGAGGTTTTGCAGTTTATAGAAATGGGGAATCTAATATCTGGTTGGATATATTTCGTGCACAATTCAAAATTTTTCGATGATCATATACAAACTTGGATATACAAATAAGGGAATAATGATCGAAAATATACATCTGTGTGCAAATGCGTGTATTACATTTGCAATCCATAATAAACAGTTCATTACACAAAGACACATGAAAGGAAATTTATAAACGAAAATATAGTTTTGTTGTCTCTTTTGGAACCACATAATTATTTACGGTCTCTGTATGTCCATATTCATTGAGAGAGAGAGAGAGAGACTGTTCTACTTCGATTTATAATATATCATTTCACAGAAGGAAAGAAAATTGATCACTTATATAAATGTAAGCTTTCAAGCATTAAAAATTTCCAGCTATTCAAAAATTTGTGATTGACAATATATTGGAAACTTACAGGAGTTGATGCTTATAATTGAATTCATTACAAATTTAAAAAAAAAATATTAGTTTGAACTGTGCATGTAGAAAATACCGACTTTGTATGTTAGAATAACGGGAAAAAGTAAATTGTCAAAAAAGTGGGGAAAGCAGACCAGCCTTCCTGCCCACCCCAACCCCCTGTTTTCGTGCCTGAAACAACATATCAATTCGTGTTGAAAGAAAGGTACATATCTACATTTCATTAAATTCCAAAGGAGCTCGAATTTATGTGTTCCCCTATTAATTATTTTGTATGCAAGATTCGTTCCCGAATTTAGAATCATGCTTTCAGTCAGAGCAGAAATTAATTCATGTTGAAGTATATCTAGTTTGAATGCAAATGTTGGGTTCCTTCTTTTAATTTCATCAGACTCATTAGAAACCCCTCTCCCAAACTATGCAGCTTTGTTTTTATTGATATCTAAATCAGTATAAATGAATTCGGATATAAATTATATAATGTTTTTTCGTGATCATATAGATATTGATACTGATAATGAAAAAAGAAAATGTTTATACTCTTGCCTTCTGCATATCCTACTAACGCATTACAGTATATTGACATTGTATCATATCAAATAAAAGCTCAACACAAATTTTACTGATTTATGCATACTAACATCTTATCGAATACATTTGAATTTGAAATTTCTACGTACAGCGGTATGGCCATTGCGCCAGATCTACGAAATGAAAATATTTATGAATAAATTACACTCAAGCCTCAAAGTAATCATTATGGCAAGTTACAAAAACGTTAAAACACACAAATGCTATAGTCCTGCAATGCATGCGATTTTTCTGAATACATGTATTTATGTATTCATGAATGAAGTTCCTACGCTTGAAAATATCTTGGTCTTTATGCATTTTGTTTTGTGATTTTGATTTACCATTCCTTACACTGTGTAAATGAAGGAAAACTTGGTAAAGGGTGCAATTCTACATGCACCATACAATTAGTATACATGCATGTGTTGCAAAACAAAATGTACATGTAATAACCAGACATGTATCGTCATTTTTCATGGAGGGGGGGGGGTACAACAGGGGAAAAAATGGAAAATTGGATTCTTCAAAATTTCTTGCCATTTAAAAAAATAATTAAAAAAGATGAAAGAAAACAGCAATAAAATAAAACAAAACACCCAAACAAACCAAGATGTTTTGTCCGATGTTCAAAGTCCTAATGTGGGGTGAAGGGTTAAAGAGTCTTTTACTTTGACTACCTCAATAATTTCCCCCTATACTACATTTTCTTCAATCGTTGGGGGTCGCATGGGGTGGTTAGAGTCCTCTACTATGAGTGCCTCATATCTTCATTTTCTTAATTGGTGGTGGTGTGTGTCTTCTACTATTATATCAGAACTTTCAAGCTGGGGTAAGTGGGGGAGGGGTTGTCACTCAATGTATCTTTTATTTGCATTACAAACTGACAAAAAATGGATATTCTTATTAAAGGTGGGTGACAGACACTCTTGTCCTCTCCCCTTGATGTTTGATAACGACGCATAATATGATAAACTCGATTATTACATTTTGCATTAGTACAATTTGCGTCGAGTTAGACGCAGAATGTAATAACGCAAAATGGCATAGATATATAATATCTATTGAGCGCCAAATTAGCATAAAATGAAGTAATTGAAAATAACATTATTTAAAGATATGTTTAATTTTTAATTAATACGTGCTTTAAATGAATCAAATAAATCTGTATTATCAATTAATGAGAGCAATATTGAGTTACTAGTACTGATCTCTTTTTATTGAATTAACGATATCATTTGTCCTAATAAGAGCACGATTATTACAAGATCATCGGTTCTCTCTCTCTCTCTCTCTCTCTCTCTCTCTCTCTCGTTGTTATCTCTCTCTCTCTCATCCCATACACTCGTACAGTGTTGTATATGCAAATTTATGTCCTAAACGATTTCCTGATTTATAAATTTGCAATACTCTGACCAGTAAATCATATGGTATAAGGATTCATGCACAATACAGGTTAAATATTATACTCTGATACTTCCCCTGATTGAAGATAGCTGATCGGCACGGGCTAAGTGTGTCGCAGTCTGTACAATGGACAATGTTGTTTACTGTTGGAATGCAAATGGAGTTTATCGTTTTGTTTCATGGATTATGCAAATAAAGGGAGTTTTACTACTACTTAGAGTATTTTTGACAAGTGTACACGTACATCTGCAGTCCTTTACAGATATTACGAGTAGGCCCAGGTAAATAGTCGTCCGCATTCGATGCGTTTTTATGGCGAGCATACATGCCATTTTTATAAGTACAGTAGTATTTATGTATTTGCCTTTTATTTGAAGTAATTGTGAATGGTATAGATTGTATACTCTTTGCTTATTCCATTTTATCAATAGATAAAAGATGAAATATTTCTCCGCATTTTTGTATAGTTTTGACATATTTACTGCAAATGTACGCACGTTCACGTAAAGAAAAGGCATTCTATATATATTTATCCAAATATATATATTTAGAATGATTTACTACTGTACGATATGTTTATTATAATTTTGAGCACTGCGTGGTGTTCCAAAATGTGATTTCATTTCTTCTTGATGTCCTATAAATTAGTATCGGAGATGTACGCGTTACCTGTCGAAGCTACCCGCACAGGTAAATCGAAGACACTGATGTGAAGTGAAGCGCAGCAAAGCTCGTCCCCTTATATACCATGCGAACCCCGATACATATAACAATAGAAATTCCAACTAATATGGCGGATTAGCAGAGAAATATGGCGGACATATAGAATTATACTATATTTATTAATTCATGTCAGCTTTAACATCGAACAAAATACTGTTTAATACCGCACACATTCCTTTAAAATTGACTTGGGAGCAGTCTAGCATTACATACGGTTATCATAACATTATGCATTGAGACAGGTATTTGTGTACATATGTTCCTATGCATTGAACTAAATTTTCTCTTTTAACAGCAGAATTAAAAAATCATGATTGTATATTCATGCATTATATAGAAATAATGCACGAAGTCATTAAAAATCTTGAAACTCAAATACATTTGAAGATACGTCATTAGATATTCTATGCTTATATACATTATTGGAAGGACTTAATTGCAGAGAGATTCTCGATAGAATGCTTACCAAATGGAGAATGGAAAGAACACGTCGTTGAAAATGGTACACTGAGCGCTTATACTGTTTGCAAAAAAGAGAAAGCGGTAAGGAATTTATCCCAATAACATAATGTCATCAGTGTTTTGTAATTTTTGTAGTAATACTACGCAAGGATTTCAAATACATGTATGTTCCACATTGATAACAACTAAACAGTGGCACACAGTTGTATCGTAACTAATCGCTTGGTTTAATCAAACAATAAAATGCTTTCTTTCTTGTTTTGTCGGATGATGAAGGTTGATAGCATTGCAGAAAAAAGCTGGTTACTATAGTATATAATTATTTTCTGCATTGATTGTTACCTTCATCACCGGAAGTAAAACAGGAAAGAGAAAGACATCAGTCTTACTGTTTATATTTATATTTTTATGTATCTTTTAAAGTTATAAACTAGATTTAAGTACTGAAATACCATGTCGTTGACTGTTTTGTTACTTTAAACGGAACAGCCAATGTTCTCTTTGACCTTGTCGACGTTCCATATATGGTAATGATTGCGCGGGTAGGTGGTACTAAAACCCGGATCGAACTAGTTTGCAACAAAAACGTATTCATTGTCTATGATGAAAGCAATGTCAATTTTAAAAGAAATATAAGAGCAAACATTCAGTGAATGTAAATATTAGTATTTAACAAGTTGCCGACAGATCTCGTTTGACGAAGAAAACTTAAATACTAGTATATACTCAATTCACACTTTTTTGTATACTTTGATGCTGACTATCACAAAGATGCATATCTTTTGAGTTCTTGCAAAATATATGAGACCTTTACCAGTATTTTACGGAAATGCCTCGAACGTTTTGTCAAGATGTTTTATGAATTTCTTGATATGATATATATCAGGGGTTATGTAAGGTTGTCATCGCATAGGGGCAACATCACAAATTGTAACTTAAAAGTGAGACTTACGTTAGTTTTCTTTGTCAAGCAAGTAGCTCAGCCATATACAGTGTATACAAACAAATTCAGTCACTTGATTTGTGATATAATGAAAACAGCTGTATTAAGGATCAGCTAATTAAATATTTTACAGGTAATTGGAAAGGAATCCCTGGAGTTGGAGATCTTGGTTACTCTGATAACAAATCTCATAAGTCTGGCATTTACATTGCCATCCCTAGCAATCCTGACATTTTGCAAGTAAGATGATAATTGGGTAATTTTTCTGCTACTGAATATAAATTTTGTTAACGTTACGTGGGGTAGTTTCAAGCCCACGATATCCTGGCGGACTTTTAATCATCTAACAGCATGGGCTTGAAACTATAGAGCACGAAACACACCTAAACATTTCGTAGATGTAAAGGGAGGCAATTATATGTAGAAGAGGAAAGGCAAACAAAATATAGATTACTCCATAGATAATGAAATTCAGGGGACCGACCTTAACTGTTCGTTATACATTATCTCCAAAGTTCAATATAACCGAACTGATAATAAACAGTTCAATACAATACAATGAGAGTAGAGTAGACTGTATATGTCATTCACCTGCCTTAGAAATTTCAATCTCTATTTTCCAGGTTTTCCGGAAACACCGAGTCCCCGGGAGGAACCCGCCGGATGTTTCGCATTCATCAGCATTTTCTAATCTCCCTGATACTTGTAAGCTTTGTAACTTTGCTTTGGGACGAAGTAATTGCCAAAGAACACATTACAAAACTGCACAAAGAACCCAGCCAAATAGATCTGAATTCGGTAAATATTGTTTCGTAGTTCTCGTATAACAAATCATAAACTTTAAATGCTGGTTGTTACTTGTCAATTTAAGTGTATGGTGAGAGTATATGTTACGGTTTTAAAACATACTGCCAGTCCGAATCCAGTGTTGGTGTTGATCGTTCAATACTTTTAAAGTTGCTTGTTGAGATGTGTTTACAATGGCATTATTAAGCCCTTGATATTTTCCAGAATTTTGATTAAGTTAATTACAGATGAAGGACCTAGAAATCATCAGTAAGATTCATGTTGAACATCTTTTTGTTTTTATGTTACCATACTCTTATCACCTCGATGTATGGCATTATCATTATCATCATTCTCAAATCCTTGAAAATGATTCAAATATGTCAACCTTGGCTTTTGACGAATCTTTCATATGCACCCAAATTCCGATCCAGTTTTTCTCAGTGTAAGAGTAGGATTGATCAACATATATTGATTATCAATAAAAACGTTAAGGTTGTCATAGATTTGGAATAAATGAATATTTACTATTTAATATTCGTGAATATTCTTGTTTCCAAGAAAATCACAACTTTTACAAAGCTTTGCCACTTCTAAATCTCTATTGATAGTTTGAAGTTTCATCTGTACAAATTGTATAATAGATTCTCACAACGTAATATTTCAAAATCGTGCAATGATCAGGTTTGAACCACGTATTTTGTGAACCTATCGTCCTTCAGCATCGGTCCTAGATGGACTTGCCAATTTCAATCATACGCTGTGAAACCGAACGAGACAAACGTTATTTAAAAGAACAAGATATGTTTAGTTCATCGGGATATAAAGTAGAATGATAACGTCATCAGCTTATGTGAATTCCTTTTGAACAGGAAATTTGATCATATTCAGGGACGCCGAATTAGTTATTTAATTATAATCATTTGATGTATACTGCAAAATAGATAAGGAATGTATTCAGGACGTTTCTAATATCTGCTACAAAAATACGAAACGCATAGCAAAGGCCAATTACCTCCAGTAACAAAAACATTTTCATTGGTTATACTTGCTGCAAATCATTCGTTTTAATCCCATAAAACCTGTTCATTTCCACAACTTCTTCACAAGTTCAAAAGTGGCAATTTTTTTTTTAAAAAGTTTGGTTATGCAATATTACTGTACTGATGTACTCCATCATCACTTTCACATACTGTAAATCAGTTTTTCGGGAGAACATTATTTACGCGTAATATCAGGAGATGATTCGCAAAAATGTTGTTCGCACAAATATACTCTTACACATAGTACTGTAGATTAAGCAGAAAATAATGATTTGTGAAAGTTCTGTCTCGTGAATACCAGTAGATAAAACACTGTATCCAAGCGAAAATAAGGTATTGCGGAAAAAAGTTTATATACAGTATTGAATGAACAGATGTATGTTTCCCGATAGGACGCTAACAAAAAATACAATAATTCTAAACAATAAGAATGCTTTTACGAGATCAATAGAGGAACATTTGAATCTAGCATGTTCATGAATATCACTGTTCGCTATTTTCACCTTTTCATGATGATTGAAGAAGCATTCATTCTGGAGACGTAGCCGATTTTGCCTCAGAAAATACTATATAGCTCATATAGGCCCTGTAATACTAATTTTATTGGTATAAGGTAGTATTTCTTAACTTTTAAATAGTATGTGGTGTTTATTTCTCTAAATCGATTCGATATGCAAGAATTTTTTCTGCGTATGATAAGTTTTTAAATCGAGGCAGTCTACTGACAAACATGTTGATGCTACAGGGGTTCCAACAATCTCGTTTAAAGTCAGCATTTCGCAAATTTTATGGTCGTTATTATGATCTAGTTTACCAATATGACCTGTCATTGGGTAAACTGCTGTCTGACGTGTTTCATACCTATTGTTAGAGCGTTCTTTACACTGATTTTGACTATGGGTTACTCCGTTTACCTGAACAAGATAAAGGGCTCACGGCGGATGTGATCGGTCGACAGGAGACTGTTGAAGCCCCTTTATCATGAAAGGTGAATATAACGAACAGTGATCAATCTCCTAACTCCTAGAAGCAATACAAAATAAAGAGTTGGTCAAAGACGGACCCCTGGATATACCAGAGGTATCAAGTTATTTATTTGGAGCCTTCATTGGTTTAAACATTCATCATTGGCAGAGCATGCTCTCGTGTATCAAGTCTGTTGAGAAATCTAAACACCACATGCAGGTTATAATGGAATAGTGGTATAAAAGTATGGGAAAGTTTGAGTTATTAGTTTGCCGTTAGCGTCTATCCAAATGTGAAGCAGATTTGAAAGATTCTGTAGTGTCTTTTATTTAGAGTTCACTGTGATATATAGAATCGATATATGAAAGTTGATATTGCTATAATCATATATACTAGTGATACAATAGTTAACGATACTCTTGCATTTGCTGTGTCGTGTATTTACTAGATTGTTTTTAACTGTTACAGCCATTGTGCAAGGCAATACATATTGCACAGAGATATTTAAGATCTACCACATATTTCTGGATGTTTGTTGAAGGACTTAGCATTCTCCTGCCGCTCCTCCCCAGTTTTAAGAAAGAAATAAGTCTACTGTGGCTATATTTCATAGGATGGGGTAAGCTTTAACCGCTTAATTGAACATAAATCATCCATTGTGTATGAAGATTTGGTGTGTGATAAATCATCCATTGTCTATGAAGATTTAGTGTGTGATAACTTCAGTTTTGGCCTTGGTTTTCACGAAACCTTTTGAGTACTAACGATTACAGTGTACACTTTGGCCAAAGGCCCCCACTTGATTTATCATACAAGAACTAGGTCTGAGTCTCCTTCAATCATACAAATAAGCTATCCATTGAGCGTAACTCAACAACATACTGAGCAAACCATTAAAAAGCATACAATTAAGTAGAAAAAAACGCACAAGATCTATAATGTGAACATTACAAAATTTCAGCAATTCTTCTAAACTTTCAAAATTTGTTTCTATTTTCAAAATAAATGAATAAGTAAGCATACTTATCAATGATTTATCTTTCCCCTCATATTTTAACGTTTTGTGTGAATTATAAAGTTTTATTTATGCAGGAATTCCACTCATTCCGACGGTGGTATATGCTTCTTTGAGGACATCTATCAATCGCTACGATTACAAGTATGTATCCATTATTTATTTCTATGAATATGAATTAGTTCACGTCAAAATCATACGATTATCACATACGAAAAAGTAAAATAACGAACATTGATCAATCTCACCTGAGGTGGGATCAGAATTCCTCTCACAATGAACATATACATGGCTTTTACAAATGAGCATTTCTGATATCGATTGATTTTTACGGTGCATTCTTAAGAATTGTAAATATTAAATCCCTCCAGTTTCATGTTAGTGCAATTGCCAACATTTTGTCATAACAGCTGAGATAATTGTGTTTTACAAGGGTATCGTGGTTTTTAAAAAAAATAAAAACATCTTTTACTCAAGCACAGCACAATCAAAACTTCTCAAATGTAAAATTTATACGGTACCAATTTTGATGCACCAGATGCGCATTTCAACAAATAATGTCTCTTCAGTGATGCTCAACCGAAATGTTTGAAATCCGAAATAACAATGAAGTTTTAGAGCTATTATAGCCAAAAACAGCGTGCCAAAAAAAAAAAAAAAAGGGAGTCAAATTCGTCTAAGGATAGGAGCTATGCATGAGGGAGATAATCCTTAATTTTGAAATGAATTTCTAAATTTTATAACAGCAATTAAATATACATCCGTATTTTCAGCTAGTAACGAAGTACTTAGCTACTGGGCTGTAGAGACCCTCGGGGACTAACAGTCCACCAGCAGAGGCAATGCAAGAAATAAAATTAAAAATACCATTTCCAGAACTTTCCATATTTATAAACTAATTTGATGCAATTATTACCCTTTTGTTCTATAATAAGGGTCCCCATATCTACAATGACTCATTTTCTCAATAAGAGCAGGTTGATTTGGGTAAGGATCATGAGACCTAAATCTGCTGTTAATTGTATTGTATTGTTTTACTTACAGGTGCTGGATTTACTCAGTCCTAGAATTAGAATTCATAGTAATTGGACCAAATGTAATACCTGTATTGGTGAGTAAATTTCTAAGTTTATTTTCCTAGCTTTTGTAAGTCTCTCTCATTCCGAATTTCAGAGAGACGAAAATTTACGCTTTTAATCATCAAGATGGATTAAAACACTAAAGTTTGCTGTATGCTCTAATATAACTTATTTTCAATGACTGGTTTAAAATGCACGTGTATTGATTAGCGAGGTAATATGTTTACGAAAATAGATTTTATTGTAAAGTTACCGAGGAAAGAACTAAAAACCCTCACGAGACTCATGACATGGAGCTTGACAGAGTAAAATGATTAGTCATTATGAGATATTATTTATATCTATGTATGCCTTTGTAACGTACCACCGTTTGAAAAGATGATGTGAATATACTCCATATCTTTTCAGTGTAACATGGTTTTCCTGATAATGATAGAAGTAGCAATTGTAACGAAAAGCAGGAATATGAGGACACCCCATGCATCTCACCCTGTTCTACCGTATGTACAATATAATAGAAGTACTAAACTTGAAATCAAATGTATGTAATGCATGGTGTGTGTTCAGTTAGTGCACTCATCATTTCATTTATCTCGCATCTGGTGTGCCCAGGCGTCCATGTTTGCCCTACTCGTATTTTTAAAGGAGTTTTTAGATTGATCGCTGTTCATTATCTTCATTTTTTTAAAATGCATATCAATACACGAAAGCAAACATATATTAACATTACAAAGAACTGCGAACGGTAGTTTCGCCGCCTATCTTCTGGTCAACTTCAAAAGCTATTATTTTAAAATGATTTTTATGTCAATATATAGATATGTATATGGATCTTTATAAAAGTTGATTTATCTGACAAAACAAAGAAAGATAACTATAATGTGGGTTAAAATCACGTATTTCACGATGGAAGTGAATGGAAAACGGATAAATTATTAGAACATCTTTTCCCCGTGAAATACAATTCCTTTTCACATGTAGTATAAATTGTCATATACCAAACCAAAACCGTTGTTGTTTCACTGGGGGAACATCTGTTTACAGACCAAAACACGGCGAAAATGTTCACTCTTCGATCAATTGCAAATGAATTTAAACTATGAAAAAAGAAGAATACCCATCTTTTACTCAACAATGTAAAGTAATTTGACAAATTAGATAGTTATTTCATCAATAGGCATTTTGAAATATATGACGTTTTAAAGCCTGATTTCAAGGAAGATATTTTTCTACCCCCTAATCAAAAGGAGTTGCAATTAAGAGCAATTAATTAATCACATGTAACACTGGTATTAAAGTTGATTATTAATTACTAATAAATTCTACTTTGTATAAAAAAAATCTCATTAGCAAAATTGCAAAACTTTTTAAAATATACGAGTTAGAAATGTAGACGGAAATCCATAGTTAACGTGCGTAGATTTTTACTATTTACTGAATACTAGTTTCTTTTTCAGAAAACCCCTTCGTTCCCTGATATTCCTTGTTCCGTTGTTTGGCTCACACTTCGTGTTAGCCTGGGTACTCCATGTATTTGAGGGAACATGGTCCTTCGTAGTATACAGGGTAGTGGAAGGATTGCAGGTAACATACTTCGATGTTTACTTCTTCAATTATGGATATCAATTTTACAAGAATATTGAAAATAGAGCAATGTGGTGTTCCTTTCTGCTTCATGGTCTCATGAGTTCATGTATTTCAGTTTCGATGCTAATTTACCTACGTGTACAGTATGATATAAGTATTTTACTGACAGCATTTTATCTAAAATTGTTCTGAAAACTAATATTACGTCACACGATTCACTTGGACTACCTTGCGATCTGAGTCCGTCAAACGCAATATGTACCATTTGTAAAACATTTTGATATTTTAAACTTTTCAAATTTAATATTTAAACTATTCAAAAAACCAAAAGAATTCATTTCACTGCCCTGATTATTGAACAATCAGTAAGACACACTATCCTTATATAAATATACGTTGTGAAAAATAAAAAAAAAATGCATGCTGAGTGATTGAAAAGACGAAGATTAAAGAGGGATGATACAAATCACATGCATCACTGTAATCAACCCGCCCTTCGTTATCACATCTTGACTGTCTTATTTTTCACTTCTCCCACTCCCTAAAGACTACACAATTTCTGAACTCTTTGTTATGCCCATTATATGGAATAGAATATTGAAAAATTTAGACATTTTATGACCAAACATTGGGGGGTGGAAGTATGAAGACCAATCTGTTACTATTAAAATATAACGTTGATCAATGTCGATGTTTTAAAAATGAAGACTAGCATAATTTCAGTAATAACAATACATGTATTTTACTATCTATTAAATTAAAGTATAATAGTTTTTCGACGTATGAAAGTGTTTTGTTGTAGTAAACTGTAGTATTGTCGCTAAATACAATATACAGATGACCACAAAAGCCCATTGTCCTCGTCCTTATCATGAAATGCGCCGTGCCTATTTTGCGATTATCTCTGCCTGCTATGCATTATCAATGGAATCTCCTAGTTCTATGATTTCATATCCTCTACTTGATTTAATTATGAAGGTTCTTTGTATTATTGGACAACGGTCTGATTCAAAGGTTTGTTCTCTGTTTCAAATATTTGTTGTAAGATTAATAAAGTTCATTATAGATACAAATCACTTTTTTCCAGGGTGCCCTTGTATCTATTCTGTGGGTGTTTTGCAGCAAACAGGTACATACATATATTTTCTTTTAGTTTTAATTGACTGAAGTAGGTTCATTTTCATTGAAAGGTGAAGATAACGAATAGTGATCAATGTCATAACTCCTATAAGGAATACAAAATAAAGAGCTGAACAAACATGGACCCCTGGTTATACCAGAGGTGGGATCAGGTGCTTAGGAGGAGTAAACATTTCCTATCGATCGGTCACACCTGTCATGAAGCCTGTGTTTTGATCAGGTAAACAGAGTAATCCCTGCTGAAAATCAGTGTGCCAAGAACGACCGTGTTTATTAGGAGTAGTACGTCCCGTTAGTAAATAAGAATGGTGCTAGCAAACTGTCGACTGCCTAATGTCTTGATAAAGTGGTTGATCGTAAAACATCGATGAAGCTTTAATTGCGACCGAAATATCATCTTATCATTTATTAGTATTTCATATGAAATATTCGTCCCTATCTTTACATTCAAATTTTTCGTTGATTAAATTACTCGCTGAGTAGACCTTGTGTATTATTCATTTGGTTAGTAAGTTTAATTGTTACACAATTATGCCATATATTTCCAAATATTATACCAAAAAAGTTTGAAAAGGAACAGTTCATTACAGTGCAAACTTGAGGACTTTGGTTTCAAGAGGCAGTTTTTATGCGAGGATAAAAACTTCCGAATTTTTTCGACGAGTGGTAAAGTGGTATTCTGTAAAGCGGATGGTGGGGTTTAAAAAATATCATCCCCATGAAATTTCACCCTCATTGATCAATGTTTGTTTAAATTAAAACACAGGTAAGAACATCTGAATATGTTTTAACTAGTTCTAATACATGTCAATGAAATGCCATTAGAAACAAACTAATCCGATGGAAATCATCTAATAAGATGGTTGCCCATATGTTCAACATGTACATAATTTTAATGTAATACATTCAACTATTAAATATTTTAGATAGAGAGTTGTTATATCGATTTATATATTGTTTTGCCTAGTCATCATTGAAATGCATCACCACATACTTTCTTCACTTTTATCAATTATTAAACACGAAGTAGTCCTCTTCAAATTTTCCCAAATTAAGCATTTTGCGCGTCAATTTTCCCAATTGTACGGACCCAGAGTATTAAAGAAAAAATGGCCAGGTGATAAATCAAATCAAATATTATAGGGAATATTTACTCCATCTATTGTAAAATGGGATGGGGGCGTTGTAACCAATTCCAACACTTGAAGTAGTGATATTACATTTATTGGGACGTAACTATTAATCACGAAAATACGATGACGAGATGAATGAACCATAAGCAACAACCTGTGACTATTTTCTTTTCTTGTTCTTTGGTACTCAGTTGACTATCTATTTTTCGGTAACACATGTCAGAGTATTTTCCAGGCTTATTATAGTCTATACATTCCTGGACAAATGCTATCTCGTCGATATCGAAGCTCCTTGATCGAAAATATATGTGCTTTGTTTTAGTGTGCGGAACCCGATTTTCGTGTTATCCAAACCTAATGCATTATGAAACATTGTATGTTTATTTACTATTTTTAGGTCCGGGACTTCTGTAAAAGAGCCATGGAACGGAGATGTCCTCATATATACGCTCGGTTTAGAGGGCGCAAGTTCAGCACTTCCTCTCACACTCACCTGACCCAAATAATACATCCTGCACATGCAACATCCATTGTTTATAACGTCACTTCACAACGTACTGAGGTGCAAAGACTTTCACCTGAGGACACATGCCATATTTCGAATACTAAAATGTGCATTTCCGATCTTTAACTGAAAACAATGTTAAGTGTGATTTATCGAAAGGAAGCTTATTTGTAGTTGGTTGGTAGGTTGTATATTGTTTAAAGTCCCACCTAAGAATCTTTTCATTCAGTGAATAGCTGAAAATTTTAAATCTATGCTCGGCTCGCACGGCCTTTAAGCAGGGATGCATTTTTGTCGTGCCACGCCTGCTGTGATACGAACCTCAGTTTTTGCGGCATCATCCGATGGAACCCCCCCCCCCCCCATTCAGTCGCCTTGTACGACAAGCAAGGGGTCTCGAGGACCTATTTTAACCCGGATTATCACGGGACCTTACCGATAGTTAAATTATACAAATTGTAAGCACCTACATTCAACATTTGTTTGTTTGTTGTTGTTTTTTTGTTTTTTTTACATCAAAGTATGTATAATGTATATTACTTATTTTGACTACGGACTACTACGTTTACCTAATCGAGATACAGAACTCATGTCAGGTGCGACTGGTCAACAGGTGATGATTGCCCCTTCTGTGGGACCTTATCCCGCCGCTCGTATGTCCAGGAATCCATCTTTGTTTGCACGTAATATTGAGATTGATCGTTCGTTGTTTTCACCTTTGTAATACATCGTACACATCACCTACATGTAAAATACATCGCACTATGGAGTCCGAAGATAGCAAAAATATTGAAGTGCAGGAAATATGTTTTTAATAATAAAAGAAAAGTCTAAAAATTGGTATGAATCACGTCAGACAACTTTCGATTAAATGATAAGTGGTATTTGTAAATTATATCGTTTAAGTGACCATGGAGTTTTCGAACCCCTGTAACATCAACTTATTTGGCAGTAGCCCTGCCTGATTTAAAAACTGATCATACGCAAAGCTTTCTTGTGTGTATCGTATTAGTTTACAAACAGAATGACTTCAGCTATTCCAGCATCAACTTCCCATATTTATGTAGGAATACCTGTATTCCACTATATTTTGCATATGGTGATTATATCTCTCAGCTGATTCAATACGCAGTTTTTAAATCGAAACAGGCTACTGATCAATAAGATGATGTTACAGGGGGTTTAACAGTCTCGTTTAAAGTCAGCATTTCGCAACTTCTTTGGGTACTATAACGATATAACCTGTTCTTAGGCCAAATGCTGCCCGACGTGTTTCATACCAATTGTTAGACCATTCTTTGCACATTGAATTTAACTCCATTTTCTCGATCGAGATACAAGGCTCAAGGCGTGTGTGATCGGTCGCAAGGGAATGCTTACTCTTCCCACACTACTGGTATGCGCAGGGGTCTGTTCGTTAACTTCAACTTTTTATTAGGTTATTATGTAACGCGGGTTACAAGTGCTGCAAAGTTAGGGGCAATACGCCTTGGTTATGTTATAGGTTGTTTTTGTCCAAGACAATATGCGAAATTCTGACTTTGACAGAGACTGTTGAAACTCCTGTACATGTACATGTAGCATCAGGTTATTTGCCAGTAACCTGCATCGTTTCTAAAATTGATCATACGCCGACCATGATCTCGGGTGTCGAATCAGTAGAAAAACTGAAATACCATATGCAGATGATAATGGAATATTGCTACTTTTAATATGATGTAAAACTTATACGGTACCAATTTTGATGCACCAGATGCGCTTTTCGACAAATCATGTCTCTTCGGTGATGCTCAACCGAAATGATTGGAATCCGAAATAACAATGATGTTTTAGAGCTATTATAGCCAAAAACAGTGTGCCAAAAGAAGTGGAGTCAAATTCGTCTAAGGACAAGAGCTATGCGTGAGGGAGATAATCCTTAATTTTTAAGTGAATTTCTAAATTTTATCACGGCAATTAAATATACATCCGTATTTTCAAGCTAGTAACGAAGTACTTAGCTACTGGGCTGTAGAGACCCTCGGGGACTAACAGTCCACCAGCAGAGGCCTCGACCCAGGGGTCGTAATGTAAAACTTATATGGTACCAATTTTAATGCACCAGATTTCATTCGAAATGCAATCAATATTCTTACTTGATTATTTTATCCGAGTTGTGGAAATTTCATAACAAATGGCCCCCTGTCAATATGAACTGTCATGAAGTTTCAATATTGAATTAATCAGGAAATAGTTTTGGAGAGGTTTGTCAAAATATATTATTATACTTTCATGTAAAATACTCGAACCTGATTGGTCGAGAAGCATTTGAAAAAACATATTGTTACCCTCTGAGAACAGAAAACACGCGCCCCAGGGTGATAGTATCTAGCAACGGGTAACAGTACTTGACAACGGGTGATATTATAAAAAATTATCACATGCGTCAAATTTATGCGCGTACGGTTCGCCGTAGATTGCTAGACGACGTCGTTTGAGCGTTTGTAATAAACGAGAGTACCCGCATCGAAATACGAAATATCGCATGACAGTGATTGATCAAATGTCAACAGACGTAAATTTTTCTGCTTTCCAGTTTACATAACATTCAGTATAATAAAACAAATATTGCATGTAGTTGAGGGTAACATTGAAATTTTCACCCCTCGAGAAACCATTGTCAACCTCGGCTACGCCTCGGTTGACAATGGTTTTCTCGGGTTGAAAATTGTCAATGTTACCCTCAACTACATGCAATATTTATATACTAGCGGAAAAAAGAAACTGGATTATAAAATTTAGTATATTTTTTCTATATTTATTGTTTATATTTATAAAATCTAAACAATTGATAAAAGTGATGTTTTTGAACAATACCGGATAGTACCCGACTCAGATGCACGGATTTTTTCATGGTTAGTGAACACATGCTGTTTATTGAAGTGTTCATACGCACGAGTTTTATTGGCCAATACTGTTTGGAGTAAGAAGTGTAAAAGGTTTGTTTGGACACTATTCGTTAAGGAAAGCACTTTAGTTTTGACAAAATTTACCCTTCTGTCATGCCACAACTCGGCGAAAACCAACGTAATCGTGCTGTTGGGATGCTTCAAGCTGGAATGGCACAAAATATCGTAGCAAGACAATTTGGAGTTCATCGCAACACCACCCAGTCATTATGGAGACGTTTCCAACAATCTTGGTAATACTCGGGATCAACCACGTTCTGGGCGTCCTCGTGTGACGTCGAGTCGACAGGACAACCACATTAGACTTGTGCAACTGAGAAATCGTTTCCAGACAGCAAGTTTAACTGCTCGTAACATTCCTGGACTTCGACCAATCAGTCCAAGAACTGTGCGTAATCGTCTTCGCGAGCACAACATCAGACCAAGACGTACAACGAGGTGCCCAATACTGCTTCAACACCATCGTATCGCTAGACTAGCGTGGTGCAGACGACATCTGCGATTCAGAATACAGGACTGGGCCAATATTCTGTTCACTGAAGAATCTAGATTTCATTTGGATAACAGTGACGGTCGTTGTAGAGTGTATCGTCACGTTGGGGAGTGGTACTAGGACGCGTGTGGTGTGCAACGTCGACAATTCGGTGGAGGTAGCGTTATGGTGTGGGGTGAAATAACAGTACGTGGAAGGACCCCTATACAAATTGTCAATAGAATCTCACCGGCGTACGCTATCGAGACGAAATTATTCAGCGCCATGTGATACCCTTCATACAGAGACAGTAATTTCACATCACTCTGCAGCAAGACAACGCAAGGCCACATGTTGCACGTGTAGTCAGAGACTTTTTTTGTTCAACAGAATGTCGATATCTTGCCTTGGCCAGCTGTTTCCCCCGATTTATCGCCGATCGAGCACGTCTGGGATGAAATGGAACGACTTCTACGCCGTTTACTAAATCAGCCAATGACATTGGCTGATTTAGGCTGGGCATTAACCAACATCTGGAACAACATTCCTCAAGCATTTCTGAACACTTTAGTGGCATCAATGAGGCGCCGTTGTCAAGCATGCGTGAATACAAATGGTGGTCACACGTGTTATTAACTTTGTTAATTCAAGTTCGAATACCAGTGTCTTTCGTGTGTGCTGAAATTTAAGTTATTCGACGTTAACATTAATGGATTATGAAATGTTGTAACGAATATATTTGTTAGCAGAATTACAAAAAATAAAATTTGTTCATTGTTATTTTTTTTTCATATATCAAATAATGCACAGTTTCTTTTTTCCGCTAGTATATATCTCCTGATCATCTTCCATGTTCAGGCTACTAATAAGTGTAAAACCAAGGTTCATGATACCTGGTTTTCTTTTACTGAAACCGTTATTTGGCTAATTTTGCATCGGATACCCGGATTTTATATGATGAAACGCAAACAGTGATGAATCTCATAACTCCTATAAGCAATACAAAACAGAGAGTCGGGCAAACACGGACCCCTGAATATACCAAAGAGGGTGTTGCACCGAAGCGGGAATTTTCCCTAATCGGAGCTCCGTGCCAGCACTCGTGACGTAGAACTGATCTTCATTCATTTTTATACTCATTGCGTATTTGCCATTTAAATACTTGAAGGATTCCCCAATACTAAGGGCAAACCTAATACATTTTATGTGTCAATACATTATACATGTAGTCTAAAGATAATTTTTTAAATCGTGAAAATTGAATTGTCTTCTTTTTTCCTGAATATCAGATACAATGTATACGGTTACATGTTACGAGTGTATCAAATATTTAATATTCTATACTACAGTCCAAACGCTCTTATACTCGTATGTATTATTTTCTACAACCAACAATTGGCAACTGTACATGACTCTGACCACAAAACAAAATATGGGAAGTTTGATACTCATTAATAAGGTTCAACATTATTCGAAGTACATGCACCTGTAAAAATTGATTCAACATAGCAATTTGCTACTGGAATACATATAAACTCAAAAACTGTTTAACGCTTATTTACCTTGTTTGGCCTTATAATTCTTCTTCCAAAGCTTTGCATAGTTCACAACGGTTTTTCGTAAAAGGCACCATGCCTTTATCAACAACTTTCATTCAGAAAAACATACAAGTTCTCGTTAGCAGCCTCGGCTATTAAAACACAGGTATTGCATGCTGTATTCATTGTGTTTTTTGAGAGTCCTATTCACAAACTAGACAGTGTCCAGGATGGAAGTTTATTTCAAACTCGGCACATGGTAATAAACAGATATTTGATGTGAAACATTTATAAAAACTAGAAGCGTGTTTCAATTAAGAAAAAAAGATCTAAATGAAAAACGTAATATGAAAAAAAATGCTTTTGTGAGGGAGTCGAACTCGGTAGTTTTAAAAATAGAAAACCTCTTTATATATATATATGAGTCGACGACCTTATCCACTGAACCAAGCATAGGCCATACATTACTAAGAAGAATTGACGTACAGGTGAAGTTGAAAATAATACCAGTGAAGTCGTTTCCATTTTTTTTTTTATAATTTACAAAAAAAATGCCCTCGTGAAACAAAATTTCAAAGCGCCAGATTTTTAAAGAGGAAAACTCGAAGAACATGTTCATGATAAATTCATTTTGTTTCACGGAGGCAGTTTTTCTGAAATTCGGGGATACCCCTCCATTTTAACGCTAAAAATAATATAATTCGCTTATTGCTTGATTTAAACTCGAAATATTTTGGCTAATTTTGTCAATACACGTCTTTTAAACTTATTTTCTAAAATTATTAAATCAAGACATATGTTCCAATTGGTTTTATCATATATTTGATTAACTTATTTCGATCTTTCATGCAACACCTTTAGGGAAATTAACATGAGACGTGCAACACTTTCTTTACCATATATTATATGCGAAAACGTGAACAATAACTGCCTGTCAATTTTTCTTTGACTTGCGTCTTTTAAAGTAAGAGTTACTATAATGTACTCTGTTTTGAACATTGAAAGATACGTTGAAATTCGTTTCCCATTTGTTCGAAATTGTAGCATAGAAGACAACTGCCACATTTTGTAGTCAATTGGTTTAAATGCAACACTTATTCACACCACAGGCAATTGCATCGCTTGGGGGTCGAATTTACTATCTAAAGAGTAAAGGTATAGAACTCTAAATATAGGGTACCCAAGTTAGCCGATGTAAAAACAATAAATTAATTAATATAAAATTCTACTCAGTATTTTAATTTATTCATACATAATCAATCTACATTACTACCAAAGTTCATCCCGAAATTCCGTATACTTCCCAAGATATGCAGAAATGAACTCCGAAAAATGCCTGTTATTTTTTGGTTGACTTTTAGCTGGGCCCTGACACTATACGACTACACAGAGTGTTTGAGCATTGCAACAAGCTATCAAATAGAATGTACATCATAAAATATCATTTCTAAAATGAATTTCTTACCCCAATTCATAAAATGAAGTCCGTAATAGCTCCAAGTGACTGAAAACTTAAAACCGTGTGTACTTTCATTTTATCACAATCATTTTCATCGGTGCCTATAACTACCCACTTTGACATCATTATTATCAATCGTCAAACACCTGTGATACTGTGATTTAGATAAAAATAGACATAATAAGACATTTGTATATTTATAAAGGCTTGTTATTAGCATAATTCATGTACTATAATGAGTCAATATTGATCATTATTAGTATTTGAGTCTCTAAATCGTTATGGGTCCTTCCATCTCTTTTGGGTAATTAGTCATAACTACCGTTAATGGTTGGGATTTGAAAGTACAGACGGTTTAAAAAAATTCAGTCACTTGGAGCTATTACGGACTTCATTTTATGTATTGGGGTTAGAAATTCATTTTAAAAATGATATTTATGCTGCACATTTTATTTGATATCTTGTTGCAATGCTCAAACACTCTGTGTAGTCGTATAGTGTCAGGGCCCAGCTAAAAGTCAACCAAAAAATAACAGGCATTTTTCGGAGTTCATTTCTGCATATCTTGGGAAGTATACGGAATTTCGGGATGAACTTTGGTAGTAATGTAGATTGATTATGTATGAATAAATTAAAATACAAAGTAGAATTTTATATCAATTAATTTATTGTTTTTACATCGGCTAACTTGGGTACCCTATATTTAGAGTTCTATACCTTTACTCTTTATATAGTAAATTCGACCCCCAAGCGATGCTATTGCCTGTGATTCACACCATAGAAATAATATACAATGACTAGATCATGAATCATGTTGTTTTTATGACAAAATGAATTATCTCCACAGACATACTAAAATGCACCATGCCTGAAGTTTCAGATCATTATCATCTATATAATGATTAAAGGAATATTTGGCACATAGCTATTTGAAGAAAGGGGTATAGCGCACTTGGTATCCAATTTCGCCTACATAAATACCTTTTTCTTGAATATCATTTTTTACAAATATTCTGCTATACAATGTCAGTTTATACTTGTGTTTACCCAAATTACTTAATAAAGATATCGATATGTTGATAATATGTTTATTTGATAAGCATAAACATCACCGTGATTATATAGAGTATATAGTAGATGTAACGTAATGGGCATAAAAAATTGCAATCTGTTGCAAAAGGCCACCTTAAACCAGAAATAAAACACTGAAATTGTTTTACTTGATTATGACTGTATATAAGTTCGTTTGAGGAAATTTGGTTTAAGGTGGCCCCCTTGTTGAAAATGGATAAAATATGAAAAAAAACCGTTCTCAAAGTTTACCTTGAGATTTATCAGCCTGTCAAACGTTAAACCTTTAAACTCACATGCCTGGGTGGCCCAAATGGTTTAGGTGTTCGGTAATCTTACACTTAAACCATACATTCCGAGTTCAAGTCCAATATTTTTCCAAACTTTTTTTTTTTTTTTTGCTTTTCATTTTTTTTGGGGGTCGTTTTCTTGAGGGGGGGGGGTGTGTTTTAAATGTGATACATATATTATAACAAATATCAGTCATTTTCATCATAACTTCTAATATTTGCAAGTTACGATTTAAAGAAAGAGAATTTATTCCGAGATTATTGTAGTTCCGTTTGTTTACACTAACATGTTCCTGTGTGCTCAGGATTTTCAAACCGTAATGTGACTGACGAAAAGCTAAACAAGAGGTACTGTGAGCAATGTTCACTAAGAATACCCCCCGCTTACCCCAATCTCCCAAGGGTGTTGTTAATAGGTATAAATTACCTCTTTCCTGAGTGTAAAAATATGGTATGCCTTTGTAGAAAAAAATGGAAGATACAGTCCGAACACAAATCCATGGCATAAACCTATAATTTTGACCTTGAGATCAAAGGTCAAGGTCATAAAGAGGTAATAAATGTACATGACACATAGTATCATGGTGATACACCCATGTCTTATGGTATGACTATGTCAAAACCCTATAATCAATTTTGACCTTAAGGTCAAAGTTCAAGGTCATATAGAGGTCATGAAGGTACCCGACACATCAACTTATGGTGATACACTTATGTGTCAAATATAGTATGCTTATGCCAAAGAACAAAGAAGGCATGACCCTGACAGGAATCCATTGTAAAAACCTTTAATTTTGACCTTGAGGTCAAGATCATATGGAGGTCATGAAGGTACAAGACACATCGTCTCATGGCGATACACTCATGTGTCAAATATGGTATGCCTATGTCAAAGAACAAAGAAATTATGGCCCGGATACGAATCCATTGTAAAAAAAAACCCTTTAATTTTGACCTTGAGGTCAAGGGTCAAGGTCATATAGAGGTCATGACGGTACTCGACACATCGTTTCATGGTGAACCACCTGTGTTCTAAATATGGTATGCCTAAGTCAAAGAATAAAGAAGTTATGGTCCGGACACGAATCTGCACAGACAGACAAACGGACAGACAGAGTGATTCCTATATACCCCCCCCCCCCCTGAACTTCGTTCGGGGGGTATAACAAATACTACAAGAAAAAGGACACAAATGCACAGCATGTAATAGGTAAAAAGGGAGGAAAAGAAGTGTTATACAGTTTTACTTCTCAAAAGAAAATATAAAAACTCATGTAGCAACTGTCATATGATATTTAGGCAAACCTAAACACTCGAATTATCAACCAAAGGCAAATGAACTTATTACATTTATTAAAGGCACTGCAATCATGTCAGAACAGTGAGTTAAGTAATGCCATATGTAAAAGGGTTGTTGTGTAATATAAATGCACAGGTCTATGAAAATATTGTACTGTTCATCATTCCAAATAGGGGTTAACGAAACATCAAAAACCTTGGCCTTATATTTAAATATAACACGCCAGTCTATTATACGAAACCGGTGTTTTCCATTTAGATTTCTGAGTCGGCCGTATCGTCAGCAAATGCGCTATACCTCTTTTAAATGTTTTTCTGAAATACAAATTTATTATGTGTTTGCATTGTTACAGGTTGACCGGGATGGCTTCCATTATTAACAATCAAAAACAAGATTTCAAACGCTTTCACTTTATATTGTACATAATCATTATCCACTGCTGGCTCAGGTATTCGTTAATAGCAATGGATGTCCACATTTGGTCCGGTTTACGTGGAACACCAAGTACCATGAGTCATTACACCGTGGCCTACACACACAATAAATACACATTAAGTTACGTACACATTAATACAAGTCATTACTCACATAGTCCACATTACTTAGGAGAACTTATGTAATTACACGTGGTAGCGCTGTATTACTTAAACTTACATTAAATGCTTACTTCACAAATTACACACTTAGTTCACTTGAAACTAAACTGCATTAACTGTAACTTAAACAATTTAGAATCATTATGAATTATATTCACATTATGATACTAAAAATACGAGAGCCATATGAATACATTCTACTCACTCCTATTTCTTAAATAAATACACACTATACAAACAAAATAAGTTATCAAACAAAATCATAGACACTTTGAAACAACAGTTATCCCAGGACCGTAAAATTAACCAAGTGAAAATGTAAAAGTAAAATGTTTTACTCACCTCAAAACGAATTTCAGTGTGACGAGAACGGCCTAACAATCGGTATGAAACACGTCAGACAGCATTTGACCCAATGATAGGTTGTATTGACAAACTAGATCGCCATAACGACTATAGAATTTGCTGATTTTAAACAAGACTGTTGAAAGTTGAAATCAATTTGTTTGTCAGTAGCCTGCATCGCTTATTTAAAAACTGATCCTACGCAGAATAAGCTCTTGTATATCGAATCGGCTGAGATGTATACACACCATATGCAGGTAATAATGGAACATCACTACTAGGAATTGCACTCAATAATGCAAATAATTTTTGGTATCAAGTAAACTGAGTTATCCGTAGATCATTTTGCCTTCTATGCCTTAACATGACTTGGAGTATAAACCTGAAACTAATATTCAATATGCTTACAATATATTGGTTGTTTCCCTTGCGTTTGAATCGTCTAGTAATAAATGGTGTAAATCTCATTGAAAAGTACCAGATTGGAAGTATCTTCGTTCAAGGTATACCCATTTCAATGTAGTTCAGAAATACCTTTCAAGTTGACATTAAATTTTACATTATATCGCCCGTTGTTCCACAGTATGTAGCAAGATCAATCAATTGATCCAACTTAATAATGAAATATTGTGTTTTTCAAATACGTGTCATTCTTTGTAAATGGGTCTCAAATAAATTATCCTTTCATTACTTGTGTACGTATATTTAATAGCAAATAAATCGATGGAAATTAGTGTTTACATTTAAAATACAAAACTTACTCTGAAGTTGCTACCATTATGTAAGGGGATTATAACGAACAGTGATCAATCTCATAACTCCTATAAGGATTGCAAAATAGAGAGTTAGGCAAACACGGACCCAGGGATTTACCGGAAGTGGAAGTATCACACCAATAAAGCACTTTTATCACAGAATTGATCTGCTGAAGACAGTGAGCCATGTCGACTGGTATTTATTTTCCGTTTGTGATTTCTATGATCTAAAGTTTCATAGTACGCGTGATAAGCTGTACGTGTATGTGATCGTAGATTTAAGATTTATTTCATTTAGAGAATGATTTCTTCCAGGAGGGTCTTTCTGATTTTCTTGCTCTTACATTCAACAACGCGTTCAACATATTGTGATGAAATTACTTACGAAATGCAGAAATATCTTCATGATAAACTTCTTACAAATTATTCAAGGAATTTGAGACCCGTTCTCAATTACTTGAACTCTGTGAAGGTTTTTGTAGACTTTTGGCCGAAATCTATCATAGATTACGATGAAATAGCTGGGATTCTATCTGTTGCTATTGGTGTGTATCTTTCGTGGAAAGATGAAATTCTGACATGGAATCCAGCACTTTATCATAACATAGTCTTTGCTCGTTTCCCTCAGACAGAAGTGTGGAAACCGCAATTGTTTAACATGAACGCGATCGATCTGTTTGCCATCGAAAATGATGACCTGCCTGTGATACATTTTTATAATGGAAGTGTGAGCTATTTTCTTGCTTTTCGATCCTCTACAAGATGTTCACCAAATTCCAGATACTTCCCTTTCGATATCCACACCTGCTATATTGACATCATACCTTTGGCATTTCCAGATGAAGTGTGCTTTATTCCCAGTAAAGTGATCCTTTCCAATTTCGAAGAAAACCCACTTTGGAAACTTCTTACAGTTCGTACCACATCTTTCATAGATGATAAAATTCAAAATTCTGTATTTCAAGTGATGATAAAGCTGCAACGGAGGAGTGCATTTTTCATGATGAACATTTTCGCTCCAATCCTACTTTTATCAGTTATTAATCTTTTTGTCTACATTGTACCAGTGCAATCCGGTGAACGTATATCGTTTGCTGTAACCGTTTTATTGTCATTATCCGTGTTTCTTACTTTGGTTACTTCCAATATTCCTAAATCCAGTATCACAGTCTCGTTATTTTCTATTTACATGCTTGTCCTTCTGACTTACAGTTCTTTGATTACCTTCAGTGTGATTATTATTACAGACATCTATTTCACGGAAAGTGATAAAAACCCAAGATCGTTAATTTCAAGGAAGCTAGTTTGGATTGTTCACAAAACTAAAACATGTGGTTGTACATCAGACACGACTGTAATAGATAATCACCGAAGCGAACTGGAGTTGAACGACACAGAAGAAAAAAAGCGCGTGTATTGTACGAAGTACATGACGATTTCGTCTGTTTTAGACTCATTTTTCATACATTTTCATGCATTCCTTCTTGTGTCATCTACGGTAATTTTTTTGGCCTTTGTGGCAATAATTTCACAAACAGACTAAAAAAAAGTGGACTCTCAAACATGTTATCTGAGATTATCTGATTAACAAAATAGACATGGTAGCGTGCTAATCACAAGATCATTTAAGATAATGTTACTTCTTTGATTTATAGATAATAGTGTATATGAAAGGTGAAAATATCGAACATTGATCAATTTCATCCTATAAGCAATATAAAATACAGAGTTTAGTCAAACACGGACCTCTGGATTTACCAGAGGGGGGTCATGTGCCTAGGGGGAGTAAGCATCCCTTGTCGATTGGTCACATCAGCTGTAAGCCATGTATTCCGATCTGGCAAAGGTAGTAATCCTTAGTGTAAGTCAGTGTGTCAAGAATGGCCTAAGAATCGGTATGAAACACATCAAACGGCATTTGACCCAATGATGGTTTGTATTGGCAAACTAGATCATTATAACAACCATGGAATTTGCTAAATGGTAACTTTAAACGATACTATTCAAAACCCTCTAACATAAACTTGTTCGTCAATACCCTGCCTTGATTTACAAATCAATCATACATAAAACAAGCTCTTGCGAATTGAATCAGTTGATATATATGTAAACACAATATGCAGGTGATAATGGAATATTACGACATAAATATGGAAAGTTGACGATGAAAAAGCTTAAATCATCCCGTTTGTCATATAGTTGTCTTGCTAGTTTGTCGTTAATATTTATTTTCAATAGAAAATCTCAGTAGGAAGATGATTTGAAGGATTCTATGGTATCTTCTCTTTCGAGTTCACAGGTAAATATCGGGTATATGTCGAATCGACATATTGATGAAAATGATCATTGGTAATACATAAAACGTAGTCGATGTATCTAAAGGTTGAGTTGAAGGTCAAAGCCATATATGTTACCTTATATAGAAGCTTTTGAATATACTGGTTCATAAAATTATAACAAAAACAGGTTAGCTAACAAAATAGCACAATTCGTGCCCATGGGAATTCCGACAGACTGTTGGATGATTTATCACAAAATACTACCAAGATATTGTCAATGAGGAACTCCGACATATTTTGTATTTCAACTTCAGAGTACTTGTGCATGAATCAGATTGATTTTTAACAAGGTAATGTTTTGGAAGACTGATCACTATACATGAATGTTTACTTTTTTTTCGTTTTTGTTGCAACTGTATATTATGTCAAAATATCTAGTCTTTAATTTATCACGAGGAATTGTTGCAATTTCAAATTTCCTTTGAGGGAAAGGCAACCCTAACCTCGTTGTTGCTTTTATGAATAAATAATTACTTATTGATATCGTAAATGACAGACTTTAACAACAAAAATCCTTGATTAACAATTAAATCAATATCAATCTATCATGTATCTTAAATTACCCGCCGCTACGAGAACGGCCATTGAAATTTTATTGATGACGTCAAACCGTCGGTTGCGGTTTATATTATCAACGGCACTGTAAACATGACAAGTCCCGAACAGTTAAGTTTGGAGCCGTGTAAATTTGAACCCGTTCTTTCGCAAGAAGAAATTAAGAAAAGAAGACGTCAGTCGAGTCACAGACCAGCCAGACGGTACATTTTTCTTCATACAAATGTCTCGAACCTCAACTTGTCATTACGCAAATGATGGGTCCACAGTTTACATAGTGTTTTCTTTTCAGATGACTTGGTTGGGTCAGGAATTTCGAAAAAAAACAAACAACTTTGTACATCTCCCTTTCGCATTATTGTAATTAACTGCTTGACAGTAAGGCATCAACCTATCTATTCGTAAAATCTACCACATACACATATTTGATGATTTTAGAATCTCATCAAAACCGGAACAGACGGTGTAACGTCAACAGTATTCATTTTTGTGATCTTGAATACAAAATAGTTCCACATTATGGCAGCCTCGATAGATAACGGGAATTTCAATTTTTAACGTGTTGAAAGTATTACTGAAGCTTATCTAGGCCGTATGTCATCAGAATCATCATCATAATATTATAAAAATGGTTTACTAAACACAGAAGTAAATGTATTTAAGGATATATATTTATTTACTCTATTTGATCAGCACAGACAGTTCATAGTGAAATGTTTATCTTATCGTTTAACATTCAATGACAAAACATATTGTGCATTGTAATTCAATTTATCTGTACCAATGTATGTATTAGTTATATTTACAATTTATTTTCATACCTACCATTCTTATATTTAGGAAAGAATCTAGTAATTTGTATGATGTTCTTCTATTTATTACATTGTTTTCAATAAAATATGTTGAAAAGACAATGATTACATTTATCATACATTTCATGCAAAGGAAAACGTTTTCTAATTACATGTGTTATCTTTTAATCAAATAACAGGAATACGTTTTAGAATAATTTGAATTCTGCGTTGTGCCTCGAACATGTAAACCTTTACTCTCAACGAATCCACGTTTTGAGGCATTTTTAGAACAAAAATAACCAATGTCAAAAGATGATCAATCTAATGTATCTGTCAGATACCAAAATGAACTGCGTGACGAACTAGTCAAAATACACAGAGCATAACATAATGTTTGTATTAACTGGTAACTCTATATTAGATTTCTAAAGAAATTCTTTGAGTCATAATAGGTTAATGAAGATTTCGTTTACTTTTAACGTGAATCATTAAACTTATACTCAGTATTCAATAACCAATCAGTTAATTGTATAGCCTGTACTTGAGTAGAAAGCCATAAGTTCAAATCTCTTACAACCAAAATCAAATGAATATATTGAAAACAAAAATAAAGAGCTATTATTTTCTCACCAAACACTGCAATAACGAGAAAATCGCGAATTTTGTTGATATGCTTTATTGCACAATGTATGTTTGTGAAATTATGACAAAATCATATAAATCCTATGAAGAATACATGTACATCATTTCGGATTTCAAACATTTCGGTTGAGCATCACTGAAGAGACATTATTTGTCGAAATGCGCGTCTGGTGCATCAAAATTGGTACCGTATAAGTTTTACATCATTGAGATTAGGGCAAACACAAACCCCTGGAAATACCAGAAATTATATCATGTGACAATCACGAGATATCACTCCATGCTAACCCACCGTTAGCCCTTTTATCATAAACAGGTAAAAGAAGTCATCTGTTAATAAAATCAATATGTAAAGAACAGTCTAATATTCATATTAAACGTGTCCCACAGCATGCGATCTAAGGACAGAATGAATTTGCAACTTACATAATCATAACGTCCACAGAGAATTGGAAAATGTTTACTTTAAACGAGTCTGCTGAAGCATCTTAATATCAACTTGTTTGTTCTTAAACTACCTTGGTTTAAAAAATTGATCATATGGAAAATGTGCTTTCACGTGTCGAATAAGTTGAGCTATCTATACAATAAATGCAGTTGATAAAGGAAGATCATGAGTATAGAGATAGAAAAGCTGAATTCATCACGTTGATCAAAAAGTTTAGTTATTCGTTTGCCGTTCACAACTTTGCTCAGGAAAATATATAGATATGAAATAGATGTGGAGGACGCATGTGGTATCATTTATTTAGAGTTTAATGTGATATATGGATTGAACTTATAAATGAAAGTGAATATTGTTTATAAAAAAAAAAAGCGAAGACAACAAACAGTGATCAATGAAAGTTGAAGATAACGAACAGTGATCAATCCCATAAATCCGTTAAGGAATACAAAATAGAGGACTTGCAAACACGGACTCCAGGATATAACAGAAGTGGGGTCAGATTCCTAGGATGTGTAAGCATCACCTGTCGACCGGTTACACAAGGCATCTCATAATTCCTATAAAAATAAAACGTCATCGGTGTATCTCGATGTCGAGTTGAAGACTACTACAAGATATATTTTCTTTTCATGTAGAAGTTTTTGAATAAAATCTGTCTCCTGGGATTGCAAAAACAGGCCAGCCCACATAATATATGTATAAAAGTGCACAAATTCTGTTAATGGGAATTCCAACTTTCGCAAATTATGATCTGCAATGACTCCATAGTTATTGCCAATAAGGAACTCCAGCATCTTTAGATATCAACTTGAGAGCAGAATGATGTTTAACAAAGTAATTTTTCAATGCCTCATCATGATTATTTTTGAGCACCATTTTTATTTAAATATCCGCTCCCTATGATTTCAAGAGGCCTAGGCTTTAGTTTTTCCTGAGTAATAATGGCGTAAAGTGTTGAAAAAGCGAATATTCGATGCTAATGGGTTATAAAAGGTTTTGGTATTTTAAATGTACTTAATGTTCTTTCGATTATTTGAGAATCCAAATTTGATTCAATATCAAAAATTTTGGGATGTGGTGCATACTGGGAATATAGATGGGATTTCTGATCTTGGCCAACATAATAAGAATTAGAGATTTTTTAAAGAAGAGTCATTTTTGGAGCTGGTGCCCATTGTATTAGCCATTTACATATGGAGCGGAATGTGCTTTAAGAACAAATGGATCATTAAGTATATTGACAACCATGAACTGGAGTCAATTTTTAACAAACAAACAATAAAACAAAAATGAATCATCTTCTTGATACGAAAGGTATGCTGTTAAAAAAAACAACAACATAGTATTCAAAGCAAAACACATAGTAGGTACACAAAATAATATCGCAGATGCACTGTCACGTAAACAATTTAAAACATTTCAGAAAATGGCTTTACAAGCAAAAAAAATATACCAAAAAAAATACCAGTAGAATTTCAGAAGTTGATGTTAGAAATTAAGTAAATAACTTGTTACATCTAACAACAGCCGAAAATACCCAGGAAACATACAAGCAGGGACTAAGATGCTTTAAGGATTCCCAGGATTCCTTACACCTTAGCAAAATATGGCCCCTTATACATTAGAGCAAATAGTTTTATTTATAGGTTACATGTCAGCAAAAAATCTCTCAGTGGCAACTTACATTTCAGCTATTTCTTTTACAAACTAAAACTTCAAAACGATCGGGATGAAACTCAAAGCTTTCTGGTTAAAAAAACTCTTAGAAATATACAGAAGAAAGGTCAAGAAAAATGATGCCAGACTGCCAATTACATCACATATATTTAGATAAATACTACAAAGTTTGCATTTGGTTTGTACAACTAATACAAACTGTTTCAAGCAGCCTACACTTTAGTATTGTTTGGTTTCTTTAAAGTTGGGGAAATGACAGTAAAAAACCAAAAAGATCCGGGACATGCAATTGATTATGAAGACAACAATGTTTACAGGTAAAACTAAAATACAAATAAAACTAAAGCATTTGAAAGTGGATCAAATAGGGGAAGGAGAAAAAAATACTATTCAAAATAGCGAATTTGGGTCTGAAATACAACCAATTAAGATTATTCAAGAATATCTAGCATTACGACCATCAGTGAATGGAGGTTGTTTTGTCATTTTATTGGATAACCACACACTAGATACCAGGATACTGCAGTTTTAGATAACGTTTTGTAGATAATAGGGTTAGAGGGTAAAAAGTACAAGTCTCATTCATTTAGAATTGGGGCAGACCAGATGGAGTTAACTTGGGACTAATGGATAGATTAATTGTGTCTATTTTGTGGCAAGGAAAAGGGGGTATGGGCTGGTATGAAACGTACAACAAGATCAAAACATTTTTGATGACCCTCTTGATTATATTATTGTACATTGTGGTGGTAATAATATTGGATACACACCAGTTAAACAGCTTATACAAGATATGAAAGTTACAACTGACAAAAGTAGGAAACTTTTACCCAATACAAAGCTAGTATGGTAACAAATATTGCCTAGAAAGAAATGGTATTCATCAGATAATATAGAAAAATTACAAATTCTGCAAAAAGAATCAACACTTCAGTGGCGGCTTATACAGTAAGGAATAGGGGATGTTATATCAAGTATTTGGATATCAAACATGTGAACATGGAGCTTTTTGAGGCGGAATCGGTCCATATATCAAATATAGGCAATGCAATTTTCTCAACAATATTCGTGCAGGGTTAGAACAATTTATAACGAATGGATGGGAAGTGTATCCAAAGTTATACTAGAAATTGGTCGGGGTATTTTGTGGCAAGGTCTTGGCTCCAGGAACTATCCGCTTCCACCACTTGGTGAGGGTGCCTTAAATTGTTAATATTCCAATTCCGCCACGTGGAAGAATGCCCGTCTGGTTCCTGTGAATGGACATTGAATGATTTGATTTAACAATATTGTATGTATTGAATTACTTGGTGACAATTTTGACACATATATATGATAGACTTTCACCGGAATCATAGTCATATGGTTTTTTGTTTAATTGAAAATTTACATTTTTTACGATTGATGTTTAGGGGTGATTACAAGTCGTCTCATTGCCGTCAACCGGAATGAGAAGATCTACAAAATTTGTTGCTTGATTTTATAATATAACATTAGTCAATGATGTGTTTTGGCTTATTCCATTTTGGTGTCAATACACAGGTTAATTTTCATTGTAAAATTCTAACGTAAAACTTTAAGATTTTACTCATTACCTAGTTGCCAAGATCAACAACCACAATGGGGAGGGGGTGGGGTGTTGTTTTGAAAACAGTAAGTACAATGCATAAAACATATTTATGTAAACATATCTTTATTTCAGTCCCAGGACAAGGTCAGCTTACAAGTACAATATACACTACAACACTACCATTATTTTGACGTTTTCAAAAGCTTTTCTATAATAATGTTGTAAATTTTGGAAACATACGATGTGTTCTTTAAATTTTACATTATATCGGACGTTATTCCACAGGATGTAGCAGGATCAATTTTTCGATCTTAATTATAGAATATCGTGCTTTTCATGTCTGTCATTCATTGTAAATGGACCTCAAACTAGATACCCTTTCATTCCTTCTGTACAAAGAGTTAATAGTAAATAAATCGATGGAAATTAGTATTTAAATTTGAAATACAAAGTTGAAATAGGAGGTGCTACCATTATGAAAGGTGAATATAACGAACAGTGATCAATCCCATAACTCCTATAAGGAATACAAAATAGAGAATTAGGTAAACACGAACCCCTGGATATACCGGAAGTTAAATTATCACACCAATAAAGCAATTTTATTACAGAAGTACAATTAATTGATCTGCTGAAAAAATGCGCGTCGTCGCCCGATATTTATTTTCCGTTAAGGATTTGTATGATTTAAAGTTTCAGCGTGATATACTGTGCATGCAAGTGATCGTAGATATATAATTTATTTCATTTAGTAAAATGATTTCTTTCAGGAAAGTCGTTATGACATTCTTGCTTTTATTTTCAACAACCCGTTCAACACTTTGTGATGGAATTACTTACGAAGTGCAGAGATCTCTTCATGATAAACTTCTTACAAATTATTCAAGGGATGTGATACCTGTTCTTAATCACTTAGTTCCTGTCAAGATTTCCGTAGAAATTTTGCTGAAATCTATAATAAATTACGACGAAATAGCTGGAATTTTATCTATTTCTACTGGTATGTACCTACCGTGGAAAGATGAAATTCTGACATGGAATCCAGCACTTTATCATAACATAGGTTTTGTTCGTTTCCCTCAGACAGAGGTGTGGATACCGCAATTGTTTAACACAAACGCAATCGATATGTTTGCCATCGAAAGTGATGACTTGTCTGTGATATATTTTTATAACGGAAGTGCGAACTATGCTCTAGGTTTCTAATCCTCAACTATCTGTCCACCAAATTCCAGATACTTCCCTTTCGATATCCACACGTGTTATATTGACACTGTCCCTTTGGCATTTCCAGATGAAGTGTGCTTTATTCCCAGTAAAGTGATCCTTTCCAGGTTTGGAGAAAACCCATTGTGGAAACTTCTTACAGTTCGTACCACAACCTTCATAGATGAAGAGATTCAAAATTCTGTATTTCGAGTAGAGATAAAACTGCAACGGCGAAATGCATTTTTCGTGATGAACATTTTCGCTCCAATCCTATTTCTTGCAGTTATCCATCTTTGTACATACATTGTGCCAGTACAATCTGGTGAACGTACATCGTTTGCAGTAACCGTTTTATTGTCATTATCCGTGTTTCTTACTTTGGTTGCTTCCAATATTCCTAAATCCAGTATCACGATCTCGTTATTTTCTATTTACATGCTTGTCCTTTTGACTTACAGTTCTTTGATTACCTTCAGTGTGATTATTATTACAGACATCTATTTCACGGAAAGTGATAAAATCCCAAGGTCGTTAATTTCAAGGAAACTAGTTTGGATTGTTCACAAAACTAAAACATGTGGTTGTACATCAGACATGACTGTAATAGATAATCACCGAAACGAATTGGAGTTGAACGACACAGAGGAAAAGAGAAGTGTTTATTGTATGAACTACAAGACGATTTCATCTGTTTTAGACACATTTTTAATTCATTTTCATGCATTGTTTCTTGTGTCGTCAACTGTCATTTTCATGGCCTTTGTGGCGATCAATTCACAAACAGAGAAATGACGGTGGATTCTCAAAAATGTTGTTGGTGATATATTATCTGATTAAAAATATCAACAAAGTCAAGCGTTCATAACAAAAGTATTTGCGTTTAGAAACCTGAATTAATTTTATGTCTTTGATTTAGAAATAATGCGCATGTATATATATATATATATATATATATATATATATATATATATATATATATAAGCACTGAAAAGGCCATGACACTGTTGGTTATTTAAAACTCAAATTTTCGACGCAACCCGCGTCTTTATCAAGAGACATATATTACATAAACAAATAACACGCAAAAACGACAAGTATCGATAAACTACATTGGTGACAAGAGTGATACACTGTTGTACTGAGTGATAAAAATGGTGGTGGTTTAGTTTCGTTGTAAAGCGTGTTTACTGACGATGGTTTAGAGAGTTTGTACCATGGTCGGGTCGGGATGAAAATAGCAAGCAACAAGCAAGGTATACTGAGGACAATTTCAAACCCGGATCCCTCTGGGATCATATTGTGCATTGCAATGAGATTTATCTGCACTAATGTAAATATTAGTTATATTTACAAATTTACAATTTATTTGCATGACTACCATTCTTATATTTATGTGTGTTCAGGGTTTCGTGGTTACTTAACTCTTTGTTTTGCATTGCTTATATGAGTTATGAGATTGATCACTGTTTGTTATGTTCGCCTTTCATTTAGTAGATGAGATAGTAAATTGTAAGCTTTTCTTCCATTCACTACGTTATTGTCAATAAAATGTGTTCAAAAGACAGCGATTTCATTTATCATACATGGCATGCAATAGAAAACGTTTACTAATTGCATGTGCTATTTTGAATCATATAACAACAATAAGTTTTGGAATAATTCAAATTTATCCTGAACAAAATGATCAAATATTAGAATTTCAGCGTTAATGTGTACCTCGACAATGTAAACATTGACTCTCGACGATTCTACTTTTTTCAGAACAAGAATAATGATTGTCAACAGAACATCAAGGAAAAGTATCTGCTGGATACCAAAAGATCTGCGTTAAAAGTGAATCATTTAGCTTACAGTCAGTATTCAAAGAATGATTGATTAATTGCACAATCGCTGCATAAGTAGAAAGCCATAAATTTGAATCTCTTTCGACCAAAATCCGATCAATATATTTCAGAAATAAAGAGCTAAAATGTCATAAATCCTGTAAAGAATACAATCATTGAGGGTGGGGAAAACACGGGCCCCTGGAAATACTGGAGGCGGGATCAGATGCCTAGCAAGAGTAAGGATTCCATGCTGACTGGCCACGTCCATCATTAACCATTTTATTATGATCAGTTTGATATTCATATTATACGACCTAATGACAGGTTGCATTTGCAAATTACATAGTTATAGCGACCACATAATTAGGATTTTTTTAAAGACTAAATGAAGCTGCTTAAACATCTGTAACGTCAACTTATTTGTTCTTAAACTACTTTGATTTAAGAAATGAGCATACGCAAAAAATTGTTTCACGTATCGAAGCAGTTGAAAGATCTCAACATTACATGCAGGTGATAATGAAATATTGTTACGTGAGTATGGAAATGGAAAAGCTGAATTCATCCCGTTTATCATGAAGTTTAGTTATTCGTTTGCCGTTGACAACTTTGTTCAGGAAAGTATGTAAGTGTGAAATAGATGTAAAGGACTCGGTGGTGTCATATATTTCGAATTGGATGTGATATATCGATTTAACATATGAATGGAAGTGTATATTGTTAATGAAGAAGGGAAGAAACAGAAATCAACGAAAGTTGAATATAACGTTTAGTGATCTATCTCATAACTTCTTTAATGAATACATGATAGAGCATTAGGGCTAACACAGACTCCTGGATATACCAGAGGTGGGACCAGGTGCCTTGGAGAAGCGTCCCCTATCGACCGGTCACACAAGAAATCTCATAATTCCTATAAAAAATTAAATGTCGGCAATTTATCTCGATATCGAGTTGAAGGCCATATCAAGATATTTTTTTCTTTTGATGTAGAAACTTTTCCATATTATATCTCTCCTAGGAATACAAAAACAGGTCAGGCTACATAATATATATATTAAGGAGCAAAGATTGTGTTCATGGGAATTCCAACTAACGTAAATATTTGATTTACACCACTTCTTGCGTATATTGTGGCACAATATGCAACATGATTATATGTTTTAAAATTATTATACTTTCATGTAAAATACTTGAATCTGATTGGTCTAGAAGCATTTGAAAAAACATTGTTACCCTCTGAGAACAGAAAGTACGCGTTCCAGGTGATAGTATTTAGCAACGGATAGCAGTACTTTACAACCTGTGATATTATAAGAATTATCACATGCGTCAAATCTATGCACGTGCGGTTCGCCGTAATTTGTTAGACGACGTCGTTTGAGCGTTTGTAATAAAATAAAATACCCGCATCGATATTTGAAATATCGCCTGACAGTGATTGTTCAAATGTCAACAGACGTAAGTCTTTATGTTTTGTTGTTTATATAACATTCAGTATAATAAAACAAATATTGCTTGTAGTTAAGTGTAACATTGAAAATTTTCACCCCTCGAGAGACCATTGTCTCTACGGCTGCGCCTCGGTTGACGATGGTTTTCTCGAAGTGAAAATTTTCATTGTTACCCTCAACTACATGCAATATTCATATAATACCAAATTCCTAAAATGATCATTAATGCATTTTTATTATATTGTTTCATGTATGCAGAAACACTTGGAGTTTACTCAGTTATTGGAGAATAAAATTTTAAAAAGGTTATTTGTAAAATGGATATGTCATGCTTATTAGTTTCCATAAACAGTTTTCTTGTTTCGACATTCAGTGTATACAGCATAACATTAGTAAACCTTATCCAGTCTTCTACCACGGTTATTGAATAGAAGAAAGGAATGTCGCGGTCGTTATTCTACAGTTTGCTTTCCTTCTTTTAAAAATACACTCCTATGAACTGTGAACTTTTCAATCTTCTTTGATTACGATAAAACCTAACCCGAATTATGAATGAAAGGTGAAAATTACGAACAGTGATCAATCTCATAAGTCTTATAAGCAATACAAAATAAAGAGTTGGGCAAACACAGAGTCTGGAAATACGATAGGTGGGATCATGTGCCTGGGAGCAGTAAGCATCCTTTGTCGAGCGGTCATACCCGCTGGGAGTCATCTATCTTGACCAGGAAAACCGAGTTATCCGTAATCAAAATCAGTGCGTCAAGAACGGCCTAACAATCGGTATGAAACAAGTCAGACAGCATTTGACCCAATGATAGGTTGTATTGCCAAATTAGACTGTAATAACGACCATATGAAAGGTGAAGATTTGCGAAACATTGACTTTAAACGAGATCTTTGAAACCTGATTATATATTGATTTTTGAAAGCAAATACTGATTCTAGAATCAGCAACACCACCCTAGAGGTGGTTTGAAGGTATCCAATATGTTTTTGTCGCGAATGAGTGACGTATAGTACTGTGGCGTTTTGTTTCTTTTCAATAAATATCAATATCTTAAAAAGATTATTGTGAACAATTAAAATTTGAAAGGAAAACAATAGAATCCAACATAGTCGTTTTCAACTACGCTTTTCCAAAATTAAGGTTTACTTTTCAGGTCCTTAATGCTAACATCGTATATTTGCAAAAATAGATTGTAAATCTTGATCTGATTTTGCTGTAATCAATGGTTGCAAGCATGGCTTAAAATATCTTTTCGTCCGTGATACAGATAGAACGAAATCATGACTGAGTATGAATTTACAAGTATAATAGATGATTTTTACTCATATGTTGATTCAATATATCGCAGTGAACTCGAAATAAAAGACACCACAGAGTCGTCCACTTCTGCTTCATACTTAGATGTTTTATCGAAAGTAGATATTAACAGCAAACTAACAACTCAATTTTATGACAAACAGGATGATTTCAACTTCTCCATCGTCAATTTCCCATATCTATGTAGCAATATTCCATTATCACTTACATATTGTGTTTACATCTCTCAATTGATTCGATACACTTGTTCTACGTATGGTTAGTTTTTAAATTGAGGTAAGCTACTGACAAACAAGTTTAAATCGAATCAGACTATCGAGAAACAAGTTGATGGTACAGGGGTTCCAACAGTTTCGTTTAAAGTCAGCATTTCGCAAATTCTATGGTCGCTATAACGATCTAATTTGCCCATACAACCTATCATAAGGGCAAATGCTGCGCGGTTGAGTTAAGACTTTCCCAATAAAAATTTTAATACCAGTGCTGTACATAAATATACTTTACCGCAGTGGCATATTGCAGGACGTCACAATGAAAAATACGTCATGACGAAGGTCATGACGTACATATCTACAGTCCTTTTGCGGTTGGAAATGTCAAAATATTGTTTCGTTATTTACCACCGCTGTCAAACGGTAAACTGCAATCGCGTAAAAGTTTCTGTCAAATGGGTTATGTTAATTCTCTTTGATATTGAAAAAGTTTCAATTTCTTCTTTATATAGCATACATGCTAAAGTAATATTCATATTATATTGTGATCTTGATATCGCCCCTAATATACACGTATAGTTACTTTCACAATGGACTCATTTGCATAAACAGGGTTTCCGTACATAAAAAGTCCATCATTGGCACGACACCCCGAGGTTTTTAAGTGAAAGATGTTTGATTTATGTGACATGTGAACTTCAGTGCCAAAGGAAAGTTAGGAGAGCAAGTTCTGACTTCAACAGAAAATATGTTTTTCAGGCTAGATTCAACTTCGTATGTGCAAAAATCGTTGCATCTTGCATATTCAATACAAATATTAGACATGTTACAAGTCACAATAAACTTGCTCTCAGCACTTTTCAAATTAAGAAATTAATATGTTTTGAAGTTATATTAACTTCAACTTGCATTGATATCTGGATATCGTGCCAATTCAACGATTTATACATACACGATACTTTTTTATCTTGTTGTTTGATCACGTGATACAGAGTTGATGTAGAGACTGTCGGTCTGGTGAAAAATGTATAAGAGGTCAATATGCACTTAATGATTTATACATATTGTTTTTGTATAAAAGGGTTGTGTTTACAGAATTTGTCACAAATTGATCCGTTTATTAACGCTTTTTTCCTGACATATTTCTATGGCCCTACTTTACACAACTGCGTGTCTGACGTGTTTGGTACCGATTGTTAGACCGTTCTTGGCAAACTGATTTTAACTACGTATAACTCCGTTTACCTGATTAAGATAAAGGGCTCACGGTGGGTGTGACCGGTCGACAGGGGATGCTTACTCCTCCTAGGCACCTGATCCCACCGCTGGAATATCCAGGGGACTGCATTTGCCCAACTTTCTGTTTTGTATTGCTTATAGGAGCTACGAGATTGATCACTGTTTGCTATCTCCGCCTTTCATCTACCTCCGGGGAAGCATCGTGTATTTAGATATACATGTATGTGCTGATGAATAACAGCTGATTACCATTAACTTGGGGAACTGTACATACGAAACGGAATGACTGCAAACCTCAAATTCTAAAGAAAATCCATTAGAAGAGGGAAATGTAGGAATTCGACAATAAACTAATCTTTTTAATTCTCGAGCAAGATGCATTTATTTGTTTGCCGTCTCCCATCTCCATTCGTCTTCATACATTTTTATACATACTGGTCGCTGTAGCTCAGTGGTAAAGCGTTCGCTTCGTAATCGGGAGGTCTTTAGTTCGATTCCCGTCATGCCACGACCGCGTCAAACCAAAATCGTAAGAATCAGTAGTGACTGCTCTTTCGCGAAATGCTCGGCATTTAGAAGTAAGAATCAAGAGTCTTTCGGATATGACATTAAAAACGGAGATCCCGAGTTGCAGCAAGTTGATGTTTAAAGAACATCCACTGCTATGGCTCTGAGTGCCGACGATTGGTCTGAATTTGTAGTATATCACTTACAGCTGAATTCTCGACAGGACGTAAAACAACCAATCAAACATCTCCATACATGTATTAAAAATTCGGGTTGATAAGTATTCAAAATATGCTTTTAAAGTTTGCCATATACAGAAATCGAATAATTCTAACCTCAGCATGCAATTTAAATTACGTGTAATGTCACGGAAAAAGAAAATTTATACACGTGAAGAATTATTTTGAGAACAATTTGTTTCAAATACATGTGAAAAATAACAAAAGTAAATAATTTTTTTGAGTTCTATGTTGCTTTCAAAACCTTTGTATCGCGATCCATGGAATGCTACTTTATATGTTTTCACCAATTGATTTTATACCAAACGTTTCTGTTTTCCCCCATTGTGTTGTAGTTTATGAAGTTTCAAGGACAGATTTATTGAGTGACATTCAGACAGATCTGCTTTTATAAGTCGCTGTTACTGCTTCACTATGATCAATCCCCGAAGTAAAAATTAACAGTTACTGTTTAATTATACACATATAATTCAAGGTATCCGATGCAAAATTCACGAAACAAAGGTTTAATAAAAGGAAAACCAGGTATCAAAACATTTGGTTAACCAGGAAATTTGTTTTTACAAACGTCTTGATAACTATTGACTCATTAATGCAATATTGAAACATCAGGAAAATTCATATTGGCAGGTGGAGATTTGTTTTGAAATGTTCACACCACGGATAAAATATTCAATTAAGAATATTGATTTGCACATCGAATCAAATCCTATTAAATGTAGCAATATTCCATTATCACCTGCATATGGTGTTGCTGTCTCTCTATTGATTCGATACCGGAGATTATGTTCTGCGTATGATCAATTTTCAAACTGATGCTGGTTGCTCATAAATAATATTATGCTACAGGAGTTTCAACAGTCTCGTTTAAAGTCAGCATTTCGTAAAAAAAAAAAAAGTCGTTATAATTGCCTCATTGAGAAATACAACTTGCAGTTTGGTCGAATGCTGTCTGACGTGTTTCATTCTAATTGCTAGGTCGCTCTTTACATACTAAGTTTAGCAACGGATTACACCGTTTACCAAATCAATATATAGGACTTACAGCTAGTTTGACGGGTCAACAGGGGATGCTTATTTTTCAAAGGCAACTCATCGGGGGTCTGTGTTTGCCTACTATCGATTTTGTATTCTTTATAGCATTTACATGTATGAGATCAATTATTGTCCTACTCTTAATTTTGTATTCTTTATAGTATTTATGAGATAAATCATTGCCCAGCTCTTAATTGTGTACTCTTTATAGCATTGATTGACACACTGATTTTGACTACAGATAACTCCGTTAACCTGATCAAGATATAGGGCTCACGGGCGGTGTCTTCAATCGACAGAGGATGCTTACTCCTGCTAGGCATCTGATCCCACCTCTGGTATATCCAGGGGTCCGCGTTTGCCCAATTCTTTATTTTGTATTGCTTATAAGACATTTTCACATCTTTGAAAGGTACGCATGAATAAGTCATAATTAGTATCGTCATCCTAGTGTACCAACCACTTCTGTCAATATCAAACTTAAATACCCTGCTGGTAAGTCTGAGAGTGCACTCTTCGGATGAGACGATGGATCTAATGAATTAATCGCTGACTTTAATATACATCTTTTTTTTTTTATTCCGGGTACATTTATTTAACCATCAAAACGTATATGAAGCATAATGCATTCTACTTTTCGATTTGACACGAATATGCGCTCTTCTTTAATCCCTTTATTCTACATTTCAAAAATGCAGAAGAAATTCTTTATTGACTTGTCTCAAAAAGTACATTTTTCGTATTTCGGCATTGTGTCGTGAGTAAAACAAAAGATGATGGTTGAAGAACTTACCTCTGATTAAATACGGTGGTGATATATAATTTTATGCAGTTTTATGCGCTTTTGCGATATCTGAACCATAGCTCAGTGATGAACTTGAAAAAGAAAACCTACGTGAACTACTTTTAAAGTTTTTGCGTCCCTGCGTAAACTAGTTCTAGACTTTTTGCGTCCCTGTAGCGTTCCGCAATGAGACTACTTTTTCAAACACCACAGATATGTTTTATGAACTTTTCTCGGCATGTTTTTGGATTCAGTTACTGGATCGATTCCCTATCCTAAAATCACCTATATTTTCCCAATTTTCTAATTTTTCCCAATCAAGAGTCCTTAAAAGTTCATGTAATTAGGGCCCTGCATGAAATGTGGGAAGCCCTATAGTAATCACATTGTCCGTCCGTCCGTCTGTCCGTCAACACTTTCTTTGTGACACGATAACTCAAACAGTTTTTATCGTACAGTTTTCAAATTTTGTACAGAAATAATGTACAATAAGAGGAAGAAGCCCAATATTTTGGGGTCATTTCACTTTTTTCTGTCTGTCTGTCTGTACGGCATGATCTTTGTCATTATGAACACTTTCTTTGTGACACAATAACTCAAACAGTTTTCATTGTACAGTTTTCAAATTTTGTACAGAAATACTTTACAATAAGAGGAAGACACCTATAGATTTTGGGGTCATGTCACTTTGTCTGTCTGTCTGTATGTGTGTCATTATCTTTGTCATTATGAACACTTTCTTTGTGACACGATAACTCGAACAGTTTTCATTGTACAGTTTTCAAATTTTGTACAGAAATACTTTACAATAAGAGGAAGATACCTATAGATTTTGAAGTCATGTCACTTTGTCTGTCTGTTTGAATGTCATCATCTTTCTTATTGTGACCGTATTTATTTACCACTGTCTAAGGGAGATAATTCAATTTGAATTATGATATGCATTGTATTGATATATAGAAAATTTACAAGAAATAACTCTACAACATTGTGTATGTGTATATATTTGGTTTTTTTTAATGTGATATAAAAAATGTTTGATGTTACATGTATATTGAATTAAAACACGTCATTCCCAGTCAACAACTTTCGATCGGGATCGGAATGCGAAATAAAATTTCTTATATCCGGTTGCAAAGTGAAACTGCTTCATGCTTCAAGTTATTGAATTATGTAGTAATTGCACGTTACACATTAGAAAACTGTTCCTTTTAATAAAGAAAGTCACAAAATAGATACAAAATGAGTGTACCTTATTCATTACTGTTATCGAGCTTTCGTCGGCGAAAATCTCGAAATGGCGTGTTTCACTGCGCTTGTTGACGGTAAGACGTGAGTATTTTGATATTCGCTCATGAATTTTTTGCGCATACATGGTATGTCTCGGCTAGGAATAATGGAAACTTTCTCACTTATGTATGTAAAGACATATTAATCTCTATTTTTAAAACTGTAGAACACTTTTATCAAATGACAATGTGTTTGAAAACGCTTAGAGCCCCGATGTCAGAATTTCCTTTTCCAAGACATCAATATGTCAAATTCATAATCCTTTTCGAATAGGATGTACTATATTTTGTATCAGTTATCCATTTTGAATCCTCTATTAGAATGGGATTTTGTTACACTCTGTTGTGTTTGAGTGGATGTCACGAGTGTGTGTCAAACAGAAGTAATTTAAATTGCATAAGTCTCTCATAAATATGCTTCATCATCATGATGCCTTTTTCACAAATTGGCATTCCAATGTATCTTTATATATTATTAATTCTAACATATATACCAGCTCCAAACATTGCTATATCAATTACAGATGTCACTTTCCTCTAATAACCCTCAGCGGGGCCCTTGCTGACCGTGTCAGTTTTCTAGTTAATATAAATTGTTTTCATTTGCAAAATTCGACTTTACTTTAATGCTGGAAATGCATAATCGGAGCCACAATTCTAAAAAAAATCGTTCCTTGGGAAAACTATGTTATGTCAGAAGAGGAGATCCGAATTATAGTAGTAAATTGTTGGCAGCCTAATGTCCTGATAACATTTTGATTGTAAAATGTTGATGGGAATTTAATTGTGATAGAAATATTATATTATATTTATGCACAACTTTATCATTCATTTGTATTTCAGTTAAAATATACATCGATATCTTTACATGTACATTTTAAATTGTTCGGTGATTAGATCATTCTCAGAGTAGGCCTTGCTCAGAGTTTGTAGATTGTTTATTTGATTTGTAAATTTAATTCCAGATGCAGCAACTAATACAACAAATCATAAATTATAAATCTTTATTGAATAAGCAAGAGCAGTTACAATTTGAGGCGAGTATGAGTCACAATCTATTTATACAATGTGCAAATTACCCCGGCGGAACCCAGAGATTCATCAACTGCCTGAAGGTCATCGGCCTTCAATAGGCAGAAGGCGCACCCACGGGTAACCGTGATGAGCGAGACCTCTTGGTACCGTAACATGAGAGAATACCACATGCGAAGAGGAAAATAAGTACTGGCTCAGGTCTTCACTCTATCCTGCCTCCCTTGGTGTCATACACAGAGGTAAATCACAACATCAACTTAGTTGTCAGTAACCTGCTTCGATTTAAAAATTGACCATACGCATCTTGTGTATTGAATCAGTTTAGAGAAATAAACACAATATACAGGTGATCATGAAGTATTGCTACATAAATATGGGACGTTGACATTGTAGAAGCCGGAATCATCCTGTGTGTCATAAAGTTGAGTTGTTAATTGCCGTTAATTTCTGCTTTCAATAAAGTATCTAAGTATGAAGCAGAAGAAGACGACTCTGTGGTGTCTTTTATTTCGAGTTCACAGGGATATATCGAATTGACATATGAATGAAAATTATTATTTGTAAATAGATAAAACATGGTCGATATCTGTAATTATCGAATGGATGGCCACAGCAAGGGAATGTGTCTTCTCACATAGAAGTTTTTGAATAAATTCAGCATCATAGGAATATAAAAGCAGGTCAGCTAACAAAGGAGCACAATTCGAGCCCATGGGAATTTCAACAGACTGTTGGAAGACCTGATCACCACAGACCACGAAGATATTGTCAATGAGGAACTCTAGCATATCTTTATTTTCAACTTCAGAGTACTTGTGGGTGGAATCAGAGTAGTGTTTAACAAAGTAATTTTTTGGATGACTGATCACTAGATATGGATATTTGCGTTTTCCATTATTGTTGACGAAGCAACTGTCTATGATGTCAAAAAATCTAGTTTTTAATTTATCGTGAGGATAACATTAATACATGTCAGTGATTTGTCAAAATAGATCAAATTAAATCTAACAAGATGGTTATTCTTGTGTTCAACATGTGTAGAATTTAAATTCAATACATTCAACTATTAGAATTGTTTAGACAGAGACGGGCAATATCGTTGAGAAAGATTTTGCTATAAATATATGTATAATGTTTTGCCTAATCGTAAGTAAAAATGTATTAAAAGTTTTTTCTTTACTTCCATCGATTATTAAGCAGAAAGGAGTCCTTTTTCAAATTTTCCCAATTTGAACATTTTACATGTCAATTTTTCAAATTTTATGGTCCCTATATCCAATGTCAAAATAGTAAGAATTCTAGTAAGATGGTTAGTCATGTGTTCATCATGTGTAGAAACCCCCATTAGGGTCACTGTGTGCACTTAAAAGAAAACGTGGTCAATAGATATATAAAAATCAAAATGTTATAGTTATTCTTTACTCCATGTACTGTAAAATGGGATATGCCATGTAATCATTTTTAACAACTGAAGTAGTGATATTAATTGATTTATTGAAGTGGTGATATATTATTTACATCAGTTATTGGGACGTAACTATCAATTACGAAACAAACTATCAGGATATGACAGATTGTCCTTGAAGGTTTATTTATGTTTTGTGGTACATTACGTGCTTAGGAAATCATAGGACTTTTATTTTCCTGTTGTGTGATACTCAGTTTACCATGTAGTTTGTGGTAACACATATATATTCGAAATATGCTTTTCCAGACTCATTATGCAAGACGATGGGCTAAACATGAAAAAGAAAAACTTGAAAACCTTGTCAGAATGTATTAAAAGTATACGGGGAATATTATAATCCCGTATTAGACACATCAAAACAAAAGTACGTACCATCTTTCCTTCTGTGTTTAGTAAACCAGAAGTGAACACAAAATTTAGATAGGTTACTTGAGGAATATCTTTTGGTTCAAGTTTGTAAAAACATTTTTGTTTGTTTGAAAGGTTTTTTATTACAACTGTGTTTTAAACCGACTTTTGCATTAATTCCACATTTGGTACTCGTATTTTTACTTCAACTGCCATTTCAAAATATGAAATTCTTCAAACTCATGCTTCACTTTTAGACACATTTAACATCTCAGTTAATCAGATGGATGAATATAAGTTACAGTATATATACTGAATTTCTAAATTTCACAACAACCCTTACAAACAAACATACATTACCGGATCAGTAGATGTTCTACCAAGCCCCTATCTTTGCTCCTCATGAAAATATCAACATCGTTGAAGGAGATACTTCAAACGTACTGTGCCACAACATGTGCCAGACGTGGTGGAAATCAAATGTGGATTCTATAAACTTCTAAAGAACTTTTAGGAAACTTGAAATCACAAAACATGACAATATCGTCGTTGTCTTTGATGATCAGATCTTCAACAGTCTGTTGGAATTCCCAATAAATAGAATTGTACTTCTCTCTTAGTTGGCCTGTGTTTATATCCTTACGAGTCAAAATTCATTCAAAATCTGTAGATTTGAAGAAAAAACACTTTTCTGTGGCCTTTGATTTGACATCTAGATATATCGACAACCTTTTATCCATTAGCAATATTCATTTTCATTCTTTCTCAATTCTATATACCCAGCGAACTAAAAACAAAAGACATCATAGCATCCTGAAAAGGTGAAGATAAGTATCAGTGATCAATCTCATAACTCCTGTAAGAAATACAAAATTAAGAACCTCCATTGACATTCTATTGGCAAACTAACAAAACAACTTGATGACAAACGGGATTATTTCAGCTTTTTATCGCCAACTTAAAATATTTACGTATCAATATCCCATTATCTGCATATAGTGTTTATATGTCTCAACTAATTCGATACACAAGCACTTTTTATGAATGATCAGTTTTTTTTAATCGAGACAAGCTATTGAAATATACGTTCATGCTACAAGGGTTCCAGCTATTGCGTTTAAAGTCTACATTTCGCAAATTGTATGGTTGTTATGACGATCTGCTTTGGCAATGCAACCTGTCGTTGGGTCAAATGCTGTCTGGAAGGTTTCATACCAATTTTTACACCATTCTTTACACACTGATTTTGACTACCGACTACTCTGTTTACCTGATCAAGATATAGGACTGACGGGTGGTGTGACCGGTCGACAGGAGATCCTCATTCCTCCTAGATACCTGATTCCACCTATGGTATGTCCAGGGGTCCGACTTTGCCGACCTTTTATTTTTGTATTTCGTTTGGAGTTATGGGATTGTTCTCTGTTCGTTATCTTCATCTTTTCATGGGGAACTATTTCACCACTTTTTGTAACACTGAAACACACACAGTGTATAAGCAATGGGTTTGAATGCAACACTTATTCACACCATAGGAATAATATACTACAATGACCAGATCATGAATCATGTTTCATGAAAAAATTAATACTTTCCATAGATATTTACCGAAATACACCATGCCTGAACTTTGAAAATTATGATCAATATAATTATCAAAGAATTGTTGGCACATTCTTGTGAAGAGGTAAATATGACATAAAATGTATAAAAAGCGTCTACTTCAGCTATTCAAAGAAAATTCAGTGTTATTCTAAAGTACAAATTTGAAAATCTTAGTTAATTGTATCTTTTGCATGATCTATCATTTTGGCCATTATTTCCCCAGTACTTGTTTTCTTGACAATGTTTTAATTTTTGTATGATAAATATCGATGGTAATCAAATAAGTACAAGAGAGATGTATGCCCTAAAGGTTCCTTTTTACAGTAATCTTGCCTCGCACATGCTTGGCAGATTAGACAGTGTTGCGAATCTACATTGTCCATATGTACCGTATGGATATGGTTGAATAGGGCGTTTACAAGTCAATTCAATGAAGATTCAGTTTTGCAATTATGTCTTGCATGGCAACAACAAAAAAATGTCGGCCAGCCTCACAGTGTCGACAATGATGAATTAAACCACGGCTGTGGGTTACCCATTATACGTTTTTGATTTAAATATTTTTCTTTTCTTTGCACCCTTATGTCATGAATTCAGTGAATTTTCACTCGATAATGTGAATATTTTTGCGTACCTTTACACCATTGTCCACCTATGCCTTATCATGACCTGTATTCATAAACCTGAAGGTAATATTCAATATCTTTACAGTATAGTGGTTGTTTTGTTTTGTTTTGTTTTCAGTCTAATAATAAGTTGGGGGAAATTTCATTGGAAATAACCAGTATGGAATTATCCACATTTTTCTTTTAAAGTACACTCAGTTGAATGCAGTGCAGAATGATGTTACCATTATTATAACGGTCGTGGTTTCATAATATCTGGCATAATCTATTCATTGATTTAAAACACATCATAATTCTTTATTATGGAATAGTGTAATGCGTGTCATACTTTGCAAATGTATCTCAAACCAGGCATTCTTCCGCCCCTTGTGTGATAGTATATAAATAAATGGGAATTGATATTTACATTTGAGACACAAAAGTTCGTCTGTAATAGCTACCATTATGAAAATATCACGCCAATAAAGCAGCTTTGTTACAGAACTACAATTAATTGATCTGAAGGGAAAAACGCGTGGTCGTCTGATATTTATAATTCGTTGATTATTTCTATGATTTAATGTCTCATCGTGACATACTGTGCATGCAAGTGATCGTAGAATGATTTCCTTCAGGCAGATCTTTCTAATTTTCTTGCTCTTGCATTCACGAACGCGTTCAACATTTTGTGATGAAATTACTTACGAAGTACAGAGATCTCTTCATGATAAACTTCTAACAAATTATTCTAGGGATTTGAGACCCGTTCTCAATCACTTGAACCCTGTGAAGGTTTTTGTAGACATTTTACTGAAATCTATCATTAATTACGACGAAATAGCTGGAATTTTATCTATTTCTACAGGTATGTATCTATCGTGGAAAGATGAAATTCTGACATGGAATCCAGCACTTTATCATAACATAGGCTTTGTTCGTTTCCCTCAGACAGAAGTGTGGATACCGCAATTGTTTAGCCCGAACGCATTCGATATGTTTGCCATCGAAAGTGATGACTTGACTGTGATGTATTTTTATAATGGAAGTGCGAAATATATTCTGGGTTTCCGATCCTCTACTATATGTTCACCAAATTCCAGATACTTCCCTTTCGATATCCACACGTGTTATATTGACATCATAACTTTGGCATTTCCAGAGGAAGTGTACTTTATTCCCAGTAAGGTGAGCCTTTCCAAGTTCGTCGAAAACCCACTGTGGAAACTTCTTGCAGTTCGTACAACAGCCTACACAGACGAAGAAATGGACAATTCTGTATTTCAAGTAATGATAAAACTGCAACGGCGAAATAAATTTCTGTTGATGAACATATTCGCTCCAATCCTATTTTTAGCGATTATCAATCTTTTTGCATACATTGTACCAGTGCAATCGGGTGAACGTATATCGTTTGCAGTCACTGTTTTATTGTCATTATCCGTGTTTCTTACTTTGGTTACTTCCAATATTCCCAAATCCAGTATCACAGTCTCGTTATTTTCTATCTACATGCTTGTCCTTCTGACTTACAGTTCTTTGATTACCTTCAGTGTGATTATTATTACAGACATCTATTTCACAGAAAGTGATCAAACTCCGGGATCGTCAATTTCAAGGAATCTAATTTGGATTGTTCACCAAACTAAAGCATGTGGTTGTTCGTCAGTCACGACTATAATTCCTATTGATCAAAGTGAACTGGACTTGAATGACACAGAGGAAAAGAAAAGTGTTTATTGTACGAACTATAAGACAATTGCAGCTGTTTTAGACACATTTTTCACACATTTTCATTTATTGCTTCTTGTCTCATCAACTATCAGTTTCATGTCTTTTGTGGCGATAGATTCACAAGCAGAAAAATGATGGCGGGTTCTCAAACAGGTTATCGTTGATATATTTTCTGATTAACGAAATGAACAAAGTAGCTAGCTCATCATAAAATTATTTGCGTTTAGAAAATTTAGATAATTTTACGTAGACAATGTGTATGATATTTTTATTTTCCCATCCATTTCCTGATATCAATAAAATATGTTTAAAAGAAAAGAATTACATTTTGTCATCCAAAAGCCAAAAAATAAATAATAATAATAATAATTTCCTAATTCCATGTCTTATTTTCTATATCATACAACGATATATTTTAAAATAGATGATTCAGATTTATCCTATGTATAATGATCAAATGTTAGAATTTCAGCGTTGATGTGTACCTCGAAGTCGCAAACCTTGACTCTCGATCAAATGAGCGTTTGAAGCACTTGTTCAGAAGACAAATTAAGGATTGTCAATCGAACATCAAGAGAATGTATATGCCAGATATCAAACGAATTGCGTGAATTACTTTGGTGTAACACAATAAACGTATGAATTTTCAACAGTTTACACGACCATTCCTGGTGATGGATTAAAGAATAGACTTCTTAACATCATAGACAGTTCAACAAAAATGGAAAAAGGATATATTCATATCTAGTGATCAGTCATCCTAACAATTACTTTGTTAAATGCCACTCTGATTCCACCCACAAGTACTCTGAAGTTGAAATAAAAAATATGCTGGAGTTCCTCATTGACAATATATTCTTTGGTGATCAGGTCTTCCAACAGTCTGTTGGAATCACAATGGGCTCGAATTGTGCTCCTTTGTTAGCTGACCTGTTTGTATATTCTTTTGAAACAAAGTATATTCAAAAGCTTCTACATGAGATGAAAAAATGTCTCAATGACGGTTTATCTATTAGTAATAATCATTTTCATTTATATTTCGATTCTATATATCTCTGTTAACTCGAGATTAAAGTACACACCTCATGTTTACAAAGTATACAAAATTATTGCCATTTTGTCTTCGTTATGCTTATAGTAGTTAATTCTAATAGTTCGTTCGCCGAAATATTGTGATGATTAATTACAATATGGACTGAAATCTAAGCCCCGATTTCAAAAAGTCTAGTTAGTTAGTTAGTTAGGTAGTCACGTGGTACAGTGACGTCATGTGCAACCTTCGTCGATCAACTCATTGTGAAATGTATTTAAATGTTTGATTGATTGATTGATTGAATATTGTTAAACGTCCCTCTCGAGAATATTTCATTTTATATGGAGACGTCACCAATGCCGGTGAAGGGCTGCAAAATTTAGGCCTATGCTCGGCACTTATGTCCATTGAGCAGGAAGGGATCTTTATCGTGCCACACCTGCTGTGACACGGGACCTCGGTTTTTTCGGTCTCATCCGAAGGACCACCCCATTTAGCAGCCTTTTACGACAAGCAAGGGGGTATTTAGGACCTATTCTAACCCGGATCCCCACGGGATTGTTTGATTGAAAATGAATATTAAAGGTAAAGTAACAACGCAACGTTATGACAAACGGGATGATTTCAGTTTGTTTATCGTAAACTTTCTATATTTATTTAGCAATATTCCATTATCATCGGCAAATGGTGTTTATATTTTTCAATTGATTCGATACGTAAGAGCTTGTACTGTGTATGATAATTCTTTAAGTCGAAGCAGGCAATTGACAAACAGGTTTAAACAGTCTAGTTTAAAGTCAGTATTTCGCAAATTTTATGGTCGTTATAGTGATCTAGTTTGCCAATACAACCTATCATTGGATCAAATGCTGTCTGACGTGTCATACCGATTGTTAGGCCGTTCTTGGCGCATTGAGTTTGATTACGGATTACTCTGTTTACCTGATCAAGACATAGAGTTCACGGCGGGTGTGACCAGTTGACAGGGGATACTTACTCCTCCTTGGCGCATGATCGCATCAATGGTATGTCCAGGGGTCTGTGTTGTCCAACTCTCTATTTTATATTTCTTGTGGGAGTTATGAGATTGGTCACTGTTCGTTATCTTCAGTTTTCTTTAAAGAACTTAAGTGTGTTTAGATATGGTTTAGGTGGTTAGATATAATGTTTTATGCAATTTGGCGATATTTCAGCCATAGGTCGATGTAAATCTTGAAAAAAGAATCTGCGTTCTAGAGTTTTTGCGTGTCTGCGCGAACTAGTTCTAGAGATTTGCGTCCCTGTGTAAACTAGTTCTAGAGTTTTTGCCTGTCTGCGTGAACTAGTTCTAGAGATTTGCGTCCTTGTGTAAACTAGTTCTAGAGTGTTTGCGTCCCTTGGTGAACTAGTTCTAGAGTGTTGAGTCCCTGGGACGGCCTGCAATGAGACATTTTTTTTCTGTTGGTGATAATGACATAAGACCATCATTTAACGTCATCTATTGACGAAGTAAATGGTTACGTGGCAGATAATGATTTCCCGTTATGCCGTGTATGAATTTGTGTTCTACATTCATTCGTTTTGCGTTTGAAATACACCAGATATTATACAATTTCAAAGAAGAGAACGAAGAAACCCACAATTGATAAAAGGGAAATGTCATATAAGGCATGGATAAGTTCTATATAGAAATATATCTATCTTGATTGTGACGATTTAATCACATCACTTCTAAATATGTAGTATTTGCATGCATAATATATTCAACGATACGTATTTCGTTGATGAATTTGTACATTGTTATTATTGACAAATCAGCAGTGGTGTTATTTCCAATTTTTGAAAAGCAGATCAAGCGATGTCAGAACCGGATGTAGATTAATGCCAATTTCGAAAATTCAGCAACCCATTCATTGTAAAAATTGCTAACCTCATACACATGTATAAGTAATTATCTTGCATTAGACATTTTTGAGAGACCTCGATGTAGCCGTTTCATTATGATTTTAACTATAAAGTTCTATTTCAAACATGGTAAGGGAAGCGATCCAATAGAGTGTCTGCTAGTGCATTAGAAAACACTTCAAATACAGTATAACTCGACTATAGCGAACACAGATATAGCAAAATTACGGCTATAGCGAAGTGAAATCGATTTCCCCGGCAAATTCTTTATATATTCTACATAAAAAGCTGCGTCTATCACGAATACGGATATAGCTAATTTACAAATATAACGAAGTAAATTCATATTCCTCTTGAATTAAAAATGAACGTAAAAATCACCTTTTATAACGATTTTTTTTTCATTTTAAACTTACACATACATTTAGGAAATATATTGTCGGTATTGTTTACTATTCTCGTTAATTGAATTTGAAGTTGGATTGCATTTATTTTATCGTACATTCGTTTATTTGTGTAAAGCAACAAGTAAATGACAACTGGGATATACTGTTTGTATGTATTGCACATAATTTTGTTGATATTTTTCTTTCGACATGTTCTTGTGTGACTTAACAATCCCTCAAGATAAATTATCATATGTAAATCAGTGTGTATATATCTTGTATAAATATATTTCTTCTCGAAAATACATAGGCTTAATTTCTCTTAGAAACAATACAAACGAAAGTATATCGATTGCTGCTTTCTTATAGAACTGATATACATGTAGAACAAATCGGTTTCATAACGAATGTGTTATATCTTAATTATGAATTCGCTATAAAGGTATAGCGAATTACGCTTATAGCGAATTTTTAAAGAGTGTCCGCAGAAATTCGCTATATTAGAGTTTAATTTACTGTATACCAGTAAATATAAATGAGATACACAATCATTTTATTTGTTAAGGCTATATATTGTTTTATTTGTTAAGGCTATATTTTACTTTATTTGTTAACGTTATATTTTGTTTTATTTGTTAAGGCTATACTTTGTGTTACTTTTTAACGTTATATTTTGTTTTATTTGTTAAGGCGATATTTTGTTTTATTTGTTAACACTATATTTTGTGTTATTTGTTAAGCCTATATTTTGTTTTATTTGTTAACACTATATTTTGTTTTATTTGTTAAGGTTATATTTTGCTTTATTTGTTAACGTTATATTTTGCTTTATTTGTTAAGACTATATTTTGTGTTATTTGTTAACGCTATATTTTGACTTATAAGTTCGGTAATACATGTATATAGAGTATGAAGTGAGGGTGCACTTGAATAAATATTGAATTCAGCTGATAATGAAAGCAAAGCTTGTAATTAAATAGTCCCTGATTAACCTCAATATATGGGTAAAGCAAATAAACAGCAATTTTACCATTGCATGTTTGGAAAGTGTTATAATCCATTAATGCAAACGTCGAATAACGTCAATTTCAGCACACTCGAAAGACACTGGTATTCGAACTTGAATTAACAAAGTTAATAACACGTGTGACCACCATTTGCATTCTCGCATGCTTGACAACGGCGCCTCATTGATGCCACTAAAGTATTCAGAAATGCTTGAGGGATGTTGTTCCAGATGTTGGTTAAAGCCTGGCTTAAATCAGTCAATGTCACTGGCTGATTTGGTAAATGGCGTAGACGTCGTTCCATTTCACCCCAGACGTGCTCGATTGGCGATAAAGCGGGGAAAACAGACATCGACATTCTGTTGAACAAAAAAGTCCCTGCAACATGTGGCCTTGCGTTGTCTTGCTGCAGAGTGATGTGATTTTGCTGTCTCTGTATGAAGGGTATCACACGGCGCTGAATAATTTCGTCTCGATAGCGTACACCGGTGAGATTTTCATTGACAATTTGTAGAGGGGTCATTCAACGTGCTGTTATTCCACCCCACACCATACGCTACCTCCACCGAATTGTCGACGTTGCACAACACAAGCGTCCTGGTACCGCTCCCCAACACAACGATACACTCTACAACGGCCGTCACTGCTATCCAAATGAAATCTGGATTCATCAGTGAACAGAATATTGGCCCAGTCCTGTATTCTGAATCGCAGATGTCGTCTGCACCACACTAGTCTAGCGATACGATGACGTTGAAGCAGTATTGGGCACATCGCTGGACGTCTTGGTCTGATGTTGTGCTCGCGCAAATTATTACGCACAGTTCTTGGACTGATTGGTCGAAGTTCAGGAATGCTACGAGCAGTCAAACTTGCTGTCTGGAAACGATTTCTCAGTTCCACAAGTCTAATGTGGTTGTCCTGTCGACGCGACGTCACATGAGGACGCCCAGAACGTGGTCGATCCCCAGCGTTACCAGATTGTTGGAAACGTCTCCATAATGCCTGGATGGTGTTCCGATGAACTCCAAAGTGTCTTGCTACGATATTTTGTGCCATTCCAGCTTGAAGCATCCCAACAGCACGATTACGTTGGTATTCTCTGAGTCGTGGCATGACAGAAGGGTAAATTTTTTCAAAACTAAAGTGCGTTCCTTAACGAATAGTGTCCAAACAAACCTTTTACACTTCTTACTCCAAACAGTATTGACCAGTAAAACTCGCGCGTATGAACACTTCAATAAACAACATGTGTTCACTAACCATGAAAAAGTCCGTGCATCTGAGTCGAGTACTATCCGATATTGTTCAAAAACATCACCTTTATTGATTGTTTACATTTTATAAATTTAAACAATAAATATAGAAAAATTATACTAAATTTTATAATACACAGTTTCTTTTTTCCGCTAGTATATATTGGATAAAACAGAAACTGTCATATCATGGAGATTTAAAACTGTTTGATTAATCAATCCCAGCACAAAATATAGTCCCTGCCAAACCCTTTCAAAATTTAAATTGACACCATTTTTTGAACTAGATAAGATTCAGTAATTGAAGTGTAATATGTTAGACCAATGGAATCAGTATTGAACCAGTAAATACTTAGTTGTAGCATCATGCACAAAAGCTCAGGAGCTAACTCACTTAATTTTGTATTCTTTTAATGAGAGTTAACGAGTGAAAGACAAAATAGGAAGTATTACCAATACCACACTGTTATGCATGGTTTTCAAATATTTCATATTCTTTTACTACAATTCAACATATTTGTTTCATAGCGATACTTAAGAGGGAATTATATGCCAAATTTTGTTGATCTACCTTATAGATTTTAGGTAAATGCAAAACGTGCAACATTAAAAAGTCATTTCTGGAGCGTGATGTTGCTGCATATACAGATTTGAACACTTATAATGAAATAATAGTTAAATATATTATAAAACATTTTGAAGGTCTCAAGACAAATGTAAAATGGACGATGAAAGGTGAAGATAACGAACAGTGATCAATCTCATAACTCCTATAAGCAATACAAAATAGAGAGTTGGGCAAACACGGATCCCTGGATATAACTGAGACCAGGTGTTTTGGAGGAGTAAGCATATCTTGTCGACCGGTCACACTTGCCGCATATATTTTCCCCTGATTTTTTCCACTTTCGTTATAACAGATAAGAGAAATGTCTACTTTATCAATTTTGTAACATTTTAGTAAAAGGTGAAGATAACGAACAGTGATCATCTCATCAATCCCATAAGCAATTCAAAATAGATAGTTGGGTAAACACGGACCCCTGGAAACACCAGAGGTGGGATCAGGTGCCTAGGAGGCGAAAGCATCCCCTGTCGACCGGTAACACTCGCCGCCAAGAACGGCCTAACAATTGGTATGAAACACGTCAGACAGCATTTGACCCAATGATAGGTTGTATTGGCAAACTAGATAGTTATAACGACCATAGAATTTGCGAAATACTGATTTTAAATGAGACTGTTGAAACTCCTGTACCATCAACTTGTTTGTCAGTAGCTTGCCTCGATTTAGAAAATGGCCATACGCAGAACAAGCTCTTGCGTATCGAATTAGTTGATAGACATATAAACTCTATATGCAGGTGATAACGGTATATTGCTACATAAATATGGGAAGTTGACGATGGAGAAGCTGGAATCATCCCATTTGTCATAAAGTTGAGTTGATAGTTTGTCTTTGATATCTACTTTCAATAAAATATCCAAGTATAAAGCAGACTGGAAGACTCTGTGGTGTCTTTATTTACATATCGAGCTCCGAACAGGGATATATCGAATCGACATATGAATGAAAGTTATTATTGTTAATAGATAAAACGTCATCGATATATCTAAATATCGAATTCAAGGCCAGAGCAAAAGATTTTTTTCTTCTCACGTATAAGTTTCTGAAATCATTATCTTAATGTTCCATAGCTCACAGAAACAAATTGATTTAGACCAGCCTGTGAATATAATTTCAAATTATTTCTATATTGAAAATTAAGATTTCGTAATAAATCTGCAGAGTCAATAATCATTTGAAATGTGTGAATTTGAAAGAATCTACAAAAATCTTCAATTGATTTTTGAATAGAAATGGCATGTAAATAGTGATATATGATGCTTTTTTTATCATCAACAACAATTTTCTTTGGTATCCTTCCTAACATGTTTATTGAAAACCCTGTTGTGTCCATAACCTGTATTTAGTTCTGTTTTCAAGAGTCTTTTTAAAAAGACAAATACTAGTACATGTATTTTTACGAAAGTAAAAGTTGTGTCTTACAAATTGATCAATTTACTTCATTTTTGCATCCTCATTTCCACGAATAGGTGAGCTAATGGCGGTTTACGTGGAAACAACCCAAAGAGAACAAGATTTTTGAAACACTTTACATATTTAATGGAATTAATAATCAAGATACAAGTATAAAAAGATGTTGATTAATATGGTTTGTCAGTACTGGTTTGTCCTTCATGCACTCCTTCCCTGTGACGTGTTCTACAAGAAACGTTCCCTGGTTTATCACTACTGTTTTGTCCTTTACACACTCCGTCCCTGCTACGAGACGTGTTCCACGAAGAAAAAATCCCTTGAAACACACACACGTCTTACGGGTCCACAGGTGTGACACCACACATAATCGAGCTCCTCGGGATAGCAGGTTGTTAGTAAATCCCAAGAAGGAACACACAGGACCTATTCCAACATACACCAAACAATTGAGACTTTACACGTACATATTGTAATACTCATCACATGTTTGATAATGATACTGTCCTGGTACGAAATACAAAATATACTAACACTTAGTTACTCATTACCACAAAGGACAAACGTGTAAGTTTATGAACGTTTATGTACACCATACTTTCAACATTCAAACACGTTTCTAAAAATAGAAGGTAACTGAATAAATCAAAATAGACATGCTTAAACTAATGAGAAATGCCATAACTGTGTGTTTTAGAACAAATGAGTGAAATGAGAAAATTACGAAGATGGTAGTATAAATAAGATAAAAGCCTTACCTCAGAAAAGCAGGACCATATAACTAAAAATTGTCATCGCAGTGCCAACCATGTGTATAGTAAAGAATTCAACGGTTATACATTTTAAATATAACGAGAGAAGTATATTGACGTCCCTCTCCCTGGACTACCGTGTCCAATGTGAATTGTAGCACGGACTGGCGGTCTAAAGGTTCAGTGAACTGAAGTTACAAATGTGATATTTACAGTGATAAAAAACTGAACTGACAGGGGCTTAGTACGGGTTATTTTGTACTAAGACTAAAATATATTTACAGAACTCATTTTAAGGTAGTGATTGCATGGCATCACGTGGTTTAATTCATGTATTATCTAAAAAAAAAGACTATTTTCGTTTCTGCTTCCGGAATACGTCAAATGCTAAGCATCAGTGATAATGAGAGACAATAGAAACTAAGACTTGTCAGATATAACCAGACACAGGATAAAGTAAACATATGTTTAGAAATATACAAGTAAAATAAAATACAAATGAAAAATCCCTTGTGTTTTAATTATTGAATTAGGCCTATCTTATAAATAATAGTCATAGTTTACGTCTCCATGATTCATATACCCCTCCACCCCCCCACCTGCTCCCCGGTTAATTTTCAGTCTTACAGAACGTAAATTTAATTCACAAACCACTAGGCCTATTAAAATTATGATATATAATGCTATAAATTTAATAACATGGATATGGTGTTTGTGCACATAAATCTAGAATGCTGGATGAAATATCCAAGGGAAACTGTTAGGCCAAGGAATCAAGTACGGGTTATGTAAACGCGTCACTTTGAGCAAAAAATATCGATAATTTTAATCATATCTTTCCTAAGTACACTATACATAGATTTAAAATCTTTATTTTGCTACAAATATTCCCATCCTCCACTCTGAGATCGTCAGCTAAGAGCCTCCGAGTTGGGGAATCGAGGAATTCTACTATGTAACGTGGATGTTAAAAGAAATCAAAAAGTGTGAATTTCGAAAACAGCACTTGCTGTTAATGTTTTTCTCAATTAGTTCAGTTATTTCTTATAATTTAAAAAATAATGAAAGTTTTGTTGTTTTTGATAATCGGTTGGTTTGTAAAGAGGAGAGAGAAAAAACGTCGCAGGTAATACGACGTCACAATGCACAGCTTACATCGGCTGTGTTATATATCCCGCGTTTTTAACATACGCTTACAGAGCATGAATATTCAAGTAATTTCAAATAGAAAGTAATAAAAACATCTCCAAAGCAACAGTACTATCATTCTATGTAGAATAAACTCAATAATAAACATCAAAACATTTTCATAGTTTTAATATGAGTTGAAATAAATGCATGTAAGATGCATATCTATCGTAATTATCACCTGCAGCATTTATGTAAGGAGGGGGAATAGTAACTTTAGCGATCATAGCGTCATAGTAAACCTGAAATCCAATATTGATACTTTCAGGGAAAATTCCTCCTAACATATGTTAAAACATATTTAAAAATAAGAAAAATTAATTGGTCATTTATTCCTCAGGGGGTGAAAATATGTCTGCTTTGGTGAATAATTGCCTTCTAAAAATTGCGAAATTGCTCATAAGCAGCCCTGCTTCTGCTTCATATGAAAATAAATGGACATATTAATACAAATTATATATCATTGAAGGCTTTAACTTCAATTTGATATAAAATTTGTATCCCTTACCCCTTTTGTATCATTTTTAAACATCACTTCAAATACCTGTACCATTTATTACGGAAAGTAGACAAGAGGGGTTACCATGACAACCGTAGCGTCACAATTTCCGTGAAAACCATATATGATACTTTCATTATGAGTTACAGATACTGTCAACTACAAAATATGTAAAAGTCAAAAACATTAATAGATTCATTAATTTTCAATGACCCATGCAATCACTACCTTAATGTGACACTCATGTTGATAATACAATCAATCTATGAATACCTGACCGCATCATCTGCATACGCGTCATCATTGCTGTTGCATCAACATACATTGTAACACTGAGGGATGCCATAAACATCATGTAAGTTAAAAGAGACAAAATATCATTTTTATCAATGTTGAAGTCTACTGAAGTTAGATTTAACAAAATTTACTAGGAATTCCACTATTTAAATCTAACTGATGTTAAATGTAAAATAATATACTGGGAATTCCACTATTTAACTCAATGTTAATCTTTTACACAACACTTGCAGACAATGTGTCCGTAACCAAACGTTAGAAGTTGTTTTCCCCTCGAAAATTGCACAGATATGATTTTAAAGCATACAAAAATTTAATATTAAGATATAAATGCGTTTGTTGACAAAACATACTTTCAGACAATATAAAAACATGGGCTTCAAGACCAAACAACCCTGTTTAACATCTACAATTACACAGAATATGTGGGGAAATTATTTTTTAAAAAGTTACATAACCATTACTCCTTGTGATACATTGCTTCAAATTGCTTGTTAGAAAATATCCTAAATGTATTTAAACAAGTATGTTTACATCTAGAATGTGTAACAATGGGGATGTGATTTGGTTACGGACTCTATAATAATTGCAACAAGTAAAACAATAAATCTTACTGCAATTTCAAATGCAATATTGTACATGTATATCCAACTGTTCAAGAGAACAAAACTAAAGATGAAGAGTGCTTCACAGTTCGTTGTTAAAACAAACATACAAAGGAAATAAAAAGAAAGCGACATGTACATACTCAATTTCTTAAACCTCATGTATATACCAAAAATAATGACAGTCATTATTGATAGATTTCAAATGTGAATATCAACAAACAACTTATGTTTCGTTTCCTACAAGCACTTTACTCTTTAAATACCCCCCCCCCCCGGAAAATAAAGACATTTTTACCCCCAAGTGCAACACTACTGTTTTCTTAATTGTGTTTCACCCGTTTGAAATTGATCATTGTTCCATTTTCCCGATTCATAAAATGTTGTACGATCACTCATTTCATCGTGTAGAATGATTAAAATCAAGTAGGGTAAGTACTTCTAAAACACATTCACACAACCTGAACCTATAAATCACCACACTTCACTGCATAAGTAGTGATTGGTTTTTCCCCTGATGTCACAGTAATCATTACGCATACGTTACATTTTGAAATATCGGGCAACCTTATTTTACCCGTGCTGCAATGTTTGCTGCACTTCGGTGATTATTTTCGCTAACAGAGGTGGATCATTATTTGAAAAATACTAAGATAATTCTACTTACAAATGATGCATACTTAATTTGGGTACATTATTGTACTGATAATCACAAAATCCAAACAAGCTGATCACCCGTGTGTTCTAGGAAAATTAATAGTAAACAGTAGAAAAGATGATTAGTATTTGCTTTTGGGAAATACAGATGCCTCGGAAGTAGCTAACAATTTTGATCACGGAATTTGAATTACTTCGTGCACTGGAAATCGACATATAAAAAAGATAAATGAAAACACTTTTCCACATAACCATACAGTAAAATGCATTCAGTCAGATTACTGGTACTTTTCTTGCTCTTTCATATACAACAGCGTTTCATATTTTGTAACGAAAATACTTACGATGTACAAAAAGCTCTTCTTGATAAACTTCTCAAAAATTATTCGGCGGATGTGAGACCTGTTTTGAATCACCTGGATGCTATAGATGTTTCAATAAACCTTATTTTGAAAACTATCATCAAATACGACGAAATAGCTGGAATTCTAAGCACTTCGTTTGGACTGGATATTTCCTGGAAAGACGAAATCTTGACTTGGAACCCAGCACATTTTCATAATATAACCCTTGTTCGGATCCCCCCTTCCAATGTATGGAGACCACGGCTGTTCAGCATGAATGCCTATGACACTTTTGCCATTGATTCCAATGATGCTCAGTCTATTATGTATTATTATGATGGTTACGCTTCCTATCTTCTTGGAGTTAGATCGTCGACTATTTGTTCACCAAATTCCAGGTACTTTCCATATGATGTTCACACGTGCTACATTATCATCGTTCCTTTAGCCTTTGTCCATGAAGTGTGCTTTATCGCTAATGAAGTATCCACGTCCATGTATGAAGAAAACGCGTTGTGGAAACTTCTATCTCTTCGTACCACAGCCCATCATGATGAGAAAGCCAACTGGTGTGAATTTCGAATAATGATTAAACTGCAAAGACGACAATCATTCTTCATGATTAACATATTTGCGCCAGTTGTATTTCTAGCGGTGATAAATCTTTGCGTTTTTATTTTACCTATACAATCAGGTGAGCGTATATCGTTCGCGGTAACCGTTTTGTTGTCATTTTCTGTCTTTATGACATTGGTTGCAGAAAACATTCCCAAATCGAGCATCACTGTGTCATTATTTTCTATATACATGCTTGTCATTTTGACTTATAGTTTGTTCATTACATTCACTGTGATATTTATCACTGATATCCATTTCACAGAAAAAGACAAAAATCCAAAGTCGTATATTTCGAGATTTTTTGTCTGGTTTGTGCACAAACGAGGCACTTGTGGTTGCAAATCAGAAACTCGGGTACAATCTATATATGCTGGAGAATCGGACGTAGATGAAAGAAAAGAAAACATACATGCTCTTTGTACAAATCATGAAACGGTTTCCGCTCTCTTAGATAAAACTTTCGTTTATTTTTATGTTTTGGTGTTTTTGACTGTTACTTTGATATTTATGATTTATACCGCTGTGGATTCTGAAAATGGTACGATCTACTGAGCAAAATGAGAAATTCATCTGGCAGTAAAAGACTTTGTACGATATTATTTCATTCTATGATTCATTCGTATGACAGACACTTGAAATGTGTTATATGCCGAGTACAGCATTAATTGCACTATGTGAACGCATTCTGTCAAAGATATGGTTTCTTACTTTAACATCTTTTCACGATTACTGCTTGATATTTGCAATAAAAAAAATTCCTTTAAAACACTTTTTGTGATTAAGAACAAATTAATTTTCAATATAGGGACCTCAATCATTAAATTTATTTACAGTGCATTTGGCACGCATAAAAATAGAGAAATAGTAAAATCCAGTAAATGCATTTGAATCACTGTTTCAAAATTATTACAGTTGATTGTTATGCAATATGTTTCATGTATGGTATCTTAATATTTGCATCTAAACTGTTCAATGATTGTATTCTTCTTTGTTATGTCATCTGTCACTACATATTTTAAGGTGTGTGTGTGTGTGTGTGTGTGTGTGTGTGTGTGTGTGTGTGTGTGTGTGTGTGTCATTCATATGTCACTAATGTACATTTCCAGAGTAAGAAGCAGCAGCTGACATATACACAGCTTTAGAAACCTCTTTGATAATCTAGTTGTTAAAATCATTCTTTTCTCTGTAGTTAGAGGATAAAATAAATCAAATAGATGTATATTATGTCAATTTTATTTATCAAATATGGCGGTATTATTTATTGAGAAGTGAGAGATTGAACCTGTTTGGCATTGTTTCACAAAGCTGGCACTGGTGAACTACCTTCTTCGCGTCATATTAATACAATGCAATCATATTTATAAACCTGAAACTAATATTCAATATAGTTACAATATATTGGTTGTTTCCCTTTGTTTTGGATCTTCTAATGATAGATAGAGAACATCTCATTGGAAATCACCAGCATTAAAGTATTCGTGCTTTTCTTTGAAGGTATGTCCATTTCAATTTAATGCAGAATGATGTTACCTAGCTGTGAGTTGAAATTAAATTTCACATTGTGTCAGTCGTTGTCCGACAGTATGTAGCAGAATCAATTCTTCAATCTTAATTATGGAATATTGTGATTTCTATATGCGTGTCATTCTTTGTAAATGGATCCCAAACGAGGTATCCTTCCACACCTTGTGTACGCAAAGTTAATAGTAAATAAATCGATGGAAATTAGTATTTACTTCCACTGAAGATGATACCATTATGAAAGTAGCACGCCCATAAAGCAGCTTTATCTCAGAACTACCATTGATTGATCTGCTAATAAAATAAACGTGAACGAATGGTATTTATTTTCCGTTGATGGTTTCTATGATTTAAAGTTTCGTTGTATGTGTGATATACTGTACATGTAAGGGATCGCAGATTTAAAGCTTATTTCATTTAGTAGAATGCTTTCTCTCAGGAAGGTCGTTCTGATTTTCTTGCTCATACATTCAACACCACGTTCAACATATTGTGATGAAATTTCCTACGAAGTGCAGAGATATCTTCATGATAAACTTCTTACAAATTATTCAAGGGATGTGAGACCCGTTCTAAATCACGTGAACCCTGTCAAGGTTTTCGTAGACATTTTGCTGAAATCTATAATAAAATATGACGAACTAGCAGGAATTCTATCTACTGCTTCTGGTCTGTTTCTCTCGTGGAAAGATGAAATTCTGACATGGAATCCAGAACTTTATCGTAACATAGGCTTTCTTCGTTTCCCTCAGACAGAGGTGTGGATACCGCAATTGTTTAGCCCGAACGCATTCGACATGTTTGCCATCGAAAATGATGACTTGACTGTGATGTATTTTTATAATGGAAGTGCGAACTATGCTCTAGGTTTCCGATCTTCTACTATATGTTCACCAAATTCCAGATACTACCCTTTCGATATCCACACGTGTTATATTGAGATCATACCTTTAGGATTTCTAGATGAAGTGTGCCTTATCCCCAAAAATGTGATCCTTTCGAAGTTCGAAGAAAACCCACTGTGGAAACTTCTAACAGTTCGTACCACAGCCTTTAGAGATGAGATGCAAACGTCTGTATTTCAAGTAATGATAAAACTGCAACGGCGAAGCTCATTTTTCATGATGAACATTTTTGCTCCAATCTTTCTTTTAGTGATTATCAATCTTTGTGCATACATTGTACCAGTGCAATCCGGTGAACGTATATCGTTTGCAGTAACCGTTTTGTTGTCATTGTCCGTGTTTCTTACTTTGGTTACTTCCAATATTCCTAAATCCAGTATCACGATCTCGTTATTTTCTATCTACATGCTTGTCCTTCTGACTTACAGTTCTTTGATTACCTTCAGTGTGATTTTTATTACAGACATCTATTTCACAGAAAGTGATAAAATCCCAAGATCGTTAATTTCAAGGAAGCTAGTTTGGATTGTTCACAAAACTAAAACATGTGGTTGTACGTCAGTCACGACTGTAATAGATATTGACCAAAGTGAACTGGAGTTGGATGAAACAGAGGAAAAGAGAAGCGTTTATTGTACGAACTACAAGACGATTTCATCTGTTTTAGACACTTTTTGCATATATTTTCATGTATTGCTTCTTGTATCATCTACTGTCATTTTCATGTCTTTTGTGGCGATAGATTCGCAAACAGACTAATGGCAGTGGATTATCAAAATTTTTATTGTTGATAGATAGAATATACTGCTACACTACCCCGTGTCATTGTTATCTTTTAGATTTTATTGATAATGGCTATCAGAATCAGTTTTGAGTTTTAGTGAGAGTTTTGCATGTTTTGGGGATTTTTTTTTTTAGGTTTGTTTTATTTATTTTTTTAGTTTTCCTTTATATTGCAAAGTTTATATAAAATTTCTTTTCAGAAATATATGTTCTCTGGATCCTCAATCTCGAACAGACCAAGCTAGATACACAAACACGTAGCTTAGAAATCAATTTCGGGCCTGCTATTTTCAGTACGGGAAAATATTAATTCTGTTTATATCAGCTGCAAAAGCCGTATTGACTGGTTCAGTGTTTAAGGGATCTTTGGATTTACATGCAACAATGAAAGACCACTCAGCATGTCCTCGAACATTGCTGACCGTAGACAGGTGCTACAAATTTTTATACTAAACCATCTTTCTGCCGTACATGATGTTACTGGCATCGTCTACAGAGCCTTCAATACCATATGGTGTTAGGATACAAATTTGGTTTTGAATATTTAAGGTGTCGATAAGAGTTTTGGGGTTTATTTAACATTTTGACATTTGCATTTCCATTGAACAAACTGTCAACACCTAGTTCCAACAGCGTTAACATTTTTGACATATTATTTACAATGTATATTACAATGTATATTACTCATTTTGGCTATGGATTACTTCGTTTACTTAATCAAAATGCAGGGCTCATGGCAGGTATGACCGGTCAGCAGGTGATGCTTACTCCTTCTGGTGTCTCCAGGGGTCCGTAGTTGCCCTACTTTCTAAGATGCATGAGATTGTTCGCTGCTCGTTGTTTTCAGCCTTTTAATACATCGTAGGCAGACGATCATACCATACATTGCCTAATGCAAGGTGAAGATAACGAACAGTGATTAATCTCATAACTCCTACAAGCTATACAAAATAGATAGTTGGGCAAACACGGACCCCTGGAAACACTAGAGGTGGGATCAGGTGCCCAGGAGGAGTAAACATCCCCTGTTGACCGGTCACACCCGCCGTGAGCTCCATATCCTGATCAGGTAAAAGGAGTTCTCCGCAGTCAAATCAGTGTGCCAAGAACGGCTTAACAATCGGTATGAAACACGTCAGACAGCATTTGACCCAATGCGAGGTTGTATTGACGAACTAGATCGTTATAACGACCATAGAATTTGCGAAATGATGACTTCAATCGAGACTGTTGAAATCCCTGTACCATCAACCTGTTTGTCAGCAGCTTACCTCGATCCAAAAAACTGACTATACCCAGAACAAGCTCTTGCATATCGAATCAGTTGAGATATATAAACACCATATGCAGGTGATAATGAAATATTGCTACATAAATATGAGAAGTTGACGATGGAGAAGCTGAAATCATCCCGTTTGTCATACAGTTGAGTTGTCAGTTTGCCGTTAATGTCTACTTTCAATAAAATATCTAAGTATGAAGCAGAAGTGGACGACTCTGTGGTGTCCTTTATTTCGAGCTCACAGGGATATATCAAATCGAAATATGAATGAAAGCTATCATTGTTAATAGACAAAACGTCATCGATATATCTAAAAGTCGAATTGAAGGTCACAGCGAGGGATTTTTTCTTCCCACGTAGAAGTTTTTGAATAAATTCTGCTTCATATGAATCTAAAAACAGGTCAGCTAACAAAGGAGCACAATTCGTGCCCATGGGAATTCCAACAGTATGTTTATGTGAACCTTTATAACCAGTATAAAATTAATTTTAACTCATGCAACCGTTCTGGACAAAACGCCTATATACTACAATCTAGCTTATGCTCTTAACTTTGTACAAATTTAACTTTTTAATGACACGTTTAATCTTAAGTATACTTGAAATGTGATATGTGTAATAAAATTGGATCGCTATCCATTTATTTTGAAAACATTGTAAACAGTAACACACATCAATCTTTGTTTGCAAAACAAATAATAAACTTTCTATAATGAGCGTTTGTTATGATCTATAACCTTAACTTTTTTGTGGAACCTTTTAAACATTTCATGTTGTAGATTTTGTTCATTTAATTTGAAAAACAAAATTGGGGGAAAATCGTGAATCAGTCCCTTTAAACGAGACTGTTCAAACCCCTGTAACATCAACTTATTTGTCAGTAACCTGCCTAGATTTCAAAACTGATCACACGCATATCATGCTTTTGGTTATCGACATACTGTAGTAGTTGAGAGACTTAAACACCATATGCCGATGATAATGGAACGAAGATGTTTTATTTATGAGCAAGATTTATTCATTCATTCTTAATTCTATATCTACCAGTAAACTCGAAATAAAATACACCATAACATTTACCACATCAGCTTCATGGAAATGTGAAAATTCGGCAACCATACATTGTTATTTATTCGAACGTAGATATTAACGGAAAACTAACGACTCAACTAAGTTATGAAAAACGGAATGATTTCAGATTTCCATCGTCGCTTCCAATATTTACGGTACGTAGCAATATTTCATTATCACCTACAAATGGTGTTTATATCTCTCAAATTATTCGATAGAGACAAGCATGTTTTACGTATGATCAGGTTTATTTTTAAATCGAGGCAGACTACTGACAAATATGTTGATTTTACAGGGGTTCCAACTACATAATGATTAAAGAAAAGTTTGGCACATCCCTGTGAAAAGAATTAATATGACATAGGAAATGTTAAGAAACATCTATTCTAACTATTCAAATTTTAAAACAAATTATGAAGCACATTAGCTATCATTTAGCCGTTACTGTCCAACAGTTCTTTATTTCTTTACAATGTTTCATTTCTGTATAAATAACGATGGTAATCAAATAGGTACAAGAGGTGTATGCCCTAATGATTAACTTGTTGCTCAAAAGCTACATGAGGAAAAGAAATCTCTTGTGGTGGCCTTCAACTCAATATTTCGATATATAAACAACATTTACATGTACCTATGAACAATTATAATTTTCATTCATATGTAGATTAGACATATCCCAGTGAACTCGAAATAAAAGACACCACAGAGACCTCCACATATTATTCGTACTTAGATACTTTATTGCAAATATATATTGACGGTAGAATAACAACTCAATTTCATGACAAACGGGATGATTTCAACTTCTCCATCGTCAATTTCCCATATCTATGTAGCAATATTCCATTATCACCGACATATGGTTTATATATATGTATCTCAAATGATTCGACACGCAGGAGCTTGTTCTGAGCATGATCAGTTTAGATTGAGGCAAGCTCCTGATAAACAAGTTGACATTACGGAGGTTTTAACAGTCTTGTTTAAAGTTATCATTTCGTAAATTCTATGGTCGTTATACCGTTTTAGGTTGCGAATACAACCCGGCTTTGGACCAAATGCTTTCTGAGGTATTCCATACCAATTGTTAGGTCATTCTTGACACACTGATTCTGACTAACGATTACTCCGTTTACCTGGTTAAGATATTTGGCTTTCTGTGAGTGTGATCGTTATACAGGGGGTGCCTACTCTTCCTTAGCACCTGATGCTACCTCTGGGCCGTGTTTTCCAACTCTCTATTTTGTATTCATTTATAGAAGTTATGATCACTGTTCGTTTTCTTCACCTTTTGACAGTAATCTCAGCTTGTACGTGTTGCATTGTACATATGTACTGTATAGTGGAATAGGACAATCTCATTTCAATACAATGAAGATCGTTTGATATTCTATCTTGCATGGCAACAGTAGGTGTCGACAAGGATTAATAAAGCCACGACTGTAGGTTACCAGCTATACGTTTTTCTTTAGTCATTCATTTATTGTTTTGTTGGAACCCTTAAATCAGAAATCTAGTAAATTGTACTCCATGATGCTAATATTTTTGTGTATCATTATATGATTTTTCATTTATGCCTTTTAATGGTTTGTATTTATAAACCTGAAAATAATATCAAACGTATTTACAATGTCTTAGTTGTTTTCTTTGTTTACTCATATAATATGCTAATAATAAATTGTGGAAATCTCGTTTGAAATTATCTCTATGAAAGTATCCTCGTTTTTTCTTCTTCAAGGTATAGTGCAGAATAATGTTACCTTCAAGTTGAAGTTAAATTGCACATTATATTGGCAGTTGTCTCACAGTATGTAGCAGGATAATTCATCGATTTAAAAACGTTATCAATCTTAATTATGGAGTATTGCGATTCTCATATGCGTGTCATACTTTGTAAATAGATCTCAAACCAGGTATCCTTCCATCCCTTGTGTACGTAAAGTTAATAGAAAATAAATAATAATGGAAATTAGTATTTATGTTTGAAATACAAAGCTTTCTTTGAAGTTGACACCATTATGAAATTATCACGTCATTAAAGCAATTTTATCACAGAACTACAATTAATTGATCTGCTGAAAAAATATGCGTCGTCCACTGATATTTACTTTCCTTTGATGATTTCTTTAATTTGAGGTTTCATCGTAACATACGATATATGTAATTGATCATAGATTAAAAATTTATTTCATTTAGTAAAATGCTTTCTTTCAAGAGTGTCGTTCTGATTTTCTTGCTACCTTTTTTTCAACATTTTGTGATGAAATTACATACGAAGTGCAGAGATCTCTTCATGATAAACTTTTAACAAACTATTCAAGGGATTGACACACTGATTTTGATTACGGATAACTCCGTTTACCTGATCAGGATATAGGGCTCATGGCGGGTGTGACCGGTCAACAGGGGATGCTAACTCCTCCTAGGCACCTGATTCCATCTCTGGTGTGTCCAGTCGTCCATGTTTGCCCAACTATCTATTTTGTATTGCTTGTAGGAATTATGAGATTGATCACTGTTCGTTATCTTCACTTTTCATTTGAGACCCGTTTTAAATCACTTAAAACCCGTCAAATCTTTCGTAGATGTTTTGCCGAAATCTATCATTAAATTCGACGAAATTGCTAGAATTGCATCTGTTTATAATGGTGTGTATCTCTCATGGAAGGATGAAATTCTGACATGGAATCCAGAACTTTATCGTAACATAGGCTTTGTTCGTTTCCCTCAGACAGAGGTGTGGATACCGCAATCGTTTAGCCCGAACTCATTCGACATGTTTGCCATCGAAAATGATGACCTGACTGTGATGTATTTTTATAACGGAAGTGCGAACTATGTTCAAGGTTCCCGATCCTCTACTATTTGTCTTCCAAATTCCAGATACTTTACTTTCGATATCCACAAGTGTTAGATTGACGTCATCCCGTTGGTATTTCCAGATGAAGTGTGCTTTATTCCCAGTAAAGTGATCCTTTCGAAGTTCGAAGAAAACCCACTGTGGAAACTTCTTACAGTTCGTACAACGGCCTATATAGATGAAGAGATGCAAAATTCTGTGTTTCAAGTAATGGTAAAACTGCAACGGAGGAGAGCATTTTTCATGATGAACATTTTCGCTCCAATCCTACTTTTGTCAGTTATCAATCTTTTTGTCTACATTGTACCAGTGCAATCCGGTGAACGTATATCGTTTACTGTAATCGTTTTATTGTCATTGTCCGTGTTTCTTACTTTGGTGAATTCCAATATTCTCAAATCCAGTATCACGATCTCGTTATTTTCTATTTACATGCTTGTCCTTCTGACTTACAGTTCTTTGATTACCTTCAGTGTGATTATTATTACAGACATCTATTTCACAGAAAGTGATAAAATCCCAAGATCGTTAATTTCAAGGAAGCTAGTTTGGATTGTTCACAAAACTAAAACATGTGGCTGTACGTCAGTCACGACTGTAATAGATATTGACCAAAGTGGACTGGACTTGAACGATAGAGAGGAAAAGAGAAGTGTTTGTTGTACGAACTACGAAACAATTTCGTCTGTTTTAGACACATTTTTCACATATTTTCATGTATTGTTTCTTGTGTCAACTACTGTCATTTTCATGTCTTTTGTGGAGATAGATTCACAACCAGAAAAATCAGGATTCTCAAACAGGCTATCCGTGATAGATTATCGAATTATAAAAAATCTCCAAATTAATTACGTTTTAGACTCGAGACAACTTTACTTGTTTAATTCAGGGGTGAAAGGTCGACGTATGTGACGATCAATTATCAATCTCATAACTCGTGCAATGAATACATATTAGGAATTAGGCAAACGTGGATCACTGAATATAACAGTGGCGGGATTAGGTGCCTGGGAGGAGTAAGTATCCCTGTCACACCCGCCATGAGTCATATATCTTGATCATGTAAACGGAGTAATCCATAGTCAAAATCAGTGTGCGAAGAACTGCCTAACAATCGGTATGAAACACGTCAGACAGCATTTGACTCATGATATGTTGTATTGGCAAATTAGATTGTTATAAAGACCATGGAATTTGTGAAATACTGACTTTAAACGAGGCTGTTTAAACACCATTATCACCAACTTGTTTATTAGTAGCCTGTCTCGATTTAAAAAGTGATCATACGTAGGACAAGCTCTTGCGTATCGAATCACTTGAGAGACATAAACACCATATGGATCCAACAATTTGTATTTGTTTATAAGAGTTTTTGTGAAGTTTAGGAATCCAGTATAGGTAGGGAACTCGTAAGATTTTCTTCTATCCATTTCATTATTATCAGTAAAATATGTTCAAAAGAAAACGATCACATTTATCTTACAGGTCATGCAAAAGAAAACGTTTCCTAATTCCATGTGTTATTTTTCAATCATATAACAACAATAGATTCTAAGATAGATAATTCGAATTCATCCTGTCCATAATGATCAAATATTAGAATTTTAGAGTTGATGTGTACTTCGAAATTGTAAACCTTGACTCCCGATCAAATGATTGTTTGAAGCACTTTTTTCAGAGCAAAAATTAAGGATTGTCAACAGAACATCAAGCGAATGTATACCAATAGAACTGCATGACTTACTTCAGTCAAAATACACGGAGCATAAAATAATTATTGCAATTATTGGTAACTCCAAGTCACATTTTAAAGACATCTCCTTGAGTCATAATAGATTAATGAAGATTTCGTTTACTTGTAACGTGAATCATTGGACTTACACTCAGTGTTCAATAACCGATCAGTTAATTGTATAATCTGTACTTGAGTAGAAAACCATAAGTTCTATATAGAAAAAAACAACGATAAATATATTTCAGAAATGAATACCTATTATCTTTTCACCAAACATTGCATTACAAGAGAAAATCGTGAACTTTGTTGGTATAATCTAGTGTGTTGTGTATGTTTATGAAAAGATGACATTATTTCAAAATACTGCGAAGAATACAAAATTGAGAGTAGGGCAAACACGGACCCCTGGAAAGATGAGAGATTGTGTCTAGAAGGAGTAAGCATTCCGTGCTGACTGGTCACACCCACCGCTAGCCCTTTTACTGTGGTCAGGTAAATTAAGTAACCTGTAAATAAGGTCAGAATGTATTGGTATTAAACACTTTCAGGGGCGGATCTAAGAATTGCGGGGGGGGGGGGGGGTGCAAGTTTATGAGGCAGGGGGTCTGGGTTCAGGGCGAAGCCCTGGTGCGGGCCTAGGGGCGAAGCTCTGGAAGTTCCTGGATTCTAAAGATTTTATAGGGTTTGAAATATATCTGCTATGTAGTCAATTTTACTATTTTCTGTCATTTTTGATAAGGTGAAATTAATGAAATGACGCAAATTTTAAGAGTTTTTGAAAAAAAAATTAAGTTCTCCTAATAAAAGTGATTCAATAAATCAAAAGATTTTGTCATTTATTTCTCCGAGAGTGGAAGAAATTATTGCTTCTTTTAATTTTTACTTTTTTAAAACGAGACCACGATTTACCTAAAATTTGAAAATATTAAATCCGCCACTGACGTTCGGATAGCATTCAACCTAATTTTGACAGGTTGTACTTGCAAATTAGATAATTAAAACGACCATAGAATTAGTGAAATGCAAATTTTAAACGATGCTGTTAAAACACATGCAACATCAACTTATTTGTTCTTAAACACTTGTATAATTTTTTTTAAAATGGCCTTGCACAGTCAAGTTGACCCCGGCTCTTCCATGTGTATGTAATTTTGTTGAACTGCAATCAAAGCAGGTGAGAAAATTATATTGCATTGATATAACCAGTCAACATCAAACCAAATACTTGAAATATCTTTCAAAGTAGTATACCTTACAATCTCATTTACCTTTTCGTCAGTGAAAAACACGTGGTCCGTTTTGGGAGCTGCCATGACGTCACGAAGTGACCTAGTTCGTAGAGATCTACAGAGGAACATACATTTTCATGACTGATGCAGAATAGATCCAACGTTCTCGGAAATATAAAACAACATTTTTCGACCCCATACCCAGCGTGACCAAACGTCATTTGGATACAACCATTGTTACGCAGGATACAGTCATTCTTTTACCAACCCTTACGGCAATTTATTGTGGAGAGTGTAGGTGTCCGTGAGGAGGGCTTAGAAAGTGGCCCATATTTGTTTTTATTCGGATAGTTCTTAAAAGAATTATATAGTCTATCTGGTGACACAATGAATTCTGGTTTCTAACAAAATAAAGAAAACGAAATTTTCTAACTGCTGAAGTGTTTGAGCAAGTGGGAGGGGATCTGATCGAATGCTATAGCCTATATATCATTCAAACCAGAATTCACTGCATCACCTGATAGGCTATAAAATTCTTAAAATCTTTTGCACGTCGCGAGTCAATTAGATCTTTCCAATTTCTTCTTCTGGTTGACCCCCCCCTCCCTTAAAAAAACGATGACACGCACCTGAGCATTGTGGTATTAGTTTAGACTTAAATCAAATATTGTTTCATTTTGTTCAAGATGTTCACGAATTGCCTACATATATTTTTCTTTGATCTTTAGGAAGATGTATATCACATATATTATCAAAATAAAAGTGTGGTGATATTCATAATACCACTTATATGCGATACCCAATTACTAATATCCCCCACCGTTTCACAAAGGAGGTAGAAAGAGCCATGCAAATGAGGACAAAATTCAACATTTAATCAAGATAGAATTTGCAGAACTCGTTCACAAGACAAATAGATAAATAAATTAATCAGAGTAAAATAAAATCATAATTTCCATGGAGTTTAAATCATATGTTGCATGTTGAATATTTTTATTATTGGATGCAAAACAAACCAAACAACAACAACAACAACAACAAAAACAGCAAAGCAATCGAACACACACACACACGCCCGCACACACACAAAAAAATATGGGAAGGTATCAGGGTCACATTATTGACAGCTCGATGATGTACACATATGCATGTATACAAAATATCATTTCGTCATTGCCTACTAGCTCGTGTACAATAACTCAACGATAATTTGTATACATCATCTTGTGTCATCATTTAACTATTACTTATTCAACAAATTGATGGGATTGGGCGGCAGGCTTAGGCTATTTGAGTCCTCTCCCTTATGATAAACTGAATATGTACAAATACAAAATTGTATAACATATGTTGTTGATTTGGGGTCTACATGTATATAAAATCATGTGTCTGAGTAATGCATTTACCAATAGTGATGAGTTCTACATGTAGTAAATCTAGTTACATAGTTGTTTTTAAACACGATGTAATATAGGATTAGTATGCTATTTAAACGTATAAGTAAGCCGGTAAATGGGCGTGGCTATACAGGATGAATGATTTGTGTTATACATGTTTTCTTAAAACATTTTAACAAATACATGGATAGAATTAAATTCCTGAATTTATGAAGCTACCAATATGTGATTGATACTGACATGGATAATCAGTTTTCGTTAAGTTAGTTTTGCTGTTTTACGGGTAAAGCGTATTAAGGATTTCCTCAAAAGGCCTCAGTGTGTTGGTAAAAAGCCACCCCCTCCCGTCCCCCATGTGGGATTGGACACCAGTAAGCTGGCTGTTAAGTATTTCTGTAAGCTAAGTTCAAGTTTCTGAATTGAAAATTTACATAAGGTTAATATTAAAGTATATCTTAATATCCGTTTTCATTCTGAATGCAAGTACATTGAAATAGACCTACAAATTTTAAAAGAGAATTCTTTTAGGGCCTAAAGCTTTCCTTATGGAAATGGTCACCATTGATTTGGTTGTTTTTTTGTTTTTGTTTGTTGTTGTTGTTGTTTTTTCCTTTTTTGTTTGTTTGTTTGTTTGTTTGAATAATTGCAAGAAGAGCCTGACCCAATCACCCTCCAATTCCGTTATCTAAAGGATTTCGGATCTTGATTAGAACCGAAACTTCCTAGGGTCGAACGTACAAAGGGCCGAAACCTTTGGTAACCGGATTTATTGATACCAATATGGAGGATGTTTCAAATATGTTGAAGAGATTTGAGGGTTCGGAAGAGGAAGCCATGCTAAAGAAATGTTTGCATTTACTTGACCCTCTTAATTTTCTTAACTTTGTCATAAAATCTTGCAATGCCTTTACACCCGTTTCGTTTTCGAGTGCAGACATTGTTTTAAAACCACTTTACGACGAGCATTTAAGAGGAAGCATCCAGAACCGAACATTTTGTCATCAGTTTGAAGAAGTTGAACTGGAGGAACTGGTGCCTCGTTATACCAAAGTGACGTTTCATCAACTCTTTAACATGGACATTGTAAAGGAATTGTCCACAAATGGAGTGAGAGGTCTAAAAGAAGAATATAAACCGGCCTTGCTGACTATTTTGACGTATTTGCGCAGTGAGTTTTGTTTTTAGATAAATCTATTATACAGATGTTATACTAAATGCGTTAAACTCTGCCTCACACCAACGAAATATTGGTACACAAGGTTAATTCGTGTACTTACCATCTGTATTATAATGAAATATTGGTACACAAGGTTAATTCGCGTACTTACCATCTGTATTATAATGATTCTACATATAGTGTGGAATGTCTGAAGAAAATATCCGTTTGACCATGTTGACCACAGGGGTTTGAAATTTTATCAATAAAGTCAATAAAATTCACTTGATTGACCAAGCCATGAGCTATGCGTTAGCATAGCGAACGCATAGCTCATGGCTTGGCCAATCACGTGAATTTTATTGACTTTATTGATAAAATTTCAAACTCCTGTGATGTTAACTAATGTTGATACATGTATTATTTAAGTGCATGTATATGTTAAATTGATGTTAAAATTAACATTTAAATTTGATTTCAACATTAATTTTCTAAACTTAGGAGAACAGACAGACTAGTATGTCATGCCTGCCCACTAATGCCTTGTTCACACGAAGAATTTAATTTGCATTAAACGTAAGTTAATGCGAATTAAATCTGAACCGTGTTCACATGGAGATTTTTATGTGCATTAGTTTACTTCGAATTAAAATTTACGCTGCAATTTAATGCGAATTAAATTTACTTTGCATTAGCTCCGTGTGAACGCAAAGCGAAGCTTAAATGCGAATTAAATGTACACGTATACATACTGGCAAATTTGGGTCACATGCATCATACCCATGGTCAGCTATGTTAGTTTTGTGCGAAAAACTAAGCAAAATGATAATAATCACTAAAAAACATGTACAAACAGCATGTCATTAGATAATGTCAGACGTAAATCTGTGCTCTGCGTAGGAATACTGAGTAATAAATGTCGAAGGAATTGCTTTTGAATACGACAAAAATGTTTTAGAATAGTGATGGTATGATTTTCTCTTTTACATTTTTTAAAACAAATATGCCACTCATTGTTAAATTTTTTTTATACCATATGACGTCATAGTAGACTTATAATACGTAGTAGTAATTAAAAATTACGTCACAACAGTAGTCAGTGGAAATGGTGAAAGTGACATTCCGAGGTTTTAAAATTGGGCCTATGAAGAAGCAATATATTGTCTAGAGTGAATGCTGGTCATCAGAGGAAATAACAAGTAATTTCTTGGGAACATGTAAATAAACACGACAAAACTCCTTATGTGTAGATCAGTTACATGTAGCCTAAATTGTAATTTAACATGTAGTATACTATATAGTGTTTTGAACAATGAATTTTGTATCTACACAATATTCATTAAAATATCTATAAATTAGTAATTTTCAAAAACATAGTCTATTCTTTAATTTATTTCGCGCACCCTTTAGAGATGCATACGAATTCAATGCGCATTAGTTTACTTCGCATTAAATATTACCGCCGTGTGAATGCTATTTAATTCGAATTAATTCAATGTGCATTATTTTACTTTGCATTAAATTTAATGCGAAGTAAAATTTAATGCGCATCCGTGTGAAGGCATTAGAACTCTTTAAGGGAACACATGTAGATGTGTAACAGAAGCTGATATACAAATAATCTTCTCGAGATTCGTCAAAGCTGGATATTTGGATTGATGCCTCTTCCGAATATCTCGCTGAGATTACTATACAGATACAAATACATGTATGTCAGATGCTGATGATCAAACCCAGGACCTCTGGCACAACAGTTCTGACTTCAGTGGTCTACCAAATCAAGCTAAAGGGTTAACCCACTAGTCAGAGCTAGTAGTCAAAAAGTGAGGCCATGCAACTGACAGTTACCACAAAATTATGCCTTAAAGTAGGGGTCTAGTAACGTGAAGTCATGTCTGGATCGAACTCCGGTATTGGTTCAAGTGCTATTATTATTGGGTGGATTTATACTGTTTTTACATTTACCTGGGTGTTTTTTAATTTGGTAAAATAAATACAATAACATTCCATCACTTATATTTAAGTAGACTATGGCTCCAATCTTTTTTCCATTTTTATACGCCCGTCGAAGACGGGACGTATTATGGTATGGCGTTGTCTGTCTGTCCGGACCTTGTGGGCAGGATACAGACTGATCCATAAGCCCTAGGGCTTTACAACTTGGTACATTTGATCACCATGATGAGAGGAAGATGCCTATTGTTTTTCAAGGTGAGAGGTCAAAGGTCAAGGTCGTAGTATCACTTATTAGGAAAACCTTGTGGGCAGGATACAAACCGAACCGTAAGCTCCAGGATATTATAACTTGGTATATTTGATCACCATGATGAGAGGAAGATGCCTATTGTTTTTTAAGGTGAGAGGTCAAAGGTCAAGGTCGTAGTATCACTTATAAGGAAAACCTTGTGGGCAGGATACAAACCGAACCGTAAGCTCCTGGATATTATAACTTGGTATATTTGATCACCATGATAATGAATTAGCTCTCAGAGGCCAGTGCTAACTTCACTAAAATATGAATCCCACTAAAATATGTTTTCCTTGAGCAAAATCTACGGGCGTATTATGCCACATTGGTGTTGCTCTTGTTTGTCATCTAATTCACACATAAAACCAGAGGTACATATTTGTTTAATTGATATACTGGGGTATTACATGTTAAAATTATCTGTAAATTAAAAAAAAATCATGATATGCAATCATGCACTTGTGGAATTAAATAAAACAATTCTGCACTTGTTATATATTTGTTATCTTGTTTAAATATTTGTTATCTTCTATTATGTGAAAATCATCTTCAAAATGGCTATTCTGGCCAAAAAATGTAAATATAAATTGAGATGCTGTGAAAATATTATGCTGAGAAAGGGCAGATTTTTAAAATGTATTTTAACAAGCATTCATATATGAACATAATATGTGAGTTTGAATGAAAAATCACAAGTCAAATTTTTAAAATATTCATATTAGTGATGTTGCAGTGCCGTATTTTTGACTGCCGAGGGCCTGTATTGAGTTCAATTTTGTACCACCATTATCAAAATACATGAAACTATGTTAAAATTTCACTTTTAATTATTTAGTTAGACATGTTTATTTCATATTTGAGGAAAAAAATTGCAGCATCATACCTCAAACAAAATTTTATGGACATATTCTAGGACTTCTACAATGAATTCCGATATTGCCATTTGACAAATGGGGGTACACGTAATAAAAATACCATAATTTACTCATTATACTGACAACACTCCATTTTTTTGTTTTTATCATACCCTCAAATGAACAATTTAAGTATACATTTAAACTCAAATTTTTGAGAAATCACAAGTAGGTCCAGGACTAGGGACCTATCTTAAACATGTAAATGTGTAGTGTATGTAGTTGAGGGTAACATTGAAGATTTTCACTCTGGGCAATAAAACCATTGTCAACCAAAGTTGAGATTGACAATTGATGGTTTTCAAGGGGTGAAAATTCATTTCAAAGTTACCTTCAACTATATGCACAGTGCCATGCACTCTGGGTTTTTTTTATACTGAATGTTATATATATACAATTTATCAGATAGCTTTACAAAACACAATTATTGAATTAACTCAGCTGATTATTTAGATATGAATTGTCTAAAGCATGGAACGACTTAATTTCAATATCATGAAATAAGCAAGTTTCGAGATGCTTCCGAGTTATTTTCCATTAGTGAATTCTCATACACTAGACACCCTATGGTGTCCCAGTTAAAGTCTCTAGACTCAATCCAATTTCTCAAGCTATGATAGGGCATTAGGTCCTGTCTGAACCAAACTTGCACAGAAGTTGCATCTATGGATGGAATCAATTGTTCTAGCTCCAGATGTTGATTTTGGTCCATAGAATTTAGATGTACAGACTGGGTGACAGTGTTTGAAGTAGATTAAAGTGTTTGGACATAGTTACATTCTCAAGTAACTGGATGACAAGTAACTGGATGACAAGTAACTGGATGACAAGTAACTGGA